>NC_090824.1:128505433-129130433 GCF_028021215.1 Eschrichtius robustus | reverse complement strand
CTGGCACCATTCTGATCCACAGTCTTTCACAGTCACCTATATATCTTCCTCAAGAAGCTTCCAGAAGCTTCTCTGTATGTGTTCTGAAATTTTACAATATTGTATCTTGGAGTAGGTTTTTTTTTTTTTTTATATGAACTGATAATTGCTAAGTCTTTTACATTTATAGATATATGTCCTTCAGTTCTGGGAAGTTTTCTTTTTTTTTTTTTTTAAATAAATTTATTTTTGCCTATGTTGGGTCTTCGTTGCTGCATGCGGGCTTTCTCTAGTTGCGGCAAGCAGGGGCTACTCTTCGTGGCAGTGTGTGGGCTTCTCACTGCTGTGGCTTCTCTTGTTGCGGAGCACGGGCTCTAGGCATGTGGGCTTCAGTAGTTGTGGCACATGGGCTCAGTAGTTGTGGCTCGTGGGCTCTAGAGCACAGCCTCAGTAGTTGTGGCACATGTGCTTAGTTGCTCTGCGGCATGTGGGATCTTCCCGGACGAGGGATCGAACCTGTGTCCCCTGCATTGGCAGGTGGATTCTTAACCACTGTGCCACCAGGGAAGTCCCTGGGAAGTCTTCTTGCAGTAATCTTCCTTTGACTTTTTTCTGTTCTCTTTCTTGCATGCCTATTATTTAGATACTGGCCTTGCTAGACTGTCTAATTCTCTTTTGCTCTGTTTTCTTTTTCCTCTTGCATTTACATCTCTTGTCTTTAGCTCTATTTTCCGGGAGATTTCCTCAACTTCATCTTCTAACTCTTCTATTAAAATTTTAATTCCGGAGCTTCCCTGGTGGCGCAGTGGTTGAGAAGCTGCCTGCCAATGCAGGGGACACGGGTTCGAGCCCTGGTCTGGGAAGATCCCACATGCCGCAGAGCAACTAGGCCCGTGAACCACAACTGCTGAGCCTGCGCGTCTGGAGCCTGTGCCCCGCAACAAGAGGGGCCGCGACAGTGAGAGGCCCGCACACCGCGATGAAGAGTGGCCCCCACTTGCCACAACCAGAGAAAGCCCTCACATAGAAACGAAGACCCAACACAGCCAAAAAAAATAAAATAAATAAATAAATTTAAAAAAAATTTTTTTAATTCCTATGAGCTCTTTTCTGTTTGCTGCATTTTTCTTTTTCTTTTCTTTTCCCTCTACATCTTGTTCTTATTTTACATGAATGTAGTGTAGTATCTTCTCTCTTTTTTTTAATTTTATTTTATTTTTTACTACAGCATCTTCTTTTCTCTTGAGAATATAAATAGGATGTTTGATGTTGTTGTTTTCTTCACCTGCCTGCACTGTCTCTGTAATCTGAGTTCTTTCTTGCTATTCTCTCTGGTCTCTGCCTTTCATGCTTGACGTTTTCCTCAAGTAAGAGGGAACCTTTGGCTGTACATTTATATCTAAGAGTAAGACACGAAAAAGATGATCAGATGAACTGTGTGAGTGAGCAGACCGGAGTACTGCACTCTAGGATGATAAGGCAGGAACTTGGCTATCATGAGGATTCCATTTTTTCCTTTTATCTGATCACTTTTGACACAGAGGAATCCTCCAACCTCCTGCTTTGGCAGTATAAGGTTGACTTCCAGTGTTCTCAGGGCAGAGTAGGGGAATGGGGAGGAAGGAGGGGAAGGTCCTCACCATTATATAAGAACACATTTCAACTTAATCTCCTTCTCAGATATGTAACATTTTACACACACACACACACACACACACACACACACACAGTTATGTGTGTGTGCCTGTATAAGAACACCATTCCAACTACAGAGGCAGGGACTATATTCTGAGAAAAAGAAATACAAGAAATAGTCAAGCAATATTAATAAGTATTGTAGACAGCTTTTTGAGATTAAATAAAAAGGGCCAATGTTACTGTCTCATTAGCTATGACCCTACGTTATTAAAGGTCATACCTAAATTGTGAATAAGAATTAGGTACTTCCTGTTGAACCACCTAATTACTCTCGTTCACACATCCCACTTCAGTATTTTAGGGGATGAATCATAAAGCAGACTCTATATTATGAATCTTTATCTGGTATCAATTTGTAAACAACTGTAAACCAAAATGAATTCTAAAGACAGTCAAAATAGGCATTTAACAATGTCATAATATTTCATTTATACTTTTACTTTCTATCCACAAAAGCAATCATCAAAAATACTCTAACTGCATAAAGATTGTATGGTACTACAAAAATATTTTATTCATTATTTTCAAAGTCAGATTCTTCATTCAATGGAACTGACTTTAGGATCATTTCTAATCCTCTCCACTTGAAATAGTTAATAAACAGCTGTTAGATTAGCAATTTGTCAACAATGTCCAGTTCAACCAGAAAACCTAGTTAGACAGTTTCTACTAAAGCAGCAAGTCAGGCTGGTTACATACTTCTCCATAATCTTGTTCCACCTGATTTCTCATCTTTTATTTATTTCTCAATATAAGATGACTGAAAAATGACCTGTAGTGCCTACTCCTCTAGCTGATTATCTTTCTCCCCT
Source organism: Eschrichtius robustus (assembly GCF_028021215.1). Classification (NCBI taxonomy): domain Eukaryota; kingdom Metazoa; phylum Chordata; class Mammalia; order Artiodactyla; family Eschrichtiidae; genus Eschrichtius; species Eschrichtius robustus. The sequence goes on along the minus strand of NC_090824.1, from coordinate 129,127,944 downwards.
TCTGGTATCTTCCATCACATGGGTTGCATTTAGCTCCCACATAATGACAAAACATGAAGATTCCATTCTCCTTCAAGCAAAGTATAAACCTAACACTCTGTTGAAATGGCATATCATGGCTTTGATTTTTGACAGATAATTTAAATATCATCCCCATTTATGTACTACCACATTTCATGAAACCCACGGATATGTCCTTCAAAAGCTCCTTCTAGATGATAACTCAAATACTAAAAATAACAAACCCAAATCAAAACAGTTTAAAATTTGGATTAAATATTTTTTACAATAAAAAAAGTTTAATTTAAAAATTAAGAGTTTAAAATTCTAACACATTCCCAAACTTCTTATGCAGAGGTAGGACAAATATAACTTTAAGTAAAAAGCTGCTCTGCACACAGATGTTCAATAAACGCTTTTTGGATCCATGAATGAGCCCTAAATGAGTTGTAGAAAGGGAATATAGGAACAAACAATGAACACATAGAGATAAGCTAATCTTCAGAAACAGAGACTCATGATCATATTAATTCAATTCTCAAATGTGCTAGGTACAAATACAACATAATATGGTACTAGTATATATAGAATTTGGATTCTAACACTAACTCGGCCACTAATTTACTGAATCACAATCTTTCAGGGTCTATTTTCTCTCTTTAAAAAATGACAGATTGACTAGAGCTTCTCAAAGATTCCTCAATTTCAAAATTCTATAATGCTATAACTATTAAGTGAAATCTTTCTTTTCGTTCTACTCTTCCACAGGTTAAGGAAATACAATCTGTATGGTCAGTGAAATCTCTCCATGAGCAATGTTCTCAATCAAAAATATAAGTGTCATACATGAGTTGATACAGTAAAAATAATGATAAACCTAATATGTATTAAGTGCTTATAATATGCCAATTACATATTAATTATAGTAGCATGAGTATCTTACTTAACCCTCACATGGACACAAGAGACAGACCAATAGTATTCCCATTTATGGTTAAGAGAACTGATGCTAAACAGTAAATAAGTAAATAAGTGATGGAGACAGGGCTCAAACCTGACCTGACTCCAGAGCTCAAATTTATAACCACTAACCAATACAAGTGTCTTATCACAAATCTTAGCCAGGACAGAGTATGTGTTACACTGGGATGGGGGCACTAAATGACAGTGAGAGAAATTAGACTCTACAGAGTGAACAAGCAGTGGAATAAATGCTTATTTGGGGACAGTAAACAAGTGATAAAAATAGTTTAAGGTTATTCAAGTAGCCACCTATAGGATGGATGAAAGAGACTAAGAAATAAGACTTCTAGCTAAAAGAGATAGCAACAAGCAAGAATTATTTATCTACATGTAAGAAGAAACTGTGACAGTGGAAATAGAGGAGAGAGGACCAATAAATACTGCAAAGAAAATCTGCAAGAACGTTCAATAATCTAGATAAGGTGCCTTTTAAAAAGCAGTGCTATACATGATCATGAGAACAATCGTTCACTTTTCAAATAAAATCTAAAATTTAAAAATAATAAAGCTTTATGGACTTCCCTGCTGGCACAGCGGTTAAGAATCCACCTGCCAGTGCAGGGGACATGGGTTCGAGCCCTGGTCCGGGAAGATCCCACAGGCCGTGGAGCAACTAAGTCCGTGTACCACAACTACTGAGCCTGCGCTCTAGAGCCCATGAGCCACAACTACTGAAAGCCCACGCACCTAGAGCCCGTGCTCCTCAACAAGAGAAACCACCACAATGAGAAGCCCACGCACCACAACGAAGTGTAGCCCCCACTCGCCACAACTAGAGAAAGCCTGCGCACAGCAATGAAGACCCAACGCAGCCAAAAATTTTTAAATATATAAATAAATGTATAAAAAAATAAAATAAATAAAGCTTTAAGAAATTTTAAGTCTATCAAATTATAAAAGAATGAATATTTTTTCACAAACTCCTCCAACCAAAACCAAACAAAATGTTGCATTTACAACTGGAGATATCATCTAATTTAAGTTTCAGACAAGATGCAATGAAAGATACATTATACTCTATCTGAGAGAAAGTTAAGAAGTGTAAAAGAATAGATAAATATTAACAAAACAAAAAGTGAGAAAAAATGCATTCTGTAACTATACAAAATCTTTAAATCACAGCCTTCAATCTGGGTCCCAGAAAAGTGATTAAGTAAGAACCTTAGAGGGAAAGTATCAAGAGAACTATTTCAGAGTAACAAGTGTAACCTATTCAATCAAAGTTAGAGCTAGTAAATAGCGGAGCTCAGACTCAAAAGTCAGATGCCAAAGTCCACACAATGCTGCAGAGTACTTACAATTACAGACATCATTAGGGAATTTGAAATGATTTTTTTTTTTTTTTTTTTTTTTGCCGCACCGTGCGCCATACGGAACTCCCCTGACCAGGGATAGAACCTGGACCCCCTGCAATGGAAGCACGGAGTCTTAACCACCAGACCACCAAGGAAGTCCATGAAATGATGTTTTTCTTTTTTTAGTTTTTGTTTTTTTAATTTTTTATTTTTGTCTGCGTTGGGTCTTCGTTGCTGCACATGGGTTTGTTTTTTTTTTTTTTCTCTAGTTGCAGAGAGTGGGGGCTACTCTTCATTGCGGTGCGCTGGCCTCTCACCGTGGCGGCCTCTCATCGTGGCGGCCTCTCATTGCGCAGCACGGGCTCTAGGCGCACGGGCTCAGTAGTTGTGGCATACAGGCTCAGTAGTTGTGGCACACAGGCTTAGTTGCTCCACGGCATGTGGGATCCTCCCAGACCAGGGATCGAACCTGTGTTCCCTGCATTGGCAGGGAGATTCCCAACCACTGCACCACCAGGGAAGCCCTGAAATGATGTTTTTAAAAACTGTAGAATCATAGGATCATAACATAAAATAGGACTTTATTTTTCTTGACGTATACTTGACTTACAATGTTGTTAGTTTAAAATAGAACTTTAGCAATCATCTTGTCCAACTCTCCATCTAATATATGAAGTTCTACTGTAACCTCCTTAATTGATGGTCTCCCAGCCTCTGCTGAAACACTTACATGAGTTCACAATCTAATCTTAAAACAGCCTACATTACTGAAAAGCTCTATGAATTGAAATTTTCCTTAAACTTCTACCCAATGGTTCTAAAATTTCATCCTGTTGGTATAGACCCCTTCCCACCCTGGCCATCGTACTCAGAGTGAATGAAATAATCCAGATGATAGTTTGACTACTCTTAGTACTATCTCTCTTATTATGAACAGAGCTATTTCTACCAGTGCAACCTAATAAGGCATTTTAGACTGACTGGCCTGTTTTATTTAGGCAAGTGGAAGGATGTTGTACGTTATGCTTTTCTTTCAGCAGGGACAGGGAGTCACGTCCACATTATATTGTCGCTCACATTAAGCTTGAGGTTAACTAAAACCTTTATTCAATTGTTTTCACATGAAATGCTACTAGGTTAAACCTCCTCATCCTCTAATACAATTTTTAAAATTTAAAAATAGAACTTTACATACAGCGCTGTTAAACTTCGTTTTTTCCAAGTTCATTATTCCAGCCTTTCAAAACCCTGTTGAAGAATTGCACCCTGCACTCTCTGCTGTAGCATTTATCACACAGTGTTGTAAACAGCTGATTTTCTAGTCTATGTCCTCCCCTAGACTTTGAGACTTTCAAGGACACTTTTCTCCGTATCACCTATGCTAAGTATGGTAGATGACATGTAGTAAGTGCACAGGAGATGATGATGATGATGATGAATTAATTATCAAGGAATTAATTATCAAGGAATTAATTCCTCTTGATTTTGTCATCTAACATTCTTCCCAGTTTTCTGACACCTACAAAATCTGAGAGTTTTGCTTCTTAAATATTCATACAGGTCATCCTTAAAACTTGGGATATAACAGGGTCAAGACTATAGAGCCCAGTGGCACATGATAAGAAATTCCCCTCCAGATAACAAAGTTTAAGGTTACAAATAAGATCGTTCAACTACTTAGGATTCAGATGATTATTTTTCCCCAAGATTCTCCAATCTTAAGGTAATTATTCAATAAACACTGTCCAGGGTGCACAAGAAAAACAAGGTTATCATATGCTTGATTTATAGCTTTCAGAGAAAAACAAGCTTAGAAAAAGATATATACAATTTTTTTTTTTTTTTTTTTTGGCCGCACTACAAGGCTTGCAGGATCTCAGTTCCCCAAGCAGGGATTGAACCCAGGCCCTTGCAGTGAAAGCGCTGAGTCCTAACCACTGGACCTCCAGGAAATTCCCACAAATGTTCTGTTTTTAATTTTATTTTATTTAAAAAAATTCTTTTCCATTATTGTTTATTACAGGATATTGAATATAGTTCCCTGTGCTACACAGTAGGACCTTGTTGTCCATCCATTCTATATGTAATAGTTTGCATCTACTAACCCCAAACTCGCAGTCAATTCCTCTCCCACCTCTCCTTCCCCGTTGGCAACCACAAGTCTGTTCTCTATGTCTGTGAGTCTGTTTCTCCTTTGTAGATAGGTTCATTTGTGTCACATTTTAGATTCCACATATAAGTGGCATCATATAGTATGTCTTTCTCTTTCTGACTTACTTCACTTAGTATGATAATCTTTAGGTCCATCCAAGTTGCTACAAATGGCATTATTTCATTTTTTTGTGACTGAGTAATATTCCATTGTATGTATGTACCACATCTTCTTTATCCATTTATCCATCTTTATCCATTCATCCATGTATCTTTTTGAATTATAGTTTTGTCCAGAAATACACCCAGGAGTGGGATTGCTGGATCATATGGCAACTCTATTTTTAGTTTTTTGAGGAACCTCCATACTGTTCTCCATAGTGGCTGCACCAACTTACATTACCCCCAACAGTGTAGGAGGGTTCCCTTTTCTCCACACCCTCTCCAGCATTTGTTATTTGCAGACTTTTTAATGATGGCCATTCTGACCAGTGTGAGGTGGTACCTCACTGTAGTTCTGATTTGCATTTCTCTAATAATTTGCAATGTTGAGCATCTTTTTCAGGTGCCTATTGGCCATCTGTATGTCTTCTTTTGAGAAATGTCTATTTAAGTCTTCTGCCCATTTTTTGATTGGGTTGTTGTTATTGAGTTGTATGAGCTGTTTGTATATTTTGGAAATTAAACCCTTGTAGTATTGTCTGAAGTCTGGGATGATTATGCCTCCTGCTTTATTCTTTTTCCTCAGGATCGCTTTTGAAATTCTGGGTCTTTTATGGTTCCATATAAATTTTAGGATTATTTGTTCTACTGCTACAAAAAATACCATTGATAATTTGATAGGGATCACATTAAATCGGTGTATTGCTTTGGGTAGTATGGTCATTTTAACAATATTAATTCGTCCAGTCCAAGAGCATGGGATATCTTTCCATTTCTTTGACTCATCTTCAATTTTCTTTGTTAACGTTCTATAGTTCTCATCACATAAGTCTTTCACCTCCTTGGTCAGGTGTATTCCTAAGTATTTTTTTTTTTTGGTGTGATTTTAAAAGGTATTGTTTTTTTAAACAACCCATTCAAAAAATGGGCAGAAAACTTAAATAGACATTTCTCCAAAGAAGACATACAGATGAACAAGAGGCACAGGAAGAGATGCTCAACATCGCTTAATATTAGAGATGCAAATCAAAACTACAATGAGATATCACCTCACACAAGTCAGAATGGCCATCATCAAAAAGTCTACAAACAATAAATGCTGGCGAGAGTGTGGAGAAAAGGGAACCCTCCTACACTATAGGTGGGAATGTAAATTGGTACAGCCACTATGGAGAACAGCATGGAGGTTGCTTAGGAGACTAAAAATAGAGCTACCATATGATCCAGCAATCCCACTCCCTGGGCATATAGCCAGAGAAAAACGTGGTTCAAAAGGATACATGAACCCTAATGTTCATTGCAGCACTATTTACAATAGCCAAGATGTGAAAGCAATCTAAATGTCCATTGACAGATGAATGGATAAAGAAGATGTGGTACATATATACAGTGGAATATTACTCGGCCATTAAAAAGCATGAAATAATGCCATTTGCAGCAACATGGATGGACCTGGAGATTATCATACTAAGTAAGTCAAACAGAGAAAGACATATATGATATCACTTATATGGGGAATCTTAAAAAAAGATACAAATGAACTTATTTACAAAACAGAAACAGACTCATAGGCTTAGAGAACTTATGGTTACCAGTGGGAGGGGTGGAGGGGGAGAGATAGACTGGCAGTTTGGGATTGACATGTACACACTGCTATATTTAAAATAGATAACGAACAGGGACCTACTGTATAGCACAGGGAACTCTGCTCAATATTCTGTAATAACCTAAATGGGAAAACAATTTGAAAAATAATAGATTCATGTATATCTGAATCACTTTGCTGTACACCTGAAAAACAATGTTGTTAATCAACTATACTCCAACCAAATAAATATTAAAAAAATAAATACAATTTTTAAAAAGGTACTGTTTTTTACATTCCCTTTCTGATATTTGTTAAAGAAATGCAACTGATTTCTGTATGTTAATCTTGTATCCTGCTACCTTGCTGAATTCATTTTTCAGTTCTAGTAGTTTCTGTGTGGAGTTTTCAGGGTTTTCTATATATAGTATGTCATCTGCATATAGTGACTAGTTTATGAGGTTATATTTTTTAAACTTCAAATTTTACTCATTGTAATAAAGTTAGCTGCCCAGATATGACAAAACAAAATCCCAAATAAAACTTATAACTGAGAAGCAATCTGATTGGGCTTCACATTAAAAAGCTCCAATTTAAATGACAGGATACTCCAAGTCACCATTTTCCAAACTACGTTCATACGGTTAATAGATATTCAGAGTAATAGGGTGCTGGGGTAAAACTGGAGGGACTTCCCTGGTGGTCCTGTGGTTAAGACTTTGCCTTCCAATGCACAGGGTGAGGGTTTGATCTCTGGTCAGAGAGCTAAGATCCCACATTTCTTGGGGACAAAAAACCAAAACAAACAACCAGAAGCAATATTGTAACAAATTCAAATAAGGACAAAAAAAAAAAAAAACCGGTCCAGGAAATTCAAGAGTCTATAATTCCCCATCATGCCCTCCCTTCTCAAACAACATTCACACATTAAAGGTCCTAAGAAGTCCAGCAGAAGAAGTATGTTAACTTTGCATCCAACATTTTGCAAATTTACTTGGCCACAAAACTCTTCTTTATTATTATCATTTTTTAATCTCTGTCATCTCATTTCTTAGCACTTCACAAAAAAAGTATTTTAGAAAAAATTACAAGATCTTCAAGTTTTCCATTTTACATCTGTTGTTCTAGCAACATTATTAAAAGCATCCCCTTCCACTCTTAAAAGTGTCCCACTTTGGTTGATAAATTATATATGGTCACCCTAATACTCTAAAACTAAACACAGGGACTTCCCTGGTGGCACAGTGGTTAAGAATCTGTCTGCCAATGCAAGGGAAATGGGTTTGAGCCCTGGTCTGGGAAGATCCCACGTGCCGCGGAGCAACTAAGCCCGTGCACCACCACTACTGAGGCTGCGCTCTAGAGCCCGCGAGCCACAACTACTGAGCCTGCGTGCCACAACTACTGAAGCCCGCATGCCTAGAGCCCGTGCTCCGCAACAAGAGAAGCCACCGCAATGAGAAGCCTGCACACCACAACAAAGAGTAGCCCCTGCTCGCTGCAACCAGAGAAAGCCCGTGGAGCAACGAGGACCCAACGCAGCCAAAAATAAATTAATTTTTTAAAATAAAAGTGGATAAGATGGTAAATTTTAAGTTATGTATATATTACTATAATTTAAAACTTTAAAGAAAAAAGAAAACAAAATTTTTAAAGATTTGTCATTTAAAAAAATAATAAATTACTTAACATAAATCAAAATATTAAATTAAAAAGACTATTCCAAGACAAAAAAAATTGTAAAAATAGTCACTATTTTACATTTTTGCACATCTCTTTAATGTCTGGTTTAAAAAAGACAGCCTCATTTTCATATCCACTTTCACATTCAATCTGCATTAGGTTGTTTTGATTGAAGTACATGAAGAAAATTCAGCCTTATGCAGATACGTAGTGGAAAAAGATAGAGTATTTCAATAGCTTTCTCAGATAACTGTGGATATTCTTTGGTCCTCTACCAAAACTCAACAAGTGGCAGTTTCTTAAAGGCTGTTCCAATATGGAATCTGAAACCATATCAATGAACATTTCCTACTCTGATATACTCAAGTCCATTGGTCTGTCTTACATTTCCAATGGATCTTTTTACCATTTTGCAATACCATGCATTGATTATTTAGAAAGTATTGCTTCAGTGAGTTATGCAGTTCTTCCAAATGTTGACCTTTTCACTTTACAACTTCAATGTATAACATTCATTAATACCACCCTGGAGACTTCCCTGGTGGCGCAGTGGTTAGGAATCCGCCTGCCAGTGCAGGGGACACGGGTTTGATCCTTGGTCCAGAAGATCCCACATGCCGCGGAGCAAGTAAGCGCATGTGCCACAACTACTGAGCCTGCACTCTAGAGCCCGTGCGCCACAACTACTGAAGCCCGCACACATAGAGCCCGTGCTCCACAACAAGAGAATCCACTGCAATGAGAAGCCTGCGCACCACAACGAAGAGTAGCCCCTGCTCACTGCAACTAGAGAAAGCCTGTGTGCAGCAATGAAGACCCAACACAGCCAAAAAATAAATCAAATTAAAAAAAAAAAAACCACCACCACTGATCTTATCGAAAAAAAAAAAAAAAAAAGTCAAGTATTGGGAAACTGTCAAGCTCAAAGTGGCAAACACAAGTCTCCCAAAATTCTATTTTCACTTGAAAGCTGAAATTTTATCATTAGCAACAAATATTGTCAGTTTGTCTTGCTGTGACAGGCTCACTTGGTTTAGTTTTGAGAAAACGTCTGCCGAATACCCAAGTCTTTATAACCATACTTCGTCAGCCATTCTTTCAAATAAAAATGGTATCCCATTAAAAAAGTAGCTAGTTCAGCATGCCAACTCAAACAACTGCACAAGTTCTTTTTCTTGAATTAACCATCATCAGATTTGGTGTTCAGTAAAAGTGGTTTACAGGACTTTTCATCACACAAAATATATTTTAAAACGTATTCAAAAATTGAGACATAATGAAATTAATAAGTTTTATTGCTTCATCATCTTAATTCCAAGTGCATGATGTCGTAAACTAGTACAGTTTAGTGTTACTGCCTTAATTCATGTAATTTTACCCACCACTGATTTTGCAAATGTCAATATAGCAAATAATGTCTTACTTCTATTGAGAAAATAGTTTTGACCTGCAGGATCCCCAGAAAGAGTCTGAAGAACTACCAGAGGTCTGGGAAACACACTTTGAGAACCACTGTAATAAGTGGTGCATTACTTGGATGATTAAGAAACAAATATTTTTAGTACATATCCCACTATAACAAGAGTGTTTAAATAAATACACACATTTATATGGTGATATGCTCAAACCAACTGATAATCTGGCATTTCACATACAGTCGGAACTCAAACATATAATGAACGACAGAATATGATACTTCCTGAATAAATAACAAATAATTACCAAATACCTACTATAAGCTAGACTCTGAGCTAGGTGCCTCTACGTTCTCTTTCTTGGGTAACTCACAGAAGCCCATAGACCAGACTGATGATTTTAATATATGAGAAAAATATTTACCCTGAAATCTTTCAGATCTTAAGATTAGACCTACATGGCTACAAGAAAAAGTCTTAAAATTCACCATAATGCACAAGATAGCATGTTTAAATTCTACTTTAAGCACTATGCCATGAAGCTAAAAACAGGCTTGCTCACATTAAGAAACCCAAATACAAAATGAATTGCTTTGGCTGTGTACTGCCAGCACCCCATAAAGAGCCTACATTCATTTCTCCTCAAGCCAAACAACCCTTATCTGTTACAGTTTTCATTCCTATTTTTAAGTGAAATTCCAATATTAATATTATAGGAGTTACATTAAAAGTGGCAACTATTTTTTTTTATAAAAACAATATAGCAAAACCATCAAAACAAGTTAAGAACTTTTAGACATATACATTGATAAATTCAAGAGGTAAACTTCTACAAACATACATATGAAATATTTGCACTGTAAAAAAGAAAGAGACCATCTCGTTTTGGGACATGTCATGGAAAGAGCTTCAATATAGTATATCGTTCAGTGAAAAAAGTCAAAGGATATTGTATATAGTATGATTATGTATAGCAATACATGTACATTCATTAAATAAATATTTACATACTGAGTTCCATGTATGTTCCTAATTTGTTCTGAATCTAGACATACACACATACAATAAATTACAAATGTTATACAGACATACATAATTAAATGTCCAAAGAAAAATGAGTAGGTCAGACACAAAAGACTACATATTATAGGATTCCATTTACACGAAATGTTCAATACAGGCAAATCTATAGGGACAAAAAGTAGATAGCGGTTGCCTGAGGGTGGGGTGTGTTGTGGCAATGGGGTGATAGCTGAAGGGTGCAAGATTTCTTTGGCAGGGGCGGGGGGGGGTGGGTAAGAAAAATATTCTGAAACTGGTTGCGGTGATGGTTACACAACTTTGTGAATATATTAAAATACCATTTAATTATGCACTTAAATGGATGAAATGCATGGTATGTGAATTATACCTCAATAAAACTTATGCTCTCTCCTTCTCAAAAAATAGAATAGGTACCAAAGAGGTTGCAAGGGGTAAGGAGTGGGTGGGGTGAAAATGAAGGCCTTTAAAATTTTATTCTACTTACTGCTATAACATTACAATGAGAAATGTATTCATTTATTATCTATATAACTTAAAGAAATGTAAAAGGTAAACCTAAAACAGTCTTTCATAAATTATCTGGATTTAATGTTATTCAAGTTCATCTACGCAGCAGCCACAAGAAAAAGTATGAAGATATGACCCTATCGCAGAACATTCACAATTTAGACTTGTCATATAAACATGTGCATCTGCCCCCTCACTAACAGAAACAAATCTTGAATGTAATTCATTTCACGAATATATCTTAGGCACCTACTCTCTCCACAGGGTAGGGATGAGGGAAAATGGAGTGGTGTACAAAGCAGAACACTAGTCAACAACAAAAAAGCAAACTAACAGCTCTGGCTTTAAGTTAAAAACTTTTGCTATACAGTGGAGGAGACAAAACAGACACATGAAATGTATTAGAGTCAGACTATAGAAAATCTTGAATACCAAACTGAGAGCTAAGACTTTATCCTGTTTTCAATGGAAAGCCAGTGGAGTGACAGGATGAAAGGAGTGTTTGGGGAAAACTGACCTGGCAACCAAAGGGGGGAAACTGAAAGCAGAAAAGAATAGCAGGAAAGGTAAGAAAGAGAAGGAGCTTTTAAAAATAGGAACATATATTAACAGTCCTGTGAAAGTTATTGATATTTCAAAGTTACAGTTAATGTTCAAAGGGTTTATGTTTGTTTTGTTTGCTTGATCTAATGTGAAGTAGAAAAGGAAAAAAGGTGATTTCTTCATTTTGATGAATTTTAGAAGTTCATGGCTAAGAATGAACGTTTACCAGAAAATTCTGAGGGGAGTAGGGGCTTAGGGAGTTTTTATTCACATGCTACCACGAAACCAAGAGTAGAGGGAATCAAAAGCAATGGGAGTTCCACAATTTTTAACATGGAAGAGGAAGTAGCACTCAAACATTTTGCAGTAAGAATAGCAAAACAAAAATGCATAACAATTAGTACTATTTCTGAAATTGATAGTAAAGGACAACTAAGTATTTTTAAATATCTCTATCACCTATTTCTGAAAAATCCTAATGATACAATTTGTTATATAAATGCTAAAGATTTAGGTGAGGACCAAATTTAACATATCAAATTTAGAGTATGATCAATTTCATACCCTTAATTTCATCAGCTGTTCCTCCTACAGTGCAGTACTTTTTCAGATGTTGCACAAATAATATTCTTAATTCAATTCACACATGCATTTATTAATTGATTTAACCCATAAAGGTTCTTAAGATAGAAAAATGTTTTCATTGCCTGTGTAACCTCCTTTCTCTAACAGCCTCTCCAAAACAATGTTACCTACCAATCTTATACTATAGCAACACTTTGCTTTGAGATTAAAAATATGGGTAAAGCAAAAATTCTCATAATCTATTTCTATTTTCGTAATCTATTTCATACTTTATCAAATGTTCTGATTCAGATCATTTATATGTTTACTGACAGATTTATAGGAACAGATATAATAAAGGTATAAACAACGAACAAATCAAAAATTACTTTTCACTCAACCCTTAATCTAATCAAAATCCTATTTGCACTGTTCCCTGAAGCACAAAAAAAAAAAGTCTGTAGAATATACTTAGTTAGAATAAAACATTTGCAGGGGCTTCCCTGGTGGCACAGTGGTTAAGAATCCACCTGCCAATGCAGGGGACTCAGGTTTGAGCCCTGGTCTGGGAAGATCCCACATGCCGCGGAGCAACTAAGCCCATGCGGCACAACTACTGAGCCTGCGCTATAGAGGCCTCGAGCCATAACTACTGAACCCCATGAGCCTAGAGCCCGTGCTCTGCAACAAGAGAAGCCGCCGCAATGAGAAGCCCGCGCACCGCAACAAAGAGTAGCCCCTGCTCGCCGCAACTAGAGAAAGCCCACTTGCAGCAACGAAGACCCAACACAGCCAAAAATAAATAAATAAAATTAAAAAATGTTTTTAAATTGCAAACTTTACTACCAGGCTGTTTGTCAAGACTGTTTAAAATAGCAAAAAAGAAAAAAAAAAAGTGGAAGTAATCTGATTGCCCAGTGATAGGGGACTAGCTGAATAAAATACATTACCTTTCAAATGATCATATAGACCTATATTTACTAACCTGGAAAGATAGCCATGAAAATAGCAGATTACAAATAAAGAGTAGTACAATCTCTTTTGTGATGTATATACATATGCATTTACTCACAGACAGAAAGTCTAAATGGATACCCAGATGTTAACCATGATATTTCTAAGTGCTGGGATTACAGGTGCTGTTTATTTTTGTGCTTACTTTTCAGTATTCGCTGAAACTTTCTCAAGTAAAATGATATTTGCAAGAATTAATGTCTATGTTTCCAACTAACAAACTCAAAAATCTTCCTTGCAAAAAGCCCAAGGAATATCCAAAAATACCCTGGCATAGAGCAAGAGGGAAAGTATTAGCAACAACATAACTAGAATTCTTTGTGAGCGAGGCACCCTAGAGGGCTCCAGGACTGACATGGCACCTTTAATGCAGCCTACAGTACAGGATTTTGAACTCACAAGACCTAGGCTCAAGTCCCTGCCACTTTTATTTGTATGACCTTGGGCTAGTCACTTACCTTTTCTGGGCTTACTTTATTGGTAAAAGGGAGATATTACCTGCCTTTCCTACCTTAAAGAACTGATGGAAAAATCAAATGAGATAATGTGATACATTATGAACTGCAAAGTACCATATAAGATATTATTCAAACATAAAAAAAAAAAAAAAGGTCCTTAATGCCAGAGCAGAATACTTCTACAGAACACACTACAATCAATTCTATGAAGTAATGAACCAGGGGTTTTGTTTGTTTTTAAAGGCTACGTCTCATCATAAACACTGCAGTTTTCCAGAAATTTAGATAATTCTTCCCGTCCCTACTACAACTCTAAGACATTTTCTTTTCTTATCCCTAGTTACAAGCAAGAAAGGGTGCTAATTACACTGAACTCAAAAGCCTCAGCAAGAACCCTGGAGCAGCATGTTGATGGAGCTCACCAGGAGAAACCCAAGGTTAATCAGCTATGGACTCACCACTAAGCACTACTGCAATCACCAGGGATTACAAGAGACCCTTTGAAGAGAGACAATACAATCATCCAGGAGAAAACGTCGGAGGAAAAGGAGATATTTCAAAACAATTATATGAAATACTCAAATATTAAAGTGTTTTACAAATTTTTAAATATTGTTCATAAAAATGGTGACTTTAAAAAGCCATCTAAGTGTGGCACTTGAGAAAAGCAAGTTATGGAGATTCAATTCAAATCCATGAATAAACTGTCAGATTTACTTGCTTCTATCTGAAATAAAAGCAGACAAATTACACCACAAAGATCAAAATTAAGTGACTAGTTCTTGAAAACAGAGAGGCAGAATATGACAACAGAATTTACTGACACGCTTATACAGATACTACTTTTAAAGGTATGGTTTTTAAAGTATGATTTCTCCTCCCCTTGAATTCCATTATTTACTCCACTAAAATGATAATGAACTTCTTCCTTCCCACTGTTCCTCCGGTGAGTTAAAAACGGCAATATAACGCAATTTGACTTTTAATGCAAAAAACATTTGTAATTTTTTTTTTTTTAAAGTACTTTAAGAGGAGCTACATGAAGCTGTCAGATTAACTTCCAAAGTCACCTGGCCATCACACCCTCCTGCTTTTAAGTTCCTAAAGACAATAAAATGCTCACTCTCTACATTCTTACAAATGTCATTTATGGGTATTCCCCTAATGAAAAATTAAACCTTTCATAAACAAACAAGTACAGAGAACTTTTTGATATGTATGACTCACAATCTAATTTTTATTGGCAATATCTTTAAGTGTTGCAGCTTGCACAATTTCTACAGGGGGTACAGATCTATCCATTTTTCCCATCTGATCTTGCAGATCTGTTATACATTTAAAAGGACTCACTAAAATGGGTCACGAGGAAAAAAATTATGAATACAATCCACAGCAAAATGAAATGTGGGTTGTAAATTAAGATAACAAAAGTCACTATTTACTCAAAGCCTCATAGTTGGAAATCCATTGGAATACTGTTGTTTTCACCTAAAACTGTGAAAAATCTGAGTTTTTCTTAATTCTTACTCTGACCTTTCATTCCTTATTAGGAATAAGTGCTACTTACCTCCAAAAACCACAAAAAACAAAGAAACAAAATACCACTCAGCAAATATAATTTCAAAAGGAGTATCTTCCAAAACTTACTGCACAGAAAATTACATACACACATTCTTAAATAACTATGGTAGGTGTTCCTAAGATCATCTCCTCCCCTTCAAAAAAAAGAGCAAATGTAACCACAATCAAATATAAACATAATGTTTAACACAGCTATTACCAACTAAGCAATTTATCACAGCTCCTCAAAGTACTGGGCACACACAATGACAGATGAGTATGTCAAGAGCAGTTATTATAATCTGGAGGAAAAAACTGTACAACAGAACAAAATATTAGAAAAAAACTCCTTTGGAAAAACTCAAGTAGATTTTGGAGAGAGCAAAACAGGAGACCAATTTTAGAAAAATAAAGTTTCCCCCCAAGTGTTTAGAGTTCATCTGATGCAGGCTCATTTTTGTGAAGAGAAACTTTACCTAACAAGACTCACACCAGGGATCTGATCTATCCCCAAAGGCACTTTCTTAAAATGAGAAAGAACAAAGGAGGAAATCTCCCAGCATGTGCTTTCCATACCAGTTTCTTTGGACAGCATCAAGAGTGACAACATAGCCAGCACAAGCTTTTCAGCTTTACTCTGTAGTCCACGTAAAACAGAACTGATTAGCTATCATTCAAAAGGATTCCTAGCAAAATAAATATTAGAAGGCAAAGATCACAGCAACATAGTGACTACATTTTAAAACTACAGAAAACATGTATCTTAAAGTTGCACACTTTTTTATTTCAAGAGTTAATTACCTCCAAATATTCAAATTCCTGGGGCTTTTTCATTTCAGTCAATAGTTTGAAACTGGAAAAAACGAAACCATCCATTCTAAATCTGCTCTCCCTTAATTTGCAATTAGAAGTAAATTTAAAAAGAATGACTCAAAGGCAGAGCCTAAATATACAAATTTTGGAATGTTAACATTGAAAAATTATTGGGAAAAACGATCTCTCAGCGAAGGTTTCCACTGAAAAACTCTCCAGAAACAAACGTGGCGTTTGCTTGTTCTAGGAGTTGTCGTTTCATTATAACCGAGATAATTCTTTAAATAATTTGCATTAATTATAAAAAGACGACTCTCCCCAAAGGTTTACAACTATATATCCCAATCTCCACTCTGACAGAGATGTCAGTTCCCGGGGTCAAGATAACCAGCTACTCGGTTCACACACAGGAAGCCAGAGAAGGGAATATCGCGTTCAGAGCCTCGAAATAATACGCGTTAGTTAAAAACTGCTTGCTACTGAACCAAAATTATTCAAGCGGAGCCCCATTTGTCACAATCCAATCATAAGGGTTCCACCCCCCCTCCCCCAACTGCTTGTGTAGTGGCATATCTGCTTCGGTAAAGAAGCCATCATCAGGTAAAGACTGGGGTGGGAGAAAAAGCGGGGAAAAGGGGGCACCCTTTCATCCAGTTTCGCGAGGCGAGAGTAATTGGTACAGTTGAGAGAAACGAAGGAACGTTCTATTTATGGGGGTTGAAGTAGGATGAGGGGAGAATTTCGTTTAAATCAACATGGCCAGCAAGATGTCCCTACAAACAAAAGGCAACGGGGGGATATAAACACTAACCATTCACCTCCATCAGCTATAGCATCGCCATCATGGTGTGTGCAGAGACCCCCGAAGGCTCCTCTCACCCTCCACACCAGCCAAAAGGAAGAGACGAAAAAGAAGGGAGAGTAGCTGCTTCCCACCACCCACTGCTTCCAAATACACACCCTTCGAAGGGGTCTCTCCCCCCGGTTGCCCGGAATCAGCGAGAAAGAGTACCGTCCCGCCCAGACAGACTCCCCCGTCACCCCCCAGTCGAACCCCAACGCCAGCCCGGGGTTCACTAAACTTTACTGGAGCTTCTCCCCCACATGCCCACCCCATCGCCCCAGGATCGCGCTGCCCACAAACGGGGCACCCTGGGCGCCTCCTGACAGGCGGGCAGCCGGGGAGAACCGAGTCCGGGGCGGGGGCTGCAGGGAGCTCCGGAGGGGCGGGGCGGCAGGAGCCAAGTTCCCGGGGGTCTGAGGAGAGCGCCTGACAGGAGCCCGGGACTGCAAAGGAGGAAGAGGAAGCGGCGGCGGGGAGCTTTCCCAATCCCCCCAACATGAACACCCTGCCCCTGCCCCCGCTCCCCACGGGGGGCAGGGAGGCTGCCTGGAAGGTGAGGAAGCCGAGCCCCGGGGACAGCCGCGGCCCCCACCTCCCGACTCCCAATCTCTTCCCCCGCCAGAGGCGCCCACAACAATAACACGCTGGGGACGACCCGTCAGCGCCCCCGAGGCACCCGGGGCCCGCGGCCCGCCGCTACCGGGCCCCCTCGACTGGGGCCCGGCGAGCCGCTCCTCTCTACAACTCCAGGCCCGGTTGGAGTCAGGCCCGAGCGGCCCCCCAGGGTCGGACGCATCCCCCCTGGCACCAGCGGCACAGTCTCCGTGGACGAATATTAGAAGTGAATTTGAGCTGCGCTTTACCTTTAGTTCCGCACTGTCCGCCATCTTGCGTCTGTCAGCGCAAGCGCAGTGAACATCGCCGGGGACCGCCGCTAGACCCGCCCCTCTAGCCAGCATGGCCCCGCCCCGGCCCGTCCCCTCTCGCCCCTCCACCTCCCCGGCCCGCCCCCGGCCTCCGCCCCGCTCCGGGGGCTCGCAGCCCCGCCCCGGGCACGTACAGCTGCGAGACGGGCACGTACCATTTAAATAATGGCGCCAAGCGAGGAGGTTTGACAGTTACTCCCCCCCCAGGCTCCCCGCCCCTCCTCCTTGCCCGGCTGGCGCCTCCGGGGAAAGGCCGGAGCGGGAGGGCTTCTGGCCTGAGCCCCGCCCCTCTGCGGCCTGCGGAACCCTTCTGCAAAACTTCGATGCCTACAGCCACAGGAAAAAATAATACCTCTCTCCCCCAATCAGCAAGTCCTTTTTAGCACCTGCTACCTGCGAGGCTACACGTGGGCCGCAAACAACAATACGTTACATTTAAGGATCACTTGATGAAGCATTTCCAGGTTTATTTGCTCAGATCCTCCTCGTGACGATGCGGTGAGGTAGGCAGGAAAGAGATTACAATTCCCGTGGCATATGTATTCAGTTACAAAAGCTCGGAGAGGAAAAGTGACTTGCCCAAGCTAGTACTTAAAAGAGGTTGCCTCTAAGACAAAATTCTGAAGACGTTTATTCATTAACTTATTTGTTTTAACAAATAATTATTTAGTGACTATGTACCGGCCCTGTTTCTAAGGGCTATATATACATTGGGAAATTAAATACAACAAAGTTCCTGCCTCCCTGTAGTTCTTTAAAGTGGGAAACAGACAACTGAACCAATAAAGATACAATTACAAATGGTGATGAGTACCAAAAACGAGCAAACGGTCCAATGAGAGAAAAGGGGGTTGGGAGGAGATGTACTTAATCCTGGAAGGGCTTGCTCCACGAAACTGACATTTAAGTATTCGTGATGAAAGAATTATTTCACATCCTCCCCTCTCTACTAAAAGCCTCCTCCCAAACCACTTTTTGCTGTTCAACTTTGTCTCACACCTGATGGAAAAGATATCAGATACAAACTCCTTGTCTTCTCACCACCAAAACTACTCTTATAGGCATAGTAACATTGGGGTTACTATGAATGAAGTTTCCCTGTGCCTATGAAGGCCTGTCCCTCCACCAGGGACCTGTTTTCTTTTTCCCTCCCACGTTCCTAAGGATTTTACTCTTACAATTTACTTTACAATTACCCCTCCCTCCAACATCATTACATTCTCTCCCCGCCCCCATTAGATTATTTCTATCTGCATATAAACATACTGAAGTTCCTCCCATCTAAAACAAACCTTGACTCCAAATTCGCCTCCAGGACTGCCCAATTTCTCGGCTCTCTTCACTGCATAAATTCTCGGAAAGGTTTTTCAAGAGCTCTCTACAGTGCTTGTTCCCACTTCCTCACTTCACATTCACTCCTCAGCCTACTCTGATCCAGCTTTGACTTCCCTCATCAAGATCACTTATCAAGATTACTAATGATCCCCAGGTTTCCAAAGCCAACTGCCAATTCTCTATTCTTATCTAAATTGACCTCTCAGCAGAATTGCAAACAGTTGACAGCTTCCTTTCTTTTGAAACACTTTTTCCCCTGAACTTCTCTCCATATCTTATTCTCCTGATTTTCTTGTTCCCTCACTGAGCCTCATTTTCAGAATCCTTTGCTAATTTTTCCTCTTTGGCTCAATTTTTAAATGTTGCAGTGTTCCAGGGCTCAGTCCTTATACTCTTCTCTACTTTACTCTCCCCGGGTGATCTCCTTGACGCTAAGTCTACAAACTGATGACTCTCAGATTTCTGTCCAGCCCAGACCTCTCCACCAATACCCAGATTCACAAATCCAACTGGCTACTTAATATCTCTACTTCATGACTCATGGTCATCTCAGATCCATAGCAAAAGCCCTTGATTTTACCCCCAACCCTTCTTTCCCAGTATTCTCAGTGGATGGCACTATCATCCACCCAGTTGTTCAAGCCAAAAATGTAGAAATCATCCTTGGTTTCACTGTTTCATTAACCTCTCATATCCAATCCATCGGTCAATCCACCTGACTCTACCTCTAAAACATATCCCAAGACTGCCCATTTCACTGTGTTTCTACTACCATCACCCTACTCCAGGCTGCCATCATTTCACAAATGGACAGCTGGGAAGGCTACTCAACTGACAGGACCACATTGACTTTTGTGGCCCCAGGCACTTTTGCCTTCTAGGAACTGTGGTATATAACAGATATTATTTGACTTTGTCCCTGGTTCCTGGCACAGAGTTCCTAAAACCCTTATTTCCTGAGTGATAGGATTGTCTTTTGTTAATCATAACAAGCCCCTTTCCACACCTGAATTTATGTTAATGAGGTGACTCAGGGTGGGGCTCTTGCGTAGTTTAAGGATGGGAGCTGTTCAATAGAAAACCAAATGTGATTAAAGAGAGGTCAGTGAATAAACGGAAGTACTGGGAGGCATATCGGGAGGCAAGGTGGGGTGCCTGAAGAGGGTGTGGAAGCTTCACATCCCCTCCCCCCCACACCCCGTACCTTACCCTATGCATCTCTTCCATTTGGCTGTTCCTGAGTTGTTTTATTTATAATAAACTGGTAAATGTAAGTAAAGTGTTTTCCTGAGTTCTGTGAGTCATTTCAGTGAATTATCAAAACTGAAGAGGGGATTGCAGGAATCTTCAAATGTGGTCAGTCAGAAACCGATGGAACTGGTGACTGGTAGCTGAAGTAGGTGCAGTCTTGTGGGACTGAGCACTAAACCTGTGGGGTCTGATCTTACTTCTGGAGTTAGTGTCAAAATTAAATTGTCAGATACCCAGTTGGTGTTGGAGAATTGATGTGGAAAGACTCCACGTATTTGATGTCAGAAAGAACCTCAGAGGCTCTTTCTTCCATAAAAATTTTATTTTTTTTTTTATTTTTTTTTTTCTGCACCACACGGGATCTTAGGATCTTAATTCCCTGACCAGGGATCAAACCTGTGCCCCCTGCAGTATAAGCATGTAGTCTTAACCACTGGCCCGCCAGGGAAGTCCTAAAAGTATATTTTACATCTGCATCAGTATAAAGACTAATGTAATCCAAACAGAGTGTACTTACTTTTTCTTCTGATTTTAAAGATTTAGAATATTTTTGTGAGACCCTAAAACTATTGTGGGTCTCACTCGACACTTAAAAATTAACCCCAAGAACCCTCTTGCATGGTTGGTGGGAATGTAAATTGATATAGCCACTATGGAGAACAGTATGGAGGTTCCTTAAAAAACTAAAAAGAGAACTACCATACGACCTAGCAGTCCCACTACTGGGCATATACCCTGAGAAAACCATAATTCAAAAAGAGTCATGTACCACAATGTTCATTGCAGCTCTATTTACAATAGCCAGGACATGGAAGCAACCTAAGTGTCCACTGACAGATGAATGGATGAAGAAGATGCGGCACATACTATGGAGAACAGTATGGAGGTTACTTAGAAAACTAAAAATAGAACTACCATACGACCCAGCAATCCCACTACTGGGCATATACCCTGAGAAAACCATAATTCAAAAAGAGTCATGTACCACAATGTTCATTGCAGCTCTATTTACAGTAGTCAGGACATGGAAGCAACCTAAGTGTCCATCGACAGATGAATGGATAAAGAAGATGTGGCACCTATATACAATGGAATATTACTCAGCCATAAAAAGAAACGAAATTGAGTTATTTGTAGTGAGGTGCATGGACCTAGAGACTGTAATACAGAGTGAAGCAAGTCAGAAAGAGAAAAACAAATACCGTATGCTAACACATGTATACGGAATCTAAAAAAAAAATGGTTCTGATGAACTTAGGGGCAGGACAGGAATAAAGACGCAGACTTAGAGAATGGACTTGAGGACATGGGGAGGGGGAAGGGTAAGCTGGGATGAAGTGAGAGAGTAGCACTGACATATATACACTACCAAATGTAAAATAGATAGCTAGTGGGAAGCAGCTGCATGGCACAGGGAGATCAGCTCGGTGCTTTGTGACCACTTAGAGGGGTGGGATAAGGAGGGTGGGAGGGAGATGCAAGAGGGAGGGGATATGGGGATATACGTATGCATATAGCTGATTCACTTTGTTATACAGCAGAAGCTAACACAATGCTGTAAAGCAATTATACTCCAATAAAGATGTTAAAAAAAATTAACCCCAAATAAATCATAGACCTAAATATGAGTTAAAACTATAAAACTCTTAGATGAAAACTGTGGAGTAAATCTCAATGACCTTGGGTTAGGCATAGTTTCCTTAGATACGGATCACACATACATTGTTGATAGGAATAGTATAGCCACTTGGAATATAGTTTAGCAGTTCATTTGAAAACTAGAAATGTACTTACCATACAACTTAATTGTGTCCTTGGGCATTTTTCCCAGAGAAACGCAGGAAGTTGTACCAGAATTTTCATAGCAGCTTTATAAGAGCCCCAAACTGGAAACTATCCAAATATCCTTTAGTGAGTAAATGGCCAAATAAACTGATACATCCATACCATGGAATGCTGAAACTGCACACCTCAGGTGGGATTTGATCCCAGTCAAAACTCAGATTGGGGCTTGAACCCATGGGTTGGGACTCGAACCCACTGTCTTTTAATTAAAATCATTCACCTGGTGTCAGGACCTATGGAAGCTCAGGTTCTTCATGTCTCAGCATAGAAGGAATTCAGTGAGAGGCAAAGTGATAGGCAAGAAGTAGATTTATTAATATAGGACACTTGTGAGGGATACAAGTGGGCAGGCAAGGGGGGGCTCTGCCCCAAGAACTAAGTGGGAAAGCAGGTTTATTTAGGGAGACACACATTCCATAGACAGACTGCAGTCAGTCTCAAAAGGCAAGAGCAGCCCCAAAATATGGCGGGTGGTTAGTTTTTATGGGCTGGGTAATTTCATAGGCTAATGAGTGAGAGGATTATTCTAACTATTTTGGAGAAGGGGTGGAGATTTCTAGGAATTGGGCCACCGCCCACTTTTTGGTCTTTTATGGTTGGCCTCGGAACTGTCATGGCACTTGTGCATGTGTCATTTAGCATGCTAATGTATTACAATGAGCATATAATGAGGCTCAAGGGCTACTGGAAGTCGAATCTTCCACCATCTTGGGCCTAGTAGGTTCTAACAAGTTTTTGTCATATTCACAACGCCTATGTCATTCTTTTAAAGGTTGTGCCCTGCCCCCTTCCTTCCTGTCTCAATACTACTCAGCAATTTAAAGAAAGATCAAACTATTGATACACACAGCAACTTGGATAAACTTCATGGAAATCATGCTGAGTGAGGAAAACAATCCCAAAAGAATTGCATGAATTATTGCATGATTCCATTTATGTAATATTAATGAAATAACATAATTACAGAGATGGAGAAGAGACTAGTGATTACCAGGGATTAGGGATAGAGGGAGAAAATAGCTCTTACCTGTGTCAACTTCCTGGTTTTGATATTGTACTGTACTTCCATAAGATGTTAACTTTGGGGGAGAATGGGAAAAGGATGCATGTAACTTTCCTGCACATTTTTGTTTGCAATCTCCTGTTAATCTACAATTACTTGAAAATAAAAGTACATATATTTTTTCATATACGTTTGAAAAGTATATATATTTAAAAAGTATATATATATATGTATTAATATATCAAAATTTGTGGAGAGAGGGACATCAACAAAATAGCAGAGTAAATAGCTCCAAACCCCATACCACAAAACACTGAAAAATTAACCAGAAGCTGTCAGACCAACTTTATCAGAACTCTGTCTGGAAAACAAAGGTTTACAGCAACCAAATGCTTAATTTAAAAAAAAAAAAAAAGACAAGTTAAAAATGGTAAGAAAACTTTATGACATTTTTACTTGCCCCTGCCCTACTCCCTCCCTGACTCAGCAGCAGTCTTAAAGACAGAAGCCCACCTTCCCAGGATGGAACCCTGGTCCCTAGTAATCATTGTGTTTGTCTGTTCTAATCTGTCTGGGGGCTAGCTGAAGGACTAATTCAAGGCTCTTGTCTTCATTTTGCCAACTCTGGAACCCATAACAGAAAAGCAGTGGTCATTGCTTGAAAACACTGTAAGGTGAACAAATAACCTGCAACTGCCTGGGGCCAAAGATTACAGTTGGTACATACAACAGACCACCTAAAGCCTGGAAGTAAAAGCTGAGGAGATAAATTTGCTAGGAAATTAGGGCATTCAGATTCAAAAGTGCTTGTGCACACAGGGCATTTAGAAAGCTACACACATGCCTGAGACAGGATGCATGCTCAGGAAACACCTGAGAAGATCCTAAGACCTGAGAAGATCCTAAGACTCCACCACTGGCTGATTTATACGCTCAGTGCAACCAGGAAGTGAAGGCTGAGGAAGAATTTCAAATGGCCTGGCTAAGTGTTAAAGGAATACAATGCAAAGATTGGGAAAGGTATTTGTTTGTTTTAAGTTCTCATTGTTCAAGAATATACTGGCTGAACACAAGCTGAGGCTTCAACAATCAAGAACAGCAAAACCTGGGCAAGGGAGAGAGTTTGATTTCCATAGATAACCCATTATAATATTCAAATGTCCAGTTTTCAATGACAACAACAACAACAAAAAAAATCACACAATGTACAAAGAAACAGGAAAAAATGGCCCATTCACTGAAAAAAAAAAACTGACAAAAACTATCCCTGAGGAAGCTCAGACATTGAACTTATGATACAAAGACTTTAAAACCACTGTCCTAAATATTCTTCAAAAACTAAGGAAAACTGGACTTCCCTGGTGGCACAGTGGTTAAGAATCTGCCTGCCAATGCAGGGGACACGGGCTCGATCCCTGGTCCAGGAAGATCCCACGTGCCACTGAGCAACTAAGCCCATGTGCCACAACTAATGAGCCTGCACTCTAGAGCCTGCAAGCCACAACTACTGAACCCACGCGCCACAAACACTGAAGCCCATGTGCCCTAGAGCCCGTGAGATGCAACTACTGAGCCTGCGTGCTGCAACTACTGAAGCCCACGTGCCAAGATCCCATGCTCTGCAACAAGAGAAGCCACCTCAATGAGAAGCCTGCACACCACAACGAAGAGTAGCTCCCACTCACTGCAACTAGAGAAAGCCTGTGCGCAGCAACAAAGACCCAATGTCGCAAAAAAAAAAAAATAAGGGAAACCAGGAAAATGATGTATGAACAAAATGAGAATATCAATAAAGAGAAGGAAAATTTTTAAAGAAACCAGGTAGAAATTTTGGAGCTGAAAAATTTGATATCTAAAATGAAAAATTCACTAGAGGGGCTCAAGAGCAGATTTGAGCAGTCAGAAGAAAGAATCAATGAACTTGAAAATAAGACAATTGAAATTATCCAATCTGAGGAGCCAAAAGAAAAAAAAGTAATAAAGAAAAGTGAACAGATTCTAAGGGACCTGTGGGGTACCATCAACCGGACCAACACATATGTTATGGGACTTCCAGAAGGAAAAGAGAAAGAGAATATTTGAATAAATTATGATCAGAAGTTTTCCAAATTTGATGAAATATATAAATCTACATATCCAAGGATTTCAATAAACTCCAAGTAGGATAAACTCAAAACAGACTACTACATAAAAATCAACCCCAAAAAAATTTTTTAAGGCAGTAATGGAGGAATTGAGAAATAAAAAGTATATAAACCATACAGAAGATAGTTAAGTGACAGAAGAAAGACTTTCTTATCAATGATTACTTTAAATGTAAATGGTCAAGCTCTCCAATATGAATCCCTTGGTTAAACTTATTCCTAAGAATTTTATTCATTTTAGTATTATTATAAATGAAATAATTTTCTTAATTTCCTTGTAAAATTGTTCGTTGCTAGTGTATAGAAATACAACTAATTTTTGTGTGTTGATTTTGTATTTCACAAGGTTGCTGAATTTGTTTAACTCTTAAGTGGTAGTTTGTGTCATATAATTTACCACAATAAAAAATTTAAAAAATAAATAAACTTAGAGGGAAATTTATAGCCATTTATGCGTATATTAGAAAATTTTAAGGTTGAAAATCAATTATATAAGTTTCCATCTCAGGCAGACATTAAGAGACGAGCAAATCAAATTCAAACTGGCAGTAAGCAAATAATGAAAATGAGAGCAGAGATAAAACTTAAAATAAATATAAAATAGAGAAGATCAACAAAGCCAAAAGTTGGCTATTTGAAAATTTTAATGAAATTGGTTACCCCCTAATAAAACTGATCAAGAAGAAAAAAAGAAAGAAATTATCATCTTCACGAATGAACAAAGGGTCACTACAGAGCCTATAGACACTAGAAAAGATAATAAAAGAATACCATAAACAGCCTGATTCCAGTACAGCTGATGATTTAAATGAAATGAACAAATTCCATAAAACATACAACTTACCAAAACTGACTCCTATCCAAGAACATGAGAACAGTCCTACATCTATTTAAAAAGTTGAATCGATTATTTAAAACTCTGTGACAGAGAAAAATCCAGACACAGATGATTTCACCAGTGAATTTTCCAGACAATTAAGAAAGAAATAATAACCAATCTTAAAGTCTTCTCAAGAATAGAAAAAAGAGGGCTTCCCTGGTGGTGCAGTGGTTACGAATCCGCCTGCTAATGCAGGGGACATGGGTTCGAGCCCTGGTCCGGGAAGATCCCACATGCTACAGAGCAACTAAGCCCATGAGCCACAACTACTGAAGCCCACGCGCCTAGAGCCCGTGCTCCGCAACAAGAGATGCCACCGCAATGAGAAGCCTGCTCACCCCAACGAAGAGTAGCCCCCGCTCGCCACAACTAGAGAAAGCCCACGCGCAGCAACAAAGACCCAATGCAACCAAAAAAAAAAAAAGAATAGAAAAAGATATAACATACTCAACTCTTTATGAGGCCAGGACTGTAAGACGAAAACCTGACAAGGATATTACAAGAAAGGAAAAGTATAGACCACTCTCTTTCATTCCTATAGAGTGAAAATCTTAAGCAAAATATTAACAAATTGAATCCAGCAATATATATATATTTTATATATATATATATATATATATATATATATATATATATATATCCATTTTATATATATATAATGGAATATAACCAAGTGGAACTTATTCTAGGAACACAAAAAATTGTTTAACATTTGAAAACCAACCATTTTAATTTACCACATTAACAGAACCAAAAATAGAAAAATGATATGATCATATTGATAGATGCAGAAAAATCATTTAATAAAATTTAACACCTATTCATGATACTACTTCAATAAACCAGTAATAGGAGGAAACTCCTTTATATGATTATAAGTATCTACAAAAACCCACAGAAAACATAGTTAATGGTAAAACATTGGAAGTATTTCTTTTGATAATGGGAATGAGACAAAGATGATAAGGTAAGTAAAAGAAAAAATCAGGATTAGAAAGGAAGTAATAAAACTGTCATTCACAGAGAACATGATGGTGCATGGAGAAAATCTCAAAGAATTCTCAGAAAAACTATTAGATATTAGAATTTATTAATAAGTTAATTTCACTGGATGCAATGTGAGCTAACAAAAATCAGTTACATTTCTATATATCAGCAATAAACAAATAGAAGATATAATTCAGAAAAAGATGACAATTACAGTTACATTTTAAAAATAGCAAAAAATATATTGGAACACATTTACAAAAAAGGCCTCTACATTGAAAACTATTAAATTTTTGCTGAAATTAAATAAAAAGAGGGATTATAGGGCTTCCCTGGTGGCGCAGTGGTTGAGAATCTGCCTGCCAATGCAGGGGACACGGGTTCGAGCCCTGGTCTGGGAAGATCCCACATGCCACGGAGCAACTAAGCCCGTGAGCCACAACTACTGAGCCTGCGCGTCTGGAGCCCGTGCTCCGCAACAAGAGAGGCCGAGACAGTGAGAGGCCTGCACACCGTGATGAAGAGTGGCCCCCCCTTGCCTCAACTAGAGAAAGCCCTCGCACAGAAATGAAGACCCAACACAGCCAAAAATAGATAAATAAATAAATAAGTAAAAAGAGGGATTATATTCTTCATAGATTTGAATACTCAATATTGTAAAGATGTCAGTTCTCCCCAAATTGATATGTATTTTATTGGAATATATTCAATGTAATTGTAATCAAAATCCTAGTAGATTTGTTACAGATACTAGTAAACTGATTCTAATATTGCTAGAAATGCAATGATTCAGAAATAGCAAATATAGTCTCGAAGGGAAGAACCTAAGTGGAGGCCTCAGACTACCAGATATCAAGACATATTATAAACCTAGAGTGATTAAATCATTATAATATTGGCAGAAAGATAGACAGACCAAGGAACAGAAAAAAATAGTTCAGAGACACTTGGAAAAAGCATGTTCAATAAAGATACAGGTCAATCAGATATCATTTAGCAATAAATGATGCGTGACCCCTACCTCAAATCATACATTGAAAGAAGCAATTACAGACAAATTATAAATCTATATATGAAATGTAAAGTAAAAAAATTTTCTGTAAGTTAACATAGAAGAATATCTTTACGGCCTTAAGATAGGCAGAGATTTCTTAAATGAGATGCAAAAAGTGCCAACCACAAAGTGGTAGAACCCACTCAGGGCTCTAGTTCACTTTCCAAGTCCACTTGTCCAGACTCCCTTTGATCCTAAGAGTTCCCAATTACCTTCTAACCTAAGTGGATCTGCTTGCTTACAATCAAGTATCCTGTCTGATGCATCTTTCTCTCGTTCATTTTTTTTCATTATAGTTATCACAGTGTACAATTACTTTATCTCTTTGTCTACTTGGCGCTGACCCTTACCTAAGAGTAAGCTCCAGGAAGTCAGGGTTCATATCTGTCTTGTTTTCCACTGTACCCCCTATACTTAGAACAGGACCCGACATATAACAGGAACTCAATGAATGCTAGCTGAATGAATGAATGAATGGATGGATGAATGCCTCCTTTGCTTACTTCCCTGCTGTCTTGTCTGTTACTTCACAGACAGGGGTTTTCAGCAGCCATCCCCTCTGTAATGTTTAACTCAACATATTTTCTGTCAAGGCATTTTCATCCAATGATTAAGAAGCCTGCATTTAGGGAACCTAGCTTCAAGACAGACCAAGGATCTAATTTCAGGATGAAAGATTAGAAAGCTGCCTCATGTTGCTACTTCTCCAATATGCCCAGATATTTATATTAACCTTTTAGTTGCTAAACAACAGTTCACTTTTCTCTCTCACTAACATTCTTCCATTCCACAAAGTAGATCATCAAAACTTTATGAATATCCATCACCTTAGGGAAATAAACTAAGCCATTTTAAAACTTTGAACTGAAGCAAAACAAGACTTTTGTTTTGAATAAAAACAAATATTTTAAATTTCTCTGAATTGACCCTCTTGCAAAACACAGTAATAACCAGGGTTTTCAGTCTTTAATAGAATTGCAGAATGAAGTATCCGGTAAGGAAGAAGGATAGAATAAGGAGATATCCTAATTATAACTTATTCTGAGCGAGTGTGGTTTAGTGGAAGGAAGTCAGTCTTAAGGATTCAGTATTTTTATTCAGCTTTAAAGCAAAATTAAATTTTTTTGAAGGTGGGCTCAGAACATGGTGGCGCATCCTCAGAACCATAAAAATAGAGTAACAGAAGTCCTACTTGGAGTTAAAAAACTAGACCCAGTGACGTGGATAATGAGAGGTTGTTATTGTCACCTATAGTCTATTTCACTGCAATAAACCTGCAAAACAAAAATACCTGTGATAGCCGTTTGTGAGAGCCACTAATATCCAAGTGTTAGGAGAAGGAAGATGTGTCACTTCTAGGCAGAGCCATGCATCTGTGCCATAACCCCCCTCCCTGCTGTGATGATTGTAGAAGCATATGCTGAAGTGGACCTTCCATCAGCTAAGGCTCCTGGGTGACTTCAATGAACAGCTGGCCCTGCTGACCCACAATGGACATGTAGCATAGGCAAGAAATAAACTTTTATTGTTTTTAGTGATTGAGATTTGGGAGTTTGTTACTACAGCATAACCTACTTTATCCTGACCTGATCCCTAAATATGAGATGCTGCCAGAACAAAAACCTAAAATGTGTCATTGGCAGTGACAAGGATGATGAGTCATGTTACCCGATGGTGAAATATTTAGTAAAGCTGTTGCCTGAAGTTACTCGGAAGGTAGGTCACGTACCTAGTGAAGTTGTAGCTCTAGAAGAAGCAATTAAAAAACATAATGTTAACAGTATGATTTGGCTGTATTTGATAAGGTATTACAGAGAGAGAGAGAGAGAGGTTGCGTGGTTTGCAAGCAGCAATGAAAGGCAAAAGAAAGAGTCCAGAAATTCAGAGATTTGCGGAGTTGGAAGACAGACTGCTTCTCATAACAAATAAAATAAGAAATCAAACAATGAAAACCCAGTCTTACAGCAAGAATCTAATCAAGGCTATTCCCTCATATCCACATTTAAAACCTCCGAATGGATTAATATGTGGGAATAACAGTCCAATCAGAATGGGACTTTAGGGTTGACTCCCTTCAAAAAGGGTGAGTGAGAATATTTGGATTGTGGGAAAGGCATTTGGTGGCTGAAATGTGGATTATAGTAGTCCTCATGGCTTTTCACAAACATTTTGGTTTCCTTCTCCTAAGCACATGGTAGGATTGTACTTCCCCTCTCCGTCTGAAATTAATCCTGACCATGCGATTGAATTTGGTCAATAAAATGTGAAAGGAAATCATGGATGTTGTTTTGGGGCAGAAGCTTTTTTTGTTTTCTGGGGGTTTTTTTGGCTGCACCGCGCAGCATACAGGATCTTAGTCCCCCAACCAGAGATGGAACCCGTGCCCCCTGCAGTGGAAGAACGGACTCCCAACAACTGGACCGCCAGGGAATTCCCAGGGCAGAAGCTTTAAGAGCCAGTGCTGACTCATCACGTCCTCTTCCTCTTCTTCCCTCTGTGTTGGTGCCTGTAGAAGCACGTCTTGAGACACAACCTCCTTTAGCATGGGTTCCTGAGTGACCACAACTCATACAGCTTTCTGCCCACCCAACATGTAATGTAAGCAGAAATACTTTTATTGTTACTCCACTGAGATTTTAGAGCATTTTTTTCCTTCTTATCACAGCACCCCTAATCTATCCTGACCAATATAGTGACCAGTGTGTTTATCTCTGTAGGAGGAAAACATTAAGCAAAAAAGGAAATCCACAGCCATAAACTAAAAAAAAAAAAAAAAAAAAAAGCTACATTGGACTATATACTAATTTTAACTTCTGTATGGTAAAAGACACTACAAAGAAATCATATGCTAGAAAAAACACTTGCAATACATATATAAAAGTTTAACATTAGCTATCTTCAAAGACCATCAATCAATTGATAATAAAACCACCCAACAGAAACAACAGGCAAACGATACAGGAAGTTGAGGTGGACATTTGTTGTTTCCTTCTCCAGCATTATTTTTCCTTCTGCCAAAAGCACATAGATTTTCCTTTGGTGGAACTGCTCAACTTACATTCTCAGGCATGTGATTAGGTAGGTTTGACCACACCCTCAGTTCCAATGGGTCCCAGACTAGGTTGAGTCACATGCCAAACTCTGAACCAATCATTGAGATTGGGAATGATTGGATAAATGTTGGCATTTCCATGAGATATTTCTGAACAGCTTTTTAAAAATGAGATTGCTCTAGTATGCTTACATGGAAACATGTGCATAATATATAGTTTAATGAAACAAGCAAGTTTCCAAGTAATGTGTATACTCTGACCACAATTTTTTCTAAATATAAAGGGGGGAAAGCCTATAATACATGTGAATATATCTTTGTATGAGCACAGAGAAAAGCGTGTAACATACAGACAGTATCGTTAACACTGTGTGCTTGTTGTTAGACCATTGTTTCAGGTCCAGGAACCTTTCATTCTGCTTTGTGAAGCTAGGGCTGAGACTCCACAAACCACATTTCTGGTTTGCCAGCTGCTGTCTGTCACACTCTGTTAATACGGGGTGCCGGAGGGACTTCCTATTTGCCTCCTGAGGGCTTCCTGTTCCTGTCAGAGTAGCCCCAGTAATTTTTCACCCTGGCAGCAACAGGATTTTCCACATCCCCAGAATGAGCTTCTTGATGACCCTTTAGAGCACTGGCACTCCAGTGCCCGCTCCTCAGAGGTCTGGGTCCCATCTCCACAAGGCCCCTTCTCCAAGTTTCTGGGTTCAAACAACCTTGGCCAATTCCCTTCGTTCCCCAGCCCTAGGCGTGGGGAGCCACTTCCTGCAGCTTCTCTGTTATCTCAATGCCCCCTTTTGCCTCCTCAGTCCTCTAGTACCTGTTAAGTCAATTGTACTAGTTTGCTATTGCTGCTCTAATACGTTATCACAAACCTAGTGGCTTAAAACAACACACATGGGCTTCCCTGGTGGAGCAGTGGTTAAGAATCCACCTGCCAATGCAGGGGACATGGGTTCGAGCCCTGGTCCCAGAAGATCCCACATGCCGCAGAGCAACTAAGCCCGTGCACCACAGCTGCTGAACCTGAGCTCTAGAGCCTGCAAGCCACAACTACTGAGCCCACATGCCACAACTACTGAAGCCTGCGCGCCTAGAGCCTGTGCTCCGCAACAAGAGAAGGCACGACAATGAGAAGCCTGCGCACCACAACGAAGAGTAGCCCTCAGTCACCGCAACTAGAGAAAGCCTGCGCACAGCAACGAAGACCCAACGCAGCCAAAAAATAAATAATTTATTAACAAACAACACATATTTATTATCTTACAGTTCTGGAGATCAGAAGTCCAAAATGGGGGGGCTTCCCTGGTGGCACAGTGGTTGAGAATCTGCCTGCCAATGCAGGGGACACGGGTTCGAGCCCTGGTCTGGGAAGATCCCACATGCCGCAGAGCGGCTAGGCCCGTGAGCCACAACAACTGAGCCTGTGCGTCTGGAGCCTGTGCTCCGCAACAAGAGAGGCCGCAACAGTGAGAGGCCCGCGCACCGCGATGAAGAGTGGCCCCCGCTTGCCGCAACTAGAGAAAGCCCTCGCACAGAAACGAAGACCCAACACAGCCATAAATAAATAAATAAATAAAATAAAAATACGTTTAAAAAAAAAAAGAAGTCCAAAATGGTTTTCATTGGGCTAAAATCAAGGTGTTAGCAAGCCTTCATTCCTTCCGGAGGGGCTAGGAAAGAATCTCTATCCTTGCATTTTCCAGCTTCTAGAAGCTGCCCGCATTTTTTGGTTCGTGGCCCCCCTCCTCCACCTTCAAAGACAGCAGCACAGGACCTTCAAATCTCTCTCTGACTCTCCTGCTTCCCTCTATTCCTTTAAAGGACCCTTGTGATTACATTGGACCCACATTAATAATCCATGATAATGAAATTTCCACATTTAATCATGCAGGAAAATGTTAAAAATATATGAACATTTAATGGGACATTTACCATATAATGGGACTATCTCATTATAAAACAATAGACATCCTACAATCCAATTTTCAAAAGGTGTATTTATACATGGAAAAACTATGGACAGATATACTCTAACACATTAAACTGGTTATCTCAGAGTATGGGGTTTTGAGTAATTTTTATTTAAAATTTTTATATCCTTGTATCTTTTAAGAGAAACGTTAGATGTGTCATACACACACACACACACACACACACACACACACACACACACACACATAGAGAGAGAGAGAGAGAGAGAGATTGATTTATATATATCTTTGAGATACAACTTAGGGGTCCTACTGCTTTTTCACCTGTAACTCTTTAGCTATAGAGTAATATTACAATTCCTAAGTTACTGCTTTCCACATCCCACACAACAAAGTAAAACAAAGTAGCTCTAAGAACCAAAAAGCAGTCCTGATCCCAGCAAGAACTGCCTAAGAACTAGCCAGCTATTCTTCAAAGCCTACGGCAAACAGCAATCTTTCCATCCGTCCCCTTCTCCTTCCACTCCAGGTGAATGTCACTCCACCTCCACTGCATGTCCTAGGCACTTTAGTGGCACCTCAGAGGCATTCATATAAAGAATCCTCCCACCTAGAATAGAAGCACCTTGTGAGCAGGAATCCCATTTTAGTTTGAGAATTAGTCTCAGTTCGTAATATGAGTGATAGCTTTGGGGTCATTAAGACCTACTTAATCTCCGGCAAGTGTCTTGAGTTCTTTGAGCCTCAGTGTTCTCATCTGCAATTTGGGATAATAAGGTCCACGTGACATGACCGTAGAGGTGTAACTGCTAAGAATCAGGGCTTTGGAATTGAACTGGGCTTCTTATCCAAGCTCTACCACTTGTGTGCTTTGTATCCTTAGGCAAGTCACTCTACCTCTGAGCCTGGATCTCCTCCTCTACATATGAAGAATCATTGTAATACCTACTTCAGAGGTTTGGTGGAGGGTAAATGAGAATGTAATCGTGATGACCTCACTGGTCCAAGGATCAGCATCACCTTTGCCCCAGCTGACGGCCTTGGCCTCCTCACGTCTCCATGCTTCTCCCTCCAGGCTCTGCTCAGCACAACAGCCAGGGTGCTCCAGCTGAAGCTCCATTACGTTCTGTCATTCCCTGCCAGTGGGCATCAGCAGACTATGACTTAACAGGCCAAATACAGCCCACAAGCTCAAAATGGTTTTCACATTTTCAAGTGGTTGGGGAAAAAAAATCAAAAGGGGAATAATATTTTGTGACACATGAAAATTATACAAAATTCCAACAGTGTACATAAATCGAGTTTTCTTGGACCACAGCTACACTGGTTTGTTCACACAGCATACCTCCACGGTAGATGGCAGCTTTCTGAGTAGTTGTGACAGAGACTATACCGCCAGCAAAAGCTAAAATATTTACTATCAGGCCCTTTACGGAAAAAGTTACCAACCCCTGCTTTAAAACACGGATTAACAAAACAAAACAAACTAAAACACCCTGAGGGTTTCCATCACGCTCAAACGGCACTTTCCCAGAGACACCACCTATTTAATATTCAGTCCCCCTCTGTACCTCACTAATGTAGGCACTCCTGATCCACCCAACTCAGCTCTATTCTTTTCCACAGTAAACGTCATCTTCTAACACTCCACTTAATTTACTTATTTATTACCTCTGTGGGCCTGTCTCTCCCACCAGAATGAAATCTCTTCCAGGGCAGGGATTTTTGTCCACTGATGGCTCCCAGCACTTACACCTAAAACAAATGTGTTGAATAAATAAGTGAAGTAAAAGAAAACATAAAGCATTAAGCACTGTGCCTAGACCATAGCAAGTGCATCAAAGCACTTATTATTGTTTTTATTATTTTTGATTGATTAGTAGTATGTATACGAGTGCCTAACGTAAAACAAACTCGTAGATTTTAATTTCCTTCCCTTCCTTTTATATCTTACAGCACTTGGAAAAGTATCTTATCCTTACTAAGCCCTCACTACTCTGATGACTTTTCACTCACCCCTGTGCCCGTCCCTATCAAGCCAAATACTGGGCCTCTGATCCTTGTCCTGTCCAGCTCCCAACATTCAGCTCTGTGGCTCTGTCACCAGGGGGAAAGTGTGCATGTGACTGAAGGGATGCTAGTGGCCCCATCTTACCAGATCTGCCTGAACTACTGTGGACGGTGCTGTAAAGGACTCTAGTTCTGATACCAACCTCAGAAAGACTATTCAAAGGCAAAACACTTAGGAGGTATGGATGCTCGTACCTAAGATAAAACTGTTATAAAGTCTCCAGGGTTTGGAAAAAACCTGGCTGTGTAATCACCATGGCTTGGCTTTGTTTAAATAAGAGTGTATGAGGAATGCGTTCAGGACTATTTAAACTCAGATCATTTAAATTGTAAAGAATTCAAAAAATAAGGGTAAACACTTAAATGATTTTAAAGATAAGCAAGATAGGAGACTATATAACTTATAGAGCGTCCACCCTTGGTTCTGAGGATCAAGTCATTTTATGTGGAACGTCTGGGGGAAATAAAGGTAGGGGGTGGGGGAGATGGAGTCCAGGTGTACAATGAAGTCATACATCTTGGATTTTCTGGGGGCACACTTAATATCAAATCTTGTGGCATTAGCAGACAGTGTATCTTGGATTTTTATTTCTGAGAATATGGCCATTTTAATCCATTTAGATCATCTATTCCAACACCCTTATTTTACGAAGAAGAACATGAGGCCCAGAGAGGGATTCACAAATGCTAGGCATAGTTCCTGGCACATAGGTGCTAACTAAATACTTGCCAAGTAACTAAAATTGGACCTATGACTTGCTCAAAATTAGTAAGTTGAGGAGTTAGGACACTTCCTTAGGCCCTCTCAGCTAGAGACCATCAAGCCCACCATGTGCAGCCTCAACTCCACACAGGTTCCAGGCCAGTATTGACCACCATAGAGAGAGCATTAGCCACCACAGGTCCTTCAGGCAGGTAGGTTTGGGATTAAGTGAGCTTCTGCACCCTTGTTGGGGCCTCTGGGCACCAGTTATATATTTCTCCAACGCCTATCTCACTGGTAGCACGTGATGCCATTTTTAAAAAATTAACGATTTCTTTTTTAATTTAATTAATTTATTTAATTTGTTATTTTTATTTTTTGGCTGCATTGGGTCTTCATTACTGCGTGCAGACTTTCTCTAGTTGCGGCGAGCGGGGGCTACTCTTCACTGAGGTACGTGGGCTTCTCATTGCGGTGGCTTCTCTTGTTGCAGAGCACGGGCTCTAGGTGCACAGGCTTCAGTAATTGTGGCTTGCAGGCTCTAGAGTGCAGGCCCAGTAGTTGCACATGGGCTTAGTTGCTCCGTGCCATGTAGGGTCTTCCTGGACCAGGGCTCAAACCCGTGTCACCTGCATTGGTAGGAGGATTCTTAACCACTGTGCCACCAGGGAAGCCCCAGTGACACCATTCTTACAGACCCTTTTGAGAAAGCTGTCTTGCTCTGAGTCAGGTAGCTCTGCAACCTATGCCCCATCTGATTAGATAGAGGATAAGGCCCAGGTCAATGGTGGCCATCTTTATAGACTGGAAATACGGGAAGTCTGGAGGGTGCCAGGCATGAGACTCTGACAAACAGGCACCTTCTCCACAGCAGAGTGATTGGTGGACCCACCAGAACTACTCTTTAGGGCACAGTCAAACAGAAGATGTAGGGGATGCTGTGATGTGCCACCACATCCCCCCTTTAGGATTGAGGCACTCATTTTTCCCCACTGCAGGCATTATTGGCTATTCACAACCCACCCCTCTCCTAGACTTGCCCTCAGCCAAATTATACCCCTTCCCCAGGAGCAGCCAGCATCTAATGCCTTGTGAGAGTACAAAGGCCTGACCCCATCGTCTCAATCTGAAGCACCTTTGAAAGGCCATCCCAGCTCCAGAATTCCCCATGGGGTTGGCTGAGGCCTTTGTACTGACTGCATCAAAGTCCAACTTCTCCCTTGTCTCTTACTCCTCATAGGTATTGATCTTGAGAGTTCTTTGCAATAAACTTCCTGCAGACAAATAGCCACCTCAGAGTCTTTTCCTAGGGAATTCTAAGACAGAAGGGGAAGCAGACAGTGGAAAAGAAGCCTAGACACATTCAGAGAAGACACTGAGCAAAAGGCATGAGGTAGCAGACACCATGTCCTCGCAGAAACCATTCAGAAGTCAGGAGCTACAGTTAAAAGGAGAGAAGAAAAGTTGAGAAAGCTCAAATCACTTTCCCAATGCATTGTTAAAATCAGTTGAAGTAACCTGAGTTGTCTCCTTTCCTTCTAACCAGAAAGAGCCTTAGGACCACACTCAGCTGGGCATCTGCCTCCTGTCCTTATTGTTTTTCCACTTCCTGCCTTGACTCTGGGACCACGTGACCAGGACACTCTGCCCACATTCGTCAGCCTCTCCCTTTGAGGAACTGGCCAATATTCTCTAAACCCCCAACTTCTGGCTGCCGTCTTCTTCTGAATCAACTGATGACCCAGAACAAAAGTGCTTCCTCCTGTCTGACTGTGAGTACTGCATGTCCCTTTGGACACTGTCTTGGATTGCTGCCCCCCCTGGGGGCTAGTTTGATGGCAGGGTCATTTTCCCTAGCTCCACGCCCTCAGGCTCTGGCTCCCCTTCTCTCCCCATTATCCCATGATGTTGAGGGTACAGCCAAGTACACTCAGGTTCTATAATCTCCTTTTCCTTTTTGGCTTTAGTTTCACCTCTAAGAAAATACAGACATGCCTTCTTACAATTTTAGTTTTGTTCCCCTCATTTCTTGCTCTCTTTGTCTGCATGTCTCATCCTTTAGCAAGAAACCTTCTTAAGTTTTAAAATTTCATTATGTCAGAACTAAGGGTTATGGAGAACATCTAACTAGTAGAATAAAGTGTTCACAGTGAGTCTGAAATATTAGTTCAAATATTTCTTGTCATAATATAAAAGTTGATGGATCGTAAAAAGTTGCTTTAAAATGGATTTACTTACTTATTTTTTTAAATGTTAGTATGCAAAAGTTTAAACATACATAAAAGAAATCATATGATAATACTTCATGCACCCATCATCCAGCCTAATTTATCTAAAATGTACATATTTATTCTACTTTGTTCAGTTGAGTGAACGCAGTCAATAGATGATGAATCAACTAATTTACTTGCAGGTAACTCAAGGTCAACCTAAAATGACAACTACTGATCACTTTGACTGACCTGCGCATTCCGTGACTCCCACATTGAATTGGTTGGCAAAAATGAATGATTCTTCTACACATCTCTTGACTTTATCCCCTTCTATCTCCACCCTACTTCTATAGTTTAGGGACCTCAGTCATCTCTTGACTGTATAACTAGATTTTATATCTTGAGATTTTAATATGTTGTCATTTCCCACCCACCCCCCCATATTTGCTCTTCTCTATTCCTCCCATTCAAGCAGAGGGTCAGCTCTGAACTCTGAAACCTTGAGAAAGATCTGATGCAGAGCAGAAGGCAGAAGCAGGCAAAGCTTTCTCACTTTTGTTTTCCCAAAACCCAAGGAGCTTGAGGGAAAATTAGAGGGTTTGCAAAGGAAAGAAAGGAAGAACGATATTTGCAGGTATAGTGTCTAGGGGCAAAAACAGAGTTCCCTGGTGGGGGAGGTCCCTGCTCCACAGGGAGCCTGGTTCTGATTCCTGGGAGGTAGCAAGTCCCCAGGGAGGAATGGCTACTGGCTGCATCTAGGCTGGGTGACTATAAGCAGACTCACAATAGATGCCCAAATCCCCAGCGTGGCACAAAGATAATAGAGAATTGCTGGGCCTAACGGGACCATGTGGGCAGGACTGATGGTTGTCTCAGTGGTACCACATGTCTGATGGGAGCACATTGCCACACACCCCCACCTCAGCACTGGGGGAGACTCTGGAGCTGTGTAGCACCGCCCCTGTCGGTGAAGCAGGGAAGAACTCAGTTCCAAGTCTCAGCGGGATGGCCAGTGAATCAGTTAAGTAACTTGCCCACGTTTATACAACTGCTAACGCATGGCAGAGCTGTTATTTAAGGCCAGGTCTCTCGGCTTTACCCCCCCAATTACTCTATAGAATTGCACAAATTCAGTGCCTTAACACCTCCATCAGCTTCCTGAGGAGTGACTGATACCCTTCTGACCCAGAGGCATGAAGGTGTATCAGACACAATTTCAGGTGACCCCTCTCCTGAGGCAGCTGTGGGAGGTGAAGGAGCTCAGGCTGGCATAGCCTCAGACTCTCTAAGACTCACTGAGCCATGTGACGGTGCCTGGCCTCAGGCTCCTCATCTGTGAAATGGAGCTACAACACCTACATTATAGGGTTCCTGGTGAGCATGAGATAAGATAATGGAGATGAAATGTACTATAACAAATACCTGGGTTTAGGAAAAATATCAGGAAGAACAATAACAACTAGCACTTTCATACTAATAGTGACGCCCTGAGGCCTGCTGGACCTTCTAGGGCAGTTCAGTTCCTGGAGGCCGAGCTCTCTGGGATCTCAACCTCTGCATAGCCTGCTCCCTTTTCCTGGAACATCTTGCCCTGCCCTGCCCTGCCCTCCCCTCCCTTTGCAAACTCCTATTAATCTGGTCTCACTGTAAAATGTCACTGCTTCCGAAGGCCCACCATGAACCATGTGTGACAAGCCCCTTCTCTGGGCAGCCCTACCTGCATGCATTGCCCCTTTAGCACTGAAATTTCCTCACTCACCAGCCCATCAGCACACTCCACTTCCCCTCAACCTCCCCTCTCCAACTAAACTAGCAAGCTCCTGGAGAGTGGGGACTGTGTCTCATTTATCGTTGTATTTCTAAGGTCTAGAAGAGGGCCTCACATATAATAGACACTCAGTATTGCAAAATCTGTTAAATGAAGGAAGGTACAAATATACCCTCTGAGTCATCAAACACAGATTCACTTATGGCCCCCAATAGTTTCAGTGCCAAGTATGTCTTACTATAATTGAATTTCCTAAAAATTGGTAATCCAAATACAGTTTAAATATAACATAGCTAGTCACCAACCACCCATAAGCAGAACATAAGTTGCTCCTTGAAGGGCTTGATAATTCTTTGGCTTACCTAAGAAAGTTCAAGAAACATTTGCTGAAAACATTCTCTGACATAAATCGTACCAATGTTTGTTAGGTCAGTCTCCCAAGGCAAGCTTACAAGCTTGCCTTGTGCACAGCAAAGGAAACCATAAACAAAACGAAAAGACAACCTAAGGAATGGGAGAAAATATCTGCAAACCATGCGACCAACAAGAGCTTAATTTCCAAAATATACAAATAGCTCATACAACTAAACAACAAAAAAAACCAAACGATCCAATTGAAAAATGGGCAGAAGACCTAAATACTGTAGACATTTCTCCAAAGAAGACATACAGATGGCCAATAGGCACATGAAAAGATGCTCAACATCACTAATAATTAGAGAAATGCAAATCAAAACTACAATGAGGTACCACCTCACGCTGGTCAGAATGGCCATCATTAAAAAGCCTAAAAATAACAAATGCTGGAGAGGATGCGGAGAAAAGGGAACCCTCCTACACTGTTGGTAGGAATGTAAGTTGGTGCAGCCACTATGGAAAACAGTATAGAGGTTCTTCAAAAAACTGAAAATAGAATTACCATGTGATCTAGCAGTCCTACTCCTGGGCATATACCCAGACAAAACTATAATTCAAAAAGACTCATGCAGCCCTATGTTCATAGCAACACTATTCACAATAGCCAAGACATGGAAACAACCTAAATGTCTATCAACAGATGAATGGATAAAGAAGATGTGGTACATATATACAATGGAATACTATTCAGCCATAAAAAAGACCAAAATAACGCCATTTGCAGCAACTGAATGGAACTAGAGATTATCATACTAAGTGAAGTAAGTCAGAAAGAGAAAGACAAATACCATATGATATCACTTATATGTGGAATTGTTGGGCTGCACCCCACAGGCCTACAAGGCCTGTGCCTGCCCAGCCTCAAAACTGAAGAAAGAGTCCAGAGTCAGCAACAGAGACATCAGTGGTTTAATGGATGGGGAAGCTTACACAGCTGAAGCAAGGTCCTGGAGGGACACCCCACCGTGTGCCGCGGACCGTGGGCAGGACATCGTGGTGGTCTTTGCTCCTGAGGGGAAGGGGAGATTATCAGTTATAGGGGAACTGACGTCAGGTGGGCTCATTAGTTACCAGGGAAACCAGCAGAGGAGCAGGTCCTTCAGTGCCCCTTTGATAAGAACAATCACTAGCTCGGCCCTGGGGCAAGTATGTAGGAAGGTCGGTCATGTGTGTAAGATATAGGTGAAGCAGGCACTGGTCAGCCAGGGGACGTACAGAGAGCAAGAGAGCAGCCATCTTGAGTGGCCTGACCATACAGGAATCTAAAACATGACACAAATGAACCTATCTACAAAACAGAAACAGACTCACAGACATAGAGAACAGACTTGTGGTTGCCAAGGGCAGGCGGGATGGGGGTGGGGCAATGGACTGGGAGTTTGCAGTTAGCAGATGCAAACTATTATATATAGAATGGATAAACAGCAAGGTCCTACTGTGTAACACAAGGAACTATATGCACTATCCTGAGATAAAGCATAATGGAAAAGAATATTTTAAAAAATGTATGTATATGTATAACTGAATCACTTTGCTGTACAGCAGAAATTAACACAACATTGTAAGTCAACAATTAAAAAAGTTCTTGAACCTAAGGAAAAAAAAAGAAAGAAAAAAAGAAACATTTGCTGAGTAATTGTTCAACATAATATATCCTTCCTTGACCAGTGTGGGGACAGAATTCACTGCATAAATTCTTACTGCTCACCACAAGCTGAGATGTGTTCTATGTTTCATAAATTATAGGAATTGGGAACAAGTCTTTTCCTCTTAAAAAAATATCAAAGTCTAGTATATTAAGGCCTGATGCCAGGAGCTATGAGATCGTTGGGGTAATCTAAAGTCTAGATTCTAGACAGTCCGGCCTTCAATTTTTTACAGTCTAATACTGGAAGATAATAAAGAGTACACCATCCCCATCTTTTAAAGAGATTGGAGTTTATTTATTTATTTATTTATTTATTTATTTATTTATTTATTTTCGGCTGTGTTGGGTCTTCGTTTCTGTGCGAGGGCTTTCTCTAGTTGTGGCAAGCGGGGGCCACTCTTCATCGCGGTGCGTGGGCCTCTCACTATCGCGGCCTCTCTTGTTGCGGAGCACAGGCTCCAGACGCGCAGGCTCAGTAGTTGTGGCACACGGGCTTAGTTGCTCCGCGGCATGTGGGATCTTCCCAGACTAGGGCTCGAACCCGTGTCCCCTGCATTGGCAGGCGGACTCTCAACCGCTGTGCCACCAGGGAAGCCCCACCATTCCCATCTTAACCTTGGCTTCTGCTCAAGTCCACAGATGTGTGCTCCTGTCTTCTGTACCTGAACTGGTCAATGAGAAGTTAATGAACTAAGAAGTCAGCCAAGCCCTAAACCAACAACTGCCCTAAATATTGACTAGACTGAGCAGCCACAGACATTTCACAATGAATGATGGGGGAAAATTCAGTCTTACCGCAAACAGAACCAGATGAAAATGTCTCCCATAACACCACGGCAAGCATCTGGGCCATTAAAGTCACAAACTGCCACTTAGTCTAACTTATTTTGTTTGCCTGATGCCCTCTGGAGCTGTTTATCTCTCTGCAGAGATGACACAGGTATGTGATATCCTGGTTTTATCTTAAGTTGGAGTGAGAACAATGAGGTCTTCTATAAAGTTTTGGATGGCTAGTCTCCAGAGAGCTGTCTTTTGCAACACCCAGTGAACTCAGAGTACAAATGATGCATTTACTCCTAAGGAAAAAAATGGACATAGAGTTACAGAGTTTTTTTCCCTGTCTGGCTTCCATATCTCCCTCAGCTTTGTCTTATAGAAGAAAAAACTTTTATGGGTCCAGGGCTGGGTATCTGGAGCAAGCTGAGCCAAGAATTGCCTTCCCTGGGAATCTAGAACCAAGACAAAGAGATTCCATTTTCAGTGGGACTGGTTTATAGACAGGACTTACAAACTCAGGATCTGGGAGTGGCGACTTCTGCCACATGGCCTGTAGAACAAA
Organism: Eschrichtius robustus; assembly: GCF_028021215.1. NCBI lineage: Eukaryota > Metazoa > Chordata > Mammalia > Artiodactyla > Eschrichtiidae > Eschrichtius > Eschrichtius robustus. The sequence continues at coordinate 129,084,714 of NC_090824.1, read as the reverse complement.
GAGAGCCAAAATGCCGTCAGAAAAAAGGAAAGAAGGAGAGGATGAAAAATGAGAGAGAAACTTCTGATAACATTCCATGTTCTTTTCTGAAACTTGGCTACTTATTGGGATTCCGTGAGACTCTTCTGTATCCTCATAATAGATCCCTTTTTGCTTAAGTTGGCACAATTTGGTTTCTATTACCGATTTGTAATTACCAATTACATTTATTCTACTACCAATTTGGCTTAATCTATTGGTCAGAAGATTCAAAACTAATACACAGGCAATTTTGTGGTAAGTATAAACTGCAATAGGAATTTGAGCACGTACAATACAATGGTGCTAGGTCGCTGTCAAGAAATTCTTGTGGAATGAATTGAGATCAGTGATTTGCTGGTAAATGCTTAACGGGCTTTGTTTGTGGGGAGGTGGGAGGGGTAAGCCCTAATTTGTAGCATTTGCCAATTTCCAAGGTGTAAATGTTCCATTCATGGCCAGTTTCAAGCTATCTATGTGAAGTCAGCACACACAGAGTTAGAGGCAGCATACTATTATGTAGTATTTCTATAATACACATACAAAGGATGTAAATTACCTCAAGAGCATTGCTAATGGTAACATGTAGTAAAATAATTAGGAAGTGATGAGTATTGAATAAGTATTTATCACTTTTGTTTTAAACAGAATGTATTTAATATATTCAGTTTACATGATTTAATTTTAATAATGGCTGTTTAATAACTGAAATTCCTGTAAATCTGACCATCTGCTTTTGCAAACTTGTACAAGCTGGCTCTAGCATACCACTGATTAAGATGAATGTTTGTTGGTCAAGTTCACATACAGGTTTAATACTGGGTTAATATAATAGCTAATACAGAGTAATCTCACCTAACTCTTTACTGCTAGTGCTTGACATGACACATACATTCTTTTGTTGTTGTTCTTTCTAAGTCAGAACTTTCTCATTCCCTTTGGAAGCTTCTAAATTTTTACCCATCCTTCTTTCAAAAGAAGTGATGCCCCACCCTTTCCAAGCCCTCTTCCCCCAACCCCAAGCTCAAGCTCCCAACCATCTCCTCTGGGACATCAGGTCATTAATTGCAGTTAGCACATCCAAAACCAAACTCATTATTTTCTGCCTGAACTTGCTCTTCCTCCCCCCTCTTCACCTATTTTACACCCTAACCACAAAGAACTATTTGTTTCCTGTCTCATTTAATACCATCCCAATTCACTCTGTTTACCAAGGTGGAACTCTGAGTGCAGTGGCTCCCAGCCTTGGCTACATTCAAAAATACCTGCACCTGAGTCCCACAGGCAGCAATTCAGACTTAATTGGTCTGAGGTGTGGCTTGGGCATTGGGGGCGGGGAGGCTTAAAAGATTGCCAAGTGATTCTGATGTTCAGCCAAGTTGCAAACCACTGCTTTAGTGTCAACCTTACCGACTCTCTCTTAGCATTTATTATTTTAAATTGGCTGCCAAAGACCAGTCAATTCTGCCTCCAAAACGTCTTTCAATTCCACTGCAAATCTCCATTTCTACTCTCCTTGCTCCGTCACTCCCTCACCTGGATTACCATAGTTGCTTCTTGACCGGTCCCCCCTAGTCAATCCGTCCTCCTCTAGAACCTCCTCTTGCACTTACCAGAGTGATCTTTCCCAAATACAGGTCTGGTCGTGTCTTAACACACACTGAAAAGCCATTAGAGTGGCAAGCAGTTGCACCACAATATTTGGATGCAAGAAACATCGCATCTCGTTATCTTTCTCAATCAAACTAAATTGACTTTGAGCATCCATTTTCCAGAAGAGTGGCTTATTATTGACTATCTTCTTTCCTAGAATTATACAAGAATCCCAGGAGGCCCCAACAAGCCAGAAAGTGTGGTCCTTCTAGGTCCATCTTGGTCACTCACTGCTGACATGCTATTTACCCAGCTTATGAGCCAATTCCATCCCCTTTGAGTCAAGCAGGTCACAAAGATCTTTCACCCAGACTTCCAGGCCCCAGTGTCTAGGGTCTGGCTTTTCTGGGCCACCCTCAATCTGGGGTACTGTGTGCCAGTGGTTGCTCAGGAGTTCACCACCCATGAAAACCCTATTCCAGAACACTCTGTCCCTTGCCTGTCTTGGGGAAATTGATTGCCTCCTCAACCCTGGAAGACTTCCTTCTCCCAGAGAAACTAATTTCAGAGTTCAGCACAAAGTCCTGTTTGCTGAAGGGTACCTGGCCTGGCGGATGAAGCAATCCACTTGGCATAGAGGAGAATCCTGGCCCTGGCCTGGTCTGAGCAGGTCACATACCTGGGCCCAGAAAGAATGTGGGGCTGGACTTTCCTGGTGGCTCAGTGGTTAAGAATCCGCCTGCCAATGCGGGGGACACGGGTTTGAGCCCTGGTCCGGGAAGATCCAACATGCTGTGGAGCAACTAAGCCTGTGTGCCACAACTACTGAGCCTGCACTCTAGAGCCCGTGAACCACAACTACTGAGCCCATGCGCCACAACTACTGAAGCCCATGCACCTAGAGCCCGTGCTCCCCAACAAGAGAAGCCACCGCAATGAGAAGCCCGCGCACCACAACGCAGAATAGCCCCCCCTCACTGCAACTAGAGAAAGTAACGAAGCAACGAAGCACACACAGCCAAAGCGCACAGCAACGAAGACCCAACACAGCCAAAAATAAATAAATAAGTAAATTTATTAAAGAAAAAAAAAAGAGTGTGGGACCAACACCACCAGGGCAGGAAGTTATGACTCTCCCTTTTCTAGGCTTTTGTTGTGCACTCACCCATTGTCTCATCAACACATATCTCTTTTACTTAACCCTGTGGAGTTGTAAAACAATAGAAGGAAGGAGTGGTTCATCAATGATTAACCAACCTATTGTTGGTCACATTCTTGCAGAATCTAGCATCAGCCCAAAAAGAGCTGGGAGTTTGGGAGGAGTGCCTCTACTCTATTCAACTGGTCCCTCAGCACCTTTTTGGCCACTTCCAGCCACTGTCCCTGGGTACACAGGGAACGTAATGAGTTACCTGTAGTTCGCCAACCATGCACCCTCTTGTGGCCTCCATAACTTTGCTTATGCTGGTCTCTGCCTCTAATACCTCCCCTCCCCCTTTCTATACCTGATGAGCTCCTATTCTTAACTTAACACTCAGTTCTATGTCATCTTCTCTAAAAATCTTCCAAAAGCATCTCACAAACACTTGATACATACCTCCATCTTAGGCCCCATCACGTTACTATCATTAACACTACACATGTTGCTTCACCTCCCAAGTACTCACAGGCAGGCCTTGTGCTAGTGAATATTTATGGACAGGAATTGTGTTTTCCTTCAGCGCCTTTCACAAGTCAGGCATATGTTAGATGGATTCTAAATTCCTAGAATTTTAGAGCTATAAGGAACCTTGGAGTGCATCTAACCAGTGGTTTTCGAACTCTATTTTAGTTCTGCAATCCCTCTTCAAACAAAATCTTACATGGAACTGATATTTAAATAGGTGAGAACAGAGAAGCTCTAGTTAAAGCAAAGGAGATGGTGGTGCCGAGAGAGAGAGAGAGAGAGAGAGAGAGAGAGAGAGAGAGAGAGAGAGAGAGAGGGAGAGAGAGAGAGACCCACGGACCCACCTCCTCAGGTCAAAATCAGAAACCCACAGGTCTTGCCCAATACCTTCATTTTGCTGATGAGACAACCACAGTCAGGGAACAATTCTATCTCATATAAACCTACTCCACCTTACATCTCTAGAAAGTTGTCACTTTACTCTCTCCAATCTTCTAGAATCATCACGGCCTCACAAGAAGAATCAATGGCCCATTTTTAAAGCCTTTGTGTGATAAACGATTTCCTTTGCCATGTATTATGCATCCTATTAACCAACTCTTCAAGGAAGGTGTTTATAGGCAAGTTATTACTGTGTCAGGATTGCAGAAACATGTACGGCAATTATTTGGGTTTTTTTTTTTATTGCTTTAAAAAAAAATTTCCCCTATAATATTGTGTGGGTGTTTGTAAAATTAACAGGCTAGAGTCTGTGCCCCATAGCTCTGCCAGTGTGCCTCAGTGAGCAGTTCCAACCTGCAAAAAACTCTTCCAGGCTGAAGATACTAAGGAAGTATCTTTAGTTTCTTTTGACAAGGTCCGGTTTGGTTTTTGTTGTTGTTGTTTAATTAATTAATTATATTTTATTTATTTATTTATTTTTGGCTGTGTTGGGTCTTCGTTGCTGCATGTGGGCTTTCTCTAGTTGTAGCGAGCAGGGGCTACTCTTCGTTGCGGTGCGCAGGCTTCTCATTGCGGTGGCTCCTCTTGTTGAGGAGCACGGGCTCTAGGCGCGGGCCTCAGTAGTTGTGGCACGTGGGTTCAGTAGTTGTGGCTCACGGGCTCTAGAGCTCAGGCTGAGTAGTTGTGGTGCATGGGCTTAGTTGCTCCGCGGCATGTGGGATCTTCCCGGACCAGGGCTCAAACACGTGTCCCCTGCATTGGCAGGCGGATTCTTAACCACTGCACCACCAGGGAAGCCCTTTGTTGTTTTTAAATAATCCAGGAAGTGGACTAAAGCACTCCCTTCCTTTATAAGCCACAATGCATTGAGATGTAACTTCGAGGGTGGAGGCATTTGCTTATTCTTAAGCAGGTCCTGGGTACTTTCAAATTATAAGGGAAGTCATTGGAAATTCTTAGGGTCAGATCACAATTGCCTCAGAAGTAAATGCATATTGTGAATTCCTTCAGAGAGGATATTGTCAATTCCATTACAGTCACAGCTCTTTAAATCGAACCTTTTCTCTCCTTTCCAACATCACCACCCTAAGTCAGGCCTCACCATCTCTTGTATGTACCATTGCTTTCGCCCTCTAACAAATTTCTCCGTCTTCAGTTTCAACCCCTCAGACCCAGCTTCTTGTTTTGTGTTGTTTTGTTGTTTGTTTGTTTTTTTTAACATCTTTATTGGAGTATAATTGCTTTACAATGGTGTGTTAGTTTCTGCTTTATAACAAAGTGAATCAGTTATACATATACATATGTCCCCATATCTCTTCCCTCTTGCGTCTCTCTCCCTATCCCACCCCTCTAGGTGGTCACAAAGCACCGAGCTGATCTCCCTGTGCCATGCGGCTGTTTCTCACTAGCTATCTATTTTACATTTGGTAGTGTATATATGTCCATGCCACTCTCTCACTTTGTCCCAGCTTACCTTTCCCCCTCCCCATATCCTAAAGTCCCTTCTCTAGTAGGTCTGCGTCTTTATTCCAATCTTACCCCTAGGTTCTTCATGACCTTTTTTTTTTTTTTTTTTAGATTCCATATATATGTGTTAGCATACGGTATTTGTTTTTCTCTTTCTGACTTACTTCACTCTGTATGACAGACTCTAGGTCCAGCCACCTCACTACAAATAACTCAATTTCATTTCTTCTTATGGCTGAGTAATATTCCATTGTATATATGTGCCACATCTTCTTTATCCATTCATCTGTCGATGGACACTTAGGTTGCTTCCATGACGGACCCAGCTTTTGAGCTGCTGCTAGAGAGGACTTTTGCAAATGCACTTGAGTCCTTGCAAAGTGGTGGTGACCAAAAGGGTCTTCTGGGACACTGATCTGGTTCTGTTTCTTGATTTGAGTTCTTGGCTGCATGGATGTGTTTGCTCTGTGAAAAATTCATGAATCTGTACGTTAATGATTTGTATACGTTTCTGTCTTCGTGTGTCACTCTACTGTAGCTGGTTTATTTGTCCTGTTAGACTGTGATCCAGGGATGCTTCTTTCATCATCTTTGTATCCCAGTATCTAGCACACAGTGGTTATTCTACAAATTATTGTTGAATGTTATAGGCATAAATAATTAAATGAATAAATGGAATTGAAGAGTCAGGTGGCAAGGGCTATAGGATTTTATCTAGGGCGGGATGATTAGATATACAAGAATGGAATTATGAAAAGTGGGGGAGTGGGTAGAGTAGAGGGCTGGTAGGAAGGTTATTTAGAAGTGTTGTGTTCAGACAGGAGGAAGACCAGAGTGAAGTGAGGCACTCATAGACCACCTGCCAGCACAAGCCACACTGGCATCCCCATACCCTGCCCCACTTCAGGCCAGCTCCCCTTCCTGATGTCCCTATTCTGGGACTGGAATCCTCCCTGTCACAAAGGCACCAAAACTCCTCCTCTTTTCTCTCTCTTTTGTCCCCCTCCACCTTCCATTTGCTGCCAAACTAAATGTTTCTTTAATCAATCCTCCTTCCACTCCCATCACTGGCCCCCTTGTTAAGATTCTCCTGGATTCTTAGTCTAATTGTTCCAACCTGGTCTCCCTATTAGGACTTTTTGTGACATGGAAATGGACTGATTTTTTAGAAAAGAAAAGAAAAAAGACTGGAAGGGAAGATTCATTAAAAGATTACAGGGATGGGGCTTCCCTGGTGGCGCAGTGGTTAAGAATCCTGCCAATGCAGGGGACACAGGTTTGAGCCCTGGTCCGAGAAGATCCCACATGCCACGGAGCAACTAAGCCTGTGCGCCACAACTACTGAGCCTGCGTTCTAGAGCCCGCGAGCCACAACTACTGAACCCACGTGCCACAACTACTGAAGCCCGCGCCTAGAGCCCGTGCTCCACAACAAGAGAAGCCACCACAACGAGAAGCCCACTCACCGCAACGAAGAGTAGACCCCGCTTGCCACAACTAGAGAAAGCCCACGCACAGCAACGAAGACCCAACACAGCCAAAAATAAATAAATAAAATAAATAAATTTATATATATAAAAGAAAAGATTACAGGGATGACCTACGGAACCTCAAAAAAAAAAAAAAAAAAAAAAAGAAAGCTAGAGTTAGGGACAAGAAAAGTCACCAAGGCTCGTTTGCTGCCACTTTCTGGGCACTTCTTGGTAATTTTAGTCTATGCATCTTTCTCCTGTTCCTCAGACCTCATGGTGGAAATCATGGCCATTGACCCACACACCTAAGTATTACATCAGCTTCCAAGAGACCACACCGGACAGGGATGAGAATCTTCCAGGCTCAATACCAAATTCCCATGCAAGGGACTCTGATTAGTCCCCTGGGTCAGACCTCTGCCCTGGAATCACTCAGTTGTGTTCTGGGGACAGCATCCAACTGCGACAAAGACTGTCCATGATCGAGTACCGTTGCCAAGAGGAAGGGGTGGGGCCATTACCAGAGAAGAGGAGCTGGACAAACAACCCAAGGATGAATTTACACCTTCGGCTTTGAATCTGCCTGGCAAGCCACCACAGTGCTATCCTTCCCAAAGGAGTGCTCTGATCAGGTCACTTTCACTCAGCAACTTGACCTCAGCTGCAGGGTCACCTCACCTGTGGTCACGCCCCAGGGCAGCCTATAGCTGCCCTACAGTGAGATCAAGTGAGGTGGGGGGTCTATAGTCCTGGCCATTAACCTGACCTGGGATAACGCTGCCAGGCACTGTTCCTGGCAGAATTCCCCACCCAGTTGGCTGAGGCTTTGCCAAGCTTGCATTGCAATTCCACTTCCTCCTCTGTCCTTCCTGCTTCCTCTCACTTCCTTCTATGGATGTTGACTCTAATGCACTCTGTCTCGGTGTCTGCTTCCAGAGGAGCCAAGCTTTGACAACTGCACGGATCCTTCTGCCCACCTAGGTTTCCCATTTCCTATCATCTCTTCCTGCCTCAATTCATCCTACCCTTCAGATGCCACCTCTTCTCAGAAGCTTTGCCTAGTTGCCCCAATCAGACGTATTCTCTCCATCCAGTAATCTCTGTCACCACCTCAGATGGTGTACCTTTTTTACTGAACTTGTCTGATTCTCCCCAGTATTGTAGCTATTTGTGAGCCTTTCCACCAACCCCCCAACCTCCCCATAATACACACTAATCAGTGAGCTCTTGGAGTGGAAGTCCAGTTTTGCTTTTTTTTTTTTTCCTCTTTCTCCAGCGCTCTGCTAAGTACATGGTCAGTCCTCAGCACGGGATTATTAATGTTCCCAAACACTTGGGAGAATCAGGCAGTAAACGAATATAAACCACCAAAGGTCTTTAAAAAAATTTTTTTTCCTTGAACAAGACAGGGCAGAAATAAATTTTAAAATACCAAATGTTTGCAAAAGTGTTTAATCTTCGCTACTAGTCTATAAGCTCCTAAACAACAGAGACTAAATCCTATCAATGTATTCATATCCCTCCTAAGCACAATTTTAGGTCAGTGTAAGACAGAGGCTAAACCCACCAGGTCTGCAGCTCACTAGGCCTGGGGTCACATCTTGACTCCGTCATTTACTTCCTGCACACACTTGATCAATTCACTTAATTCATTTAACCTTTAGTTTTTTACCTGTAAAATGGGAAATACCTGTAAAATACCTGCCTCACAGGGTTGTTAAGGGACTAAATGAGATAACTGTATGAAGTATAGTGTCTGGGTCAAGTAAGAGTTTGATAACAATTAGTTAATTTTGTTTATTATTAAAGGGTGTTCTATAATGTTTACTAAATGAATGAGTGAATACAAAGAAAGGAGGAGGAAGAAAATAACTTGGAGAAAATCTACGTAGACATTTGCTGAAAGCAGAGACCAGGAGTTATAGGATGAGATGCCAAGTCCTGTGAATTTCATAACTCTGTCATCCTACTTATGAGTGTTTGCCCATAGTAGGCACTCAAAAAATGCAACTCTTCCAGAGACCAAAATGGGACAGGAGATAAAGGAAATAGATGTCTTAGACTAGGGCAACTGTTCTCAAATCATTTGGTCTTAGGATTGCTTTACCCTCTTAAAAATTATCAAGGATCCTAAGAACTTTTGTTTATGTGGGCTGTATCTGTCACTATCTACAGTATTAAAAATTAAAAATGGGGACATTTTAAAATATTGTTTTATTCTTTTGAAAATAACAATAACAAACTCACGTTACATGTTGACATAAATAATATCGTTTATGAAAAATAACTATATTTTCCACACAAAAAATGGTGAGAAGAGTGGCATTGCAAATTCCTTTGATGTTTGACTAACAGAAGACAGCTGGATTCTCATATCTGCTTTTGCATTCAATCTGTGATATGTTGTTTTGGTTGAAGTACATGTAGAAAACCTAGCCTCACACAGATATGTAGATGGAGAAGGGAGGAGTATTTTAAAAGCCTTTTCGGATAATTGTGAATATTCCTCTTTGCTACCACTCTAAAACTCATTAAGTTTAACTTTATTAAATCAAATAAGTTTCTTAAAGGTCAGTTTCAATGTGGATTATGAAACCACATCACGAACCTTTCCCACTCTGTTATATTAAAATCCATGTACTTTGAATGGATCATTTTACTCGTGTGTGATTTTGTAACATTATGTTTTGGCCATTTAGAAAGTATTGGCTCACTGAGTTACACAGAACTTCCAAATGTTGACATAGTTTATTGTATAATATAAAAAAAAAATCACGTTTGTTAATATTGCCACTAATCTCATCAGAAAAGTCTTTCAGTATTGGTAAGCTGTCAAGTTCTCAATGGTAAATACAGGTTTTCCAAACTTCTAGTTTTTGGTTAAAAACCTGAATTTTATCATTGGCAACAAATGCTATCAGTTGCTTTCCTTAAGGTGACTGGCTTACTTTGTTTATATTTAAGAGAATGTCTACCAAATATTCAAGTTTCAATAACCACCCTTGTCAGTTTTTGTCAGTCTTCTTTAAGTAAAAACGGTGTTTCAGGAAAAAAACAGGGAATTCAGTTTGCATCTCAGAACAATTGCACTTCTCCTTGAGACAACCATTGTTCTTCAGTATCTAGTAGAAGTGCTTTACTTGTACTTTCCATTTCATCATACAGGATAGTATTAAAAAGACAGGTACTAAAGGGTCAAGATTTAATAAAAGTAATTCTTTTACTGCTTCATTAAGGACACTCTTGAGTGAATCCAGCTTTTCTTTTTTTTTTCAAACTGAGAGTGCAAAGTGGTGAAAAATGCAACGTCTACCAGTACACTTTGGTGCCACTGCCTTACTTCATGCTAGGGTGCCAGCAACTGTGCCCATCACTGCTTTTGTACCATCACATCATTGCTTTTGCACCATCAGTGCAAATGTTAACCTTGGGAAAAAAGCCAATTAACATCTTCGTATTATTATGAAAATAGTTCTTGACAGACCCCCTGGAATGGTCTTGGGATCAACAAGGGTCCACGAACCACACTCTGTAACAGCTGGACTACAGAAAAGAAATTGAGAAAACAATAAGTCATAATTCAGGCTTCCCTAGTGGCGCAGCGGTTAAGAATCTGCCTGCCAATGCAGGGGACACCGGTTCGAGCCCTGGTCCGGGAAGATCCCACATGCTGCGGAGCAACTAAGCCCATGTGCCACAACTACTGAGCCTGCGTGCCACAACTACTGAAGCCCGCAGGCCTAGAGCCTGTGCTCTGCAACAAGAGAAGCCACCACAATGAGAAGCCCACGCACCGCAACAAAGAGTAGCCCCTGCTCACCACAACTAGAAGAAAGCCCGCACGCAGCAACGAAGACCCAATGCAGCCAAAAAAAAAAAAAAGTCATAACTCAAAGGATTACGGCCTAGAGGAGGGATTTGGGGAACTACAGGGAAATTTGAAGACAGAGTCCCTGGAAGGGACCATAGAAGACTCCTAGGGTTGGCAGATTTCATAACTGAAGTTTTGGTTATCTTTGTTTTTAAGTCCTCTAGGGAGACCCCACCCCTTTATTACCTGTACCTGGGGAGAACTACTCCCAACACTAGTTCTTTTTTTTTTTTAATTTAATTTAATTTATTTTTTATACAGCAGGTTCTTACTAGTTATCTATTTTATACATATTATTGTATATATGTCAATCCCAATCTCCCAATTCATCACACCTCCCCCCTTTCCCCCCCTTGGTGTCCATACATTTGTTCTCTGCATCTGTGTCTCTATTTCTGCCTTGCAAACCGGTTCATCTGTACCATTTTTCTAGATTCTACATATATGTGTTAATATACGATATTTCCAACACTAGTTCTTGTTACACCCCTGTTTTTTGTTTTCTGGCCGCGCAGGGAGATCTTAGTTCCCCGCCCCTGCAGTGCAAATGCTGAGTCTTAACCACTGGACCACTGGGGAAGTCCCTACACCCCTGTTTTTACGAGACCCTGAAGGCCTGTGACCTGCCTGCAGTTCTCTACCCTCTACCTCATTTTTACTTTATTATTTTCTACTTTGGGGCACAAATGCATTTGGGGGGAGGTGACATTTGTTCTGTAATTCATCAATTCTGATATGTACATCATTTTCACATTATAACATCCCTGAAATTGAGACATCTATAGCAATCAATGGCATCTGGCTTTTGGCCAGTTAGGGGTCATGGCACAGTTGGCACCACCCATACGTATGTGAACTTGGTTATTGTGACCTGAGTAGACTGCTTGTGACCTGAATAGACTGCTGCAAACTGCCAATGTCTCTGTCAACAAACCATTTAGAAAACATTTGGGGAAGGACCATGAGTCCTGCTTGTTGTTTGAAAACCTCTGTTGACATCTTCTGGTAAGATCAACTAACAGAATGGAAGGCAGGGGTTTGTCAGAAACAATTACGGAGTACTCCTTGAGGATACATTGCCTCACTAATGCTCTTGGTGGCAGAGAGGACAATATTGTGTCGAAAACAGACTTCGAATACTCTCAGCTGTAAAGTGACCTAGGAGAGTTGGCCTTGGAATGTGAAGATATTTCAGGAATACCTTAGCCAATTTATTTGTCTATATTTCCCTTTTTGCACATGAATGCTATGTAATAAAAGCAAATGTCTAAATGAGTCTGAGAGAGTTCTTTCAATAAGTATAAAATGAGAAGTCTAATACAGATGGCCAATAGGCACATGAAAAGATGCTCAGCATCGTTAATTATTAGAGGAAGGCAAATCCAAACTGCAGTGAGGTACCATCTCACACCGGTCAGAATGGCCATCATCAAAAAGTCTACAAATAACAAATGCTGGAGAGAATGTGGAGAAAAGGGAACCCGCCTACACTGTTGGGGGGAATGTAAGTTGGTGCAGCCACTATGGAGAACAGTATGGAGGTTCCTCAAAAAACTAAAAATAGAGTGGCCATATGATCCAGCAATCCCACTCCTGGGTGTATTTCCGGACAAAACTATAATTCAAAAAGACTCATGCACCCCTATGTTCATAGCAGCACTATTCACAGTAGCCAAGACACGGAAACAACCTAAATGTCCATCAGCAGATGAATGCATAAAGAAGATGTGGTACATATATACAATGGACTATTACTCAGCCATAAAAAGGAATGAAATTATGCCATTTGCAGCAACATGGATGGACCTAAAGATTATCACACTAAGTGAAGTAAGTCAGACAGAGAAAGACAAATACCATATGATATCACTTATATGTGGAATCTAAAATATGACACATATGGAACCTCTCAGAACTCTGCTTTTTAAGGTAGGTCAGAGTTCTAAGGGTAAATTTCAACAGGCCAATTTATCATAATTTAAATTACTGAGTTAGAAAAAACAAAGGTTTAGTTTCTAGGCTAAAATAAAGAATTTCTCATTTTAGGATATCTAATTGAAAGCCACTGATAGAATTTAGCTATCAGAAATGTTAAAAGACTGGTTTATAATGGTCTATTTCTGATACATGAATACTTATAATAACCATGTACAAATGGAAGTCAAAAGTATACCATGCTTCTTAAATATTAGCAAACAGGGCCACGACTTGCAAATTTTAAAATGTGCAATTACTTCTAAACTACAAATATGTTCCCACCAAGTGCCGATAAATACTTTTATAGTACCTGTTAAAGAGATGTTTCAATATGTATTAAACAAGCAGCCCTAAAAATATGCAACTGTTTGTACCTTATGGAAAAATTAAAGACAAACAACATATAAAATATGACACATATGAACTTATCTATGGAACGGAAACAGACTCACAGACATAGAAAACAGATTTGTGGTTGCCAAGGGACAGGGGGAGGGATGGATTGTGAGTTTGGGATTAGTAGATGCAAACTATTATATATAGAATGGATAAACAACAAGGTCCTGCTATATAGCACAGGGAACTATATTCAATATCCTGTGATAAACCCTAATGGAAAAGAATATGAAGAAGAATGTATATATGTATATAACTGAATCACCTTGCTGTACAGTAGAAATTAACATTGTAAATCAACTATACTTCAGTAAAATAAAATAAAATGAAAAGTCTAAGTGATAAGAAAGTACTGTGTATTTATTTGGCAGCATTTTTTTGTTCATTCTTAGTGATACATAAAATGATGGTTGTATCTTATAACTGAGGTATTTTAGATTTGATGAATTATGGTGGTAATATTTGCATTTAGGTATATCTGAAGTTTTAAAACATGGCACTTGTGAGTGAAGAGACTCTAATATAGTTGTTCCTTGTTTGTTTCCTTATTGTTTTCTTCCCAATACAAACATTTGCATATACATCATGAAAGATAAAACCAATTTCGAAATGAAAGAGAAAGTCCCCCATCAACTTGGTCCCCAGACATACCACTGTAAACAGAACAGTGTATATTCTTTCAAAAATAAACTAAAATATACTTTTAAATATATCAATTTATTTTTGAAGTATTTGATACTTATAAAAGAATATATGTAATGTATACGTTAAGTTATGAAGCATAAAACTAATAACCATGAACCCATCTCCCACTTTAAGAATTATAAATCCCGATAGCACTGCATCTTCTTGTATATGCCTTCCCAAGCCCATTCCCCAGTTTCCCCACCAGGGAAACTGATTTTGTTGTTGTTGTTGTTGTTATTTCTCTTGTTTTCAGTATAATTTTACTATATATGTGTGAATTCCTATACAATGTATTCTGTTTGTTTTCTTGCCTTTGAACTTTTAAAAAAATAGTATTATTCTGTATATATTCTTCTGCAACATGCTTTCTGCACTCAACATTGTATTTGTGAGATTCATCCATATTAATGCCTATAATTCAGGGTTTCTCAACCTTGACACTGTTGATATATTGGACTGGATAATTTTTTGTTGTGGGGGGCTATCCAGTGCACGTTAGGGCCTGACACATAGTAGCTTCTCAATAAATGTTCTTTCTTTTGTAGCCAACTTGTACACCAAAGTGCTCAGTAATAATATTTGTTGAATGAATGAGTGAGTGAATGAATGAATGAATGAATGAACTAAGCCTTTACTCTTCTGGGGCATCTTCTTAGGGCTTCTGCTGCCCTAGCTTATCACTCTTGGCTTGGTTCTTTCACTTAAGCTTTGAATTCTGACTGGATCTGAATTAAATGGTGTCCTTTCACCATAGCTCATCTCCCTGTGGGAAGCCAAAAGCAACCAGGAGAATACTTGACCCATTCAAAGAAGGTGGCTTCTGGTCAGTTCCATCTCAGTGTCAAAGGCCAGAATCTTCTGATTTGCAAGAGAATCCCCAAATTCCGGATTTTATGGATATCTTCTGATATTTAAACATTTGCAAAGGATTCAATTTCTTTTTTTTTTTTTTTCACATCACATAGGACACATTAGAAATGCCTAGGGCTTCCCTGGTGGTGCAGTGGTTGAGAATCTGCCTGCTAATGCAGGGGACACGGGTTCAAGCCCTGGTCTGGGAAGATCCCACATGCCGCGGAGCAACTGGGCCCGTGAGCCACAACTACTGAGACTGCGCGTCTGGAGCCTGTGCTCTGCAACAAGAGAGGCCACAATAGTGAGAGGCCCGCGCACTGCGATGAAGAGTGGCCCCCGCTTGCCACAACTAGAGAAAGCCCTAGCACAGAAACGAAGACCCAACATAGCAATCAATCAATAAAATAAATAAATCTTTAAAAAAAAAAAAAAAAAAAGATAAGAAATGCCTAAGCTTGGCTTTGGCCCTCAGGCAGCCAGTTGACAGCCTTTGTTTCAAGCCAGCCACCATGGTCCTCCTTTCATGTGACCATGGAGGTAATGGCTCTTGGCCTTGAGAATAGGACCTTCACATAGGGCCCTAGGACCCTTTCCACTGGAGCTTCTCCAGGCCAAAGACTAAGGGAAGGGGAAGAAAGCCAACATTTGTAGATGCACCCTGCACAAGATTCCCACTCTTTCCTTCAACTGCTGCAGCAGCCCTGTGAGATAGGTGTTATCATTATCCCCATTTTGACAGAAACAAAAGCTCAGAATTACAACATCACTTGCTAAAGTTACACTTTGCTACTAAATTACAGGCCTAGGATTTGAACCCAGGACTATCTGACTAGACTATAAACTCATTTAGAGAAGAGAGAAACCGTGCCCTATTCCTCTCTGTATTCTTCCAAACACAGGTCTGGGCACGCAGTCCGTGCTCAGTAGGCATGGTTGATTGATGATCAATTGATTGGCTGGAGAAAGACATGCTTATGGCTACATCTTCTCAACACTTAAACAAGAATTTGAGATTCAGTTTGTCTAGGCCCGATAGACAAACTCCTCTACCAAACAAGAAAAACAACACACATGTACAAATACATTGAATTATCTGAATTGAGTTCTTATCTGAATTGGCATCAAAGAGATACAGAAGAGATAGAAATATTTAAAAGAATAGAATTGTGATTACCTACCAGCTTTTCATAAGCTCTTTCCATTCTCCTTGCTTCTCATCCCCCTCAAAAGAACATTTTTGTCGGTTAAAAAAAAAGGCTCCAATTATTCTTTCATGAGCATATCCTGAAAAGGATTCCATACCCTAAATTAGTGTGAGTGGCTGGTGGTGATGACAATGATACCACAACTCTGAACAGTGATTAATATTTCTATGTCAGTATTTTACAATATGGAGCTCAAATTACAGACTTAATCCAATGAAAAAACATGAGAGGTATTCATAGTCAGAATACTTGTTGAAAGATTCCCCACCTATAGAAACATACAGGATAGCTCCAGGGACAATATCACCATTTTCCTAAAATTTTGGCAAGAAGCTGTTAGGAGTCCTGATACGGCTGGCAACATGGAAGAACATTTCCTCCTCTTGATGCCACCCAGCCAGCTTCTGACAGCCCTGTGCCAGCTTCCCAGAGCTACAAATGGCTTGGGGTGATTTTATCTTGACTTTATTATCCTAACTCACAACCTATAGAAGTCATAAAAGAGGAAACACAACAGATGAAATGTGAAGCAACAGCTTCAAAATGCATAACCAAGCAACAGACTTAATCCACATTCAAACAGTAGGTAGTAAGGTGGACAAGCCCCAAAGACAGGAGTGGCCCAAATGGGGCCAGAGAGGCAGAGATTCTTTTTCCCCCCCTCTTAGGAGGCTTGAAATGGAAGTCAGGGATGAGAAAAAATTATTTTCTATGTAGTATCATTTGTAGTATCATAAGAGACTGGCCCTAATTTATTCATGTGTTCATTTGAAAGATATGTTTCAAAAGATGCATGCACCCCAATGTTCAGAGCAGTATTATTTACAATAGCTGACATATGGAAGCAACCTAAGTGCCCATGAACAGATGAATGGATAAAAAACCTGTGGTATATATATATATATATATATATATATATATATATATATATATATATATATATATATATATATATAATGGAATACTACTCAGCCAGAAAAATGAGTGAAATTATGCCATTTGCAACAACATGGATTAACTTGGAGGGTATTTTGCTTAGTGAAATAAGTCAAAGAAAGACAAATACTGTATGATATCACTTACATGTGGAATCTAAGAAATAAGACAAAGTACTGAATATAACAAAAAAGAAACTGACTCACAGATACAGAGAACAAACTAGTAGCTACCAGTGGGGAGAGAGAAGGGGGAGGGGCAAAAGAGGGGTAGGGGATTAAGAGGTACAAACTACTATGTATAAAATAAATAAGCTACAAGGATATATTGTCTAGCACAGGGAATATAGCCAATATCTTATAATCACTATAAATGGAGTATAACCTTTAGAATTTGTGAATCACTATGTTGTACACCTGAAACATATACTGTTGTAAATCAACCATACCTCATTAAAAAAAAAACAACTCTGAAGGAAAAAAAAATATGTTTTGACATCCACCCTATCGTATTTCTGCCTTCAAACAGTCCAGGGAGGGGCTCAGTCATGAACAAATAGTTACAAAATGAAATAAGTTACAGATCAAAAAAAGTGGGAAGCACAGAGGAAGAAGCAGCGTGACTCCTCCCTTGAGGATGGAAATAGGGGTGAGGAACTGAGAATCTGGGGCCGGGGCAGGGAATTCCCCATCACAGATTGCTGAGCCACCGAAACCAGAAGGTTGACCCAAGTCCAGGGTCCATGCAGAAAGCCGAAGTCCCAAGTTGGAATGAAAGTCCTGGCATGGACAAGGCAAAGGGCTCAGAGACAACTCAGTGTTGGAGCACAGAGCCCCAGATCTGGGAAAATAGGGGGGCCAGATTGACCACAATTGCCTGAGTACCCCCTGCTGCTCCTACATCCCTGTCCCTTCCCTGGGACCTCCCCATGATCCAGCAACCAACGGGTTCAGATGGCCCACCGGGGGCCCCCAGGACGGAGTTGTGTGATAGGCCTGCTTCTGTTTTGATGGCTTTTACATGCTTGCCAGGGGGGTGATATGCAGGTGGATCAGCCAAGTTTGATGGTTTAGGATGCGAAGAAGGGAGTATCTTGCCCTTTTGGGGGGGAAAGGGAGAAGTTTTCTCAGACACTTTGATAAAGAGGCAGGTATGGAGCTGGTGGAAATGGGGCATGAGGGAGTGTGTGCGTAAAGGCAGAAAGCATGTAAAGGGCTGGGCTCTGAGCTCAAGGGGCCGTGGGTACCAATGAGCCTGAGCCACTGGGCTTGAGCCACGTTGGGGAGCCTTAGGTGAGGCTTCAGGCCTTAGACTTTATCCTCTAGCCAAAGAGGAAGACCTTCTTTCCAATTAAGAAGAGGTGGTTCTGAACCCAGGAGCTCTCATTGCCTTACTAGATGGGTCTGAATGCTGGTATGTTTTTTTCTGTGTCCCAGAGAACAAGCCACTAGGAAACAGACACAAGCTGTTTGCTGCTCTGTCACTGCCTATGTGCTGAGTAGGGCTGCAGATGTCCCAGTCACAGGAAAGCTTTGCTTGAGAGAATGCCCAGAGGTGTGCAGACATCAGCAGTACCCGGTGATCATGCCCAGGGGGCCTCAGGTGGGTAAGC
The DNA here is from genome assembly GCF_028021215.1 of Eschrichtius robustus. Classification (NCBI taxonomy): domain Eukaryota; kingdom Metazoa; phylum Chordata; class Mammalia; order Artiodactyla; family Eschrichtiidae; genus Eschrichtius; species Eschrichtius robustus. Next base: position 129,066,518 of record NC_090824.1, on the reverse strand, counting down.
AGTCCCACTGCCCCAAGTCCTGAGACACAGCCATTTCCCTGGGCCTTGACCTTTGGCCTCTCAGGCTCCCAAGGGCTGCAGAGTCTGTTTTCACAGGCCCAAGAGGTAGTTTTCACAGGTCCCTTGTGGCAAATCATACATCTTCTATAATGAAAGAATGCTATCTTACTAGAGACACAGCTCATTTGTCCCTGGTCTGTTCCTTGGGGAACTTTCTGTACAGAAAGTATAAACGTCATCTGAGCATCCAACAGACTTTCTTTCCTTGCCATCTGTGTAAAAATTTACCCGTAACACCACTTTATGCTGCTCAAATTTTCAGGGACTTGGAGGGACCATTTCAACCAGCTTCGTGGCAGCTTGGTGAGGGAGGTGACATCACCCCCTCCTATAGGGGAGGAAACTGAGGCTCAGAGAGGGTAAGTTCCACCGTTTGTGAAGTTGAGATTCAAACCCAGACTTGTCAGAAGCCCCAGTCCATGCTCTTCCCACTGGCCCACATTCTCTCTCCTCCCAGGGAAGAGATGCTGATGCAAGGGCTGCTATTTCCAAGGGCCTGGAGTTCCTCTGAATGTTTGCTTATCAGTTTGGTTGAGTTTAATGAGACAAATCATTCTGACTGGGCCTTAAAGACAAACATCTCATGACGGTGAAAAGTATGAGAAGGGACGGTTCATCATAATATTTTGCATTTATAGGACTCTATTTTCCCAAGCATTTTACAATTTCCGCTGCACTGAGTCACCCAACCCTCCTGTGAAGGAGCTGGAGCATTTATTACACTGGCTCCTTCTGAGGGTTAGGTCAGGCAGGCTACTCCAAATTTCAGCGGCTTCCCCTTTTGGGGATTACAGTTCTGCATGGTGTATTAGAAAAGAGGGGATTTGAATAGCAGGGACCCTCTGTCACCATGTACTCCTCTCTCCTCACTGGGGCCTCCTGGGACCTTTTCATGGTCCCCTTTCCTTAAACCCCCCCTTCCTCCTTTCAAGCTGCTTGCTCCAAATGGGAGGGGCAGGCCACTCTCACTCTCCTGCCCCCTCCCTTTATTCTTCACCGGCATCATCATATGAGGCTAAACTAGGAGGGTAGGGTAACTAGGGACAATCTCAATGTAGCAATGGAAAAAAATTTTAAGCATGCAAGCTAAATATGATTTCTTCCCCCATAGACTGAGAGAGAGTGCCAAGAAGTGAAACCAAGAAGTTTAGGGCCAAGAAGTCATCCCAGGTATGTCTGTGGGTACCACAGGCCTCCAGGGCTGCCACATTGCACAGCTCAGCCCCACCTGGGGCCTTGCCAGTCCCTAACCCTGTGCCCTAGCCTCATGTTTCTCTGAGAAAGCTTCTTCTTTTTTACTTCTGCCTTGCAGATCTGACTTGCAAATCTCTCCACTCTGCCTCAAAAATCTGCTCCCACTTGTTAGGAAACCCCACCTTTAAATCCCAGGACTTGATCTCACTTTACAGCATTCCCTACCCCAGCAGTACAGTTCCTTAGGTATGAGTTATTCAGTCTGGAATGATAGCCAGAGTGCGGCAGGACAGACCACACAGGGTAGTGGCACTCTCTTCCACAAGATAGTCAGAGGTTGGGGAGGGTCTCACCAGTCTCCTCTAGAATCCACCCCCTGCCCAAGTCCCCACTACCACTACCCTGTGAGAATCAGGTAGGCTTCTTTATTTTTCTGATTAACCAGTTGGTAACTTTAGATCAGATATACACTCATCTCTAATGGACAGAGTTTTAGTCTAAAGCCCTAAAGCTAAATAAAGACTGCAAACATCTTCTATTTGGTGAGTGCTGTGTTTTCAAAAATGTTTGAGAATTTGAACTCCTTTAAGTAGGGCATGCCTTCTCAATTAGCCACAGTCCCCACTGTTCCCTAGTGTCCTACACCTAGGCTGATTCACTCATTTATATTATCTGTGTTGCCCCTATAGGCATCTGTGTTTGCCACTACTCTTCCAAACTCACAAGGAAGAAGAGAAACATTTTCCTAATTGTCCCCTAATTTGAAAACCTGCTTCTCTCTCAGTGGAGCTGGTACTGCACATTATTACTGCATCGTGCTTGATCTTTTCCTTAAACCCCCTTCCTCCTTTCAAACAAGCTTCCTTGGCTCCGTTGGCATTTTAAAATTTCATTACAGAATGGCCAAAAAGCACATGAAAAGTGCTCAACACCACTAATTATTAGAGAAATGCAAATCAGAACTACAATGAGGTACCACCTCACACCGGTCAGAATGGCCATCATCAAAAAATCTACAAACAATAAATGCTGGAGAGGGTGTGGAGAAGAGGGAACACTTCTACACTGTTGATGGGAATGTAAATTGGTACAGCCACTATGGAGAACAGTATGGAGATTCTTTAAAAAACTAAAAATAGAGCTACCATATGATCCAGCAATCCCACTCCTGGGCATATATCTAGAGAAAACCATAATTTGAAAATATATATGCACCCCAATGTTCATTGCAGCCCTGTTTATAATAGCCAGGACATGGAAGCAACCTAAGTGTCCATCGACAGAGGAATGGGCAAAGAAGATGTGGTACATATATACAGTGGAATATTACTCAGCCATAAAAAGAGAATGAAATAATGCCATTTGCAGCAACATGGATGGACTTAGAGATTGTCATACTGAGTGAAGTAAGTCAGACAGAGAAAGACAAATGTCATATGATATCACTTATATGTGGAATCTGAAAAAAAAGGGTACAAATGAACTTATCTACAAAACAGAAATAGAGTTAGAGATGTAGAAAACAACTTATGGTTACCAGTGGGGGGGAAGGGAGGGAGGGTTAAACTGGGAGATTGAGATTGACATATACACATTACTATATATAAAATAGGTAACTAATAAGGACCTACTGTACAGCACAGGGAACTCTACTCAGTACTCTGTAATGGCCCATATGGGAAAAGAACCTAAAAAAGAATGGATATGTGTATATGTATAACTGATTCATTTTACGGTACACCTGAAACTAACACAACATTATAAATCAACTATACTCCAATAAAATTTTTTTTTAAAATTCCATTACTGAGCTGCTTGTCCCTTAAAGGTTGCTCCTGTAATTATACAAACACATGGCCAACGTTTTGAAATCATCTCTGGGGTTGGGGCAAGATGGTGGGGAAGAGTAGGCAACACCATATTCCTATCACAAACTGAGCGGGAGAGAGGTCCTGACCTGGCTCTGGGACTGCCCTTCAGGCTGTGGTGTTCTTTTCAGTGTGAGCAAGAAGAGCTTAGTGAATCAGTTCACTAAGACCTGGGAGAGCGAAGGGGCAGCCAAGAGCATCAGTGGCAGCACAAGATTCAGGTCAGGTTAACAAGAGGTCCCAAACGCTGCAATGTGAGCCACTCTCCATCCCACACATTCGTTCCCACAGCCTGGCAGACGCGATTAAACAATCGCAGCACTCTTTCCCACCAAGTGGACTACTCCCTCACAAGCCTTCTCTGTCCCTCACTCCAGGCAGCCACCACAGCCTGAGCAAAGCTGACAATTATGATGAAACCTATTTCCTATCCTTTGATTACACTGGATGGCTAATCTAAAGAACAGGACTCTGGTGTCAGCCCTGCCATTGACTCACTGGACTATCTGGGGCTTGGGCAAGGCTGCTTACCTCTGCAGACCGGTTTCTTCATCTGTTAAATGAAGTGGCTGGGCAGTTGATTAATTGATTTCCAACCTGATGTCAAGGTTAAGTGAGTAGGATGATGATTTAGGTGAGGAGGGCTGGAAGAGTACAGAAAAGGAAGGGATCCCTGTGGGTCAGTTGTCCTGAGAGGGTCTCCGACTTAGTAGAATTTATGCAAAGCTGATGGCCACGTTCAGAGAAACAGGAGGGGGCTCCAAGCAGGCATCATGAGCAAAGGCATGGAGGTGAGAATGTATTGAACAGGGAGAGGACCTGTAAATTGACAATAATCTCATAAATCCCTGTGTTAGGTGCATGCAATCACTCACTCAGTAAACCTTCTCTCTGTCCTACCATGTGTTGGGCGTTGTGCTAGGTGCTGAGGTCCTACTGTGAATAGAAGGCACATACAGAGCGACTGGTGCTGTATGCTGGCTCCTTACCCACACTGAAGCGACAATAGGACTGGATGCAGCTTGCCCTCTGGCACTTCCAGACGGGCAAGGAGATACATTTTAATGGCTGAGTGAGTACAGCCAAGTCACCTAACTGCTCTCAGCACTTCTGCAGATAAGTGAGGCACTTCATGTAAAAGGCACCTCGTCAACTGCAAAATCCTCCAAGATGTTGTCTATAAATCTAAACTGTAATAATAACAACAGATGAATGAGATGCGGATGGTAGAGTTTCAGGCAAGGGACCTCAAGTGGCAGAAAGCACTCAAAGCCCCTGGAAACCAACTCATCAGAGAAAAGCTGACTTTGACCCTTGCTCCCTGACTGTCCCAGCTTCAACGTTTTGACCCAGTTTAGGCTTCCTTTTAAAAGCTCATAGAAATATTTTCTCACTATAATTACAGGCAAGGCTCAGGATCTCTGTCGTAAAAAGAGCTGGTAGAAAAGCGACGATTAACCAAGGCACATAACTGAAGGGTAGATAAATATATCCGGTGGCAGATGAGGCCCCTTCCTATTGGATACTATTCCCAGTATCCAAGGGCAAAGATAGGAATGTGCTTCATTTAGACCAGAGGGTGCTGAGCACTTTATAATTAAAGGCTCCCGTCAAGAAGTGAGGTGCACGTGAATGTGGGTGATGGAGACTTCTGGGTGCCTCCTGCATGGACTGAGTCAACACGCTCCCTTTCCTACCCAGGAGGCTTTCCGTGGCAGTGGCTCAATTTAAAAAGTCTGCTAATCATGAGATCGGAGGGCACGTTTGGAGTAGAGACAGTGTGACTCCTGTCACTGAGCAGAACAATGAAAAGTCCAAAAATAGTAGTATCTGCTGGTGGAAAACCAATAAGCATATAATTTCCAGGTAATTACTATCATATAATTAGCTCTCTGCTTTCATATGTCCCAGCAGAAATTGAGTGGGGGAGCAACTGTAACACAGCTTAATAATCGTGGTACATTCCACAGCAAAATGAAGACTTTTTTTCTCCCAACAAAAACTGAGGGTCAAAGAGCACCAAGACTGGCTGAGCCTGGGCCCAATTCACATGGACTGGTGAGCCGGGTTCTTGGGTGACATAAAATGGGCTCTGAGCTCGGAATCTGAAGAGCTGGTTTTCATTCCAGCTCTACCTGATCCCCTCTTGTGACCGTTCCTCCAGCTCTTGGTGTCCTTCTAATCAGTAAAATGATGGTGTTGGACTAACTCACGCATTCTCATCACACTCAAGGGGGTGAACATTGGTTCTGGAGGCAAAACAGTCTTAGATATTACAATGGCTTGTGGCCCTCCAAAGCTCAACCCTATCTGGCAAAATCTTATTTCTTAGTGTTTAACTTATTTCTCTCATCAGGTTTTCTTTGTCATTATCATTAAGTTCGCGGAGGATACACAAAATGCATGCAAGATCAGTACTGCAAAACTATGGGGGATGGATTGGAGGACTTTCTCTTCATCCCTCGCTCCATCACAAAGTCCTATCACAAGAGGTGGCTCGTGTGTCCTAGTGGCTGCCATTCGCCGCCTCCTGGGTGTTGTTTATGTTTATTTCTCAGTGATTTTGTGTGTAACTTGGGCTTTGAGAATTAAATAAAAAGCTGTATTTTACTATTTCATTCTTCTAAGTTATTCAATCCATCAATAATTACGTCAAGTGCTGAAAAGAAAAAATGTCAACAATATCTGAAAGAATATCTAGCCAAGTACACACACACACAGTGCATAAATGGATATACAATACACCTGTGATATTAAAATTTCATGGGAGCAGCGATTAGGGTAAAAAAAAAAAGGTCTAAAAACACTCTTGGGAAGGTAATAATAGGTTGAGAACACTGCACTAGATGATTCTAAGAGTCTTTCCAGCTATGAGATTCTGTAGGTCCGTGATTAAGAAGTGTCCTCTGAGTTGGTACCCACCCAGCACAGCAACGTCACTTACTGTCCTGTGAATTTGGGAAGGTTCCTTAACCCCTCTGAGCCTTGGATTTCTCATTGGGAAAGAGGACATGCATACATGCCTCAATAGGTATCAGTATCTTTCTTCTAGGGGAAGAGGAATAGACCGGTTTGAGCAGGGTCTTCATTTGTGTTCTCCTAAAATCAGAGCCTGAGACAAGGACTTGAGTGCAGGTAGGTTTGGGGAGATGATCCCAGGAAGCAGGATTGAGTGAACGGGGGGAGTGAGACAGGAAAGGGTGGAAAGTCAGTAAAGGGTGTGAGTTGGTTACTGCTGTGGGCAGGTGGGCCTCAATCCTGCTGGCAAATCTCTGAAGAATTATCTAGAAAGCATCGTAGAATAGTTCCTTTGAAGGATGGGAGACTGGGGTATCCGAGCACTGATTTTCATCCTCCATGGCAGAGGGTTACCCCTGGGGATGTTGACTCCTCTGCACTTTGAGGTTGCCCTGCACTTAGGCTGAGTGAGCTTCTGCAGCTTTGAGAAAAGATTTGGGGCAGAACATGAAAAGATGCTCATCATCACTAATTATTAGAGAAATGCAAATCAAAACTACAATGAGGTACCACCTCACACCAGTCAGAATGGCCATTAATAAAAAGTCTACAAATAGCAACTGCTGGAAGAGGTGTGGAGAAAAGGGAACCCTCCTACACTGTTGGGGGGAATGTAAGTTGGTGCAGCCACTATGGGGAACAGTGTGGAGGTGCCTCAAAAAAACTAAAAATAGAGTTGCCATATGATCCAGCAATCCCACTCCTGGGTGTATATCCAGACAAAACTATAATTCAAAAAAATACATGCACCCCTATGTTCATAGCAGCAATATTCACAATAGCCAGATGAATGGATAAAGAAGATGTGGTACATATATACAATGGAATACTACTCAACCATAAAAAAGAATGAAATAATGCCATCTGCAGCAACATGGATGGACCTAGAGATTATCACACTAAGTGAAATTAGCCAGAAAGAGAAAGACAAATACCATATGATATCACTTATATGTGGAATCTAAAATATGACACAAATAAACTTCTCTACAAAACAGAAACAGACTCAGACATAGAGAACAGACTTGTGGGGAGGAAGGGTGGTGGAGGGATGGAGTGGGAGTTTGGGGTTAGCAGATGCAAACTATTACATATAGAATGGATAAATAACGAGGTCCTACTGTATAGCACAGGGAACTATATTCAATATCCTGTGATAAACCATAATGGAAAAGAATATAAAAAAGAATGTATGTACATGTATAACTGAATCACTTTGCTGTACAGCAGCAATTAACACAACACTGTAAATCAACTATACTTCAATTTTTAAAAAAAAGAAGATTTGAGGCAGAAAAGGAGATTAAATGCCTGAGGTGGGACACTGTCAGTATGCTTGGAAATATCCATCATGGCCTCAGTGGTGGCCCAGAGCCTCTGCCCAACCACAAAAGAGTGTGTGTTAAGGGGTACTCCTGGCCATAGCACCATCCATCCGTCCATGCATCCATCCATACAGGATCCATGCACCATCCATTCATTCAAGCATCCAGGCATCCAACCATGCACGCATCTATCCATTCATCATGCTCCTTCCTACTATGAAAAAGAACTTGAAGTGAGACACAAATATGTGCTAATTCCCTGGAAAAGTCATTCCCTCTTTTTGGGATTTCCTTCTTCTCTGAAAAAAAAAAAAGGTGGGGAGGGATTGGGATGCCTGGTCTTACAGCCCCCGGCCAGCTTTGGGGTTTAAAGTGTAGTAAGAACAAGAATTGAAAAGGCAAGTAGAGTGCGGATTGCCAGCAGCCCACCACAGCTGGAGAAACGAAGTACAGATGTGTTCTGGTGAGGCTGGCTCGTTGTCCAGAGAGGCAAAGCCCCGGTGCAGCCCCTCACTCCAGAATCTGGTCCTCTGCACCAGAGCTTTAGACACTTGGGTATAGAATCTGGATGTGACTGGGTTCTGGAAATGAAAGTAAAGGTGGTTGGGGATCTATAGAGTGGGTCCTGATTCAGAATTCCCAAGTTCATCAGATACACCAGAGGCCAATTTATTAACTTAGCATGAGCTATAACTGTCAAGAGAATCAGAACCCTTTGTGGGCTGATCAGCACATACAGAAGTCAAATGCTAAACACAGGCTGTTTGGGGAGTTTGATTCAGAACCTTGGGAGGGAGCAGGTGCTTTCATGGCAGGTGTCACGAAGCTATGACAGTCTGATGCATCCAACTCTCTTTGGAGGCAGGCTCACGGGGGCTGACAGTGAGCCCACCTTCTCCCCTGACAGTGTGGAGACACGTGGCCAAATTCTGAGTCCTCACCCAGCTGTCCATACTCCTATGGAGAGTTCTTACAACTCCCAGATTGGATACAATGCAATTGATTTTGAATCAAGTGCCTTAACTGAAATCACATTCCAGGTCTGCTTCCCAGGAATGAGTCTTGGGTGCACTCAAACCTTTCAGTCACCTACCGAGGGTTGCTTTAGAGTGGCTGATGGCATCCATGATGTGTAGATTTTTCTAGTTTGGCTCTCTGAGAGTGTACTGGCTAGCCCTCCCCTGCTCCCTGGCAACACACACACACCCTACCCAGAGCTATTCTCTGCTCTATTCCGTGCCCCAAAGTCTGCCTCTGTGGATGCACCCTTGGCCTCCTTTGCCAGTTCACTTGTGGTTGGCAGGAGATTGGGGACAGGAAGAGATATGGGTCAGATCTTTTTCTTTCCCTCCGTCTCCCTGCTGTGATGGCCTGTTTTCGGCTGCCTCCCTCCAAGGCTATAGCTCCTGATGGGAAGTCCCTTATCTACTCTTCTTATCCCTTCAGACCTAAGGGTGGTAACAGCTTCCCTCCCTCTCTCAGATGCTGCTCTCTGAGTGCCCCAACGTCCCTTGTTGGTTCCCTGAATTCTGCTCATATCGCTGTATCTCCCTCTATCAAGTATCTTCATTTGAACCACCTTGTGGGGGGTGAATCCTACTTCTTACTCTGACCCTGATCATTACAGAGGGTATCCTTATTCTCAAAGTCCCGGTAGGCTCCCATAATAGTTTCCCATATCATCACAAAAAGGGCTTCATGTTTTCATGTGACAACATGTGTTAGTGTAAGAGCGAAAGCAATTGACATTGACAGGTTTAGAAACCCTGGACAAGAATAAAGTGTTTCAAGAAATGTCTCAGCTGGACAATGGCACATTAAGGCGGAGATCATTATGACCATCAGTGACCTTCTCAATGACACACCAAGGAGGGTGTGACTGTCCTGAAAGTAATCCCATCACATTTCACTTTATGAGAAAATAGAGGTATCAGATTTAGAAATTAAATAGCTTATCAAATTTTAACTCTCAATCATAAGATATTAAGGTTATTAATTATTAAAGTTCTAATCATGCATTCAGATACTTTAAACATTTAAAAATACACTGAGCTTCTAACAAGTTAAATTTTACAAAAAGAACTTTGGTTGAAATGAACAGAAGTGAATTTCTCTGGGCCTCCCTTTCCTCTTTTGTTTGGCAGAACAATTTTTATTATCCTTCTTACTAGTTTAGGAAAGTCTAAGACTCCATGATCCGTGGAGATTCATTCTGCCCATCAATGTATTCATTCTACTCAGCCTTTCTTCAGCTTATTTGATCAACCTACACTGTTGCATAAAAAGTACTGTGGAGCCCACTAAGGGGAGGGCTTTAACCCACACCCACATCTACTTCAAGTCCCTAAATCTTCCTCTGACACTCCTGGCCATAAAATCTCACCCCCCTTTTCCACATCAACACTTGGAATTTGAACCACACAATTTGCCATCTGACTGCATATATTTTGTTCTCTGCTTGCTTCACATGTGTTGTTTCTTGTATTTTCAATGAAATTATAAATCATTCTGGACATAGAAAGCAAACTTATGGTTACCTAAGAGGAAAGGGGGGGGGATAAATTAGGAGTTTGGTATTAACATATACACACTCCTGTATATGAAATAGGTAACCGGTACTTCCCTGCCTATTCAGCGGTTAAGACTCCACACTTCCACCTCAGGGGGCACAGGTTCAATCCCAGGTTGGGGAACTAAGATCCCTCGAGCCGCATGGTGTGACCAAAAAAAAAAAAAAAAAAAGGTAACCAACAAGGACCTACCGTGTAGCATGAGGAACTAAACTCAATATTTTATAATACCTATAAGGGAAAAGAATCTGAAAAAGAATATATATATATATATTTATATATATATATACACAAACACACACATATAACTGAATCACTTTGCTGTACACCTGAAACTAACACAACATTGTAAATCAACTACACTTCAATTTAAAAAAAATCATTCTGGGATAGGCACACTGTCATACATCATTGTATGTCCTCTGCCACCCAGAACAAGGGCAGACTCATAGATATTACACATCCATTCAGCCAACATTTTTGAGCAGCTACTATGTGCCAGGCACAGTGTTAGGCTCTGGGCATAAAGATGATTAAGATAAAATCCAGATTCTCATGAAACGCAAAATCTGGGGAGGACAATAGACTTGTAAATATACAATTATAGTATGTCCTGGTAAGTGTTCAAATGAAGTCATGATCCCAAATACCAGGGAGAGCAAAGAAGGTGAGGTTTGATACAGATATTAAAGAATAAGAAGACTTTTCCAAGAAGTGCAATGATGGAAGAGATGCCAGTAATGGGGAATTAGGTGAAAAGAACTATGTCTGCAGAAGGGCAAGCAGTGGGATATTTGGGCACCCCTTGGAGGGGAGGGGACAACATGATGGTGGGAGATGAGGTGCTTCAGAGGCCCTTGGTGGCCTCCTGGAGCTGGAGTCCTAAGACATGGGTCTGAATTCTAGTTTTGCCTTTTCCTTCACATCAACATTTGTGAGCCACCATTTCCCTATCTCTAAAACAGGAACAATAAGACCTTCTTCTTACTGCCTTTGCAAGGATTAAACAAGGTAACGAATGGAAGAGCACCAGTTTAATGCCCTGCCATACCACTTACTGGATATGGGATATTAGGCAAGTTACTAAATCATTCTGAGCCTCAGTTTCCTCATGGGACAATAATAACGATACTTAGATTAAATTATGTTTAGAATATCATAGCAAGTCTTGTTCCTCTGCCTAAATGATATGCATCCTTCTTTTGAATAATTATGGAAGGAACTGTATTTTCCTTTTTTCTCCCTGGCTGCCAGGAAGCTCAGAAGCAAGTCTGATGCCCAATCCCAGAAAACATGTGACCCCTTTTGTGAATGTCTCTGCCATTTCCTCCTCCTGGACTGCATTCTCCATGATACTACTCTTACTTTAAGTCTATCCTTTGTTGTAAAGCTTTGACTGTTGGTTCTTTTTTTTTCCCCCACTTAGCCTGCTTCTTTTCCATGAAAGTATATACTCTTAGGAAACAGGAGTTTTAATGCTTGCAGAATATTCATATGAATTGAAGCAACTTTAACCAGTTCCTTGTTGCTAGAAGTTTAATGATTTCCCATCCTCATATTTAGACAGAAGATGGATAGGTAGACAGACACACAGATGGAGAAATAAAAATAAAGAGATATATAGGTGTCAAGACCCAAATTTATGGCAGTGCAGCACTAAATACCACCTGAACGTTTAATTTATTATTATTATTTAATATTTAACTATATAAATAATACATAGATACATTCTCCTTGTAAAAAATTGAACATTGCTGATAAGGCTAAAGTCTTTTTGGAGCCCCTGACTCCGGTACCCTTCCTGCCTCCCCAGAGGAAACCATTACTATCAGTTTGGTGTGTAAACTTCGCAGCCCTTTTCTATGGGAATATATACATTTCCATAGAAAATGGACTCATCTTTGTATTTTGACAGCTAATCTTCTGGGCTGTGCCTAGGTTTGCCCTTCATATTCATGATTACTTTTTAAGACAGGCCACATGTATATAAGTGTATGTAAGTGAAATAATTTATGAAACCTAAGAGAGAAAAGGTATCACATGGAAAATATCTCTAGAAACTCTACAGCCTTTAAGAAAATAGAGAGCTCATATTCTCCCAATAGCTTCCAGGTACTTTCTCTTTTCTGGGTTAGTTTCTGAGTACTGAGGGCTTTCAGGAGCTGCCAGGGCAATGGACACACTTTGTGCCCAAAGGGTAAATGTGTAAGAAGGAAAGATCCTTGGAGATCACTCCCAGCTCCCATTCTACAGATGGGGATATCAAGGTCCAGGAAGGAAGAAATGAACTTCCAAAGTCACACAATTGGGTAGCAGCAGGGCTGGGGTAGAAACCCAGGCTTCCCGATTCCCTGTCCAGTACCCTTTCCACACTCACATGTCCAGTTCCTGCTTTCCCTCTGGAAACTTGCCCACAGACCAACCTGTGTTCAGTCACTCAGAGGTGATAACACTCAGTCGATTCTTGTACACACATTGTGCACATTTTAGATGATGTGGGAAAACTGTGATATTGAAGGATATCGTATGGATGTGCTCATTCATTCACTTATCCCGATGTTCACAGAGTGCCTTCTCTATGCCAGGACCTGTGATAGGTGACATAGGGATTCAGGGATGCATCAGACCAGGTCTTGCCCTTTAGGACCCTATGGCCTAATTGAGGATATATGACAAGTGCAATAATAGCCGCAGCGCCAAGTCTAAAGTGCCGAGTGCCATGTGAGAGGTAGAGAGTGCAGAGAGAGCCCAGACACCATTGCATCTAAGAGTGGGAAATCAGAGAAGGCTTTTTGGAAGAGGTGGCATCTGAGTGAGCCTTTGAAGGATGATTAGGTTAGTTGAGGGGCAGTAAGTCAAGGGGACTCCAGGCATAGCAAAGTGCTGAGAAAGAAAAGCAAGAGGGTTTTAGAGAAAATGCATAACTCAGGTTGGTAGGCAATGAATAGGCTTGTAAATGATGTGGGGGCCAGGCTTAGCCCCCTTGACTTGGAATCTTGAGGCATGTATCTTGTTGCCTTCACTCGAGTGTATGCTCCCAGAGGAAAGACAGCTGGCCTCACCCCTCTGAATCCTCTTGATGCCTGGCAAAGTCATGCATACATTACATTATCATGGATTATATTATATTAATAACGATAATATGTAACATTATACTATAATGCATACATTATATGTATGTGTATATCTATCTATCTATCCATATTATATATACACACTACAGATTATATATGTATGCATATATTTAGAAGGGAGGAGGGGGGGAGATGTGAAGAGGGAAAGAGGGGAGTAAGTAAACAAACAGGCAAGGAGATTACTTCCTTCTGTCACCTACTCTTTACCCTTCCCTGGAGATATTGTGTTTCTTCATTCTAGGAGTCTAAATAGTCAGTTCAATCTTGTGTGGTAATGTGTTTGTGTCACAAATGATTTGACTGCATGCTCTAGTATGGTAATCACTATTTATTACTTCTTAGAAGTTATAAGCCGCTTTGCTATTCTCACCCCCAGGAAGAATGTATGACTGTCACAAATCCCCTCAGGAACAAACACAGAATCTATTCTTCTTAGGGAAAAAAAACTCCTCTCCAATTATTAAGGAAATGCCAAATTAAAACAATACAAAATATAATTCCCCTCTTTCCCCTCAAATTAGTAAAATTTTTAAATGAATGAGAACATGCATGAACATGAGTGGGTTATTCCTATTCATATGAATCAAGTATGTATGAAGAATCTTAAAATGTTCATACTCCTGGACAGTAATGAACATTTCTATAGAGTTATCTGAAGGAAGGAATCTGAAATGTGGACAGAGTATTAAATATAACGGTGTTCACGTCAGTATTATTTATCATTGGGAAAAATGAGACATAATAGGATGTCCAACATGAAGCTTACGATTAATAAACTACAGTGTACCCAGCCAGTGGAGTATTATGCAGGTCCTACAATGCATGTTTATGGAAGACTTTTTAATGGCATAAAAATATGTGCCTGTGTGTGCGCGCGTGTGTGTGTTGGTTTGTTTATCAATAAATACTCAGTGTGTTTTTTCTAAAAATAAAGCCTTTTTTACATAACAAGAAGCAAAGAAAGTCAGGAAATTAATAATGATACGATCCCATCACTTAATTCACAGACAAACATTTCACCAACGTCTCAGCAATGTTCTTTATAGCAAAAGGGGAAAAAAATGTTTCTTCTGGTTCAGGATACAAAATTGGATCACACGTTGCATTTAGTTGTCATGTGTCTTTAGTCTCCTTTAATTTGGAGCAATGTCTCACTCCCTTTTGTCTTTCATGATTTTGGTAACTTTAAATAGCACAGGTCAGTTATTTTGTAGAATGTCCCTCAATTTGTGTTTATCTGATGTTTCCTCATGATTAGACTCTGGTTATGAATTTTTGTCAGAAACATGACAGAGGTGATGGTGTGTCCTTATCAAATCAAGAGGCATATGGTGTCATTTGGGAGATGAGGATTGACATATATACACGAATATGTATAAAACAGATAACTAATAACAACCTGCTGTATAAAAAAAATAAAATAAAATTCAAAAAGAAAAAAGAATAAACTGGAAAAAAAAAATTATTTGGCCAGCCAAAGAACCAAGAAATGTCTTCCTCCCCTACAATTTCATTTTACAGTTTTTCCATATTGTTGTTCATTTCATTTTTTCTGAGTATGTGAAAATTAACATGGTTCAAGACTTGTGGTTGCCAAAGGGGACGGGGGGGTGTGGGAGAGGGAAGGATTGGGAGTTTGGGGTTAGCAGATGCAAACTATTATATATAGGATGCATAAACAACAAGGTCCTACTGTGTAGCACAGGGAACTATATTCAATATCTTGTGATAAACCACAATGGAAAAGAATTTGAAAAAGAATGTACATAGATGTATAATGGAATCACTTTGCTGTACAGTAGAAATGAACACAACATTGTAAATCAACTATATTTCAATAAAATAAATTTTAAAAAGAAAAAAAAATCAAGAGGCATATGGTGTCTCCTTGTCACATAACTGGTGATGTAATCACTCAATTAAGGTGGTGACTGTCAGGTTTCTCCACTGTAAATTTACTACTCTTCCCTTTATAATTAATAAGCATCTCATGGGGAGATACTCTGAGACTATGTAAATATCCTGTTTCCTGTTAAATTTTTACCCACTAGTTTTAGCATCTGTTGATGATACTTGTTCGAAACATTTCTTACTATGGTGGTTGCCAAGTGGCAATTTCCTGATTCCATCAGTCCTTTTTTACTAGTTGTAATTCTGCCCTAAGGAAGAACTTTCCCTTCTCCCCTATTTATATATTTATTCATTTTTTATCAGCATTGATTCTTATTTATTTTTATTTTATGGGTTATTATTTATTATATCATTATTTATTTTGATGCTCAAGTTGCCCCAGATTTGGCCAGTAGAAACCCCTTTGACTGACTCCTACATCCTTTTGATAGAACCCCATCATTTTTTCTGGCACCTCCATACTATCTGATGCAACTAGATAGTACTGGTAAGTTCCAGGCTTACCTTGTACTGTCCGTGCCTCAGTCCTAGAATCTGTCATTTCTCCAAAGAAGCCTTGGTTACTTTTAGTGCATAATAGTATTTAGAAACTAAGATTTGGACAATAAGTGTACTCTCTACTACTAAAGTATCACTGCCTCTGGGCCCTGTCAGCAGACACAGCTAGGAAATACACACACACACACACACACACACACACACACACAAGCATACGTTTATACTCACATATCTGAAAATATGTTTTTAACAAAATATTAAGTGGAAAAATACAGAATTACATATACATATATGGCAGACTGAGCCCACATCCAGCCTTAGAAAAGATAGGGGGGACAAGATATAATTCAAAAACAAGTACAGGCTTTCTTTATGGTCCAACAGTGTGAAGGATCTCCATGAGACTGAAAGCAGGCAGGATTGGATTAAAGAGGAAATCAGCAGCAACAATAGCTCAAGTGAGCCACCCCAAAGGAGGAAAGAACACCAAGGTGTTCCATGTCCAGAGGTGATGGGAGAAAAGTGAAAAAAAAAAAAAAATCGTGCCTATGGGGAAACTGATGGGGGGATTTTGGAGAACTGTATTGGAGCAGCCAGGCCAATCGACCTTGTATTTCTCCACGTACCTTGCATGTAAGAGCTCTGGGGGTAAGTACTTGGATTAATGAGAAAGGGCCACGTACTGAGTGGCTGTCAAAGTCTGGAAGGAATGAAAAACATCCAAGCCCAGAAGACCAGCTGCCGAGCTTCCACCCAGCAGCAGGTCCTGCCCATCAAAGTAGTGTGGAGTACAAGTCCCAGCAGCTGTTTTGCCCTTCTCTATAAGCAAACTGCTCAACCAGAGACAGCTGTCAGCCTAACCAGACACTGCAACTGCAAAAATGCATACACAGTCAAGAATCGCCAATTGCTTGAGGTGTGCAATATTATAAAAAAGAGATCATAAATCTAACAGATAAATGCACATCTGAGAAAAGGGAGTTAATAGGGTAACCAGAACTAGACTTTAAAATAAATGTGGGCTTCCCTGGTGGCACAGTGGTTGAGAATCTGCCTGCTAATGCAGGGGACACGGGTTCGAGCCCTGGTCTGGGAGGATCCCACATGCCGCAGAGCAACTAGGCCTGTGAGCCACAGCTACTGAGCCTGCGCGTCTGGAGCCTGTGCTCCGCAACAAGAGAGGCCACGATAGTGAGAGGCCCGCGCACCGCAATGAAGAGTGGCCCCCGCTTGCCGCAACTAGAGAAAGCCCTTGCACAGAAAGAAAGACCCAACACAGCCAAAAATAAATAAAATAAATAAAATAAAATAAATGTAATGATAAATCCTAAGAGCGATAAGGAAGAGTACTTCATTTAAGAAAAAGAAAGAACTGGTTGTAAAAAAGAAACAATTAGAGATTTTTGTAATAAAAATATCATTATTGAAATTAAAAAATAGATGGGCTAATATCAGAATGAGCACATTTAAAGAGTGAACAAGGGAACTGGACGATGAGATCTAGGAATTCTTCTGGAATGCAGCACAAATAAAAGAGATGGGTGGTAAAAAGAAAACTTAAGGATACAGGGGATAGATTCAGAAGTGTTAATATTTATCTAATAAGAGTTTCAGAGACATAGGGCAAAGACAATAGAAAGGACGCACTATTTAAAGAAATAACAGCCAGAGATTACCAGAATTTTTTAAAAAGTAAGTCTTCAGATTGAAAGGGTCCACCATGTACCAATAAAAATTTTTAACCCACATTTGGATTCATCATAGTGAAATCTCAGAACATGAAGGCTAAAGTAGAAATTCTAAATTAAATGCTCATTTAAAAAATCAGATTTACCAACTGCAAAAGAATGAAGTCAGGTTTCTTTTTGGCAACATCAGTTCAATATCTTCAAAATGCTAACCGTAGAGGAATTTGAATTTATTATTTAATAGCCAAATTACTATTTAAATGTGAGGATAAAAGAGAGACATTTTCGGACATAAAGTACTCAGAAAGTTTACTCAGCTCTTCTCTCCACATCCCTTCTGAAAAGGAAATAAAATAAAACAAAAACCAATTAGAGGGACTTCCCCGGTGGTCCACTGGTAAAGAATCCGCCTTCCAAGGCAGGGGACACGGGTTCGATCCCTGGTTGGGGAACTAAGATCCCACATGCTGTGGGGCAACTAAGCCTGAGTGCTGCAAACTACAGAGCCCATGTACTCTGGAGCCCGAGCACCATAACTAGAGAAAGAAAAACCCTCATGCCACAACTAGAGAGAAGCCTGCGCACCCCAGGCTTGAAAGATCCTGCATGCCTCAACAAAGATCCCATGTGCCACAATTAAGACCCAATGCAGGGCTTCCCTGGTGGCGCAATGGTTAAGAATCCGCCTGCCAATGCAGAGGACATGGGTTCGAGCCCTGGTCAGGGAAGATCCCATATGCCGTGGAGCAATTAAGCCTGTGCGTCACAACTACTGAGCCTGTGCTCTAGAGACCATGAGCCACAACTACCGAAGCCTGTATGCTCAGAGCCTGTGCCCCACAACAAGACAAGCCATTGCAATGAGAAGCCCACACACCGCAAGGAAGAATAGCCCCTGCTCGCCACTGCGAAGACTAACACAGCCAAAATAAATAAATAAATAAACTTATTATAAAAGACCCAATGCAGCCAAAACAAAAACCAAAATGAACAAAAAGATCAATTAGATGTTGTGCTCCAGTTAAAGAAAAAAAATCCAAGAGGAAACTGTCATGCAAAGACCAGAGGAAAACAAGAATTTAAGAAATCATAATAACTTCCTGGAAAAGTTATAAAATAACCACCTGGAACTAAAATTTTAGGTATCAGCAAAGTCAACATATATAGAAATATCGCACAAAAAGTGAAGGAAAATAAAAAAGTTTCTTAATAGAATTTTGGCCTTGTCTGGGTGAGGACATAGATTCTAATGAATTCTTTAAAAAATATATTTGCATATGTGCATTAAAAATGAATGTTAATACAGAAGTTGGTTGCATTTCTTTATACTAACAAAGAAATATCAGAAAGGGAATGTAAACAATCACTTTTAAAATCGCATCAAAAAATAAATACTTAGGAATAAACCTAACCAAGGAAGGTGGAAGAGTTATATGCTGAGAACTACAAAACATTAATAAAGGAAACTGAAGATGATTCAAAGAAATGGAAAGATATCCCATGCTCTTGGATTGGAAGAATTAATATTGTTAAAATGGCCATACTACCCAAAGCAACCTACAGATTTTTTTTTATAAATTTATTTGATTTATTTTATTTTTGGCTGTGTTGGGTCTTTGTTGCTGTGCTTGGGCTTTCTCTAGTTGCAGCGGGTGGGGCCTACTCTTCCTTGTGGTGCACAGGCTCTAGGCACGTGGGCTTCAGTAGTTGTGGCACGTGGGCTTGGTAGTTGTGGTTTGCAGGCTCTAGAGCGCAGGCTCAGTAGTTGTGGTGCATGGACTTAGTTGTTCTGCGACATGTGGGATTTTCCTGGACCAGGGCTTGAACCCGTGTCCCCTGCATTGGCAGGCAGATTCTTAACCACTGCACCACCAGGGAAGCCCCTAATCTACAGATTTAATGCAATCCCTATCAAATTACCAATGGTATTTTTCACAGAACTAGAACAAATAATCCTAAAATTTATATGGAACTATAAAAGACCCAGAATTGCCAAAGTAATCCTGAGAAAAAAGAACAAAGCAGGAGGCATAACCATCCCAGACTTCGGACAATACTACAAAGCTAAATCAAAACAGCATGGTATTGACACAGAAAGACATATGGATCAATGCAACAGAATAGAGAGTCCAGAAATAAACCTACACACCTATGGACAATTAATCTTCAACAAAGGAGGCAAGAATATACAAGTGGTATATTCAGCAAATGGTATTGGGAAAGTTGGACAGCTGCATGTAAATCAATGAAGTTAGAACACACCCTCACACCATACACAAAAATAAACTCAAAATGGGTTAAAGACTTAAGTATAAGACAAGACACAATAAAACTAGAAGAGAACAGGCAAAACACTCTCTGACATAAATCATACAAATGTTTTCTTAGGTCAGTCTCCCAAGGCACTAGAAATAAAAGCAAAAATAAACAAATGGGACCTAATCAAACCTATAAGCCGTTGCGCAGCAAAGGAAGCCATAAGCAAAACAAAAAGACAACCTACAGACCGGGAGAAAATATTTGCAGATGATGCAACCGACAAGGGTTTAATTTCCAAAATATACAAACAGCTCATACAACTCAATAACAAAGAAACAAGCAACCCAGTCAAAAAATGGGCAGAAGACCTAAACAGACATTTCTCCAAGGAAGACATACAGATGGCCAATAGGCACATGAAAAGATGCTCATTATGCTAATTATTAGAGAAATGCAAACCAAAACTACAATGAGGTACCACCTCATACTGGTCAGAATGGCCATCAATAAACAGTCTACAAATAACAAATGCTGGAGAGGGTGTGGAATAAAGGGAACCCTCTTACACTGTTGGTGGAAATGTAAATTAGTGCACCCACTGTGGAAAATAGTTTAAAGGTTCCTCAGAAAACTAAAAATAGAGTTGCCATATGATTCAGCAATCCCACTCCTGGGCATATATCCAGACAAAACTATAATTCAAAAAGATACATGCACCCTTATGTTCATAGCAGCACTATTCACAATAGCCAAGACATGGAAACAACCTAAATGTCCACAAACAGATGAATGGATAAAGAAGATGTGGTACATATGTACAATGGAATACTACTCAGCCATAAAAAGAACAAAATAATTCCATTTGCAGCAACATGGATGCAACTAGAGATTATCATACTAAGTGAAGTAAGTCAGAAAGAGGTAAATACCATATGATATCACTTATAATATGGAATCTAAAATATGACACAAATGAACCTATCTATGAAACAGAAACCGAATCAAGGACATAGAGAATAAACTGGTGGTTGCGAAGGGGGAGGGAGGTGGGAGAGGGATGGATTGGGAGTTTGGGATTAGCAGATGCAAACTGGCATATACAGAATGGATAAGCAACAAGATCGTACTGTATAGCACAGGGAAATTTATTCAATATCCTGTGATAAACCATAATGGAAAAGAATATGAAAGAGAATGTATATATATGTATAACTGAGTTGCTTTGCTGTACAGCAGTAATTAACACAACACTGTAAATCAACTATACTTCAATAAAAAAAAAGAATGAAATAATGCCATTTGCAGCAACATTGATGGACCTAAAGATTATCAAACTAAGCAAAGTAAGTCAGAAAGACAAACACCATGTGATATCACTTATATGTGGAATCTAAAATACAACACAAATGAACATATCTATGAAACAGAAACAGACTCACAGACATGGAGAACAGATTTGTGGTTGCCAAGGGGGAGGGGGGATGGGGGAGGGAAGGATTGGAAGTTTGGGATTAGCAGATGCAAACTGTTATCTATAGGATGAACAAACAACAACGTACTACTGTACAGCACAGGGAACTGTACTCATTATCCTGTGATAAACCATAATGGAAAAGAATTTGAAAAAGAATATATATATGTATAGCTAAGTCACTTTGCTGTACAGCAGAAATTAATACAACATTGTAAATCAAATATACTTCAATAAAATTTTTTAAAAATGAGTATTAATAAGCATAGGAAAATGTACTCAACATCATTAGTCATTAGGGAAATGCAAATCAAAATTACGAGATACCACTTCACACCCAGTAGGATAACTATAATAAAAAAGATAGATAATAGTAAGTATTGGTGAGGATGTGGAGAAATTGGAACCCTCATACATTGCTGGTGGGATTCTAAAATGGTACAGCCACTTTGGAAAACAGTTTGGCAGTTCCTCAAAATGTTAAATATAGACATACTATATAATCCACCAATTCTACTCCTGGTATATGCCCAAGGGAATTAAGAACATATGTCCACACAAAAACCTGTAAACAAATGTTCATAGAAGCATTATTCATAAGAGCAAAAGAGTGGAAACAACTCAAATATTCATCAATTGATGAATGGATAAAGAACATGTGGTATACTCACACAGTGGAATATCATTCAACCATAAAAAGAAATGAAATACTAACACATGATACAACATGAATAAACCTTGAAAACATTATGGTAAGTGAAAGAAATCACACACAAAAGGCCGAATATTGTATGATTCCATTTATATGAAGTGTCCAGAAGAGGCAAAACCATAGAGAGAGAAAGTAGATTAATGGTTGCTAGGGGCTAATGGTAGGGGAGAATGGGGAGTGACGGCTAATGGTTTTGGGTGTTTTCTCGGGGATGATGGAAATGTTCTGAAATCAGACAGTGATGATGGTTGGACAACTCTATAACTATACCCAAAACACTCAATTGTACACTTGACAAGGGTAAATTTTATGGTACGTGAATTATATCTCAATAAAGCTGTTATTAAAAAAATTAGCATCAGAATGTAATATTATTCAGACTAAAAGTAGGAAGAACCTTCTGAAAAATGTTACAACATGGATGAACTTTGAAGACATTATGCTAAGTGAAATCAACCAGCCACAAAAGGATAAACAGTATATGATTCCATTTGTATGTGATACCTAGAGTAGTCAAATTCATAGAGACAGAAAGGAGAATGGTGGGTAGCAGGGGTTGGGGGAGGGGTGAATGGGGAGTTAGTGTCTAATGGGTACAGAGTTCCAGATGGGGAAGATGAAAAAGTTCTGGAGCTGGATGGTGGTGATTGTTGTACAACAATGTGAATGTACTTAATGCCCCAGAACTGTACATTTTAAAATGGTTAAAATAGTAAACTTCATGTACATTTTACCACAGTAAAAAATGAATGTTAACCACTAGAAGTCTCAAATAGAATACGCAAGTTTCAAATCAGTAGACGAAAAAATTGAATTAATAAAATTTAATGATTCCAAAAAATCTAGGAGAATGGGGGGAGGGGGAGGAAGTTGGAGAAAGCATAGAAATGGTAATACAAATAAGATGGTCAAGAATAAGTGCAAGAAATGTGGTGTCCTGGATTCAGTCCTGGAACAGAAAATGGACATTTGTGGAAAAACTGGTAAAATTGAAAAAAGTCCGGGCTTTAGTTGACAGTAACCTACTAATATTGGGTTTTTTAGTTTTGACAAATGTACCACAATAATGTAAGAAGATAACATCACAGGAAATGAAACTGGGTGTGCAGTATTTAGAAACTTCTGTACTATTGCAACTGCAACTTTTCTGTAAATATAAAAGTATTCCAAAATAAAAAGTTTATTAAAAAAAATAAGTGCAAGAATATCAATAATTACCAAAAATTGTGGTTAATTAAACTGACCCATTAATAAACAGTGTTTTCATTTTGGGGATTTTTCAAGAATATAGTTATATATTGTTTAGGTAGAAAATATACTTTTAAAAATTACAGAGGAAAGTTGAAAAAAAAAAACACCTGGAAAATAATTAGCAAAAATATTTTTCATAGTGACAAAAGGAATAATTTGCTAAGAACTTATAACACTTATGAGATTGTGTGTACCTAACAGCATACTATGAAATATATAGTAAGATTTTATAGAATTACTAAGAGAAATTTATAAATTGATATTTATACTGAGAGACTAACACACATCCCTCAGATTTGACTACTATGTAAGACAAAAATTATAAAGGTATGTAGTATCTGAGAGCAAAAATGTTTATCAGTTTAGGTCACATTAGCATCTATAACAACAACAACAAAAAACAAACCTTAAACATCAGGACCTTAAACCTTAAACAATAGAAGTTTATTTCTCTTTCATGTAAAATCCAATCTTAGGTCACGGGCTACCGAGGAAGGGTCTCTGCTCCAGAGAGTCAGTCAGGGATTCAAGCTGATAGATACTTTGCTAGCTTCAAAACGTGACTTCCACGGTCACCTAAGTGCTGTATCCTAGCAGACAGTCATGGTAAAAGAGAGAATGGAGACTCACACGTGAGCCAGTCCTGGAACTGACACATTATAAATTTTACTCACGTTCCATTGGCCAAAACTCAATCATATGGCCACATCTAATTGCTAGAGAGGCCATGAAATATAGCCTTGTTGTGTGCCCAGGAAGAAGGTGGAAACAGGTTTGTTTGTCAGTTAGCCAGTCTTTAACACAGTAATTAACAACCTATGAGGGTCTCCCCCAGTGGTCCAGTGGTTAAGAATCCATCTTACAATGCAGGGGACGCCGGTTCGATCCCCGGTTGGGGGACTAAGATCCCACATGCCTTGGGGCAACTAAGCTGGCACACCACAACTACAGAGCCCACGCACTCTGGAACCCAGGTGCCACCACTAGAGAGAAGGCCGCATGCCGCAATGAAAGATCCCGAGTGCAGCAACTAAGACCTGATGCAGCCAATAAATAAATAAATAAAACAAAAACTGATTTAAAAAAAAAACAAAACAAAAAAGCCTATGAACCTAATGGATACATACAGAACTCTGAACCCAGCGGAGAATGTATGTACATTCTTTTCAAAGACAAATGGAACATTTACAAAAATTGACTATTACGCTGCACAGTAAGTCTCCAAAATTTTTTTAATTGATGGAATATAAAACATTTATTGCCAACACAGAAATAAAATTAGATGTCAACAACAGTATAAAGATGACTAGAAACTTGTATACATCTGGAAACTTAAAAACACAGTTCTAAATAATTAATGGGATGAAGAAAAATCATAAGAGAATTGGAATTGAATGAAGTACTACTTTAGAATGCAAAGTAGTTTTCAGGGAAATATATAGACTTACAGGCACTTATAAAACAAGAAAGATGAATGATGGATGAACTTAGCTTTTATATTAGAGATGCCATAACAAATTATCACAAACTAAGTGGCTTAAAACAACAGTTTATTGTTTCATAGTTCTAGAAGCTACATGACTGAAATAAACGTATTGGCAGGGCTATGTTCCCTCTGAAGGCTCAAGGGGAAGATACTTCCTTGTTTCTTGCTAGCTTTTGTTGATTGCACGCAATCCTTGGCACTCTTTGGCTTTAGACACATCTCTCCACTCTCTCCCTCTGTCATCACATGGTGTTCTCCCTGTGTGTCTGTCTTTGGTTCCAGAGAAAGATTTCTCTTTTCTTACAGGGACACCAGTCATATTGGATTTAGGGCTCATCCTAACCCAGTAAGACCTCATCTTAACTTGGGTACATGTGCTAAGACCCTATTTCCAAACAAGGTCACATTTATAGGTTCTGGATGGACATCAATTTTGGGAGACACCATTCAACCCAGTAGAGCTTCAAATAAAAAAATAAATTGAAAAAAAAAACCCTATGAAACATAAAGTATTTAGAATAAAGGAAAATAGCAAAGACTGCAGTAGAAAGCAATAAAATAGGAAAAAAAGTTAATAAATAACTAGTGATTCTTTGAAAAGTCTTAAAGAACTTGATCAATTGAAACAAATGGAGGGCAAATTAACATTATATAGATTGACAAAATGGTCAAACTACCAACTACTGACTCAGAAGAGATTTTAAAGTTATAAAAGACTACCAAACAAAATTATGGGGATTTCCCTGGTGGCGCAGTATTTAAGATTCTGCTTGCCAATGCAGGGGACACAGGTTCAAGCCCTGGTCCAGGAAGATCCCACATGCTGTGGAGCAACTAAGCCCATGAGCCACGACTACTGAGCCTGCGCTATAGAACCCACAAGCCACAACTACTGAGCCCGTGTGCCACAACTACTGAGCCCGTTTGCCACAACTACTGAAGCCCATACACCTAGAGCCCGTACTCCACAACAAGAGAAGCCACCACAATGAGAAACCCGTGCATCAAAACGAAGAGTAGCCCCCACTCGCCACTACTAGAGAAAGCCTGCGCACAGCAACAAAGACCCAACGCAGCCTAAATAAATAAATAAATAAATAAATAAATAAATAAATAAATAAACCAACATTATGCAAAAAAATGAAACCCAGATGAAATGGAAACAGGAAAAATTAAATTATCAACCACAAAAGAAATTGAAATTATGGTCAAAGATCTATCCACTAAAAAGATACTGGTCCATGTGGTTCTATAGGAGAGTTTTACCAAGCATTAAGGGGACCAATAATTCCTTTCTTATATTAACTCTTTCAGAGAAGAGAAAAAGAGGGAAAGCTACTCATCTTATTTTCTAGATGAATATTACATGTGAGCCTGAGAAAAATGTTTATTCTGCTGTTGTTGGATGAAGTAGTCTATAGATGTCAATCATACCCAGTTGATTGATGGTGCTGCTGAGTTCAGCTATGTCCTCACTGATTTTCTGCCTGATGAATCTGTCCATTTCTGACACAGAAGTGTTGAAATCTCTAACTATGATAGTGGATTTATCGATTTCTCCTTGCAGTTCTGTCAGTTTTTGCCTCACGTAGTTTGACACTTTGTTGTTAGGCACATACATGTCAAGAATTGTTATGTCTTCGTGGAGAATTGACTCCTTTATTATTATGTATTGCCGTTCTTTATCTCTGATAATGCTCTTATTTTGAAGTTAGCTCTGTCTGAAATTAATATAGCTATTCCTGCTTTCTTTTGGTTAATGTCAGCATAGTATATTTTTCTCCATTTACTT
This sequence comes from Eschrichtius robustus, assembly GCF_028021215.1. NCBI lineage: Eukaryota > Metazoa > Chordata > Mammalia > Artiodactyla > Eschrichtiidae > Eschrichtius > Eschrichtius robustus. Next base: position 129,040,281 of record NC_090824.1, on the reverse strand, counting down.
TTAATCTATATGTGCCCTTTATATTTAAAGTGGGTTTCTTGTAAACAACACAGAGTTGAATCATGTTTCTTCATCTACCTGGACAATATCTGTCTTTTAATTGGTGCATTTAGACCAATGACATTCAAAGTGATTGTTGATATAGTTGGATTAATACCTACCATATTTGTTACTGGTTTTCTACTTGTTGCCTTTGTTCTTTGTCCATCTTTTTGTCTTCCACTCTTTCTGCCGGTTGTGGTTTTAATTAAGCATTTTATATGATGTCATTTTCTCTCCTTTCTTAACAAACCAGTTATACTTCTTTTAGTGGTTTCCCTAAAGTTGCAATATACATTTGCAACTAATCTAAATCCACTTTCAGATAATCCTATACCACTTCACAGGTAGTGTGAGTACCTTATAGTAACAAAACATCCTAATTCCTTTATCCTGTCCCTTGTATCATTGCTGTTATCATTTCACTTATTATAAGCATATATATATATACACACACATAAGCAAAATAATTGAACACATTGTTGCTATTATTATTTTGAGCAAACTATTATCTATTAAATCAACTAAGAATAAGAAAAATAAGTTTTATTTTACCTTCACTTATTCCTTCTTCAATGCTCTTTTTTTTTTTTTAAATGTAGTTCTGAGTTTTTGACCTATAGTTGCCCCTCCATATCCGTGAGTTCCACATCCGTGGAGTCAATTAACCTTGGATTGAATTTATTTGGAAAAAATCCAGAAAGTTTCAAAAAGCAATACTTGAATTTGCCATACCCTGGCAATGGTTTACATAGCATTTACATTGTATTTACAACTATCTACATAGCATTTACACTGTATTAGGTATTATAAGTAATCTAGAGATGGTTTAAAGCAGTGGTCCCCAAACTTTCTGACACCAGGGACCAGTTTCGTGGAAGACAGTTTTTCCACGGAAGCGGGGAACGGTTCAGGCGGTAATGAGAGCGATGGGGGGCAGCAGATGAAGCTTCACTCGCTCGCCTGCTGCTCACCTCCTGCTGTGCAGCCCGGTTCCTAACAGGCTGCGGAGGAGTTGGGGACCCCTGATTTAAAGTATATGGAAGGATGTGCATAAGTTATATGCAAATACTGCACCATTTTACATAAGGGACTTGAACGTCCATAGAGTTTGGTATCCATGGGAGGTCCTGGAACCAGTCCCCTGCAGATACCAAGGGACAACTGTATATTATTTTCCTTCTCTCTAAAGAACTTCTTTTAAAATTTCTTGCAAGGCAGGTCTACTGGCAACAAATTCCCTCAATTTTTGTTTATCTGAGAAAAAATTTTTAGTCCTCTTTCACTTTTGAAGGATAATTTTGCAGTGTACAGAATTCTACGTGGCTGGATTTTTTCCTCTCAACACTTTAAATATTTTGCTTTACTCTCTTCTTTCTTGCTTAGTTTCTGAGGAGAAGTTGGATGTAATTCTTATCATTTTTTTCCTCTATAGATAAGGTGTATTTTTCCTCTGGTTTCTTTCGTTTTTTTCTTTATCTTTAATTTTCCGTAATTTAAAAATAATATGCTAAGACATTGTTTTTTAAATATTTATCTTGCTTGGTGTTCTCTGAGTTTCCTGAATCTGACATTAAATTGAGAAAATTCTGTCATTATTATTATAAATATTTCTTCTGCTCCTTCTCTCTTTCTTGAGGTATTCCCATTACACGTATGTTATACCTTACGTAGTTGCCCCACAGACCTCAGATATTCTGTTATATTTTTTTCAACCTTTGTTCTCTTTGCTTTTTGCATTTTGAGGATTCTATTGAGACATCCTCAGGCTCAAAAATTCTTTCCTCAGTTGTGTCCACTCTACTAATGAACCCATCAAAGGTATTCTTCCTTTCTGTTACAGTGGGTTTTTTTGTTTTTTTTTTTTGACATCTGATACCAGCATATATTTACTTGTGAGTCTATTCAAGCACAGCTTTGAGGCTTAACATCTCCATCGTCATAATAGCTCTGCAAGGTAGGTCAAGCAGTATGATTCTTCTCAGTTGTGCAAGAGAAACAGCTCTAGAGAAGCTAAGTCACTTGTCTAGTCACACAGTAGATGTCAGGGACAGTGCTTTGGTCTCTGGATTACCATCCCAGTGTCATGATGTCTGTCAAAGGTAGCTTGGTTGTTGTGGAAAACTACAAAAACTGGATGCAAAAGGAAAAAGCAGACTTACTTATTTGGTTAAATCCAGTTTACAGTGGGTTTTTTTAATCTCTTGCCTTTCTTTTTTGTTCTTTCTTAGGATTTCTATCTCTCTGCTTACATTGCCCATCTGTCCTTACATGCTGTCTACTTTTATCCATTAGAGCCCTTAGCATATTAATCAGACTTATTTTAAATTCCCAGTCTGATCATTCCAAAATCCCTGCCATGTCTGGTTCTGATGCTTGCTTTGTCTCTTCAATTTTTTTTTGTTGTTGTTGTTTTCGTTTTTTGCCTTTTGGTATGACTTGTAATTTTTTCTTAATAGTCAGACATGATGTACCAGGTAAAAGGAATCGTTTTGTTAATCATTAAATAAAAGTTTTAAAATTACAATATAATATACTCTGTACAAGGAAAAAAGTATAGAAGAAAGACTGAAAGGAAATGTACAACAATGTTGAACAATGGCTGTACTGGGCAATGTGTTTATGGGTGATTTTGTTTTCTGCTTTTTTTTTTTTTTCCTGTACTTTACACATTTTCTGGAATACCATGTGTCACTTTATAATTAGCCATGAAAAATGTAAAATAAAAATAAAGAGCCTTTTAAAAACCCACTGTCAGATTCAATCTTTAAAGAGTAGTGTGTTTACTCCCCTTCCCCCTAAAGGAGGCCCTGACATTTAGAAACAAAATAAAACACTCTGGAGCATCATTTAATCCTATTACTCTTCTGGACCTCTTATAAACCAGGGGATGATCCTTTTGGCTCTCTAAAATAAATCTCCCAAGGTCACCAGGCTTGTCTGTAACAGAGGGGGTTGAAACTCCCAGGCCAGTGCTCCTCCCCTGCACCATCTGGCACCTCGGAATTTCATCAAAGACTGCTTGAGCTAGCCAGAGAGCCAAATGTTCAAATTTTTCTTCTTTCTAAGGGAATATTACTCCCTCTTAGGATCATTCCACTAACAAGCCATTGCCCCCTTGCTGGGCCTCAGTTTCTTCCTCTGTAAAATGAGGGACTTGTGTTGTCCTGGCAGATCTGGAAATTCCAGGCTTCAAGACAGCTTGTGCCCTTTTTTTTCTCCTTGTTATCTCAAGGGTTCTGCTTTTTTCTGCTGGCTCTGTCATGGTCCTGGGGAGGCCATGTCCCATCCTGGTTCTGCCACGAACTCATTTACTGGGTAACCTTGATCAGGTCAGTGACCAACTGGGGACCTCAGCTTTCCCATCTGTACTGTGAGGGTTTGGGCCCAGACCAAAGATTTTCACATTCTGGGTGTTACAACTCTAGAGTCCTGGGGACGGTGGATGGAGTGAGCAGCACCCTCTGTGTTTGGTTTGCACATTGAGGTTCTGGGTAAGATTTCCTTTGAAAAAAAGGATCTGTTGCTACAAAACTGCTTGAAAACTATTGAGCCAGGAGACTCTGCAAACATTTTTCCAGGGCTGACATTCTATTTCCCCACCAATCGCAGAACACTGGGTACCAGGGTGAAAGAACAGGGTAGACTCCACTTCCCTGTAGGGGCTAAGCTATTGGGAGAAGAAGTGGAGATGGGTGCTACTAGGTGGTGCTAAGATCTGAGATGCTCAGATCAACTCAGCCCACTCAGCCACTTCTCCTTCATTCCCTTACCCTTCCCCGTCACCTAGGCAACCAGGCGGGACACTGGGCCTGCGGTCCCTCCTTCCCCCTCCCTCCCCACCCACTCAAACTCCAGGCCGAATTCCCACCCCTCTGTCTGTCCACAGCTTCTCTGCGTGGAGAGATGCAAATCCTACCTTTAGGGCTGTCTTTTTGTGAACATGAAACCCAAATTCCAAGCGGGGGGCCCCTAAGCCCTAAAATAATTTTGGCTTGCATGCGAATTTGCCTGTTTTCCTGGAAGGCGTGCTGCAAGCAAAGGGTCTGACCTTGCCACAGCAGTGAGTGCAGAGCTCTGGGAGGCCTAAGGCCAGGGTTCTCTCATTGGAGACCAGGGTTGCCATCCGGCTGGGGGTAGGGGGGTCTGGGGGGCGGGGAGGGGGTGGACAGAGGTGGTGGGTGCCACCAGCGGTTCTCTGCTGCAGGTAGGAAGTTGGGGGTAAAGTGTCCTGGGGTTTCACATTTTGAGAGTTATCTCTGCTACCAAGTGGCCAGAGCTGAGGGCCAGGGTCAGGGTGAGAATCCAGCTAGGCTCCTGATAATAGTTAAACGGAGGCAAACAGGAGGCAGAGATTGGGGAGTTGGAAGGGATGGACGGGGGCTTTGTAGAGGGAACTCGCTGGAATTTGTGTCTGCATATTACACTGAAAAATTCCAGGTTCAATTCAGGGGGTGAGCTGGAGTGCTAAGCTGGGTGGTGGACATCGGGCCATAAGAGGCAGTAGAACTGTGGGCGAGTCCCAGCTACTTGGTTTCTTCAACAATTAAATGGGGATGAAAGAAGGTGTGTGGACTAGAGCAAGGGTCACATATCAATAGCAACTAGAGCTAATAAACAAATTCAGCAAAGTTGCAGGGTACAAGACCAATATGGAAAAATCAGTTGTATTTCTACACACTAACAATTAACAACCAGAAAAGGAAATGAAGAAAACAATTCCATTTATAATAGAATCAAAAAGAATAAAATATGAAGGTCTATCAGAACTCTCCTTACTTTTGGGTCATTTTTTCTGTAAAACTAAATGTCCCCCCAAAGTCCATTAATTTTTCAAAAATAATAAAATACTTAGGAATAAATTTAACCAAGGAGATGCAAGACTTACATTGAAAATATTGCTGAAAGAAAATAAGGAAGATCTAAATAAACGGAAAGACATTCTGGGTTCATGGATTCAAAGACTTAATATTGTTAAAATGGTAGTACTGTGCAAAGCGATCTACAGATTCAATGCCATCTCTATCAAAATCTGAAAGGCCTTTTTGCAGAAATGGACAAGATGATCCTAAAATTCATATGGAATTACAAGGGACTTCAAATAGCCAAAACAACCTAGAAAAAGAATTAAGTTGGGGGACTCATTCTTCCTGATTTCAAAACTCACTGTGAAGCTACACTAATCAAAACAGTGTGGAACTGGTGTAAGATTAGAAATACAGATCAATGGAATAGAATTGAGAGTCCAGGAATAAACCTGTACATCTATAGTCAATTGATTTTCAAAGGGTGTGATGACCATTCAATGGGGAAAGAGTCTCTTCAACAAACTGTGGTGGGGAAACTGAATACTTCCATGCAAAAAATGAAGTTTGAATCCTACCTCACCCCATATTTAAAAATTAACTCAAAATGAATCAAAGACTTAAATGTAAGATCTAAAACCATAAAACTCTTAGGAGAACACATAGGGGGAAATCTCCATGACCTCAGATTTGGCAATTTTTGGCCCAAAACACAAGGAATAAAAGAAAAAAAATGGATGAATTGGACTTTATCAACATTAAAAACTATTGTGCATCAAAAGACACTATCAAGATAGTCCAATGACAACCCACAGAATGAGACAAAATATTTGCAAATCATATATCTGACTAGAGACTTATTCCCTTATCAGAATATATTAAAAACTCCTACAACTCATCAACAAAAGACAACTGGATTGAAAAATGGGCGAAGGGCTTGAATAGATATTTCTCCAAAGAAAATATTCAATGGCCAATAAGAATATGAAAAGATGCTCAGTATCATTAGTCACTAGGGAAATGCAAATCAAAACCACAATAAGATACCATTTCACACCCACCAGAACAGCTATAACAAGTATTGGCAAGGATGTAAGAAAATCAAAACACTCACACATTGCTGGTACGAATGCAAAATGGTACAGGCACTACAGAAAACACTTTGGCAGTTCCTTAGTAACTTAAACATATGACCCAGATATTCCTTTCCTGGGTATATGCCCAAAAGAATTGAAAACAGGTGTTCAAACAAAAACTTGTACAAAACTGATCATAGCAGTATTATTCATAATAGACAAAAAGTGAAAACAATTCAAATGTCCCTCAACTGATAAATGGATAAACAAAATGTGGTATATACATACAATGGAATATTATTCAGTCATACAAAGGAATGAAGGGCTTCCCTGCTGGCACAGGGACACTGGGTTAAGTGTCCTGTGTTAAGGTTAAGAATCCGCCTGCCAATGCAGGGGACATGGGTTCGAGCTTTGGTCCGGGAAGATCCCACATGCCACGGAGCAACGAAGCCTGTGTGCCAAAACTACTGAGCCTGCACTCTACAGCCCATGAGCCACAACTACTGAGCCCATGTGCCACAACTACTGAGCCCTCATGCCACAACTACTGAAGCCTGCACACCTAGAGCCTGTGCTCCGCAACAAGAGAAGCCACCACAGTGAGAAGCTCATGCACCGCAATGAAGAGTAGCCCCGGCTCTCTGCACTTAGAGAATGCTCGCGCACAGCAACGAAGACCTAATGCAGCCAAAAATAAATAAATAAGTTAAAAAAAAAAAAAGAATGAAGTACTGATACATGCTACATCATGGATGAACCTTGAAAACATTGTGGTATGTGAAAGAAGGCAGGCACAAAAGCCCATGCATTGTATGATTTCATTTATATGAAATATCCAGAATAGGCAAATCTATAGATGCAGAAAGTAGATTAGTGGTTGCCACGGGCTAGGGAGAGAGGTTAATGGAGAGTGATTACTTCATAGGTATGAGGTCTCCTGTTGGGGTGATGAAAATGTCCTGGGACTAGATAGTGGTGAATATTGTACAACATTGTGAAGGTTCTAACTGCTGCTAATGGTAAATTCTACATTATGTGTATTTTACCACAATAATAAAATGTTCAATGAATTTTTTTCCAAAAGAAAGAGAACTCCTTAAAATTTTTGCTCACCTCTCCATAAACAAACAAGCAAACTTGTTTTAACCACAAAACTAGTTTGTTCAAGTATGAGCTTATGCAGAAACTCCATATCTGAAACAGATAAAAGTGGAGGTCCTGGGACAGGGGGTGTCCATGACCATTTCGCCTCATATGAAAAGCCCTGAGCAACTGAATAGATTTTGAGATGCCTTCTAGCCCTGATCTCCTGAGTTTGAGGTGCATAGTAAATCTGTGTTGAAGGACTGCTCGGCTGAGGCCACCAGAATTAAAGGGTCCTGGATTGGTGACCAGGCCGGAGCTCCAGCTCTAGTCCGTGTTCCCTGTGGAATTCTGGCCAGAGCCTGCCGAGCGCAGCACTGGGTGGCATTCTCTGAAAGATGACAAGGTGAACTATAGCGAAGGGCCCGAGAATGTCTGGGGTAGGGAGGAGGTAGGTGTGGCGCTTAGGAGTTGGGAGCTCTGGACCCAGTCTGCCTGGCTTTGATTCCCGCATCCATACTTACTAGCTATTTCCTGGAGTTAAGTTCTCAAACCGTCTGTTCACCAGGGGTTAATAATACTGTGTATGGCACGGTGGTGTCATGGGGATTCAATGCATTAATTGCAGTAAAGAGCTTAGAACAATACCTGGCATATAGAAAGCCCTCAATAATTAATCTTATTTTTATTCTAGAATTACAGGGGTCCCTTTCATCATATGACTCAATACAGTCAATCCTATGGTGACTGAGAATCTCTCTCTGAGGAGGGTCTAAGAGATGACCTTGGGCCCCAACTTGCCCTTCATCCTTGTTTCTCCTGTAGTACACATGGCTGTGGCAAACTGAGGTTTTCTCTCCAAAATGTCTGCATACTTTGGTTGTCTTGAGTGTATTTCAAACCACTGGTCTTAACCCATTGGTACTGAAATCAACTGAGTGGGTTGTGAGCAGTTACAAACATTTCAAAACATGAAAAACAAAAGAATAGAATGGAAAACAGAGTGCAGCGTAGGTAATTAGGGTAAATATTCAGTATTGTTTGTTGAAGCTTCTGTTTCAGTTTGTGTGTGTGTGTGTGTGTGTGTGTGTGTGTGCACGCACACACATGCTAGCGAGCACATAGGTAATGGGTTGTGATATAACGTGTATTTCTTGCTGAGGGTTGCAGTAAAAGAATTTTGAAGACCATGATCTGGTAACACCCAGGGACTTCCCAAAGGTCCCTGAGCTGAGCTGAGGAGGGCTGTCTGCCCTAGGAAAGCAGATCTGATTTGGTGGGCAGGACTGACTGAATGAACTCAGGTAATTTGCCCATCCCCCAGCAAAGCTAGGACGGTGGCTTGCATTGGAGACTGGTGGCCGGGAGGAGGGAAGAATCTTCAGCTGGGAGGTGGGGAGATTCAAAGGGTGGGACAGGTGCCCTGATACTTGAATCAAGTCGATAGAACTTGGAAGACTCCCCTCCCCTCCCCCCCCCCATACACATAAATACACACTAGGATCATTTAAGCAAAAACCAAGGGCCTGTCTCAGGTGTTTGGCTGTCTCTTTCATAGTATTTTGTATTTTCCAGGCTACCTTATTCCCCAGGTTTGTGTTGTGGTTCCAGAAGTCCCCACCTTCCCCTGCCTTTTAGATGACCCATGCAGACTCATTTCAAAACTACTAGCTTTCCTGCTCCCCTTAGCCCCTGCCTTCTCAGATGTCACTGGCTTCCCTGGGTTCAATTTCTCCTGGTAGCTTTGGCCCAACCCAGACTCCTCCTCCCTCCACCCCAGCAAGGAAGACTAGCACCCCCTCCCCTATATACAAACTTAGACTCACCGGAGGTCTGGAGTCATTGCCAAGGCCTGGGCAAGGGCTGCCAGCTTTGTGGAAGGGGGGCTTCTGGAGACTTCCCAGCTGGGGACTTATCCAGAAAAAGAAGAGGAAAGAGGCGGAAGTATTGTTGAAAATGTGGCCAGTGGACAAGCTGTTTGGTATTGCTTAATCCACGATCAAGTGGGTGGGAGGTAAAACTGCCTTCTAGTGTTTGGGACTTCAAACCACTACCCTCACTCACCCTCACTGGGTCTCCTGGGAGTATGGCAATTCTCTGAAGTTGGGACATCAAAAGCCAAAAGGAGGGGGACTTCATCTCAGCTGGGGAAGTATACATTGAGACCCAGTTTTTAAGGACTATTCATGTCCTTTAAAGAGGGTTAATCACATTGAAGTCTTTAAATCTAGTCCTTACGACAACCTGGGTATCACCTATGTTGACCACACCTTTGCTTTGTAAGGATAAAAGAAACTAACATGTGAAAATATCCTAGTACAGTTCCTAAAGCAAGATAGACGCGTCACAGATCAATCAGTTATCACAAGCATCCTTGCAATATCACATTTTACCATTGATATCACATTTTATAATTTGGTTGAAAATTAGTGAAAACACATAAAACAAAAACCACCCACAAGCCATCTTTTATGCTTAAAAAGAAAGAACTGTACAAAGACCTCACAAGACTCCACTTTCTACTTCCCAGATTAATAATTTGCTGTGTCTCTTTCTTTATTTTTTTCTTCAAGTTTAACTGGCCCTATTTATTGGTCACTCCCTCTCTCTCCAGGCTTTTTTAAAAGATGGAAATTGAATCACGCAGTCTATCTAACTAACGTTTTAACTTGCTTTTTTCACTTAATGTATCATGAACAATGTATGAGTGCAGCCATTCCTTACTGGGTATTATCTGTCTTTTTAGTTTTTTTCCAATCTGATGGGCAAAAAATAGCGTCTCATTGTTTCAGGTTGCAATTCTCTGATCAAGCATCATTTTATGTCTTCTGGAGGTTTGCATTTCCTCCTCTATGAATTGCCAGTTCAAACCCTAACCCACTTTTCTATTGGGCCTTTTCTATGTTTCTTATTAAACTGTACAGCACTCTTTGTATAGGAAAGACATTTACCTTTTGCCTTTTACATGTGTTGCAAATATTTTTCTTCCATTCTGTACTTTGCCTTCTGACTTTATTTATAGTATCTTTTGTTATTCAGAAATTTTTAGTATTTTATGTAGTCAAATGTGTTTATTTTTCCTTTATGGCATCTGGATCTCTTTTTGGGTTGTTTAGCAAGCCTTTCTTTTCTGGCTTTCCTGGACCTATTGCTATGTTCTCCATCCACTCCTGGGTGACAGCTGGCAACGAATGTCCTCACTGAGCCCTGCTCTGTCCCTCATGCCAGCACCTTGGGCTCCTTATCTATCAACACGGTGTAATCATTGTCTGGTGTTGGCAAGTATTACATTGTGTCAGAGAACACAGAGAGAGGCAAGGGTGGAGGAGCCAAGACAGTCAGAGAAGGCAGTGAAAGAAGTGGAGTGGCAGTTGGTAGAGCTGAAAGGTTGAGAAAGCAGAGAGGAGGAGGGAGAAGAATTTCATGACCTTGAATGGAGCGTCTAAAAGTCACGCTAGCTGATACTCTGAGTAGGAATTTTAAAGCCAACGGCATCTTGGAAAGGAATTTCGTTTAACTTTTTTCCAACTCATTTCATTCTTTACAAGCACTACATAGTGGCTGGTCCCCACACCTGGGAGGTAATATAAAAACCTCCTGCTAGACTCGAAGTGAAAGAAAAAGAAATTGGAAAACAGGACCTCAGCTCAAAAGTATGTCTCTTCTTGAGTAAATTATAATAGACATTCCAGGCTCCATAGATCAAATGCTTAAATTAAGAAAAAAAAAATCAAGAAAGTAATGGTACTTTGGTTAGAGTGAGTCTGAGTTCCTTACCTCTCCACAGTTTACCTTCCTAAATGAACAGACAAAAACAGCTCAGGTCACCACATACGCGGGAGCACCTACCCTGTACCAACTACCTCTCATGAAAACAGCCCTGGAGATAAACAGGACATGGTGTAGGGTCATCTGAGATCACTGCAGCGCTGATGGCTGGAGCATTGCCTAATGGTCCCTGGCATCCATTGCCCATGACTCTGGCTCCAGAATTAGGCAACACAGTTACTCTCTGCCTCTGCAGTTATGGCCCCTACAGCCCTGGGGCTTCTGCTCACTGCCTTCTCTCTGCACCACTGACTTCTGCCTCCGTCCAGGCCTCCTTCACATGGGATGCCCTCTTGAGACTCATACTCAAACTCTCCAAAAGACAGGGTCCGACTGGTTCTAGCTACTAGTGTCCTTTTGGGGTTGTCTCATTGGCAGCTGGTCAATCTATGGCCAACTCTTCTTGGGTTTGTTGCCCACCCCTGCTCCATGGTGGCAGGGTCACGTGGCCAGCTTTCCTCCAAAGGAGCTCCATATGGGCATTAAGGCCTCAAGAGTAAAATAAGCTGCTTTCCAATAATCACTCCTTCCAGCATCATGCCCACTGCAACAAGGTGTGACATCTGGCTACCCAGTTTATAGTAGATTAGAATGTTAAAGAGGGGAAACGGAAGATGAGAAAGCATTTACAATCATAGTCAAATATTGTTCATTAACCACCATTTGTTAGCATTTCAACATTTATCACTTTCTAAGGAATAAGACATGGTTTCTTAAGGCCTACAGTGAGGAAATAGGCCATAAAGTATAATATAAAAAAGTATAATTGACATATAAGAACTCAAGAAGCTACCAAATGGGGCCATGCAGTGTCGCGACAAGCCTTGCCTCCTTCTGTGATGCCAGTCTACCCCTATCTACCCCTATTCTATCTACTGAAGAATACTTGAGATGCAGAATAATACTTGAACCGTGGAATTGCTAAGCTGGGTTCTAAAGACTCTCTCTACTCAGTGGTTAAGAACAACTTAAGTTTGTGATTATTGACGTGTCATCACCCCTTCATTCCACTGACAACAGTCATCTGTAGGGCATCGTGCGGAATCTTAGTGCAGACACCAGGCAGAATACACACATTTGCCAGAGCACTCACCTTTGGATATTCTGAACAACCATTTCTTGAGATATTTCTAAACTCCCTCTTATATCTATTTGGACTCATAGCAATCTTTCAGATTATACCATTTTTTAAAAAAAATCCAGGATTATTATTAAAAACAGCCATAACTAACACTTCTACATCATTTCTAAGCTATATGTGTCACTCAGGATCCCTGCAGGGGATCTGTGTGATTTGAGGAGAGTTTATAAAGGGACTATTTACAAAAGTTTAAGGGCAGAGTTTAGGGGAACTACCACGAGACAGTGCAGCACCCTGGGGCTAGCACCCATGGGGAGCAGTTACCATCCCTAGGCTTAGAGGGGAGAGAGCATAGGAAGTGGTGACCAGGACCAGGATAGGGGATATGTATGGAGAGGGTCCCCTGACAGGAGCTGTAGCCCTAGCTAGACGCACAAAGCCAAACCATGGTGACCTGGCAGAGAGGAAACCAAGGAAATATATCTCTCTCCTCACTTTCCTCTGGCCCTCTTATCTCCAGTATTTCCCATTTGCCAAACCCTACTGGAAGCCTGAGTGCAAGAGATATAGTACACGGAGGTCAGTCTCCTAGGGCACAGAATAGAGTGGAAAAAGATGAGGGGTGGATATAGAGGGGCAAATAGAAGATGTCCAGTGCTTCTGCCATTAAGGACAACAATATTAATAACACCTTCCATATGAGCCCCTGCTTTATGCCCTTCACACCAGTTTGCTTTTTACAGGTAAGGGAAGGATGGTTCACAGGCCACTGTGCTCTTCAGTGCCACTGGTAGGACAGCAGTTGAGATTACCTTCTGAGAAGGAAATTCATAAGAATTAAAACAAAAAGCAATGATCTCAGTCATCTAGGGTATATTAGTTATCTGTCGCTGCTAACAAATTACCTCAAAACTTAGTAATAAAAAATAACAAACATTTATTATTTCACACAGTCTCTGTGGGTCAGGAGCAGCTTGGCTGGGTGGTTCTAGCTCAGGGCCTGTCATGAGGTTGTCAAGAGGTTGGCCAGGGCTGCAGTCCTCTGAAGGCTTGATTTGGGCTGAAGGATTCATTTCCTATGCAGCTCATTAACTGGCCTTGCAAGTGAGTGTTGGCTTTTGGCAGGAGGCCTCAGTTCTTCACCACGTGGACCTCTCCACAGGACTGCTAGAGTGTCCTTGGGACATGGCAGTTGGCTTCTCCCAAAGTGAGTGATCCAAGAGAGCAAAGCAGGGAGGAACCACAGTGCCTTTTATGACCCAGTCTCATAAGATATACACTATCATCGCTTCTGCCATACGCTACTCATTAGAAGCAAGTCACAAAGCCCAACCCACTCTTGTGGGGGGAGAGCAGGTACATGGCAGGGATTAAATGCCATCTCTTAATGAGATTAGGAAAGAATTTGTGAACATATTCTAAAACAACCACATATCACAATAACAATATCAAAGATAATGTGGTTATATGATTGAAGAACTTAGGGAAGACTTTAAACTACACTGAAACTTGACCATCACCAAGCATGGTGAAATCTCCCAAGTATACTGTGCTCTGTCTGAAGAAAGAGCAGGTTAACAGAAGAGGGCTAATTCCCAAGGCATCTATGAAAAGATGGCCCAGAGGGGTAATACTGTGCAGAGAATTGTGAACCCAGTGGACACAAGTTATCTGATAAAAGGAGAGGCATACTTGGTTTGGGGACAGGAATGGATCATGTCTGGATGAAATATCTGACAGGATTATCCATTTGCCCTGGGTGGGAGATGTCTTCTGGCAAGGTAGTGTCCTAGGCAGTAGGCATGAGGATTTCAGTAAATCTAAAGAATCACCTCCACTTAATATCAATTAATTGCTAATGTTGGATGCCCAGCAGTGTCTTATGAGTGTTGCTAATGTGACTTGGGCCTGAGCATTTCCAGACCTGCAAAGCTAAGGACTGGATAGACCCATGAACATAGAGGTTCTACCCTGCAGAGAAATCACCGCCTTGAGTGATGTCCTTATCTTGCCGTGCCTTTTGTTATTGCAGAGCCCCTTCTATAAAAATTCATGTGCCTTTTGCCTCCTTGCACCCCTGAAAGCAAGCTGGGTCACTAGCAGTGTTACTAGAGCCACCTGGGAAAATTCAGCCAGGGTTCTCACTCTTGCTGTGTCTGCTCAAAACAACACGGTCTGATCTGGAAACATGGCCTCAATATGGGCCACCAGTGTTTCTGTCAGTACACAGAGGATACAGTCTTCATCAAGTCAGGCTAAGTGATTTTCCTTGAATGGATCATCCAGGACACCTATCCAGTGAATAAACAACGCTAGCTCTTTGTACATAAAGATTTTTTAAAAACAACTTCAAAAAAAAATTCATGTGATTTTATAACTAAATCACTTTGCTGTACCTCTGAAACTAACACAACACTGTAAATCAACTATAATATAAAATAAAAATTTTTTAAAAACTAAAAAAAATTCATGTGATAATAGGGCACTGTTTACAACACTAAAAATAGTGCAAAAAACCCAAGTGTCCAGCAACATGGGACTGATAGCATTAACTATGTTACAACCACACAGTTGAATACATTAGCTGTATTGATGAAAGTATTCTACTCTACTATGATGAAAGTGTTCTACTCTGTCCTGCTATGATGAAAGTATTCTACTCTGTCCAATACAGTAGCCTCTAGCCACATGTAGCTACTTAACACTTGAAATGGGGCTAGTTCAGCCAAGGTATTAAAATTTAATTTTATTAATTTTATTTTAAATAACCATATGTGGCCAGTAGGCTATCTTAATGGACCCTGCTCCTCAATACATTGGTATCATATGATCTCCAAGATAGATTGTGAAGTGAAAAACAAGATTCAGGAAGTGTAGACCAATGTATAGAGGATATTACTTTTTGTGAATAAAACGGAGAGAAGTAAAAAACATATTTGCATGAATTTGCACAAACCCAGTGAAAGGACAAATGAAAAAGGTTACCTCTTGGACAAGGGGAATAGGATAGATGGGGACGGAATGAAAGACTGCTTAGTGTGTATCTTTTTATATTAATTAGATTTTTTTTAACCATACAGATGTATTGTCTCCTTAATAAAATAGAATAAACCAAAATAAAAATGTAAAGATAATAAAGAAAAAAAATTCATGTGAGGATATACCCAGCATATGAATGTTAGGAATAGATCTTTCTCTCTTTGGGTTCTCATTGACTTCCTGCTATCAGATAAGGCAAGATATATAAATCACCATGTTTCTTTTTACCTTAGTTGCCTGGTAGGGCAGAGCAAAATGTAATGCTTAGTTACAGTATCTTCCATTTATCTAGATTTCTAGCATATCACCTCCCTACAGTCCTACCCCTTACCTGGCTTTTTAAAATTTATCCTTCTTTTTTTCTTTTTTAAAGTTATTGTTTTTTTGTTTGTTTGTTTTTTGTTTTTTTAATTTATTTGGTTGCACTGGGTCTTAGTTGCGGCAGGCAGGCTCCTTAGTTGCAGCACATGGGCTCTTTACTTGTGGCTCCAGGGCTCCTTAGTTGCGGCTTGTCGGCTCCTTAGTTATGGCACGTGAACTCCTAGTTGTCGCATGCATGTGGGATCTAGTTCCCTGACCAGGGATCGAACCTGGGCCCCCTGCATTGGGAGCACAGAGTCTTATCCACTGCGCCACCAGGGAAGTCCCTTATCCTTCTTTCTGACTTTCATTGTAAGCCCTCTCTAATCCTTTCTGAGGCAAAATGGTCAAACAAGAAGGGAAAGAATAAACATAAAATACTTGATTTAAGAACATAGGAAAGTGAGCGCTCTTGCACATTTTGAAAGAAGTTTAAAATGATGCAATCTTTTAAGAATGTAATTTAGAAGTGTCTATTAATTTCCTAAATGTACATGGTATTTGATTCAACAGTCCTTCTAGGAGTTTGTCTTACTAAAATACTGGCAAAAGTGCATAAGATATAAGTACAAAGGACATTCATTGTTCATTGTAAATAATAATGAAAAATTATAACCAATCTAAATGTGCATCAATCAGGGAGTGGTTAACTAAATTACAAGAAAGCATGCAATAGGACTTCCATGGTGGCACAGTGGTTAAGAATCCACCTGCCAATGCAGGCGACACGTGTTCGAGCCCTGGTCCGGGAAGATCCCACATGCCGCGGAGCAGCTAAGCCCGTGTGCCACAACTACTGAGCCTGCGCTCTAGAGCCTGAGAGCCACATCTACTGAGCCTGCGCGCCACAACTACTACTGAAGCCCACATGCCTAGAGCCCGTGCTCTGCAACAAGAGAAGCCACCACAATGAAAAGCCCACGCACCGCAACGAAGAGTAGCCCCTGCTCGCTGCAACTAGAGAAAGCCCGCGAGCAGCAACGAAGACCCAACACAGCCATAAATAAATAAATAAATTTATAAAAAAGAAAACATGCAATAGTGAAAAAGGGTGCTCTAGACCTATGTTTACTGACATGTGATGATGATCAAGTATGAAACAACACATAGAGCAGCAGTTCTCAAATTATTTGGTCTCAGGACTCCTTTATACTCTTATCAATTAATTAGGATCCCAAAGAGCTTTTTTTATGTAGGTTATGTCTATTGGTATTTACCATATTAGAAATTTAAACTAAGACATTTAAAAAATATACTTCTTAATTTATTTAAAGTAACAACAATGAACTCATTACAAGTTTACATAAGTTACATCCTTTTTATAAAAATGAACTATGTCAAAACACAATTTAGTGAGAAGGCTGACATTGCCTCACATTTCTGCAAGTGTATTTAATCTCTGGCTTAATAGAAGACAGCTGGATTCTCATATCTGCTTCTGCATTCAATCTGTTGTGATATGGTGTTTTGGTTGAAGTACAGGAAGAAAATCCAGCCTCATACTCATATGTAGTCAGAAAAGGGAGGATAATTTAATAGCCTTTTCAGATCATTTTGGATATTCTTCTTGGAGAGTTTACCAAAATTCAACAAGTGGTGGTTACTCAAAGGTTAGTTGCAATGTGGATTCTGAAACCACATCAATGAACATTTCTTACTCTGTTACTTTAAAATCCACCAGTCTGGGACTTCCCTGGCAGTCCAGTGGTAAGACTTTGCCTTCCACTGCAGGGGGTGTGGGTTCCATCCCTGTTTGGAGAGCTAAGATCCCACATGCCTCGCGGCCAAAAAAAAACCCAAAACATAAAACAGAAGCAGTATTGTAACAAATTCAATAAAGACTTTAAAAATGGTCCACATCAAAAAAAAAAAAATCTTAAAAAAAAAAAAAAATCCATTGGTCTATCTTCCACTTTGAACTTGAATGATTCTTTTACCCATGTATGACTTTGTAACATCATAATTGGTCATTTAAAAAATATATTGGTTCACTGAGTTATATAGATGCTTTGTATATTGACACATTTTATTAACAATATCAAAAATCACATTTTTTAATATCACCACAAATCTCATCACTAAAGTCTTTAAGTGTTGGCAAGCTGTCAGCTCACAATGACAAATATAAGTCATAGAGCACCCTTTGAGAACTGCTTTGTAGCTTATAATCCCCTTTCTGTTAAAAAAAATCCTAATTTTTGCTTGAAAGTTTGAATTCCATCATTAGTAAAAAACACTGTCAGTTTTCCTTGAAGTGACAGGCTTATTAATTTTTGAGAAAATGTCTGAAAAATGCCCAATTCTGACCCACCATAGTTTGCCATTATTTCAAGTAAAAATATTTCTCCATGAAAAAAAAAAAAAAAACAATTGAATTCAGTTTGCAAGTCAAACAATGGCACAAGTACTGCTCCATCACTGTACCTTGGAATGCATCTGAAGTGTTTGATGTGTTCTTTTCATCTCATTATACAGAATCTTAAAAAGACAAGTACTCCAGGGTTGAAATTTAATAAAATAAATCATCTTTACAGCTTCATCAAGGGCATTCTTAAGGAAACTGGCACTTCTGTTATTCTGAGAGTGTGCTGGTGAAGGATACAATGACCACTAGGACTTTTTGGTGCCACCACCTTGATCCAAGGCACCAGCAGTTTTACCCACTTTCGCTTTTTGTAACATCAGTGCAAATGTTGTCAATACTGTGAAGAAAGCAAATAATGCCTCAGCATAATTATAAAAACAGCTTTGGCCTTGTGAACCCTCTGAAATGGTCTCAGGGACCTTCCGGAATTCATAAGACCACCCTTTGAGAACTGCTGATGTAGCCTATGATCCCTTTTTTGCTTAAAAATAAAGAGGCAAAAAACAAACAAACAAACAAAGATACATACCGAAGTGCTAACAGTGGCTATCTCTAGCAGTAGAAAGTGATAAAGTGATGTTTACTTGGTACTTCACATACTTTACTCTTTTTTACATCCTTTACAATGAGTATGTATTTCTTAAGTAATTAAAAACACTAAAGAAAAGATTAAATGTAAATGATAAACACCAATTACAACACACTCAGAGAATGTAAAATGCCCCTTGGACCTAATTTCATATTGAAAATATGAAGAGATTAGATACATAAAGCAGGGAGCTTAAATTATTAAAAAACAAAACAAGACACAACAAAACCTCACCCTGAGAAATACCTCATTTCCCACAGGGCTGGAGGAAGGAAATGTCACGGTGCCTTACTGCTGAGGCATCCACCAGACCCAGGTAGCTTAAATGAATGACCCTGCTGATATCTTTACATGCAGTTTGAAAATAAATCTAAAACACATTCTCTCTAGAAGGCAACAGGATTAGACTCGAAGAGTGATTTGACACTTTAGAAAGCTCCCAGCTTCCTTCCCAGAGGAAAGAGAAAATCAGGCACAGGACCCAGGACTTACAAAGCAGGTATTAAGTTTCTCTTTGGTGCCTTAAGCCTCCTAGCTCTGTGCCTTCCTCCCTCTAGACTGAGCCTGTCACCTCTTGCCTTTGCAGGATCCGGTGCTCTTCTAAGCTTCTCTCCTCTGCCTCCCACCCCGCCCACCTAAACCTCTAGGTGTCAAAAACCATGATATCAGTCATCCATGCCTATCAGTCATCTACACCCTAGCATAAATGAGTTTCCATTACCACGCTCCCTCCCCCACTGCATTTGCCTGTTAGGCTGATCTCTGATGATGCACTAGAAGGCTGGGTGCTGAAAGAAGGCAGCTGAGGCATCAGCAATAACTGCTGGCGAAGCCCCTGAAGTGGAAGTCTCTGAAATCATGGGGCTTCTGAAATCATGCTCTACGGGCGGCTACCTTCAGCAAAGCTTCTTTCTGCTGTGTGACATCAAAGAAGTTACTGCCCCTTTCTGGGCTCTGTAAACCAAGTGGGTTGGACTAGTGACCTCCTAGGTGGCCCCTGCTCTGGGTTTCTGTGACCGAGCTCCATCAATGTAAGGCAGTGCTAGCTCAGGAGGCCTTGGGAAACGGCATCTTGTTTTCAGTTCCTGAATTAAAATAAGATTTGGAGGAAGCTCCCCACATGCTCCCTGCAGTTTGCCCCCTTCCCCCTTCTCTTCCTCATGACCTGTGTCTCCAGGGGGAAGATCAAACAAAGAGGTTGCAGAGGGTGGTGGAATGCTGTGTTTGCTTAAGTCCCAGGCTGGATGTGATTACAAAGTTCCTGTGACTGGGGAGACGCGGTGGGGAATGCGGTGGGAGGGGTTCTGAGCTCCGAGAATGCGCTCAGCCACACCCCACACACACCCTGCACACGCATGCGCACAGGACTCGCAACACAGTTGTGAGTTGCTGAAGTTTGTGCTCAAACCCCCAGCCCCATCCTACGTGTGCCCACCGCCTCCTTAAGAGGTCTTGTTCCGGGTATTTGTTTTCTTCCATAAGGGCGATCAGAAGACTGAACAACTTTCACAAATTAAAGCGACTTTTAAATAAATAAATAAGTGACTTTTCTAATATGGTTATGTCTCAATGTCTGTCTTCCTAAAAATGCGTTGAATTCTCAAGAGCAAGGGTCACGGCCGACCACTCTCTTTATCCACCCCCCCCCGCCCCTTTCATCATGCCTAGCACATGTTCGATGCCTCCCCCAGTTTTGTCCCATGTACGAAGGAATGAATGAATGGAGAAATGACTGTTTCCACTAAGGTTCAAAAAAGTCTCTTTAAAGGTAATGGGTTATTCCCGTCGAGTGTCACCATGTCACTCAACATGTCTTCTTGTCTCCATCTTCTTTACCATAATTCACAAAAGACTGGCCCTGGGAGAGAGTTCGTGGTAAATAAGGGAGAGCAAAATAAGGACCCTGTGCTGGCACTTCTGCCTTTGTGACCTTAAGAAAGTCACTCGCCTTCTCTAGACCTCAGTTTCAACTCAAAAATAGGGCTGAAAATACCTGCCTCTAACCTAGAGGGGCTATATGAGCCTATATGAGACTCCGGATGAGTAAACAAGATTTGTCAGGGCCACCCAGCGAGTTAGGGACAGTGAGACCCAGGCTAGCTGACAGTACACCCCCAGACTGTGCTCCCCACTTGGTGCCTGACTTCCTTACACCCTTGAAGACTCACAGCAACATAAGAGAAGGCAGTGCTTTATCTTCATCTCCCACCAGCCCCTCAGAGCAGCTGGGACCATCAACTCAACGGGGTATTCTGGAACTGTTTGTAGGGAGACGGTTGTCTGGCTGAGAGAAGGCCAGAGTCACAGACTCAGGCTGTGCCCAACAGACGGTTTTGCTGCCTTCTGAGCCTGCTGCACCTGCAGACAGCCTGGGCTGGCAGTGAGGGAGTAGGGATGACAGCGTAGATGTCCCTCCAGCAGATGCTGTCAGTGCCCCACCTGGATCCCCAAGGCCCACGCTGGAGGTCACCTACAGATGCGGTGGACAGTCCCTGCATTCACAGGCTTTCCATGTCAAAGCCTGCTTCTCTCTGCCGAAGGGCTCTCTCTAGCAGCAGGAGCACAAGGAAGGACAAAGGTGTAGAAGATCAATGGCCCAAGATTTAAACCTCACCCAGTGAGGAACAGTTGTTGATAGATAACAGCTTCCTAGCCCCTTAGAGGACTGAGCCCCAGTTGCCCAGAGGAATAACCTGCTCATCAATACCTCTTAATAGGGCTTCCCTAGTGGCGCAGTGGTTAAGAATCCGCCTGCCAATGCAGGGGGCACGGGTTCGAGCCCTGGTCCAGGGAGATCCCACATGCCGCGGAGCAACTATAGCCCGTGCGCCACGACTACTGAGCCTGCGCTCTAGAGCCTGCGAGCCACAACTACTGAAGCCCGCGTGCCTAGAGCCCGTGCTCTGCAACAAGAGAAGCCACCACAATGAGAAGCCCGCGGACCACAACAAAGAGAAAGCCCGCACGCAGCAACGAAGACCCAATGCAGCCAGAAATAAATAAATAAAATAAATAAATTAAAAAAAAAATACCTCTTAATAAAGCGGTGACTTTTCTACTTTCCCTGTCCCACGTCCCCACTCCCTCACCTTGATTTGCTGGGATCATCTCCTAAATAAGTAATTGCCACCAAACTTGTCTCAGGGTCTGCTTTAGGGAGATCAACCTCCTCCAAGCTTTCCAACTAGCTGGGAGGGCAGAGCATCCTATCCACATACCCACCCGACAAATCCATTCACTGGGCAAACTTCCTTTGTGCAAGACCGCCTAACTGCAAAACAGGAGAACAACCTCCAGGTCCGCTTGATCTTTGGTCTGTTTGTTCCTTCCTTCATCATACATTTTTTGAGAGCCAACTATGGGCAAGGCCTTGGGCTGGGGGCGCACATGCAGCAGTGAGAAACAGACGCGGTTCCTCTCCCTGCGGGGCGTTTCATCAGCTCAGGCCTTTGAACAAGCTCTCTCCCCTTTCTGGGCTGAACTAGACCATCCCTAAGGCCTTTCCAGGCAGAGCATCCGTGCCTCTAGGACAGGCCCCTGCCCTCCAGCAGCAGAAACTCTAGTGGTTCCTCAAGGGCCTGAATTGTCCCCGTGGGACACTGGACGACATAAAAGTGGTCAGTGTTACAATGCACAATGGAATTTTTTCCCTTAAAAGAAATATATAATGGAAAAGAAGTTTAAAGTTTTTTTTTTAACTTGGCAATAAAGTAGCAGACTCTTGCTCTTCTGTGTAGAGGGTACCATGATCATGGATCCCCAGCTGCCAGAGTCCCATGCTCGGGTCAGAGCGTTCAGGGCCTGGCTACAAGGGACGTCTGCCCCGGGGCCCTGAGCAGTGTTATCAGTCCCTGTTGCACAGGACGTCCCGGGGAAGCTGGGGGCAGGAGACAACAATCTTGCCACCAAAGGGACCTCGGCAAGGAGCAGTCACCACCTCAGACTCTAGGCCAGGAGTCAAGGCAGGGTGTCCTGAGGTCCCACCCTGTGCTGGTCCTGGATCCCTGGCCAGCAGTGTCAGGGGAAAGGCAGGAGCACCCGCAGGGTAGACAGTTTGGGTCAGGATGAGGTCATGAGGGTAGGTTTGGCCAGGGCCAGGCTGTGGCACCCAGGCACAGCCACTGTGCCATCAGCTTCTCTGTAACTGGTAACATTCTGTAGGACCCTTGATCAGATGTCGTGGGAGATGTAGCAGCCGCTGTTCCTCTTTGTAAAGACACTAGCAACAGAGTTGGTTTTGAACCCAGCCGTGGCCTGTGGGGTACTGGTGGTGGTGGGTTTCTCTGCCCCCTGCCCCATCCCTCTTGTCTATATGATGAGTAGGAGAGTGGAGGCTCAGATCCAGCTCTGTTTGTTCTCAAAGCCCACAGTCTCTCCCGCTACAGTACAGGGTTGGGGGCAAATTGTCTTCAAGACCCCTCCTCCTCTCTGGGCCTCTTTCCAGCAGCCCCAGCCCCAGGTGGCCAGGGTCCTCTGGGGAAGGAGAAGCCCCCCCCTTAGGAGGAAGGCAGCAGACAATAAACTCATTTGGGCTGAAGTTTTGTGGATTTAATGAATACAATTTCAAAAGGGGAGATGAACGAGAACAATATTTAAGAAAAATGGCCTAATTAGCTATGTGGCCTTGGGTTATTTACCCAGCCTCACTGAGCCCCAGTATCTTCATCTATACCACGGGAATAACACTGTTTTTGCCTTATGGATGTAATGATTAAATGTGGGAAATGCCCAGAACAGACTAGGAATCCATATATGTAGCATCTTAGACACAACAAGAGAGATATTTGGGGCTCCTTTACTGATTTCCTTCTCCATCATAAGACCCACCACACGGATTTTAAGCTTTCTGCATTTACCCATGGAAGAAGGGGCTCTCTTTCCTCTGAATACTTTTTAACAAGTTTGCCCATTTTTAACAAGGTAGCAGTAATTAGGGCCTGGGAAAGATGTCAGGGACAGCAAGACTCTGCGAGCCTCCTACTTCTAGCTTAACCCGAAAAGGAATCTGAAGGTAGACAGAGGAGGGGACCTGGATTAGAACAGTCTGTGTAGTTTAGTCAAAGCTCCCAACACCACTGGGCTGTGTTTCTCGAAATTTCCACCAAAGAACCATTTATAGCTGCAGAAAAGAATGTATACTGCCAAGAGGTTTAGATATGCATATGGAACTGGCTCTCTGCCCGTAGAAAATTTCTTAGAATACACTTGGGTTCGCATAAAAATTCCTGCAGATTCTTCTATTCTATGCCAAAATATATATGTACTTAATTTAAAAACAAAAAAAACCCAAACCAAAAAACGACAACCATGTCTCCCTACCCCCATAAAATCTTCAAACTGTCACTTCGAGGAGACACAGTGTGTTCAGCCTGTGGATTCATGCTCTGCCTGTGTCTGCCACAGGCCCCCTTCCATGGCCGTGGAATCCCAATTTGACAGTGTGGCTCAGGAACTAAGATATGAATCCAGCTAACCCCACCATCTCCCTTAGCTCCTAATACTCGACCTGGCCTGCTCAGCCACTGCCCACACCCCATCCACAGCATAAATAAAACGCAGCAGGACCACACATATGCACACAGACTGAGAAGCCTGAACCATTGTCAGCGGAGGAAATGGGGCTTGAAAGACCTAGGTGGCATGGGTGCCGTATTACCTGGGGTCTTAGGTGGTAAGCAACAGAAATTGACTGTGGTTAACTTACCCAGAAAGAATTTTATTGGAAGATGTGAGGCAACAGAGAACTCAAGGAAAAGCTGAAGCCAGGAGGATAGGCAGGAGGGCAGTTCCAGGAATCTGGGAAGTAGACACCAGTGGGTAGTCACCAGAACTAGCATGAATTGGTCCCAAATATTTTCTGTTTTTGTATCATCTGCTCTCTTTTCCTAGGAGAGAGTATCTGATTGGCCTAACTTGGGTGGCATGGCCCATCCCCTGGCCAGGGACGATGGGGTCCCTTGATGGCCAGTCCCACCAAAACTGTATCAAATGTAAGACAGGTCAATTACTAAGGCAAAATTGTGGTGCTATCACCAGAAAGGTGGGCATTGAATGCTGGGCAGAAGCAGTTCACAGCTATCCACAACAATATTGTGCTTAGTGAAGTCAGACAGAGAAAGACAAATACTAAATGATATCACTCATATGTGCAATCTAAGAAAGAATACAAATGAATCTATGTACAAAACAGAAACAGATTCACATAGAAAACAAACTTGTGCTTACCAACAGGGAGAGGGAAGGGGGGAGGGACAAATTAGGGGTATGGGATTAACAAACTACTATATATGAAATAGCTAAGCAAAAAGGATTTACTGTATAGCACAGGGAATTATACCCATTCTCTTGTAATAACCTGTAATGGAATATAATGTGCAAAAATACTGAATCACTATGCTGTACACCTGAAACTAACACAATATTGTAAATCAACTACACTTCAAACAAACAAACAAACAAATGAAAGTTATCCACAGTGGATCCTACAACTTGTCTCCAAAGCCAGCCTGGCTCTCCCCAAGGGACTCACAGGTCCCCTCTAGGGAGAGCCTGCCATCACCAGATCACCAGTATCACCAGCTGCTGCTGAGTGTTCCTTTCTCAGGACACAGAGCCTTTCACCCCAAGCAAGAAGGTCCAGCATAAAGTATAAAGCCCCCGGGGGACAGGAAGCCCATCTGGAGACAACCTTGTCCTCAGTGGGATAACCCACAATCAGAATCATTTAAGGGAATGGGTGTCAGGGAGACAGGAAAGGGGACATGCCCACAAAGGGAGAACCCAGACAGAGAGGCCTGGGCTCCTGTAGGCAGCCCGACTACCTTCATAATTTGGCCAAAGGTAGGTGCTAGTCTAGAGGTCGTCACTCTGAGAAGTCTGGAGCCAGGCTTGGTTTGTCAGCCGGAGTCTTCTTCCTGCAATGCCCCAGAAAGAGATATAAGCAAGCAAAGAAACTCACAACAGCAACACTAGACGTTGCAATACACACAGCACGCATTATAAAACATTCAAGCAGCGCAGAGCTACGTAGAGGAAAAAATTAAAGTCTGTAGAATGACTCTTTCATTCCCCCAAACTCCCCAAACATGAGTCCCATTTTAAGGAATCTCCAAGTACCTGCTTCCCCCTTCTCAGTGGACCCCAAGAGGAGTCCCTAGAGTGAAGGGACAGAGGGGACAGAGTAGGGGAACTCCAAGTGCTGTTCCAGCTGAAACAGAGCAGAGGGGAAAGCAGGGCTGCCTCAGACACACGCTGCACCCGGGCACCCGGGCGATAGGGAGGTGGTGAAAAGAAGGGGAGGCGGGGGTCGGGGGAGAGAGGGAGAGAGAGAGAAAATTAAAGTCCCCTGTACTCCCCCATTCCACCCGTCTTACTTCCTCCCAGAGGTAGCAACCGTTACCACCTTTCCTTACTCACTCGAAGTGGCAGATAATCAGATGAGACATTGGACGTTATTTTTCTGCAGGCATCTTATGAAAAGACAAGAGACCTATTTTGCTCCTCGTCCTCTCAAGTAGGCAAATCTGCTTGGAGCCCTGGAGGACCAGGGCTTACTTCCCCGTTGTCCTCCTCTGTAGAAAGGAAGCTCTACAGGGCAGGAGCTCTGTTTACTTTCTTTCTTTTTTTTTTAATAAGACATTTTTTTCCATGAGGAATTCTTTTTTTTTTTTTTTAATAAATTTATTTATTTTTGGCTGCGTTGGGTCTTCGTTGCTGCACGCGGGCTTTCTCTAGTTGCTTGCAGCGGGGGCTACTCTTTGTTGCGGTGCGTGGGCTTCTTATTGCAGTGGCTTCTCTTGTTGCAGAGCACGGGCTCTAGGCGTGCGGGCTTCAGTAGTTGCGGCTCACGGGCTCTAGAGCGCAGGCTCAGTAGTTGAGGCGCACGGGCTTAGTTGCTCCGCGGCATATGGGATCTTCCCGGACCAGGGATCACGCCCTCTGCATTGGCAGGTGGATTCTTAACCATTGCGCCACCAGGGAAGCCCTCTGTTTACTTCCTTCTCATTTCTCCCACACTTAGAGCTTGGAATATAGTAAGCGCTCAGTAAATATTTTTGAGTGAATGAAATTTCTTGTCTCTCCTCAGATGGAGATTCCTTTCTTGCCACTCAACGATCCCCAGCTGGAGCCTGTGGTCTTGCTCATGCACGCTGAGATAGGGGAGCACGTGATGGAGCTGGAAAAACAAGGCTAACCTCGTCAGGTTTGGAGACAGAGAACCTATGTGTAACTTCCTGCTCAGCCACTAGCTGTGGGCTGGAGAGACGTGGTGGATATTGTGGTGAATCACCCAGGGCTCCTCTGCGGGGCTGAAGCCGTGCTTCCCCCAGCAGCTGGTAGTGCTGAAAGTCGATGGCTCTCAGCTGAGTCCCGTGGGGGAATTGCCCTTGGCTGAAAAGGACCACCTGTCTCAAGCCCAAGGACTGCCTCTATACAGGAGTACAAAGGCTCGGCCCCCTCTTGGCAGCAGGGACAACCCTGAAGAGCCACCCCAGCTCCAGAGCAACCTGTGGGACTGTCCAAGGCCTACGTGATGCGTCACAGCCCAACCTCTCTCTCTGCCCAGTCCTGCCTTCTTCACTCCCTGTGGGGTGCCAATCCTGAGAGCACTTCCCAATCAGCTCCCTGCACGTCCCTCCGCCACAGAGCCTGCTTCCCAGGGAACCCAAAATGCAGCAAGAGGCCACTTATTTTCTCTGTTCCCAGGCTCCTTAGCTATGCAACACAGGTATTAGAGAAGACAGGCTTTGAAGTCAGACAGATGTAGATTTTTATCCAAACCCACCAATTGCCAGCTCTGTGTTAACGGTCAGTTTATTTAACCTTTCTGATACTTAGTTGCCTCGTCTGTAAAATGGGATAGAGCAGACACCTTTAGTGCCCTATGTCATATCCTCTCAACTTACCTGTGACACAGCTACGTGGAAGCTCAGACTCACCTGTGCAGGCAGTGTTCCACCATTTGGGTTTTTTTTTTTAATTTAATATTTACTTATTTAATTTATTTATTTTCCTTTTACTTTTTGGCTGCGTCGGGTCTTAGTTGCGGCACACTGGATCTTTGTTGAGGCACATGGGATCTTTTTCTTACGGTGCACGTTCTCTTCGTTGCGGCGCTCGGGCTTCTCTCTAGTTGTGGTGTGCGGGTTTTCTCTCTCTACTTGTGGCGCTCAGGCTCCAGAGTGCACGGGCTCTGTAGTTTGCAGCGCACAGGCTCTCTAGTTGAGGCACGCAAGCTCAATAGTTGTGGTGTGCAGGCTTAGTTGCCCCGCAGCATGTGGGATCTTAGCTCCCTGACCAGGGATCGAACCCGCATCCCCTGTATTGGAAGGCGGATGCTTTACCACTTGACCACCAGGGAAGTCCCCACCACTTGTTCTTTACATCCTCTACTTTGGAGGGGATGTCCCCAGGCCACTCGACCTCTATACGCTTCACTGATATGTCGGACCCTAAATCTCGGTAGGATTTATATCCTCCTCTCTAGATTAAATGCATCATACTTGTCAGTTCCTGCTTATTTGGTCTCATTAACGTGAGGTCATTGATACGGTGCATTAATGTGCTGCTCTATGGAGTGTCCAGATGGTCCAGGTCCCTTCAGACTCCATCATGATGGAAGGTGGGGGAGTTAACATAGCCCTGACGCAAGACACAAATGTATCCTGTCCTCTGCTCCATGTGTATTGCTTTGATTCTCCTTTCTGATAGGGATAGAAAAGAAAGCAATAAACAGGTCGATGGGCATGCACCATGTATTGGAGGCTGTGTTGATCTGCTCCAGCAAAGATACCCTACTTGGCAAAACAGCAACAACTGGGGCTCCTGCTTGGTTAGGTTTGTGGTAGTTTAGTCTCATCAGCCATTTTATCCAGTTTTTGTAGGGGCCTGATGGGTGACTTAAATGGGAATATGACAGAGACCACCATCCCTACATTCTTTCATCACTGAGGGTGGCACTAATTCCTGCCATTCCCCCTGGGATACAGTCTTGTATTTGATTTACCACCTTGGCCAGGGAGAGGGAGCATTTTAGAGACTTCAACTGGCCTTCCTTACTGTACCAGCTCTGATTCCATAGGCCAAGGAACCAATGTTGGGGTTCTACCAAGTATATGTATTCCAATACACACCCAGGAACAGATATATAACCACAGTGGACCTATGAACTCAATGTGAGCTGGAGCAAGGCCAGGACTCCATTATTCCCTGGCCCCCTCACTCTAATGGGGGGCATGATGGCACTTTGGGTCACCAGATACCAATGCCAATTCAGACCCTGTGGTCAAAAATTCTTCCACGTCTTTGCTATTCCTCCTCTCTCATGCTCAGTTACACAAGTAAATGGTCATGGATTCTTTCTGGAAAGGACTTGGTGGGAATACTACTG
Organism: Eschrichtius robustus; assembly: GCF_028021215.1. Lineage (NCBI taxonomy): Eukaryota > Metazoa > Chordata > Mammalia > Artiodactyla > Eschrichtiidae > Eschrichtius > Eschrichtius robustus. The sequence goes on along the minus strand of NC_090824.1, from coordinate 129,011,623 downwards.
AATACATTTGCCGTGATGTTGCATGTCCTATAGTCAATGGCTCAGGTCCAGAAACGGGTTAAGGACTCACGACATTTTACTGGGAGTGGCTGCCTTCAGCCCCCTGATCATCCATCCTTGATTTCTTTTGATTGTCTAAATTAAGCAATATACCGTTGGCCACCCATCTGTCTTGCCTTTAGGAACACTGTGTTCTGTTAACCATCTCCATAGCCCTCTGTGTGTCAGGCCCTCCTGACTGCCTCTCAGATTTTTTTTTTTCTTTTTAACTTTTTTAAAAATATATTTTATTGGAGTATAATTGCTTTACACTGTTGTGTTAGTTTCTGCTGTATAACAAAGTGAATCAGCTATACGTATACATATATCCCCATATCCCCTCCCTCTTGCGTCTCCCTCCCACCCTCCCTATTCCACTCCTCTAGGTGGTCACAAAGCAGAGCTGGTCTCCCTGTGCTATGCGGCTGCTTCCCACTAGCTATCTATTTTACATTTGGTGGTGTATATATGTCCATGCCACTCTCTCACTTTGTCGCACCTTACCCTTCCCCCTCCCCATATCCTCAAGTCCATTCTCTACATCTGCATCTTTTTTCCTGTCCTGCCCCTAGGTTCCTCAGAACCTTCTTTTTTTTTTTTTAGATTCCATATATATGTGTTAGCATACTATATTTGTTTTTCTCTTTCTGATTTACTTCACTCTGTATGACAGTCTCTAGGTCCATCCACCTCACTACAAGTAACTCAATTTCGTTTCTTTTTATGGCTGAGTAATATTCCATTGTATATATGTGCCACATCTTCTTTATCCATTCATCTGTCGATGGACACTTAGGTTGCTTCCATGTCCTGGCTATTGTAACTAGTGCTGCAATGAACATTGTGCTACATGACTCTTTTTGAATTATGGTTTTCTCAGGGTATATGCCCAGTAGTGGGATTACTGGGTCATATGGTAGTTCTATTTTTAGTTTTCTAAGGAACCTCCATACTGTTCTCCATAGTGGCTGTCAATTTACATTCCCACCAACAGTGCAAGAGGGTTCCCTTTTCGCCACACCCTTTCCAGCATTTATTGTTTGTAGATTTTTTGATGATGGCCAGTCTGACCAGTGTGAGGTGATACCTCATGGTAGTTTTGATTTGCATTTCTCTACTGCTTAGTGATGTTCAGCATCCTTTCATGTGTTTGTTGGCAATCTGTATATCTTCTTTGGAGAAATGTCTATTTAGGTCTTCTGCCCATTCTTGGATTGGGTTTTTTTGTTTTTTTTGATATTGAGCTGCATGAGCTGCTTGTATATTTTGGACATTAATCCTTTGTCAGTTGCTTCATTGGCAAATATCTTCTCCCATTCTGAGGGTTGTCTTTTTATCTTGTTTGTTTCCTTTGCTATGCAAAAGCTTTTAAGTTTCATTAGGTCCCATTTGTTTATTTTTGTTTTTATTTCCATTTCTCTAGGAGGTGGGTCAAAAAGGATCTTGCTGTGCTTTATGTCATAGAGTGTTCTGCCTACTTTCCTCTAAGAGTTTTATAGTATCTGGCCTTACATTTAGGTCTTTAACCCATTCTGAATTTATTTTTGTGTATAGTGTTAGGGAGTGTTCTAATTTCAGTCTTTTACATGTAGCTGTCCAGTTTTCCCAGCACCACTTATTGAAGAGGCTGTCTTTTCTCCATTGTATATTCTTGCCTCCTTTATGAAAGATAAGGTGACCATATGTGTGTGGGTTTATCTCTGGGCTTTCTATCCTGTTCCATTGATCTATATTTCTGTTTTTGTGCCAGTACCATACTGTCTTGATTACTGTAGCTTTGTAGTATAATCTGAAGTCTGGGAGCCTGATTCCTCCAGCTCCGTTTTTCTTTTTCAAGATTGCTTTGGCTATTCGGGGTCTTTTGTGTTTCCATACAAACTGTGAATTTTTTTGTTCTAGTTCTGTGAAAAACGTCATTGGTAGTTTGATAGGGATTGCACTGAATCTGTAGATTGCTTTGGGTAGTAGAGTCATTTTCACAATGTTGATTCTTCCAATCCAAGAACATGGTACATCTCTCCATCTGTTTGTATCATCTTTAATTTCCTTCATCAGTGTCTTATAGTTTTCTGCATACAGGTCTTTTGTCTCCTTAGGTAGGTTTATTCCTAGGTATTTTATTCTTTTTGTTGCAATGGTAAATGGGAGTGTTTCCTTAATTTTTCTTTCAGATTTTTCATCATTAGTGTATAGGAATGCAAGAGATTTCTGTGCATTAATTTTGTATCCTGCTACTTTACCAGATTCATTGATTAGCTCTAGTAGTTTTCTGGTAGCATCTTTAGGATCCTCTGTGTATAGTATCATGTCATCTGCAAACAGTGACAGTTTTACTTCTTCTTTTCTGATTTGGATTCCTTTTATTTCTTTTTCGTCTCTGATTGCTGTGGCTAAAAATTCCAAAACTATGTTGAATAATAGTGGTGAGAGTGGGCAACTTTGTCTTGTTCTTGATCTTAGTGGAAATGGTTTCAGTTTTTCACCATTGAGAACGATGTTGGCTGTGGGTTTGTCATATATGTCCTTTATTATGTTGAGGTAAGTTCCCTCTATGCCTACTTTCTGGAGAGATTTTATCATAAATGGTTGTTGAATTATGTCAAAAGCTTTTTCTGCATCTATTGAGATGATCATATGGTTTTTATCCTTCAGTTTAATATGGTGTATCACATTGATTGATTTGCATATATTGAAGAATCCTTGCGTTCCTGAGATAAACCCCACTTGATCATGGTGTATGATCCTTTTAATGTGCTGCTGGATTCTGTTTGCTAGTATTTTGTTGAGGATTTTTGCATCTATGTTCATCAGTGATGTTGGCCTGTAGTTTTCTTTTTTTGGCACATCTTTGTCTGGTTTTGGTATCGGGGTGATGGTGGCCTCGTAGAATTAGTTTGGGAGTGTTCCTCCCTCTGCTATATTTTGGAAGAGTTTGAGAAGGATGGGTGTTAGCTCTTCTCTAAATGTTTGATGGAATTCGCCTGTGAAGCCATCTGGTCCTGGGCTTTTGTTTGTTGGAAGGTTTTTAATCACAGTTTCAATTTCAGGGCTTGTGCCACTCAGATTTTGCTGCTCACTACAATCATTGCACCCACCTGGGTTCTAAAGGCTAAGCACTGCCACCTGACCTCTGTTATGTTGGCATCCTCTAATCCCCATGGGTATCAGAGAGCCCAGTTCTGTAATAGTGTCTCCTACTGTGCCCTCCCCCCCACCAGCTCCTTCCTTACTGCCTCCCACAGAACAGAGTTGGCTGGTGGGTTTTCTGGCCTCATGTACCACAAACACTCTGACATGCCCACTCTTCCGGGCCTTTTGTTCTGCTCCTCCACCATCTGCCACGGCAGCTCTGACATTTCTACTTCACTTGTGTGGACCATGGCTTTTCCTATGCTTCTAAAATCCATCTTTAAAGTGTATTAGCACCACCTCCTGGGTTCCCGGCCAGGATGTTAAATCCTGTACCACGGTAGAGTACTTCCATATCAACATCTGCTCTTATCCAACTTCACCTATGCTCCCATCTTGATCCGGCCCCCTCAGGATTCAGTTCTGTGCACACTTCCTGCCTGAGTGTGTGAGCCGGATTCAGCATATAATCACTCTCCTCCCTAGCAGGCCCGGCCACAGCTGGGACCTGACTCTTGTCCATCAGATAGATAAAGAGGAGGAGGAGGTAGGCTACGAGAAAGACAAGCTTTATCTTGTAGGGCACCTGCCCCATTTGAAACGGAGTGCGATCTTCCTAGAAGGGGGACCACTATTTGCCAAGAAGAAGTGGGTCACTGGGACTTCCCTGGCAGTCCAGTGGTTAAGACTTCACCTTCCAAGGCAGGGGGTGTGGGTTCGATCCCTGGTCGGGGAGCTAAGATCCCACATGCCTCAGGGCCAAAAACCAAAACATCAAACATCAAACAAAAACCATAAAGTCTTTAGTGAAATAAATTCACTAAAGACTTTAAAAATGGTCCACATCAAAAAAAAAAAAAAAAAGAAGTGGGTTACCTCTCCAGGCCCAGTGGGTTCAGAAGAATCTGAGAGGTCAAGGTTCTCAACTGCATTTATTCATTTATGTCCAACCCCGGTCTCAGGTTCCCACCCCTTTCCTAACAGGGCTCTGACCTTGGCACACAAGGCCTGAGCACACAGGAAGATTCCATCTTCTCTGGAGCTCTGCGACTCTTCCCAGTAAGTCTTAAGCCTGGTCCTCCCTCTGCAGGCGGGATTTCCGCAAATGTTGCCCAGGAGGTCCTCTGGCTTTTGCCTTTTGCCTTTTGCCTAGGTGATTTTTCACTGAGAGTGTCATTACCCCTTGTGAGCAAATCAATGGGCTCAGCAAAGGCATTCATTTCTATAGTCCTTACACTCACTACTTCCCTTGATCGCTAAAGACATTGCACCAGCCAGTGTGACCCCTTCCACCCATATCCCAGCCCAGTTCACAACAGTGAGTGGGTTTTAACAATCACGAGGTTACGGCATGCCAGGGACTAACCTTACTTCTATTACCAGTTATGGGGTCTTCACCGATACCTGGCTGGCAAATGGTCCCTCTCCAAATTCCCATTTCTGCTTCCCAGGACCACTTCTGGCCCAAACTGTCTTGGTTTGGGTTCCCTGAAAGCAGACTCTGAGATGGAGAATTGTCTGCAGAAGGTTTATCAGACAGTGCTCTTGGGAGATAGACCTGTGAGAGAACAGGATTGGAAAGAGGGAGAAGCCGATCCCAATGTGGTTGCAACCGGGCCCTCAGCTGATCCTACAGGGAGCTCTGAGCTGGGATGGCCCTTCAGAGGGTCCCAGAATGAGGCAAGGAGGCTGGGGCATGACATTCCCACATCAACCAGTCACTGGCTGCGGACTGCCCCATACGGGGACTGGGCCTCGCCTTGGTGGAGGCAACAACTTGTAGCCAGGACAAGCCCCAGGGAGGGAAGGAGCAGTGAGACACCAGTAGCCAGTATTCCCAGCAGCTGGGAACGGGTTTGTGGGCCCTGAAGGGGGGCCCAGGAGGAACACTTCTACAACCTATCGTACCATCTCAGCAAGTTCTTGTGAGAACTGAATGAGAGAAAATGTGATAAGAGCTTAGCAATATGCCAGGCACATAATTTTTTTAAAGGTGCCTATTATTGTTTTTATGCATAATAATAATTATAGTTATAGTTTATACAATAATATTCAGCTGAACCGTGTAAGTTGTCGACATTTAACCACATTTGACCTTTAAATATAGAGATTTCATATGGCTCATCCTGTTAATTAATAAGAACAATTAATCTAATATCTGTCCTACCTATCTTATAGGATTATTTGAAGATCACCTAGAGATGGGCATATGTAAAAATGCTTTGTAAAGTGAAAAACCCCAGGAATTCCCTGGTGGTCCAGTGGTTAGGACTCCATGCTTTCACTGCTGTGGGCCTGGGTTCAATCCCTGGGTTCCTCAGGGAACTAAGATCCCGCAAGCTGTGCATGTGGGAAAAAAAAAAAAAAGTTCTAATAAAATGTTGACACATTTTAATATAAACAATGTAGTTTATATTATCAACTTTTACTACTACAACGTCTAAGAGAATGGCTCTGTTCAGGCTTCCCCAGCCAATGATGATAAGCTGTCTTATCTCCTTTAAATACTCAAATTACAATTTACTTTGAACCCTACTGTCCCTCATGGGAACCCAGCCCCTGCAGAGTGTTCCAAGCTGTCTTGGAGAGCCCCTCAGTGCTGGGTTACACCAGCCCCAGAGCTCACCCTCTCTGTTCCTCCCCTCCAGCTTCCTCAGTGGCCCCCACACCCTCTGTGATCTCCCACCCAGCTGGGCATGGCCATCCTCTGTGGGTGGCTACCGCCACTGAGCCCGCCACTGGCCTCCTCGTAGCCACTCAGCCCCAAGCGTGGCCGGGGCTCTTTGCTCAACGCATCATACTTAACAGAAACCAGGCACAGCTTCTAGAAGGAGCTGACAAAATTTAGGGGGCCATGCAAGAAGAGTAAAACAAAGAGAAGTACTCACAACCTTGATCGATATGGTTTTTCTCAGAGCCCACAGATCCCAGGCTGGTACCCAGGTAATCTCACAGGGCCACCTACCTGGCCAGCCCTGGCTTGCTCCGCATGGCAGGGCCCAGCCGAGCACCACCACCAAGGTTTGCTTGGACCATGTCTTCCATCATAGGGCAGACGCAACTTTCTTAAAACAGGGAGAGGAGGAGGAGAGAGACAGAGACAGAAACAGAGACAGAGAGATAGAGAGAAACTTCCGCGTCATTCCCAGGGCCCCATCTTGAGTCCTCAATTTCTGCCCCAGGACAGTCTTCCTCCCAGGATGACTGGCAGTGGGTATTTTCCTTTAATGGCATTTACCCCCCTCCTAAGGCCGTGGCCTTGCTCTTTGCAAACAGCAGGATGGTTACAGGAATACAGAAAGTCCAAGATCAGTACAGTTCAGGATATTCTGTATATATCATGTGTGTCCAGCCCAGCCTGGTCCAGGTGCTTTTTTCACAGTTTCTGTTCCAGGGGACAATCAGGTTCAAATGTGCTTTCTGCGGTCCTCTGGATTGGAGTTCCCCCAATCTTCCAAAACATCCATTCAAAGCACCCACAGTTCCATAAAGAACAAGCAACAGTTGAGGGCCCAGTGCCCTCTTGATCAAGACAGAACCAAGAAACCTTTCTCCACCCTCCACGCGCCCCAAAGAGCACAGTGACAGCCGAGTGCCAGGTACATGCCGCACACACACAAGACCCCTGCTCGCGGTAGCTTCCCCACCAGCAGAGGTAAAAGACATTAACCCGTCCGCCTATCCTCAGAGCCCCGGTTAAAGGGACAAGGGCCCATCCATATGACGGAAGGCTGGGACAGACGGAGCATGCTTTTTATTATGTGCTGCGAGAGAACCGTGGTTGGCAGCTTCTGAAATAGCTCCCAGTGATCCCAGCCTCCCAGGATTTACTCCCTTGTGTGATCCCCTCCTTGCGTGTGTGGAGGGGTGTGGTGGTTGGAGGGCGGGTGGAGAACAGCCAGACCTAACGCCTTCTTCCAACAACTAGAATACAGCAAAGGCAAAGGAGGTCACTCGGAGATTGGGCTCTAAAAGCCTGGAACCTCTAGCTTGCTCACTCTCTTCCTTCTCAGGGCACTCCCCTTGATGATGTAAGCTGCCGCGTCGGAGAGGCCATGTGGCCAGGACCTGAGAGGGACTAAGCCAAGGGTCCAGCAGCTCCCGAGGAACTGAAACCTACCAACAACCCCATGAGTGAACTCGGCATCTGATTCCATTCGACACCTTGATGGCAGCCTGGGAGCGGCCTTGAGCAGAAGACCCAAGTATGCAGTTGCGACCTACAGAAACTGAGATGTGAATTTTGTTGTCACAAGTTTGGAAGTAGTTTGTTATGTAGCAAGATAATTAGGATGGGAATAATCTTCAAGATGTGTTCTTAAGTAGAAAAATCAAGGTGCTGAAAAGGTGCGTTACATGTTATTATTTGTATAAAAGGGAGAAATATTTCCATTATGTGTATGTGTGATCCATATATATGTATATCCATATATATATTTGCTTCTATATGCATAAAATATCCCTGGAATGATATACATTAAATTCAGAATTTGGGTTGCTTCCAGGGAGAAGACAATGTTTGGAGGAGGGAGAATTTTCACTGCATACCTTTTAGATCTTGATTTTGTATCATGTGAAACTGTTGACTCTTCAAAAAGTAAGCACGATATTTTTTTAAAAGAATCAGTCAATAAACCACCCAGGAAAAACAAAATGAAGATAAAGTTTTTTAAAAAGCAATTAATCAAACTTCAAACTGAGGAGCTATTACTGATTTTGTACCTGCCTCTTATCCCCCATATCCAAGCACTGTCAACTCTCCTTTCAGAATATCTCAAATCTGTCCCACTTCTTTTTTTTTAATTTATTATTTTATTTTTAATACAATTTTTAAATGTCACACTCCATTTACAGTTATTACAAAATACTGGACATATTCCCCATGTTGTACAATACATCCTTGTAGCCTATCTTACACCCAATAGTTTGTACCTCTTAATCCCTCATCACTATGTTGCCCCTCCCTCCCCTCTCCCCACTGGTAACCACTAGTTTGTTCTCTATATCTCTCAGTCTGTTTCTTTTTTCTTATATTCATTAGTTTGTTGTATTTTTTAGATTCCACATATAAGTGATATCATACAGTATTTGTCTCTTTCTGTCTGACTTGTTTCACTTAGCATAATGCCCTCCAAGTCCATCCACGTTGCTGCAAATGGCAAAATTTCATTCTTTTTATGTCTGAGTAGTATTCCATTGTATATATATGCCACATCTTCTTTATCCATTCATCTGTTGATGGACACTTAGATTGCTTCCATATCTTGCCTGTTGTAAACAATGCTGCTGTGAACATTGGGGTGCATGTATCTTTTCAAATTAGCATTTTTTTTCAGACACATACACAGGAGTGGGATTGCTGGATCATATGGTAGTTCTATTTTTAGCTTTTTGAGAAACCTCCCTACTGTTCTGCCACAGTGGCTGCACCAATTTACATTCCCACCAACAGTATATTAGGATTCCCTTTTCTCCACATCCTCCCAACATTTGTTATTTGTGTTCTTTTTGATGACAGCCATTCTGACAGGTGCACAGTAATATCTCATTGTGTTTTTAATTCTGTCCCACTTCTCTCTTTCCATCTTCACTCCGACTACCCTGGACCAAGCCACAAGCATCTTTTCCCTGGCCTATTGCAATAGCTTCCTAACCATTCTCCCTGCTTCCTTCCCCACCTCCTTTCTTGATCACATTGCTCCCCTTCTTCATACTGGAGTCTTCAGGCCAAATTTTCACATTCTCTTTTAAAGTGAATTTTGGTATAGGTGATAGCTACCAATTATAGAAATACTCCTGCAAAAACAAAGGGAGAAGGGAACTTATATGTACTAGGTGCTTATGTAAAGCAGACTTTACATATATTATGCTGTTTACTCTTCATAACAGCCCTATGGTGTGGGCATAATTACTGTCCCCATTTTACAGATGAAGAGAGTTGAGGCAAGGAGGCTGCAGTATGTGTCCACGGGGATTGTCTGCTCAGCATCCCCTTCTCCTGGGAATGATCTTTTCTTATCTCCATCCACCTGCTTATTGTAGGAGCTGCCATCATCTGTGATTATCCTGCCTCCAGGCCACAGCTGATTAGTTCAAGAGCAGGTATCTGACCCAGTCTGGGCAGCAGAGCACTCCTTGTCCTACAGGGATCCCTTCTCCAGCTGCTAACAGCTGCAGAAAGACCCAGTAATCCAGGTCAGAGAGGAGCCTTTGATGCTCATCACCCTCAACTGAGAAGATGTTGAACTGTGGTGGTCAAAATTCCCTGGATTTGGACCAGGGAACCTGGCTACTACTCCACCTTCTGCCCTGAAGTCGAGTTTGTCACTTTCTCTGCACTTTGGTACCGTGTTTGTAAAGTAACAGGGTGGGGACCAGCAGAGTGGTTCTGATTGGAGGGGATCATCTCCAAGGACCCTAACTCTTCTGTGTGACCTTGGGAACTGCGTTTCCCCACTCTGGGCCTCAGTTTCCTCAACTATAAAATGAGAGTTGGAGATGGCAGTGGGGGAGGAAGTGGGGAATGGATGAGACAATCTCTAGAAGGACTTTCCAGTTCAAAAAGCCACGGGGCCATCACATCAGAGGTAAGTGGCTGCCTTCTTCCTCAACAGGGGACGAGTCTTTCCCCCTAACTTTTGGCTGAGCCCCGCCAGGCCTCTTTAACAAGAGGATGGTGGACCCTCTAATCTGGGACTTCTGACTCGGAAGGGGCCGATCTCACTCAGAACAAATGAACCACAGAGACAAAATCCATCTGTGGTGTGGTGGAGACCCTGCCAGAGGCCCCTTAGCAGCCTGCCTCTCGCCAAGACCCCCAGCCCCAGCCCTCTTGGCAACCCCTGTCCCCCCAGATTTGATTAAATTTTACAGTTCCCGTCATGCACTTGGGCCTTCTGCTACGAGGTTACTAGCTGCTCTTAAGAGTTCTTTATACAACTCCACTTGGGCTGCCAGCCACCAAATTCTTCCTGCTCATGCATTACTTAGATTAGCTAAGGATGTTGGCATTTAGAGCCAAACGCCGACATTTATCTCGAAGGCGGCCTCATGACAGCCACGGCTGTTCTTTCAGTACAGCACTCCTCTGCAGACTGTTCTTTGTAATGTAAGGTGTTACACAAGCTCTCACTATATCTATAATTCTGCATATTTTTACGATTAGCTGACTAGGAGTACATACATTCCACCGTTGGCCTCTGGCATATGAATTGGTCCAGGAGACAAGGCATCAGATTCCAACCACTTTTGTTCCCCAGCTCCTTTTCAGATGACCCCACCTTGCCTCTCAGCTGAGATAGAACAGGTCTAGTGCCCTCCACTGCCCAGGATGCTGAGAGGCCCTTACCCTTGTATGACATTTGACAACGTATGAAACTTTCACTTACTCCTCATACTTCCGTGGTTGCTCTTTTACAGATGAGGAAGCAAGGTCTTGCAAAGGAAATCTTTGTCAGTTATAATGCAAAGCACAAAATGTTAATTATTTTCATTAAGCAGCCAAATTTCTTAACTTTGAGTCTAGGGCTCTTCCCACTATACCACAAATGTCTATTGTTCATTGAAAGGAAGCCAACTTTGAGAAATGGATGCCTTACCCAAGATGGTCCATACCAGATGTTAGGGCAAGGCTCAGCTACTATCATAAAGAGATCTGATAAAACCACGGGTTAGGGGGCAAAAGAGTCTATTTTTCTCTCACGTAATAGTCCATGATGGCTGGCAGCTCAGCAGCACACAGTTTGTCAAGACCCAGCTTCCTTCCAAGTTCTTGCTCTGCCATCTCTGGAGCCCATTTATGAACTATTTGCAAGACTGAAGCTGATTTTGCAGCCACATCTGGGTTGCAGCTGGTGGGAAGGGAAAAGAGGAGGAAGCATGTCCATAATTTTAAGGCCTGTGCCCCCAAAAGCTACATATCATTACCACTCACATTCCAGTGGAGAGAATTTGGTCACATGGCTACCCTTAACTACAAGAGGGGAAGGAAAATATGATCTAGCTATGTGCCCAGGAAAGAAGGGAGATGGATTTGGTGGGGTGACTAGCAGAATCTCCCACACAAAGCATTGAAAGTCTCCAACTATTCTTCATACTTTCCTTGACCTCCTCCCAAGAAAATAACTCTCTCTCTCTCTCTCTCACTCACCTCCTTGTATCTAACAACCAACCATTTAAGGGCCACCTTTGCATTTTGAAGGCCCTTTGGTCTTCTAGCAATCATTTTTTTTTCTTGGTGCCAATTTTAAGTACAGTTTTATTTAAGACATTGCATTTTCCACTTATAATACAGTGCTTATAAAGTGCAATGTTATTTCCTTTCCCTGTGCACATATCCATATTCAAGTATCAAGAATGCCCGGTTATTTACCATAGCAGCTCGACTTTAAAAGTGCCATGGAATTTGGGGTCCTTCAGTGTTGTGTGTGGAACAATGCGAAATCTGTATGCTAGGTTGGCTTAATCAACCTCTTCAGTGGTGGGCCCAGGAGAGGCACCACCGGATGGAGGAGCTCTGCCACCAGGGAAGCCCCCATGCATGCCTCCTGCACTCTGGTACAGCTTGGTAATGATGGGGTTGCAGACTTTTTCCGGCTCCTTCTACTATCCAAATTCTTCCTTCTCTGCATTCTGGTTCTTATCAAGCCAGTTAATTATTTCATTACAGTTATCAAAAATCTTCTGTTTGTCCTCATCATTGATCTTGCCTTGGAGTTTTTCATCTTCAACAGTAGCTTTCATGTTGAAAGCATAGGATTCAAGCGAATTCTGAGAAGACACCTTGTCCCGCTGAAGCTCATCTTCAGCTTTGTACTTCTCTGCTTCCTGGACCAGTAGCAATGATTATTTAAATATTTTTTCATTCTTTCAATTACCATCCATCCTCTATAATGAGCACCTAATAGTATCATCTTTAATCCTCAAAATACCCCATTAAGAGAGTGTCATTGTCCTCCTTTTTATATGGGAGCATCTTTTTTTCAGGCCTGTGCTGCAGTTGCCATCCAGAAACTCCCCAGGGCTGTGACCCAGACTCTTCACATTAAAAATAGTTCTTTTTTAAAAAAAATATTTATTTATTTGGCTGCATCGGGTCTTAGTTGCGGCACATGGGATCTTCATTGCTGCGTCTGCGGGATCTTCAATGCCACGTGCAGGATCTTTTTTTTTTTTAGTTGCGGCACGCAGGATCTTTTAGTTGCGGCATGAGAACTCTTGGTTGCGTCATGTGGGATCTAGTTCCCTGACCAGGGATTGAATCTGGGCTCCCTGCATTGGGAGCGTGGAGTCTTTGCCACTGGACCACCAGGGAAGTCCCTAAAAATAATTCTTAACAAACCCAAAGCACGTGTTTTGGTTCCAGATATTGTTTTACAGAAAAGACTAATCTAATAAGAAAAACTTTTTTCAAAATCTTGGAAAAGCCCACTTCTCTTATAACCCATGGACCAACATGACTTTCAGCCCATGTCCATTGTGGTTTTAGACAATCTTGTAATTAACTTCTAGGATGTTGATACTAGACCCAATGGCAAGGAGGAGGGACCGTGTGTTTAATGTCTTTGTGTGACAAACTTATTCTCTATCTGATCAGTCAGCATAGGCAAAGTCCCCAATTCCAAACTAGATGGAACATAAGGGTTATCTAGAATGAGGCCCATACAGGGCTGCCTTTTTTTCTTACTATATCCATCCCATCCTTGGACCCATTCACTCCCAAGTCACCACTGTACTTCTGGGCTGCTCCTGAAACCTCAACATTTTTCTTTCAACTCAACCGACATCTTTTTCTCGAAAACCTTCATCTGTTGGTCCTGGTGTTCCCTCTTGTATCATCTAAAGCAAATCTAATTCCCCTCCCATGTGACAACTCTTTACATATCTAAAGATATAGCCCTGTCTCCCAGAAGTTTCTCTTCCTTGAGTGAACATCCCAGCTCCTTTAACTTCTTCCTGGATAACAGCTCTTAGTTTCCTAATCCCACAAGCAGCCTGGTCCTCCCTCTGCAGAACGGATTTCCTTTTATGTTGCCTAGGAGGAAACCCATTTACCATTTTGTCCATCTCCCTTATATTGGTCAGGAATAGAAATCCAATTCAAATCAAAGTAAGACTAATAACAAATAAGGGAAAGGGGTTGAGAATTTATTGACTCACAAAGCTGACAATTCCAGGAACTAGATCTTTGCCTTCAGGCATGGCTGGATCCAGGGAATCAGTGTTATCAGGACTCAGTGTCATTTTGCTCATCTCTTAATTCTGTTTTCTTCTGTGTTGCCTTCATTCTCAAACACAAACTTTCAATGCAGTAGGTCATAATAACTCAAGGCTAACATTCTCCCAGTTCTATGGCCTCAGTGGAGTGGCTGCATTTCTCCCCATGATTGCAACAAAAGTCCCAGCCCTGGGTCTTATTGGCAGGTCTGGGTTGCTTGTGTTTCCTAGAAGCCAGAGGATAAGATGGATCCCTCAGAACCACATAGACTGAGAGTGGGGAAGGGAGACTCCCCAAAGGAAAATCTCATTTCTATTATCAGAAAAAGCAGAATACAGAAGAGAGCATAGGCAAAACATTCTCTGACATAAATTGTACCAATGTTTTCTTAGGTCAGCCTCCCAAGGCAATAGAAATAAAAACAAAAATAAACAAATGGAACCTAATCAAACTTACAAGCTTTGCACAGCAAAGGAAATCATTTTTTAAGAAATGAAAAGACAACTACAGACTGGGAGAAAATATTTGCAAATGATGCACCCGAAAAGGGTTTAATCTCCAAAACAGACAAACAACTCATACAACTCAACAACAAGAACAAAAACAACCCAATCAAAAAATGTGCAGAAGACCTTAATAGACATTTCTCCAAAGAAGACATACAGATGGCCAGTAGGCACATGAAAAGATGCTCAACATTGCTAATTATTAGAGAAATGCAAATCAAAACTACAATGAGGTACCACTTCACACCAGTCAGAATGGCCATCATTAAAGAGTCTACAAATAACAAATGCTGGAGAGGGTGTGGAGAAAAGGGAACCCTCCTACCCAGTTGGTGGGAATGTAAGTTGGTGCAGCCACCATGGAAAACAGTATGGAAGTTCCTCAGAAAACTAAAAATAGAATTACCATGTGATCCAGCAATCCCACTCCTGGGCATATATCCAGACAAAACTATAATTCAAAAAGATACATGCACCCCTATGTTCATAGCAGCACTATTCACAATAGCCAAGACATGGAAACAACCTAAATGTCCATCGACAGAGGACTGGATAAAGAAGATGTGGTACATGTATACAATGGAATACTACTCAGCCATAGAAAAGAACTAAATAATGCCATTTGCAACAACATAGGTGGACCTAGAGATTATCATACTAAGTGAAGTAAGTCAGACAGAGAAAGACAAATACCATATGATATCACTTATACGTGGAATCTAAAATATGGCAAAATGAACCTATCTACAAAACAGAAACAGACTCACAGACATAGAGAATAGACTTGTGGTTGCCAAGGGGGGCAGGGGGAGGGAGAGGGATGGACTGGGAGTTTGGGGTTAGTAGATGTAAACTAATACATTTAGAATGGATAAACAACAAGGTTCTACTGTATAGCACAGGGAACTATATCCAATTTCCTGGGATAAACCAAACCATAATGGAAAAGAATATAAAAACAATGTATATATGTGTATAACTGAGTCTTTGCTGTACAGCAGAAATTAGCACAACATTGTAAATCAACTATACTTCAAAAAAAAAAAAAAAGGAAAGAAAAAGGGGAGTAAATGATGGGTACAAAAACACCGGTGAAAACAGATATCCACTCCATCACTTTTACCCTCTCAGCTACATGGATTTCACTATCTTATCTTTCCATCCTCCAGAGTGTTCAGCACAGTGGGAGCTAAAAATTGCTTGCTGAATGTACAAATCATGCTCAGAGAAGAAGGCCAGCTCTTTGCAAAAAAAGGAAATTGCCCCAGCAGGAGGCAAGTTACTCAACAAATATTTATTGATACTTACTCTGTGCCCAGGCACTGCTCTAGATGAACAAGCAAAACAGGCAGAGCTCTTGCCCCCAAGGACCTTACCTTCCAGTGGGGGGTGGGATGGGAGACAATAATGATCATAAGCAAATACACAAAAAAATAGACAAAATGAAGGTGATATGAAATTCTGACACATGCTACAACATATATGAACCTTGAAGAAATTACGCTAAGTGAAATAAGCCAGACACAAAAGAACAAACACTGTATGATTCTACTTATATGTGGTAACTAGAGCAGTCAAATTCACAGAAACAGAAAGGAGAATGGTGGGTAGCAGGGGTTGGGGGAGGGGTGAATGGGGAGTTAGTGTCTAATGGGTACAGAGTTTCAGATGGGGAAGATGAAAAAGTTCTGGAGATGGATGGTGGTGATGGTTTGACAGCAAAGTGAACGTACTTATTGCCACCGAACTGTACACTTTAAAATTGTTAAAATGGTAAATTTCCCATTAGGTACATTTTACCACACTTTTTTTAAAAAGGCGGGTGGTAATAAACAAAAGCAGGAAAAGGGAAATAGGAAATGCCCTGGAGAAGAAAATGTTATTTTAGATGAAGGGTCAGGAAAGCTCTTTCTGATGGGCTGGACATTGAAGTAGAGTCCTGAACGAGGCAGGGGGTGGCCCACTGACTATGGGGGGTGGGGGGTCAGGGGAGAATGTGCCAGGCAGAGCAACAGTAAATGCAATGGCCCTGAGGCAGAAGTTATGGGCTGGATAAGAACAGTGAGGAGGCGACTGCAGCTGCGACCCTGAGAACAGGGGAGAACAGCCAGAGCTGAGATCCAGGGGTATCTGGGGCCAGATCTCACAGGGCCTTAACAGCCACAATAAGAGCTTTGGGTTTTACTTTAAGGAGCTGGGAAGCCATAGAAAGAATAGCATAATATTACTCCCCTCTCCCCTTTTTAAAAAAATTTCAAACATATGTAAAAGTAGGGAAAGTAGGATAACACATACTAGTGAAATCGAGCAGGACCCTGTGGGGCTCCTGGGCACGGAAACCTTTCTGTCCCGTTTCTTATTTGTTGGGAACAGATTCCAGACTCCATGACCTTCACTGAGTCCCAAAGGGCAGATTCAAACAGTTGCTAATCAGGGAAGGGAGGGGATGCAGAGACAAGGAAGGAGCAGCCAAGAAATAATAGTGTAGCCTTGGGACAGGGTCCTGATTCACTTCAAGGGATACACATAACAATATCTTTTGAGCTCTTCATAGAGCTAAAACCCTCAACAAATGGAAGGTGTTAGCACTCTTCATTCCAGAGAAGACCACCTGAGGCCAGATTAAAGGAACCAGAGAAGCTCATTAGGAGGAGACCACCTGAGGCCAGATTAAAGGAGTGCAGGCCCTGCACACACCCTAATCTTATCAGCAACCCTGCCCTTGAACTAGAGCTATAAAACTCCTCACCAAAGCATCCCGGGTTTGGACACACAGATTTTCCAGGGCATGAGCCTGCTGTGTCCCCTTTTGCCTGGCAAAGAAATAAAGCTGTTCTTTTCTACTCCACTCAAAACTCTGTCTCCAAGATTTGATTCGGCACTGGTGAATCAAATCACAGAGGCAGAGGTTTTGGTATCACTACCACCTGGATTTAATAATTATTAACATTTTGCCATGTTTGCTTCATCCTTTTTTTCTTTTGCTGAGTTTTTAAAAGTAAATTTTCAGACGTTGTGACATTTCATCGTAATTAAACATGCATCTCTAGAAAATGAAGACATTTCTTACATAACCATGATATAAGGCTATTCCTAACAAAATTAATGATTCTTTCATATCTGTATTCAAATCTCACCAATTTTCCCCAAATTGGCTTAACTCGGGATCAGACATTGCATTTGTTAGTGTGTTTCCTAAAATTTTTAAATCTAGGACAGTGTCTCACCCCATTCCCCACTCCCCTTTTTATCATGCTTTGACTATCAAGGAGGTTAGGGCAGTGCCCTATGGAATGTCCACATTCTGATATTGGGACTTACATGTTTAAAGGCCCCCTCTTGCTTCTGTGTCAATAACAGCCCATAAAGGGACAAAGGTGGAAGCCAAGAGACCAGTTGGGGGATGTCACTGCAGTAAGAACAAACTCTAGGCTCAGAAGGATAATAGTACAAGAATGGAAGCAATCGGGGGAAAGAGTTGTCAATATGTTAGGAGGGTGAAAAGCTGATAGAGGGATCCAGTCTGTCTTATCAGGGTAGCAGAAGCCAACTCTTAAGAGATTGATGATACCATGAGAAGCAAGCCCATTCACCCTGTAGAAACCCAGAAAGGCTCAGTAACTGGGGGCACCAGGTAATACAGAAGGCTAAAAGCAAGAGGCTCAGTGGATAATGACACTTAAGGGTTTCCTCCAAAAAATACTCTCCCTGCTCCCTTCCCTTCAGTGTGGCCCACCAGTTGATAACCCTCTGTATGAATACAGAACTTCCATAAAACTTTTCAGTGACTCACTCTTTAACAAAGATAGACAAAGATTTCCAGTAAGTTGAAGAAAGCCTCCAACATTAAAGACAGAATAAAACAAACGGAATATAAGAACTTGGAGGAAACAAGGACAATGCAGAGAGCAGAATGAAATGAAAAGTCCCATCCGTACTTAATACCCTCAGAAGAGTAAGAGAAGATCCTGTGAATGTATAAAAAGAACATGATGCTATAAAGACAACAAAAGAACAAGACAGAGCGTTGAGAAATCAAAAGTATGGTAGCTAGAATAAAAACGATTTAAATAGAAGGACTGGAAGTTATAGTCTAGGAAATTCCTCCAAAAGTAAATTAAAAAGAAAAAGGCAGAAAATAGAAAAAAATCCGATTAAGGGATCAGTCCAAGAGGTCTAAAATCCAATGAACTGGAGCTTCAGAAAGAAAGAACAGAGAAAATGGAGAAAGGAAATTATGAAAGAAATATCACAAAGAAATTTCTCAAAACTAAAGGACATGAATGTTCAAATTGAAAGGGTCCACTGAGTGCCTGGCACAATGACTAGAAATTAGGCCTCACCAAGGTACATCATATGGAAATTGCAGAACATTAGGAATAAAGAGAAGAACATAAACACTTCTAGAGAAGAAAAAACAGACTGCATACAAAGAACTGAGTATCCAAAAGATATCAGACCTTTAACAATCTGTATGCTTTAAAATATTGAGGAAAAAATGATTTTCAGTCTAGAATTCTACACCTTGCAAAACTATCATTCAAGAGTGGTGATAGATTAAAGACATTTTCAGATATACCAAATTTCAAAATTTTACCTCCCATGTACCCTTTCTCAGGAAGCTACTAGAGGATGTGCTCCAGCAAAATGAGGAAGTAAGTCAGAGAAGTAGACATGGGATCTGGGAAAAAGAGATCCAACACAGAAAAGAAGTTAAGTGGATTTCTCCTTTTTCCAGGGAGAAAGGACATCCTAGGATAAGAGCTGAGCCCAAGCCCAGAGGGAGTATCCAGACCACATTGGAGCCGGAGGCTGAAGGGCTCTGGGAGGGGCTCCAGTAAAACAATGGCACGTGTGGGCGGGGGTGGGGGGTGGGGGGGAGAGACACTGATACACTCTCTGTTTAACCATGTAGAAAATTATCTGAGAGAGGCTGTTGAAGGTCAAAGAAATTATGCAAATGAAAAAAAGAATGAAATAGTTATTAAGTCCAGGTAAAAACAAAAGCTGCCTGAGAAAGGAAATAGGAAATGTCACATAGTATACTACTTGACTCAGCAGAGAATAGTATTTACTCAGTCACAATAATGCAAACATTGAATATTGATTTAACTGATAATTATGCTATAACTCTATTAGGATGACTTGGGAGGATAAATAAATGCAGAGAGGGTAAATAAGAAAGGTACAGTTTTATCTGCTCTAATAGAAAATTAATGGGCAATGCCTAAAATTACAAATTAAGAAAGTTAAGAAATAGAAGTTTAAGCAATTAGAACAAGCTACAGCGCACAGACCAAATCTGTTTTTGGAAATAAATCTGCTTTTGGAAATATAGTTGTATTGGGACATATCTCTACCCACTCATTTCCCTATATTTCCTACGCTGCTTTCTCGCTACGAGGAGAGTGGAGTAGCTGCAACAAAGACTGTATGGTCCACAAAGGTGAAAACATTTACTACGTAGCCCTTTACAGAAAAAGTTTGCCCTTTTACAGAAAAGTAAACTGCTGATTTCGAATAATGGAGATAAATACATAAAGAAGTAGCCAAAGGGGTTAAGGGGTTGTCCTGGGATGCGGTCTTCTTGCGATAAGTCTCCAAATACTAGTTGACTTTTAAAATTATGTACATTACTGCTTTTGATAAAAATAAAAAATTGTTTTTAAAGAGTTGTCCTGATGCCCCTGGAGGGACAGAGAGGGAGACACTGACATCAGGGTTCATGCCTGAGCCTGAGCTTTGCCCTGCTGTCTGCTGCTCTTTGCCAGCTGTCCATCTAAATGGGGTTGAGTGAGTCAGAGCTGCCTGGCCAGAGTGTCACAGGAACTGGACACAGGACCATAGATATCAGACTTGGGAAGAACCACTTTGGGTCAGCCTCCTGCCTCAAGCCATTATGAGCATTGTCAATATAATCAGTGAGTGGCAGTGTAGTGGCACAGTGGTCTAAGCAGCTATGAGCTCTACTGTTAGACTGCCTAGCTTCATAAAACGCAGGCTCTCCTCTAATTAGCTATGACAGGGGTAAGTCATTTAATTTCTCTATGCCTCAGTTTTGTCATTGATTAATGGGGCTAATAATGCCTCCTTATAGTGTTGTGGTGAACTTAATTCAACTAATACATGTTATGCTGAAAGCTCGGTGTCTCTACACTCGTGCCAAATCAAATCTCAGAGACAGACTTTTGGGTAAAGTAGAAAAGAATAGGGACTTCCCTGGTGGTCCAGTGGTTAAGACTCCATGTACCCAATGCAGGGGGCCCAGGTTCAATCCCTCATCAGGGAACTAGATCCCGCATGCCACAACTAAAAGAGCCTTCATGCCACAGCTAAAAGATCCCGCATGCCACAACTAAAAGAGCCTTCATGCCACAACTAAAAGATCCCGCATGCTGCAACTAACACCTGGCGTAGCCAAATAAATAAATAAATACTAAAAAAAAAGAAAAGAAAAGAATAGCTTTATTGCTTTGCCAGGCAAAGGGGGACACAGTTGGCTCGTGCCCCTTAAAAACTATGTGTTTCAACCCGGGAGGATTTGATGAGGAGTTTTATAGCAAACAATGCAAGGGTGGGGTTGCTGATAAGATTAGGGTATGTGCAGGGCCTGCACTCCTTTAATCTGGTCTCAGGTAATCTAATGAGTTTCTGTGGTTCCTTTAAGCTGGCCTCAGGTGGTCTTCTTGAAGAGCTTCTCTTGTTCCTTTAATCTGGAATGAAGAATGCTGACATCTTCCATTTGTTGGGGGTTTTAGTTCTATAAAGAGCTCAAAGATATTGTTATGTGTATCCCTTGAGCCCTGTCCCAAGGCTGCACTACTGTTTCTTGGCTCCTCCTCCCTTGTCTCTGCATCCCCTCCCTTCCCTGATTAGCAACTGTTTGAATCTGCCCTTTGGAACTCAGGCAAGGTCATGGAGGCTGGAGGCTGTTCCCTACAAACAAGAAATGGGGGACATGGAAAGGCTTCCATGCCCAGGAGCCCCACAGGGTCCTGCTCGGTTTCACATGTAATACATATAAGCCTAATGAATACCGGCCATTAGTATTCCCATTTTCCCAAGTGACATAAGCGAAGTCCAGAGAGGGAGAGTGGCATGCACAATGTCACACAGCAAATCAGAGGCAGAGCTAAGACTAGTGCCTGGGACCCTTGCCTCAGTGCAACACTCTCTCCTTGTACCACTCCAAGTTGCTTACAAAGAAAGCATTTCTGGAAAAACACACAAGAAATGAACAACCGTGGTTACCCATGGGCAGGTGGAGACTGGGAGGATGGAGGACAGAGTGGAAGGGAGACTTTATTTTCACTTGAAAATTTTCAAACCATGTGACTGTATTATTAACGCAAAACTAGGAAACAAATAGATGGATTAATTAAATAAATGAGCTTAATACCTTTCTCATGGTGGAGATTCAAACAAGATAACAGAAGCAGAAGTCTTTTCTACACGAAAATGAGAGCCAGATGTACAGGGTTCTTACTAGTAATCACAGTGCTTTTTAGTAAAGGCAAACCTTGCTGTGGATTTGTAGAATGAACTGTAGGAAAGGGCATACATTTCAGGATGTCCATTAGCCAGGGTCTCCTCTTTGGACAGAACAGGTTTCCTTGGCCACAGGGGAAGCCATCTTGGAGTGCAATGGAAATTTCCACCTTGGCACCTTGCAAATGAAAGGCTTCTCCCACCCCCACCCCCCACTGGCTCTCTGACACCCAGCACTTAGCATCTAGGCCCCCAGTTGGACAACTCTTCTGGAAAACGTGATTAAGGCTGCAGAAACTGGGGGTTTTATTGGGGATGACAGTGAGGGCCAGTTTGTTTTTCAAGGGAGGGAACCAAGTCCCAGAAATAGCTGAGCCCGAGCTGGCAGGCAGCTGGCAAAGAGGAGAAGGCTCCAGGGCAACGCTCCCACGCCATGTTGACTTTGGACGGGCTGCCTGAGCATTGTAAACAAATGCAGAAATGATTTCCTACCCTGGCAAAAGTCTTGTTTGGACAAGGGGTCCCCCCCTTCCTTCTTTAAAAGGCAGTTTTATCATTTGTTTGCAAAAATGCTCAATCCCCTCTTTCTTTTCTTGTTCCCTCTGTGGCTCTGGTCTCCCCCAGAGCCAGATGAAAAATCTTTGTGTTTCTTTAATGTTAACCAAACCTCCACTCCTTTTTTAAACTGTTCCAGGTCTGTTGGACAAATACTCCCCAACAACAGGACTTACAAGGGTCTGTTAAAGATTTTGTTAGGCTGGAGTCTTTAGCCAGAGTGACTTAAAAAAATTTTTTTTTCTCCTTGTTTATTACGTTTTAAACTCCTAGCACAATAAAATCTGAACACAAGGATTGGGAAAGCAATAAAAATGCAATTCATAATGTCTTGGCCTGAACCAGCAAATGCTCCATCTAGACACTGATGTAAGAGATTTGGTCTCACCCACCCTCCCGAGATGTCAGACTAGGAAATAAATGGGTTGCCTATAGGAAGAAAGCATAGGACAGAGTTGTGAGCTCTGTTGGGTTGCTGAGAGGCTGGGCAATGGGCTGCACACTCTGAAAACCAGCCAGAGTACGGAGCAGTGCAGAAAGGAATACTGTATTCTTGACCACCCAGGGACGAGGGCAACCACAGACCAGATGAGCTTGATATGCTAACCTACATACTCGCCTGTCACCCAGCTCCAAAAGGAGAAGAAGAAAGGAGGAAGAAACAGAAGAGCGAGGGGCAGGAGTGAGGGATGGCAAAAGGGAAGGAGAGGGAGAGAAAGGGGACAGGAGGCTGGGCACATGAAAGGAAGAGGGGGCACCGGCTCTCAGGCATGGTGGAAAAAGAGCCCTCAAGCTGGATGAGGAAGGAGAGTTTAATGAAGGAATGATGGACAAAGTGTAGGCAAGAGTTGAGGGAAACCAAAGGGCAATGTGCTGCACCCCAGAGTCTGCAACATCAGGGAAGCTGTTCCCAGGCCCCGGCTGGAAGGGTTTCCTCCAAAGACATCGCAGTAACATTCTTATCATTCATTCTATCTTCAGGAAATCTCTCTCTCTATTTGAAGGCATGATAAAAACAACCAAAAGATGAATTCAAATTAAGATCTTACAAACTGGACTTCCCTGGTGGTGCAGTGGTTAAGAATCCACCTGCCAATGCAGGGGATGCGGGTTCGAGCCCTGGTCCGGGAAGATTCCACATGCTGCGGAGCACCTAAGCCCGCGAGCCACAACTACTGAGCCTGCGCTCTAGAGCCCACGAGCCACAACTACTGAGCCCATGTGCCACAACTACTGAAGCCCACGCACCTAGAGCCCGTGCTCTGCAACAAGAGAAGCCACCGCAATGAGAAGCCCGCACACCGCAATGAAGAGTAGACCCTGCTCGTTCCAATTGGAGAAAAGCCCACACGCAGCTACGACCCAACACAGCCAAAAATAAATAAATAAATTAATTAATTAAAAAAAAAAAGATCTTACAAACTGCATCACTTGGCTGTACATCTGAAACTAACACAACATTGTAACTCAACTGTACTTCAATAAAAATGTTTTTTAAAATGCAAAAAAGAAAAAGAACTTAACGTAGAAGGAAATGAGGTATAAAAAGACTGGTGGTGGCCATTAAATCTATTTAAAGATATATGTAAGCTTTTATAGCTGTAATGATTGTATTTACCAGGAAAATAATACTATGGGTATAGTTATTGTGAACAACAACAAAAAAAGGCCTACAAAATGTTGTTGGTTGTTGATGATAAGTTATGGGGGGAAAGAATCTCAAAATTGTCATTTAACAAGAAGATGGGAGAGAATAGAAGGAAAAGAGATTGGTGTTTGTTTGTATTTTGGTGAAATAGACATAAATAAAATTTACCATTTTAACCATTTTAAAATGTACCATTCTGGGGCATTAAGTACATTCACATTGTTGTGCAACCATCACCATCAACCATCTCCAGAACTTTTTCATCTTCCCAACTGTAACTTTGTACCAAATAAACACTAACTCCCCATCCCCCTTCCTCCAGCCCTTGGCAATCACCCACCTACTTTCTGTCTCTATGTACTTGACTGCTTTAGGAATCTTGTATAGAGGAAACATACAGTATTTGTCCTTTTGTGACTGGCTTCTTTCATTCAGCAAAATGTCTTCCAGGTTTGTCCATGTTGTACCATGTGTCAGAATTTCCTTCATTTTTAAGGCTGAATAATATTTGAATCCCACATTTTTATGTCCATTCACCTGCTGATGGACCCACAGGCTGCTTCCACTTTTTGGCTATCATGAATAATGCTGCTATGAACATGGGTGTACAAATATATGTTAGAGTTTCTGCTTTCACTTCTATACTCAGAAGTGAGATTGCTGGGTCATATGGTAATTCTTTGTTTAATTTTTTGAAGAACTGCCATACAGCTTTCCAAAGCAGCTGCAAGGAATATTGTTTAAATCACCAATGTCCTTATTTTTCTTAGGAGAGAATAAACGATACGGTTTCTTCTCTGAAGACAATAAATTGAAAAATATTGGTTAAACATATTATTTAAAATTACAAAGGTAACCACCAGTAGAACTAAAAACAGTCTGAATACCTTCCAAATTGCCAGAAAGCAACAAACAAAAAACAGACCACATAGAAGCATAAAAGCAGAGAACACAAAATATGACAGAAGTAGACTAAGCCGATCTGTTGCAGGGATGAATAAAACTAATATAAGCTCATTGTTTAAAAAAAAATGAAAGACAGTTGTATGTTATCAATGAGAGATATACCTAAAACAAAAAAAAAAAAACCAGGAAGGTTGGTATTAATGGAGAAACAAACATATTGTATGTAAATACAAACAAAAAGTAGGCAAGAATTCTGTTAATAGTAACAGGCTGAATTCAAGCTAAGGAACGCTATAACAAATAACAGCATTGAAAAACGTAAAGTAAAAATATAACAATTATAAGGATTAATTTACAGAGTATAATACTGAAATAAGTACAGAAATAAAAGTGTAATAAGGTGCTTTAACTCACCTTTCTCAGATATTGACAAATCAGACAGACAGAAAATAAGTTGTGATTCAGAGATTCTGAATAATATCTTTAATAAGATTGACGAGAGATAGCTAACTAGCAGGTTAGACAGCTAAATGTATATACGTACGTATATATCCTGAATATAGAGACCATATCTTATTTTCAAGCCCTCATGAGACTTTTACAAAATCTCATAGTACAACAGGCCATAAAGAAAATGATTTACAAAAAAAACAGATAGAATCAGTCATATTTTCTGACTATAGTGCATCAAAACTAACCAATGAATAATAAAAATAGAATAAAAATTAGAAAACAGTCTTCTAAATGCCTTCTGAGTCAAAGAGGAAATCAAAAACAGTAACTGCAGAAAATTCTGAAAACAAAGAAAACACATGTAAAAAAATCCATGACCTTGAAAACATGCTAAGTGACAGAAGCCAGACACAAAAGGCCTCCATGTTGTATGATTCCATTTACATGAAGTGCCCAGAATAGACAAATCCATAGAGACAGAAAGCAGATGAGTGGTTGCCATGTGCTGGGTGGAGAGGGGATGGTGAGTACCTGGTAAGAGATGTGGGGTTTCCTTCTGAGGTGATGAAAATGTTCTGGAACGAGGCAGTGGTGATGATTAAACAACACTGAAAATGCACGAAATGCCACTGAATTATACACATTAAAAATGGTTTAAATGATACATTTTAAGTTAATATGTATTTAATCACAATGAAAAAAAAATCTATGAAAAGAGAGATTTATGTTTCCATTAATGAATAGACTGGATTCACAGACCAAACTGAGGACAATCAGAAAATCTGGGCAGAATATGAAAAACATCTGATTGGAGGATTGAAGATCTAACAAGGCGATGAAAACTTAGAGGGTCAAAATCCAGAAAAAGAAAACCTAGAGAGGTAAGCTCAGGGTTTAGTGTTGCCTTTCCCCAGTGGGCATCAGATGAGTCCGGAAAAGGCATTTGAGAGGTTGAGAAGCTGGGCAGAGTATTTGTCAGCCTTTGGGGCAAGGGATAAAAATCAGAGTCTCTTCTGACACCAACTGGTGCCCCGAGATGCAACTTTGCCAATGACCACCTGGAGTTAGCAGCGAACGCTACAGGTGTAAGGGAACGGCCAGTTCCCCAAAAGACTGTCTCTCACTTCAGACACAAGCCATACCTGTTGTGGGGTTGTCCCCAGGCCACCTGCACTTCTGACCAACTGGCTACAAACTTGAGGGTCCCCACGATTCCCTCAGGTCCAATATTTCACTAGAATGACTCACAGAACTCAGGAAGGCACAATACTTATGACTGCAGTTTTATTATAAAGGAGCAGCCAAATGAAGACAGAGACATAGGGTGAGGTTTGGGAAGTCCCCGCACATAGTGCTCTATGCCCTCTGCCCCTAGAATCAGGGCATATCACTCTCCAGGTGCGCGGATGTGCTCAACAACCAGGAAGCTCCATGGAGCTCAGTGTCTCAGTTTTTGTTGGGGTGTCATTACACAGGCAAGCTTGATTAAATCACTGGCCACGTGACTGAACTCAATCTCCAGGCCCCATCCCCTCCCTGGAGGTTGAGAGGTCAGGCTAATATCACAGTCTCAACCAGTCCCTGACATGAGGCTATCTACAGGCTCACCCTGAGTCATCTCATTAGCATAAACTCAGATGTGATCCAACAGCTCATGAATTACAAAGACATTCTGATCTCTTGGGAAATTCCACGGGTTTTAGAAGCTCTGTGCCAGGAATGCTGGACAAAGACCAGACAAATTCTTTCTTATAAACACAGGCCACCCCCCACCCCTTCACCCCACCCTGCCCCATCTTTGGTTATGGTTCCCATATAACAAAACAATCAACCCTACCTAAGCATCTACATTTGGTGTAACATTTATACAACATATACAGCAACATTCCAACATGAATATGCCTAACATAAGGAAGAGCCAGTGCGGGATAGGGATAGGAGGCTTTTAACTCAGTTTCCCAACACACTTGGCCATCAATATCATTATTATTATTATACTCTTACAAACAATACCAATGTTACATTATTATCACACTATAGTAGATGTAACCTGAAAAATAAGAGTAAAAAGATACTGGCACATTACTAGAGTCCCCTTCAGTTACTAATAATTAGTCTAGTTCATTATCATATCATATGACCAAAATGTGTCCCAGGGCAAGGTCACTCGGGTTTGCAGGTTTCTGTATGATCATGTCAGAGGCAGGAGTGGCCCCAGAAATACATGGCGTCACACTTTCAGGTATCTGGTATAAGCTAAGAGACAATATCATCTCTTGTTATTGAAACCAAGCAGGAACCTGTGGGCCTCCCAGGTACAAATCCTTTCTGTGTCCCCCATTACTTGTTTGTAGGAAATAGGCTTCATTCAGCCTCCATGACCTTCCCTGAGTTCCAAAGGGCAGGTTCAAACAGTTGCTCACCAGGAAGTGAGGGAATGCAGAAACAAGGGAGAAGCAGTCAAGAAATAATAGTGCAGCCTTGGGGCAGGGTCCTGGTTCCCCCTCAAGGAATATACATAAAAATATCTTTGAGTTCTTCTGCAGCAACTAAGGCCCCCACCCAGGTGGAGGGTAATAACTTCAGGCTGGGCACAAGATTCCTGGAACACCGTCCTGTTACCTCACAACCAACCAATCAGAAGAAAGTCACACACCCTGCAGCCCTCATCCCAAATGTTGCTTATAAAACTTCTCCCCCAAAACCTTCAGGAATTTCAGGTTTTTTGAGCATGAGCCACCCATTGTCCTTGCTTGTCCCTGCAATAAACCTTTCTCTGCTCCAAACTCCAACATTTCAGTTCATTTGGCCTCACTGTGCATCAGGCACATGAACTTGTGTTCAATAACATTGTCTTTGTTCCAGTTCTTTTACAGTACCCTGAACATCTGCATCTACAGCTGAGTATGCAAAGCCCAGACCAGAGTAAGTGTTTGTTCTTGTCAGGACCCATTTGTAGCCTCCCAGTGCTACTGGTATCAGTCCCATCTGCCTTCCCCCCAAGGAATCTTCCCCATGTGAAATCGAGAAGGACCCTGTGAGGCTCCTGGGCATGGAAGCCTTTCTGTCCCCCATTTCTTGTTTGTAGGGAACAGACTCCAGACTCCATGATCTTCCCTGGGTTCCAAAGGGCAGATTTGAACAGTTGCTAGTCAGGGAAGGGAGGGGATGCAGAGACAAGGGAGGAGCAACCAAGAAACGACCTGAGTTAAGATTAAAGGAACCAGAGAAGCTCATCAAGATTAGGACACCACCTGAGATGAGATTAAAGGAGTGCAGGCCCTGCACACACCCTAATCTTACCACAACCCCACCCTTGAACTACTGCTATAAAACTCCTCACCAAAACCTCCGGGGTTGGGACACACAGTTTTGAGAGGCAGGAGCTCGCTGTGGCCCCCTTTGCCTGGCAAAGCAATAAAGCTATCCTTTTCTACTTCACCTAAAACTCTGTCTCCAAGATTCAACTCGGCACCGGTGCACAGAGGCCAAGTTTTCGGCATCACATAGGTATCTGCAGTCTCTGCCTCTCTTTTTAGTAGATAGAACAGTTCTTACTGGCATTTCGTGCCTCAGAGGATGCAAGAGGAATATACCTAAATTCAGCCCATATCTGCATTTTTGCAGCTCCCATATCCACTTATTTCATGGACCTAGGTGGTCACCTCAAGTGAGCACACCAGGATATCTACGTGCTAGCTCCAATGACCTTCTGATCATGAAACTGTGTGTTCTTAGATTCTATATTTGTCTGTTTGGCATCCATTAATCACAGGGCCAAACTAACAGCCAAAGTTGTTTAAATCTCACCTGTGATCCAGAGTCCATACCCTGAATCACCTCCTTATCTCACTCTCACACACGAAACCAATATTTCTCCTGCCCTAAACCATCCCAGGGTCAGATACCAGACTACTAGAGACAGCCCCCATGCTCCAAAGCTTATTGGAACTTTTCAAACTAGCCAGTCCTAAGCTATTTATGTTGTCCTGCCTTGCATTTCCCACAGAAACCCCAATAAAAGTTGTGACCTATGCCTTCCCTTTGCTCCCTTCTGTCTCCTGACCAACACTAGTGCTTCTCCTGGTGGCCCTGTATGGCATAACAAGCCCCCTCCTCTCAGGAAGTGTAAGTGATAAAAATCTCCTTTCAATGGCATTGATCTCTAAGTGTCATCACTCGGTCACCTTTATAAATGACAACCCAGGCACAAGTCAGATGGGCATCAGTATGTCCTATTTTAATGCAAACTCCCAAGATGACTTCCATAGAGCTGTGCCCCATATGGGTATCTCTTTCACAGGCCTGTTTTCCTTTGTCCTTCTGCCTAACCATAAGGCTGGGCCATTGACCACTGCCCATAAGTCAGTAAAAGCCCAAACATGGAGGCAAACAACATGCAATTCAGACCACTGAGCCAATTTGTTTTTACCCTTTTCAGTCAGAGTAGCAGGCTTCCAAACAAGACGCTGCCTACTCATCTTGAAACTTCCATTCATAAACCAAGAAGTTATTTGTTGGTCATTAGAGAGCTGTTCACAGGGCACTGTCCACGTTCCAACAGATCCTCAGATGATTCCAAAGCCAGTCTTGGGGGCAAGAGTCTACCTGCTTGAGAATGTACTAAGGAACTCTTTGCATTCCCTCAAAACTTCATCAAAGAACTAAACCATAAAAAAGGACAAAATAAAAATTCTAGATATGAAAAATACCATAACTGGCAAATAAAAACTTAATGTGTGGAATTAATGGCAGATTAGACAAACCTGAGGAGAGAATTAATGTACTTAAAAAATAGAACTGAAGAAATATCCAGATTGCATGAAGAGTCAAAAATAAATAAAATATAGAAGTGAAAGCAAGCAATACATTAAGAAGGCCTAACGTATGTATAATGGAGTCCCATATGTAAAAGAGAGAGAAATGATGCAGAAACAATACTGGAAGAGATAATGGCTGAGAATTTTCCAAAACTGATTAAAGATATCAAGTCACAGATGCAAGAATTACTACCAACTCCCAAAGAGGATTTAAAAAAGAAAACCACACCTAGAAAAATCATAAACTCTAGCACAAAGAAAATCTTAGAAGAGAGAACAGACAGCTTTCCTTCAAAGAAGGAAAAATGATGACATATAAGATCTTAACAAAACAATGAAGTCTAAAATACAATGTGATAATACCATCAGAGTACTAAAATACTACACCCAGCAGAAACACTCTTCAAGATTGAAGATGAAATAAAAACATTTTCAGCAAAATAAAAATCAAGAGAATTCATCACAGATTTGATTCAAAGCAAACATTAAAGTGTTTTCATCAGGCAGATGGAAAAGGTATCAGATGGAAGTACAGAGATGCAGGAAGAAATGAAGAACAACAAAACAAACAGATATATAGAAAAATCTAATTGACTACCGATTGCCAAAACGAATAATAATGCCTTATGAGGTTTGAAATACATATGGAACTAAAATGCATTTTAAAAAAATCACATATGAGTTGGGAAAGATGATAAATGGAGTTAAAGTGTTCTAAATTTCCTACATTATCTGGGAAGAAGGTAAAACTACCTAGAAATATTAGACTTTGATAAATCAGAGGTTTATTTATAATCATTGGGGTAACCACTAATAGAATAATTTAAAAATATATAATTTTCAAGTTAATGGAAGATGGAAATAGAATGATAAAAATATATCAATCCTAACATAGACAAATAAACCAATAAACAGAATCCAATTCATACTTATTCACTCGCATAATTTATAGAAAAAGTAACACTGCAGTACATTGAGGAAAGGAAACTCTTTTAATATATGGTCTTGGGCTATTGGATGTCCATATGGAAGAAAGAAGTTTGGTCCCTATCTTACATTACACATGAAAAATAATTCCAACAGACTGCAGATCCAAATATGAACTTTTAAAAACAAAAGAGCTTTTAGAAGAAGACATAAGAGAACATTTTCACAACCTTGAGTATGCAAAGATTTGTCAAATAGGACCAAAATACTAGGCTAACTACATAAGGAAATTGATAAATTGGACTGTATTAAGAGTAAAAGTATTTGCTAGTTGAAAGAGAATAAAATGGCAAACTACAGTATGCAAGAAGATATTTTCAATAACAGAGGATGTATTCATATGGCCAGAATATATTTAAAATCCCTACAAATCAATAAGAAAATGGCACTTCACAATAAATTACATTCCAACAGCCAATAAACACAGAAAAGGTATTCAACTTCATTAGTCATGACAGAAATATAAATTAAAATCATCAGATATTCCACACTACCTCCAGAATTGACTAAAAAAAAATGGAAAAAAAAACCCCAGGTAATATCAAGTGTTGACAAAGATGTAGAACAAACAGAACTCTCAGTAACCACCGGTAAGAGTGTAAATTAATGTATGGGAAAAGTGTTGGCAGTATCTAGTAAAGCTGAAAATAAGAATACTTAATGAACCCAGCAATTCTTAGGTATATATCCAACAGAGATTTTAATGTTCATCCAAAAGACAGAATGTTCATAGAAACTCTATTCATAATAACCTCAAATTAGAGACTAAAAAGCCCATTAACAGTAGTATAGATAAATAAAACATAGTATATTCACACAAAGAATTTCTATACAGCAATAAAAATTAACAAACATGTAATAATATTGTTATGGACTAAATTGTGTTCCTCCCAAATTCATATTTTGAAACCCTAACTTTCAAAGTAACTTATTTGGACACAGGGATTTTAAGGAGGTAATTAAGGTTAAATGAAGTCATAAAGGTGGTGCCTTAATCCAATAGGACTGGTGTCCTTATAAGAGACAGAAACTCCAAGGATGCACATGAACTGAGAAAAGGCCCTGTGAGGACACAGGGAGAAAGCATCCATCTACAAAACAAAGAGAGGGCTTCCCTGGTGGCGCAGTGGTTGAGGATCCCCCTGCCAGTGCAGGGGACATGGGTTTGAGCCCTGGTCTGGGAAAATCCCACATGCCACGGAGCAACTAAGCCTGTGTGCCACAATTTAAAAAAAAAAAAAAGACAAAGAGAGAGGCATCAGGAGAAATCAAAACTGCCAAACCTTGATCTTAGACTTCCAGCTTCCAGAACTGTGAGACAATAAATTTCTGTTGTTTAAGCCACCCAGTCTGGCAGCCCTAGCAGACTAATACAGTATGGATATACCACATTTGTTTTGCCATTTATCAGTTGGTGGCATTTGGGTTGTTTCCATTTGGGGGCAATTATGACTAATGCTGCTATGAACATTCGTGTACAAGTTTTTGTGTGAACATATGTTTCCATTTCTCTTGGGTACATTTAGAAGTGGAGCGGTGGGTCATATGGTAACTCTAAGTTGCAACGAATTATATTTTTTAAAGTATAAAGGAATCCATAAAGAGCAGAAATTAATGCAACAAAAAACAAACTTACAATAAAAGATTGATCAAAGTCAAAAGACCATTCTGTGAAAACATTAGTAAAATGTAAAAGCCGCTAGGAAAATTGATAAAGAAAAAAAAGAAGGCATGAATTTCCAATATTAGTAATGAAAAAGGACATTGTTACAGATCCTATAGACATTATAAAGTTACAACTTGATGTCTTCAAATAAATTAAAATTTTAAGGGAGTTGAGAAAGTTCTTAGAAAACTACAACTTACAAGAACCAACAAAAGAAGGAATAGAAAATCTGAATAATACCATATATATTAAAGAAATTTAATTTACAATTTAAATCTTCCAACAAAGAAAACTCCAGTCCCAGATGGCTTCACTGGCAAATTCTAATAAATATTTAAGAAAGAAAAATACCACAATTACACATACACTTCCGAGAATAGAAAAGAAGAAACATACCCAAACTCGAATTCTGAGTCCAGCATAACCTTGTTACTAAAATCTAACAAGGATAGTAAATGAAAGGAAAGGTATAAGTCAATCTCACTAATGAACACAGGTGCAAAAAAACCCTAAACAAAATAACAGCAAAATGAATTCAACAATATATATGAAAGATAATATATCCTGAAAGTTTGTGTTATTCCAAGAATGCAAGGTTGGTATAAATTTGAAAATTAATGATTAAAACTTACCATATGAACAGGATAAAGAAGAATCATATAACCCTATGATAGATTTTCAATAGAAGAAGCAATAAAATTCAAAATCTATTGATGATCATCCATCATTGCTCAGACCCTGATGCACATCCCTTAGTCTAATCCAATTTCCCACCCTTCCTACTTCCCCTATTCTTCCACTCTGACCCTGGAACTCATGGTTCACCCTTAGCAAAATGCCCTAAATGCTGGACTTCTTCTCCAAACATTCATTTCCCCTTCCTGCTTGCACTAAAATCTGGTTCTGCCTGGGGACATTGCTTTTCTTGCAACCCTCTCATGTAGCAGCTGATTTTTCCCCTACACAGGCCCAGAGGTAGGGTGGGGGTTTTCCCTGCTCTTCTTTACCTTTTCTAGACTAATTATCCTTCCTTTTTTCTACAAACCCCTTTTCCCTTGAAGTTTGTGTCCTTAGACTATACCACCACTATTCCTATTGAAGTCTTTCCCAGCCTCCTGACTACTCTGCCTCACTCCTTGAAGATTTAGGGCCTGGCTCTCAGCCTCTCTCTCCATCATTAAAACCTAACCATTCTTCAACCAACATCCATCAAAGACCCATACAACATCTTAGCTTTTCGGGTTCCACATTACTTATCTATTGTTGTGTAACAAAATTACCACAAAACTTCAAACAATGAGCATTTATTATCTCAGACAGTTTCTCTGGGTCAAGAATTCAGAAGCACCTTAGACCAGTGATTCTGGCTCAGAGTCTCTGAGGATGTGCAGTCTGTCTGCAGGAGCTGCCACAGTCATCGGAAGGCTTAACTGGGGCAGGAAACCTGGCTCCCAAGGTGGCTCACAAACATGCCTGGCAAGTTAGCATTGGTTGGTCCACACCACACGGGTACCATGGGTGGCTGGCTTCTCCCAAGAAAGAGGGGAGCAGAAGCCACAAGTCTTTCACAACCTAACCTTGGAAGTCATACACAGTCATTAGTTACACAGGTCAGCTCTATTGAATGTGAGAGGGACTACACAAGGGGTGTGAATACCACCAGGTGAGAATCCCTAGGGGGCAGGTGAGAGTCTGGTAATCCAGCTTCCTGATTTCTTCACCTCCAACTATCTTGTCCTCCATGCAACCTCCTCCTCCCGCTGCCATGGTCATGCCCTTGACTGTCATCAACAACACTCACTACATTTAAAATTAGTTTCCAGCATCCCACTCTTTGGCCATTCCTTCCAATCTTTCCAGCTCGCTTATTCTTGTATCCTGACTCAAATTCTTCAACCCCAGGGAGACTCCCCGACACTTTCACTGCCCATCACTTTGCTCATCTCATTTTCTTCATTATCCCTTTCGATTCCACAGCCCATCACTTTACTCCTTGCCCCTCTCTTCCTCTCATCTTATTGTCCTGAAAAATGGTAAAAGCTAATTCCCTGCACCTCACACTCACGCCTGAGCACCCAGATGTGGCTGGAGGAAAACACAGTTGCACCCACTAATCTCTCTTTACATTCATGACCACAAACCTCAAGTGGGTCATCCGCACTAATCCTCATAAATTCACATCTCCGTTTTCAGAGATAACTACTTCATTTCTTCTCACCTCTTAATAAACCTCCCATACCTGTCCCCACTCTACTCTCAGCTTCTCAGCTGACAACCTCACTCATTTCCTTGAGATAAAAGAAGCAATCTAGGGAAATATCTCATCTTCCTGCCACCAAACAGCCTGCCTGCCTCTGTACCTATGTCCTCTCTCCATGTTATAAAGGATGGACCATCTCATCACTAGTGCACTGGATCCCATTCCCTCTTCCAGAAAATGGGATCTCTGGCAGAATGATGTCAGCTCATCCTCGTTAGCTACTTGACTTGGGGGCAGAGATACAACGTCAGGGAAGGAACTTATGGCAGGTGTGTGCTTTTTAGTCAACCAAAACGCTGCGAAGACCA
Source organism: Eschrichtius robustus (assembly GCF_028021215.1). Lineage (NCBI taxonomy): Eukaryota > Metazoa > Chordata > Mammalia > Artiodactyla > Eschrichtiidae > Eschrichtius > Eschrichtius robustus. The sequence continues at coordinate 128,976,642 of NC_090824.1, read as the reverse complement.
GAGCAGGCAGGCAGAGAGAAGCAGAGGAAAGAGAATAACCTGAGTTCCTGGCTTTCTGCACTCTTTCCAGGTCTCATGAAGCCTGACTGGCTGCAATTCTGGGAGATAACCCTGAGTCCTCACAGCAAAATACTTGTTACATAAGTTAGCTTGAGTGGATCCTTGTTTTTACAACTAAAAGAGCCCATTTACTTATCCTATTTGGTTATAGAAAGATGTCCAGAAGGGTGTTCCAATAAAAGTTAACAGTAGTTCTCTCTGGGAAGTTGGATTTCAGAGAACTTTAAATTGTTTCTTCTTTATACTTTCTTGAATTATTTGAATCATTTCAAATGAGCATAGGACTTCCTTGGTGGCACAGTGGTTAAGAATCCGCCTGCCGGTGCAGGGGACACGGGTTCGAGCCCTGGTCTGGGAAGATCCCACATGCCGCGGAGCAACTAATCCGGTACGCCACAACTACCGAAGCCCGCGCGCCTAGAGCCTGCGCTCTGTAACAAGAGAAGCCACCGCAATGAGAAGCCCGCGCACTGCAACGAAGAGTAGCCCCAGCTCGCCACAACTAGAGAAAGCCCACACACAGCAACGAAGACCCAACACAGCCATAAATAAATAAATCTAAATAAATTAATTAAATAAGCACATACCAGCTTCCTTCCTCTCCTTACCAGTCCAATTCATCAACATCTCTTCTCAATCTCAAATGGCTCAAATTGATCCAGCTCGCTCTCCATCGTCCACACTAGCCAAATCTCCATTCTCTCTCTCTCTCTCTCTCTCTCTCTCTCACCTGGCTGACTGCAGAGTCGCTTCACTCGTCCCTCTGTTCCTTGCAAACCTGCACGCCACGTCCCACAGAGCAGCCAGCTGGATCTTGTTGCCATATCAACTCAGCTATGCTACTTCCTTGCTTAAGACCCTTCAATGGCTTCCCGTTGCACCTGGAATAAAACTCAAGCCTAAGTCTCCTCACCTGTAGAGTAAGTTCTTAGAAAGGTCGAACACAGTACTGCCTGAACAGCCCAGTATGGAGCCTGGGCCATAGCAGGTACACACAGAGTAGGTGCTCTTGTCCCAGGCTGCCCAGCCACTCTCAGGAGTTCTTTTAAGTTGGAAAGTTCTTAGAAACCGGTCCATTTCTACTCTGCAACTTCATCTTTAGTCATTTCCCCCTTGCTCCCTGAGCTCCTCCCACGCTGGCTTCTGACAGAATCAGACCACACCCAAAACCCCCTTCTACCTCCACACCTTTGCTCGTTCTTGCTGCTATAATATCCCACACAACTCCTCATGTGGCTGGTTCCTCACCCCACAGTTTTCAGTGTTTCAAAGTCACCTCCTTCCAGGTGCCTTCCCCGACCACCTTAAGGCGTAGCCTCCACTACGCCCTCCTGTATCCAACATGGCAGCCTGTATTTCCTTTGCGGCTTGTAGCACAACCTGTCATTTGATCTCTCCCACCAGAACTCCCCACTGGTTTTATTTGCCTGTTTTTTATTTTTTATTTGGCTGTGCCGGGTCTTAGCTGCAGCATGAGGGATCTTTAGTTGTAGCATGAGGGATCTAGTTCCCTGACCAAGGATCAAACCCGGGCCCCCTGCACTGGGAGCATGGAGTCTTAACCGCTGGACCACAAGGGAAGTCCCTTATTTGCCTCTTTATTCATCCTGTGCTTGGGGCTGTGCCTGGTACAGATAAGCTCTTCTGGTGTTAAGGGAATGGATTTTAACATAAAGCCTTCCCTGGTATGCCCAGGTGGAAGTCATCACTGGGTCCCTTGAATTCTCACACTTCTTCATCTCCACTTTCTTAGGACACATCTTGCTTCGTATTTTGTATTGGAACTACATGTACAGAGAGGCAGAGTAGTGTGGTAGTTAGACCAGACCTCTGTTCAAATGCCAGCCCTGCTTTCTCCCAGCCCCAGAATAGTACCTGGCACAGAGAAAACAACATAAGGAATCAGTATTGCTCTGCTTTGCATTATCCCCCATCAGGAGCTGATTCAAAGTTCCTTGAAGGTAAGATCACACATATGATTTAGTCTTTGAAAACTTCCACAATGGCTAGCTCAGGACACATGGTAGGTGCGCAACAGATAATAAATTATAAGAGCTGAATTTTATTACGAGTTTATATGTACCGGGTTCTAAACTATTCTAAATACTTTGCATGTATCAGCTCATTTAATCCTCACCATAAGTACAACTTCTGTTTCCATTTCACCAAGTCCTAGGGAATTAAAAACTTGGCCCAGGTTCACTCAGTAAGTGGGGTATCTAGGATTTGAACACAGGACTCAGTCAGCCAAGCCTTAACCACAAGATATGGTGTAGACCAACTAGTTAGAACAGATTTATGAGACTAGAGACAACAATCTAGATGTTTAACGAAGGAGCTGGTTAAATAAACTGTGTTAGAATTGTATGTAGCCATTAAAATGATGACAGACATCTATATTTATAATACCAAAAGCCATTCATAACATAACTTAGAAAAGCAAGCTAGAAAACAGTACAATAAACCCACACATGAATATTTACAGGAGCCTATTTATAACTGCCAAAAACTGGAGGCAACCAAGATGTCCTTCCAGAGGTGAATGGATAAACAAACAGTGGTACGGTCATACAATGGAGTATTATTCAGCGATAAAAAGAAATGAGCTATTAATCTACGAAAAGACATGGAGGAAGCGTAAAAGAATATTGTTGAGTGAAAGAAGCCAGCCTGGAAAGGCTACTTACTGTGTGACTCCAACCATAAGGCGTTCTGGAAAATTCAAAACTAGAGAAACCGTAAAAAGATCAGTGGCCGCAAGGGGTCTCAGGGGGAGGGATGAATTGGTAGAGCACAGGGGATTTTTAGGGTAGTAAAACTATTCTGTATGCTACTGTAGTGGTGGACACGTGACGCGTTATGCATTTATCAAAACTTTGAACTTTACAGCACAAAGAGTGAACCTTAATTAAGCTACGGGGCTTTAGTTAATAATAGTGTATCAATGTTGGTCCATCAATTGTAACAAAAGTACCACCCCAACGCAAGATGTTACTAATAGTGGAAAATTGTGAGGGTGGGAACAAGGGGATAGAGGGACCCTGCACTCTGTCCTCAATTTGTTGTAAACCTAAAACTGCTCCCAAACCTAAAGTCTGTTACTTTAAAAACAAACTATAGCAGCATGAGCCGTTTCACGTCAATATACAACTTGTGTTTTTGTGCATAGAACTGTCTGCAAGGACACAACCAAAATTAATCGCAGTTGTCTCAGAGTGGTAGGATGAATGGAGAGCTTTCTCCTAGTTCTACTTGTCCTTTTTTTTTTTTTTTTTTTTTTAACAAAAGCATGCGTTAATTTCTTATAAAGAAGTAAAGTGAGGCAGGGGGGCCCAGTGCGCCCCGGAGCCAGCTCTGCCCAGCGCTGGCGCCGCCGAGAACTCGGCTCCCGCTCGGCGCCCGCGGGGACCAGCGCCCTGCTCGGCATCTGCTCCGCCCACCGCGTCCCACGCCTTTTCAGTTTTGTGTCCCGGCGGTGAGGGAAGAGAAGGCAGAATTCCTCCGGTGCAATTGCGTCTGCACACTCGGCTGGCGCAGAAGCCGGGAGGGCGCCGGGCAGGGGCACCGCGGGGCTGGGCCGGGGCCGCAGACACCCGGCGCAGCTCCGGGAGCCCGGCCGCCGCCCCGCCTGGCCTTCTGGGGGCTGGAATGTTCCCGCGGCCGAGTGTACTTTGTTCTGGGGATGGGGGAGGGTGGAGTGAGGGCAGGGCTCCAGGACTCCGGGGCTCCTGGGACTTGGAGGGCAGCCAGCTTTCCGTTCCCAGGGTGCCTTCCGGGGTGGAGTGGGGAGGGCAGGGAGAGGAGTTGTCTAGTTCCCGGGCTGGGCAGCTGCGGGGCACCCGGCGGAACCCCTGGATTCCAGTGCCAGCCCTGCCACGACTAGCTGCATGCTCCTGGCGTCCTGTCTCTTCACCTCTCTGGGCCTCAATTTCCTCATCTACAAAATGGGGATAAGAATAATGATAATGGCACATAGTTATTGCCACTGTGGTAAAGCCCTCTGCAAGCGCTTTTTCCTCATAATAACCCTTTGAGGTAGGTGCTGTTACTATAATAACGTAATTATCCTATTAGTATTCTAAAGTATCGGTATTCATAAGTATTCTATTAGTAGAAGAATATTCCCTCACTGCCAGGCCCTTTAGACAGCACAGATGCTCTGGCTGTAGAAAGCCTGGCCCAGCCTCCTACCAGGTAGTGAAATGTGCACAATTATTATTTTCACTTGAAAGATGAGGAAAGAGAAGCTCAGGGAGGTTAAGTAACTTGTCCAAGGGCACACAGCGCCTAAGTGGCCATCCTGGATGCAAACTCAGGCAGTCAGGCCGAGACCCTCCACTCTTAACCTCTACAGATACTGCAACCCTACTGCCAGTCTTCAGGGAGCCCTTAAAATCTGTTTATTTGGACATATTGCAATCCATGCAACAATTCTGAGGAAGTATTGCTACTAATAATAATTAACTCTAAGTAATGATAACTATCACCAATTGAGGGCTGTGATTCTCAGAACACCCTATGAGGTAAGTACTGCTATTATTATTCCCATTTTAGGCATGAAAGAATTGAGGCACCGGGAGGTCTCTCTGGTGCTAGGAGATGGAACTCATTCATAGTGAAGCCAAGAGCCCAATGACCCCTTAGCTGTAGCCTCCTTTTGTAGTATTTTATAGGGAGGCAGACTCCTCCAGAGTCTGATTATAGAGGCTAGCCTGGAAGGACAGTCCTTCCTTCTCTAAACATTGCCAGAGGCAACTTTGCCTGGTAATCTAAGGCACTCTGGAGAGTGTAATGAGTCTCAAGCAGTATCGAACACCTTCTAGGGAGCTGCTCCTAGTGTACACCTTCCAGGAGCCCAGCAGCTTAGTACCCGTGGAAGCATCTCCACCCAGAATCTTTGCAGAGGGCAGGTCAGCTGCCCTAAGTTGTGAACGAAGGAGTGCTTGGTAGCAAAATCTCCCTGTCCCGTTTTCATTATGTTCCCTTCCCTCTACAACTCCTCCATCACACTGACTGGAAAGTCATTACTAGGCTCCCATCCGCCCCATTTGGGTTAAGAGACTGCTTCTTTCAAAAATGCAAATGTTGCTTCTTTCAAAAATGCAAATGTTGCTGTTGCTTCTATGCAATCTTCCGCCGTGTACCTTCAACCTACCATCTCCTGGGAAAGGAAGAAACACTCTCATTCTTTGTAGTAGGTGTTAAAGGTTTGTGGAAGATGCCTTCGCAAATAGCCACATATTGCTGTCTTGTCATGCGGGGCACACAGTAGGCACTGAATAACTGTTCCCTCAGCCTGGAAGGCTCTTCCTCCAGTTACCTGCATGGCTCCCTCCCTCACCTCCTTCAGTTTTTACTCAAGACACCTTCCCTGTGGGGCCTTCCCTGACCACCAAATTGCAATTACACCCTGACAACCGTCCTGATTCCTTTTCCCTGTTTTATTCTTTCCATAGCACTTGTCACTGTCCTATACACTCGATTATTTTTATTCATTTTGTTTATTGTCTGTCTTCCCCTGCTAGAATGCAAGTTCCTTGAGGGTAGAGACCTCTCTCTGTTTTCTTCCTCCCTGTATCCACCAGTGCCTGTAACTGGGAGGAAGGAAAGGAAGAGGAGGGAAAAGTAGCTTCCCTGGCCCTTCCAACCCTTGGTGACTACCAGCCTTTGGAGGAACACACATTTCTTATTCCTGCTATTTACTTGACATTTGGCACATCATATCCCCTTGGTGACACTGCTTGTAGCATTGTCCCATTCTGCTATTTGACTTCACAGTCGTGTATCTCATGTACCTGAGCAGACAGTAAATTTCCTACCGAGGAACAGAGGGAAAAGGGATCTGAATCTTTGTATCCCCCCAATACCAAGAACAGGGTAGAATTTCTACAGGTTCCAGAGCTCTTCTGATTTCAGAAAGAAAAATGTCACCCCTCCCTCCCTTCCTTCCCCGACCTTGTTCTCCTCCCCACACCCCCAGTTCAGCTCCATTATTGTCAGACTTAACTGCTGAAGTTTGATTTGTCTGACGTTTGATATTTAATGTTTTTAACCAAATAAGTTTATAGCATCTTTGACAAGTAACATTTAATATTTCTTAATAGGGGTCAATATGTGAACTATCTTATTTCTTAACAACAGCTCTGTTTTCTCAGACACTAAATGAAACAGAAAATTTCATACCTTGACTATGTTCTTGCCATAATCTGCATCCTTGGTTTCCTCTTTATTGTTAAAGGGAATTTTTAAAAATTTGTTTAAATGACCTAAGTGAGAAAGAGAGGGAGAGAATGAGTTGCATTCCCCGGAGGTGAATGAAGCCCACTGTCTCCCTTGGCAGTCAGCCACCTCACCCTAGACCTCAAAAATAGGGAATGCACAGCTAGGGATAGCCCTTAGTTTTATAGCATCACAGATGATTACAGCAAACACCAAATTTGTCCTTCTTCTCTTCCTACATTGCCCCAGGCTTGGCTGTGGTCTGAGGTGGTGTCACATCTGACTCAGGGGAAGTGAGAGGTCAGGGGAAGTGGGAGGGACTGCTTGAAAAAGACTATCTAGTGAATATGTAATTTTTATTATCTACAAAAATCTAAAAATGTGCACAAATAAGCATTTATCATGTGATCTGAAGTTTCATCATCCTATTGTAAGTGTATGATGATCTCCATACCTGGCATCTGTTAAAACTGTGGTAAAAGGTGTCATTCGGATTGACTTGAATCTGAGAAAAATACATCAGAATGGGTTCTGCATAACTCTCTACAAAGAATACCTGCAGGGTCCTCGTGAGCTATGTGGAAGGGAGTGATGACTGAATGGAGGATGAATGGGTGGATGGCAAATGAATTGATCTATGGATAAGTAGGTAAATGAATAAATGGGTGAATGGCTAGGGAGCTGCACAAATGGATAGATAGGGGAAGATAGGTAACTGGATTTGCTGGGCTCCAAAGTCCTTGACCTACCCCAGCACTGACCAATGCCTTCAAAGATAGTGGTTTATCTATTGGTCTTCCCCCACAAAATTTTGAGGTCCTCGAAGGCATGAAGTTAATTTTATCATTTTTTGTATCGTGGGCCCCTAGCCTCGTTGGAGCCAATGTCTGCCTCGTTCACAGACGTATTAGTTAGGATGTAAATCTGGCTGCTGTTACACACAGAATCTCATCTGCATGATGGAACACCACAAAGGCCAAAATGTAGCCAGCAGGAAGGGAAACAGAGGAAGGAGTAGGCACACGTGTCCCCTTCAAAGGCAGGACCTAGAAATTGGATGCATCATTTGGGCTCTCATCCCATAGGCCAGGACTTTGTCACATGGCCACACCTCACTACAAGGATGCTGGGCAGTCTCGTGTCCATCTAAAAATTAGTGGTTCTACAAACAGCAGAAATGGATATTGGAAGAAGTCTCTGCCACATAAGTGACCAACACACTCTCATTTGTTAAATGAATAACTAAATAAATGAATCTAACTGACACTGAACATCTGTATCCTGAGGAGGCAAAGCATACTGAATCACATAGTTGAGTGAAAAAAACAAAGCAGGATTCATGAACATAGGATGCAATTATTCCACTTCCCAGGCTCCCTCCAAGTGGTCATGTGACATCACTGTGGCCAATGGGATATAAATGGAAGGCAGCTGAAGACCTCTGAGAATGTTTCTGCTTTTAATACACTTTTCCCTCTTTCTTCCTACTTCTTGATTAGTGAAATAGAGATGTGAGAGTGAAAGTGGAACAATCAACTTGTTACCATGAGACAATGAACAAGAAAGGAAGAACTGCACATTAAGGCCGACTGAGCAGAAAGATGGAAAATAGCAGGATATTGATGATATCATGAGGACGCTGCCCACCCTTGACTGCCTGCCTGCAGACTTCTCGTTAATGAGAAACAGAAGCTCCTCCTTGGTTAAGCTGGGATAGTGGCCTTTCTGTTTCATCCAGCCTAACCGATATATAGAGCTTGAAAATTCGTTGAGTACATAGAATATTTCTGGAGTGATACACAAGAAACTGTAGCCATAGCTACCTCTCCTGGGAGAAGTCATGATGATTGGAGGACAGGGATGGACAAGAGACTTACTTTTCATTTAGTCTTATATTTTTGAACATTGAATTGTTGGCATTTAGATATTCGACGAAAAAGTGTTGCAGTAACATCTTACAGTGAAGAAAGTCAAAAGAAACGGTTTCATTCATGAATTTGATGGCTCAAGAAATTCAATGTCCAGCAGTTGTATTATTGTAACACCATGTTATGATATCATCAGAGGCAAAGTTGTCTCAAGAAACTAATCACAAGGGGTGGTTCAAGAACTGAATTTTGAAAATTATTTATTCGTAAAAATAAATTAGTAGATGGATGCAATACTTCATAAAAGTGGAGGGGTTTGGTTTGGGTTTTTGTTTTGTTTTGTTTTAAATCAAAAGGCGCTTTCATTGTCTCTCTAATGTTTTATCTCTTAAGCTAGGTGGAGAGTATACTGTTTTGATTGCTTGGAATATTTCCTCATTTGAAACTAATTAATTAGTTAACTGAAAACTCAGAGTGCGTTTAAGTGTAATGACGCACTCTGCTTCCCTTGAATTACGACGCACCTTCTCATGGCTGCTACAATGAGCTCCCCAAATTGCACATGACCCACAACTTATCTCGGCCTCAGTTGGTGGCAGTTACCCCTGACAGTGGCACCACAAATAGTTGTGGGGATTATGAACGATCCTGGTGCCTGTGAGTCATGATTCTTATACTTACTTTGATTTTCTTCTTAATTTTACCCATAGATAAATTCTTAATATGGAAGGAGGCAGGGGAGATGAATCAAACACAAAGGCTACATCCACATCTAGAAGGCACAGGAGAGAGCCTGACAGGAGGATCATTTCTATTAGGAACCACATGGCAATGACCAAATCAAACACAAACTGATGGTGCGAGGGCAATTTGTCATAATCATAATCACATCGATATAGATTTGAATTCTGTTATAATTTTAAATAGTAAAATAAGATGAGCTCATGTTTATTCTGCAACAGCACATATTTGTTCCTTTCCTAATATTATCTATGGTGTGAAGATGTGGGGAAAATAAAATTGATTAAAAGGTACATTTTAATTTAAATAAAGCTGCATATTAAAAAAATTAAGTTGGTTATACTTATGCACTTTTCCTTATAAAATGACAAAGTTTTTAAAAGTTCTTTAAAGGGCTGATTTTACTACTCATTTGTTTATAAAATGCTTTTATAAATAGTATGCCAAAAAAAAATTGAAGGGCTGTTTATTTTACTTGTCTATGAAATATTTGATATTCCTCAAAAATAGGTTATGCTCATGAAAATGTGCCTTGTATGTGAATTCATTATGTATGTCACTGGGGGTAAAAAAGGCTGAGAAACAAAAGAAAAATCACTACATTGTCAGTAGAGTCTAATAAAACTAATAATAAGATCAGCTATGATTCAAAGGGGTCACTGAAGAAGATCAAAGCTGGACTTCTGAGTATCAGTGTGTGTGATAAATTACATAATTATTTTGTACCAAGTCCAAGACTCTTACCATGCTACCCCCTAAACCAAAAAAGGAGCGGGGTGTATGTGGAATCTGTAACATCTCACTTGGATGTGACATGCTAAGATACAAAGAAATATATTTCTTAGAGGGACACTGATATTTTTGTTAGGTTATATATTGCTGAATAGGCTTGATAATAAAGATGTGTGGGTCTCTTTGAAATAAAAAATAATACATTTTTGAAAACTTAAACCCTAGTGGAATTTAAAAATAGTATATCTATCTTCCAAATCACAGCAAGATAAAAGCAAACAAAACACAGTCCGCATAACAAACGACAGGAAAAAAATAAATAGAATGATAAACAAGCATGAATCATAAGCAAGATTACCAAAAACAAAATACATAATCAAAACAATACATGTAAATGAGGTAAAGCCCCCTATTAGAAGACAAAGACACACCGTTTAGATGAAAAAGAAATCAATCATATGCCTCGTATAAGAGACACACTCAAAACAAAATTATGCAAAAAGGTTCAAAAGAACACAAAATGCAAAAATTTAACCTTAACTTCATGTGGGTTATAAACGTACTGTGGTACTTATTTACAATTTTGGAGTGGCGGTGATAAATGACTTCTAGTAGAATGCTAGAGTATAATGATTAGGTATGGACCCACCTGTATTAGCAAAATGTTCATGCTTATCTTATTCCTTCAAGACTTCCCTGCTCTCCTTTATGTGCCCAGGAATCCAGTGTGTGCTGTGTGTATATATGGTGGGGGAGGGAGGGAGTGGGAGAGTTCTGCTCACTTCCATCTTTTGCACCACAGCTAAATAGAAGGTAGAGTACAGAGCAAATATCTTTAAGAATATGAAACTGAAAGTTGCACAGTCACCTCTACTCACATCCCACTGGTGAGAGCTCATTCACATGGTCACCCCAAGTAGCAAGGTGGGGCTGGGAAATGCAGTTTCTAGCTGGGTTGCCCAGTGCCCAGGAAGGAGAGAACCGTTTATGGCAATAATCAATCCACCAAAATGATCATCAATTATCTGTGCAAGTCCCCTCACTTGTTCCATCCATTCATTCACTCACTCTTTTTTATAGCCATACCACACACCCTCCCATATACCTGGGCAATCAATCTATTGTGTTTAAAGTACATACTTCTGTTTATATTTTTGAAAAATATGTAATTTTGTTTTGTGTGCATGTAATTTTTCCCTTTTCTGAGTCAATTTTATTGAAGTATAATTTACATTCAAGAGTAGCCAACAGATCTTTGACAAAGGAGCAAAGACAATTCAGTGGAAAAAAGAATAGTCTTTTCAACAAATGGTGCTACAAAACTGGATGTCCATAGGTAAAAAAAAAAAGTCTAGACACAGACTTTACACCTTTCACAAAAACTAACTCAAAATAGATCATAGACTGAAATGTAAAATGCAAAACTGTAAAATGTCTAGAGGACGACGGGAGAAAATCTAGGTAACTTAGATTACCAGTGAATTTTTAGATATAACACCAAAAGCATGATTCATAAAAGAAAAAAAATGGAAAAGTTAGACTTTATGAAATGAAAACCTTCTGCTCTGTAAAAGATGCTGTTAAGAGAATGAAAAGGTCACAGCCCGAGAGAAAATATTTACAAAACACATATCTGATAAAGGACTTGTATCCAAAATATATAGAGAACTCTTAAAACTCAGCAGTAAAAAACCAAACAACCCAACTTAAAAATAGGTAAAAATTCAAGAAGGGAAGCGGGGGTCGGACAAACTGAGAGACTGGGATTGACATACATACCCCACTATGTATAAAATAGATAGTTAATGAGAACCTGCTGTATAGCACAGGGAACTCTACTCAGTGATCTGAGGTGACCTAAATGGGAAGGAAATCTAAAAAAGAGGGGATATATGTATACGTATAACCGATTCACTTTGCTGTACAGCAGAAACTAACACAACATTGTAAAGCAACTATACTCCAATAAAAAAAAAATAAAGAATGATAAAAAAGGTAAAACTTCTGAATAGATACCTCACCAAAGAAGATAAACAGATGGCAAATAAGCTTATAAAAGATCCTCAACATCGTTTTTCATTAAGGAATTGCAAATTGAATGAATGAGATATATACATGTGTATATTTAACCTTATAAGAAATAGTATTCCAAAGTGAGGCACCATTCTACATTCCACCAGCAATGTATAAGAGTTCCAGTTGTTCTGCATCCTCAACAGTAGTTGGTATTGTGAGATTTTTTAATGTGAGCAATTTGGTGATTTAGTAGTATGTCATTGTGGTGTTAATTTGCAATTGCTTGATGACTAATCGTATTGAGGATCTTTTTATGTGCCTATATGCCATCCATACATCTTATTCGGTAAAGTGTCTGTTTAAATCTTTTCTTCATTTTTTTAAGGAAATTTATTTATTTATTCATAAAAATATTTATTTATTTGGCCGGGCCAGGTCTTTGTTGCGGCATGCAGGATCTTTAGTTGTGGCATGTGGGATCTTTTAGTTGCAGCATGCGGAATCTTTTAGTTGCGGCATGTGGAATCTAGTTCCCTGACCAGGGATCGAACCCAGGCCCCCTGCATTGGGAGTGTGGAGTCTTAACTGCTGGACCACCAGGGAAGTCCCTTTTCTTCATTTTTTAAGCAGTTTGTGTGTTTTACTTGTTATTGTGTTTTGAGTTTTCTTTATATATTCTGGATATAAGTCAATATCCGTCAGGGTGCATTCAGGAGAATTATTAACAGGAGATTGGAGTAATGGAGAATTGACTGGTAGAAGTTAGAGAACTCTGGTGAATACAGGGATAGGAGCTACTGGCAGGGCTGAGATGGAGTGTCCAAGGAGAAGCTCCAGACCTTGTTGGAAAGAGCACAGTGTGGTTCCGTGGATGGTGGGGATGACACCTAGATGGCTTACCAGAGGGTACTAGAAAAGGGCCCTTTGGGAGAATGGGGGATGTTGTCCACAGGGAGGTACCATACCTTGGAAGTTGCTGCAAAGTCAACTGAGGGATGCTCAAAGAAGCCGTTCACAGTCAGGTGCCTTGCCAGTGGCACGTCACTTTGAGAAAGTTCTGAGGGAAGCTTCTAGCAGCTGGGCTCTGCTGGTTGCCCTGAGCTACCAGAACTGGGAGCTGGGGAAGCTGCCCTCTGCAGGAGCCAGGCAACGGAGAAAGCTGCACCCTGTAGGAGGCCAGTGCAGGAGACCCTGCACCCTGCAGGACTCGGGAAACAGGAAGAGGAAATTCCTTCCTTTTTCACTGTCCTTCCAGCCTCCTCTACTGGCATTACATCATACCAAATGTCGCAGGTGAAATATTTCCACAGCCCATCTCCATCATCACAGAGCAGGCAAAGAAGGATTTAGACCTGAGAAGAAGAAAAAAAAAATTGATGACTGGCACAAAATTCTTTATCACACGTGTGTTTTGCAAATATTTCTCCCAGGCTGTGGCTTGCCTTCTTATTTTCTTAACAGTGTCTTTTGAAAAGCCAGTGTTTTCAATTTGGTCGTGTTCAATGTATCAATTTTTCTTTTGCCATTCATGCAATTTTTTATTCTAAAAAAATGTCTGCCTAACCCAAAATCAAAGATTTTCTCGTATGTGTTCTTCTAGAACTTATGTAGTTTTAGGTTTATGATCCATTTCAAGTTTTTTGTATATGCATTTTAAAATTTTATATTTATTTTTTAAATACTTTATTTTTCTTTGAGCAGTTTTAGGTTCACAGAAAAATTAAGAAAGTGCAGAGATTTCCCATATACCCCCTGTTCCAACACATGCATAGCCTTCCCTATTTACAGCATCCCCACCAGAGGGTACACTTGTTACAACTGATGAATCAGCACTAACACATCAGAATCACCTAAAGCCCAGAGTTTACATTACGGTTCACTCTTGGTGTTTACATTCTGTGGCTTTGGACAAATGTATAATGACATGTAGCCATCATTATGGTATCATACAGAACATTTTCACTGTCCTAAAAACCCTCTGTGGTCCACCTATTCATTCCCTCCCTGCCCTTGGTATGCATTTTTCAAATTGATGAATGACATATATACAGTAAATTACAAAAATATGTGCATGTACTTTAATTGATAGGAATAGTATTGAGTTGTTTATCTCATTCTGCTTCTTACTTTTGTCACTCAGCACTGTTTTTTTTTTTCAGCACTGTTTTTAAGGTCCATTCATGTTGCTATGTATGCATCTAATCCCTTGCTTCTCTAACTGCTGCATAGTACTCTAACGTGTGCATCTTCCACATTTTACCCATCTCCTCCTCCGCAGATGGATGGACAACTGAATGTCTGTGATTGCCCACTATCAGAACTGACACAGCAGTAAACATTCTAATCCACATCCCCTAATGTACCTGTGTGATCATTTGTCTGGTATATCACCCAGGAGTGGATTTGCTGGGTCCTAGGCTATGCATATATCTGTCTATGTAGTGCCAGACTGCTCTCCAGAAAGGTTGACTGTTTTGCATCCCCACCAGCAGCACATAAAAGAGCCTACATCTCCACATACCTGCTAACACTTGGCATTTCCCAGCTTTCCAATTTTTGCCAGTCTAATAAGTGGAAGGTGATATTTCATTGTTGTCTTAATTGCACTTCTCATTATTGATGGTTTTAATTCTTAATAATTCTCTTCACATGCCTGTTTGGGTTACCACTTTTACAAATTGCCTGTTGATAAATTTTGCCCATTATTCTATAGGACCTGCTACCTTTCACTTACTTTGGATTTAATTTGGTCTTCTTTTTCTAGTTTCCTGAGATGGAAGCTTAGATCATTGATTTTAGATCTTTCTTCTTTCCTAATACATGCATCGATGCACTGCTTTCGCTGCATCACACAATTTTTGATTAACTGTCTTTTCACTTTCATTTACTTCCAAATAGTTTAAAATTTCTCTTGAGACTTCTTCTTTGACCCATGTGTCATTTAGAAGTGTCCTGTTTAATATTCAAGTATCTCAGGATTTTCCAGCTATCTTTGTTATTGATTTCTACTTTAACTCCATTGTGGTCTGAGAGCTGACATTGTATGATCTCTGTTTTAAGTTTGTTAAGGTGTGTTTTGTGGCCCAGAATATGGTCAATCCAGGTGAATGTTCTATCTTGGTGAATGTTCCATATGAGCTTGAGAAGAATGTGTATTCTGAAGTTGTTGGATGGACATCAATTATATCCACTTGATTGATGATCTTTTGTGTTCATGTACGTCCTTACTGATTTTCTGCCTGGTCAGGCTGTCTATTTCTGATAGAGGTGTTGAAGTCTCCAACTATGATAGTGGATCCATCTATTTCTTCTTGCAGTTCTATCAGTTTTGACTCAGATACAATGACAGTCTAATTGTTAGGTGCATACATGTTAAGGATTGTTGTGTCTTCTTGGAGAATTGATCCTCTTATTGTTATATAATGCCTCTCTTTATCCCTGATAACTCGCTGCTCTGTGGTCTTCTCTGCCCAAAATTAATAAAGCTTTCTCTTAATTGACGTTATCATGGTGTACCTTTCTCCATCCCTTTACTTTTAAACTATTTGTGTCTTTATATTTTTTTCCTTTTTTTTGGTCGTGCGGCGTGGCTTGTGGGATCTTAGTTCCCTGACCAGGGATTGAATCCGTGTCCTCGGCAGTGAAAGTACAGAATTCTAACCACTGTACCACCAGGGAATTCCCTATTTGTGTCTTTATATTTAAAGTGTGTTTTTTATAGACAACATAATTGGGTCATTTTTTTTAATCCACTCTGACACTCTTTGTCTTCTAGTTGGTATATTTAGACTGTTGACATTTAAAATGATCATTGAGGGACTTCCCTGGTGGCGCAGTGATTAAGAATCCGCCTGCCAATGCAAGGGACACAGGTTCGAGCCCTGGTTCCTGAAGATCCCACATGCCACAGAGCAACTAAGCCTGTGCGCCACAACTACTGAAGCTCACACTCCCTAGAGCCCATGTGCCACAACTACTGAGCCCACGTGCTGCAACTACTGAAGCATGTGCACCCTAGGGCCCGTGCTCCACAACAAGAGAAGCCGCTGCACTGAGAAAACTGTGCACCACAACAAAGAGTAGCTCCCGCTCGCCACAACTAGAGAAAGCCCACACGCAGCAATGAAGATCCAATGCAGCCACAAAAAATAAATAAATAAATAAAATGATCATTGACATAGTTGGATTAATATCTACTATATTTGTTACTGTTTTCTATATGTTACCCCAGTTTTCTGTTCCTATTTTTGTCCTCTAATTTTTTTCTTCCTTCTGTGGTTTTAATTGAGCATTTTATATGATTCCATTTTCTCTCTTTTCTTAGCATTATCTGTTATGCTTCTGATAACTTTTGATAAAAAAACTTTTTCAGAGGTTTCCCTAGAGTTTGCAACATACATTTACAACTAATCGAAGTCCATTTTCAAATAACACTGTACCACTTCATGGGTACTGCAAGTACTTTACAATAACCAAATATTCCTAATTCCTTCTTCCCATGCCTTGGATAATTGCTGTCATTAATTTCACTTATACATAAGCTATAATCATTGAATACATTGTTGCCGTTATTATTTTCTCTATTAAGAATAAGAATACTAAAAGTTTTTAATTTTACCTTCACTTATTCCTTCTCTAATGCTCTTCCTTTCTTTATGTAGGTCCAGGTTTCTGACCTATATCATCTCCTTCTCTCTGAGGAACCTCTTTTGACATTTCTTGCAGGACAGGTTTACTGGCAACAAATTCCCTCAATTTTTGTTTGTCTGAGAAAGTCTTTATTTCTCCTTCACTTTGGAAGGATAATTTCTCAGGATACAGAATTCTAAGTCGATGAGGTTTTTTTCTCTCAAGATGAAACATTTCACTACACACTCTTCTTACTTGGATGGTTTCTGAGGAGCAGTCAGATGTAATTCTGATCTTTGTTCCTCTGTAGGTAAGGTGATTTTCCCCCCTGGCTTCTTTCAGTATTTTTTCTTTATCTTTGATTTTCTGCAATTTGAAGATAATATGCTTAGGCATAGTAGGTTTGTTTTGTTGTTGTTGTTGTTCTTGTTTTTATCCTGCTTAGTGTTCTCTGAGCTTCCTGGATCTGTGTTTTGGTGTCTGATATTAATTTTGGGAAATTCTCAGTCATTATTGCTTCAAATATTTCTTCTGTTCCTTTCTCTCATTCTTTAGTACTCCTATTATGTGTATGTTACACCTTTTGCAGTTCTCCACAGTCCTTGGATATCCTGTTCCACTTTTCTTTTCAGTCATTTTTCCCTTTGCTTTTCAGTTTTGGAAGCATCTATAGACATATCCTCAAGCTCAGGGATTCTTTCCTCAATCATGTCCAGTCTACTAAGGAGTACATCAAAGGCATTCTTCATTTTTGTTATAGTGTTTTTGATCTCTAGCATTTCTTTTGGAGTCTTTCTTAGAATTTCCATCTCTCAGCATATATTGCCCATCTGTTCTTGCATGTTGTTTACTTTATCCATCTAAGTGCCCTTAACATAATAATCATAGTTATTTTAAAACCTAATCTGATAATTCCAACAGCTCTGCCAGATCTGAGTCTTGTTCTGGTGCTTGCTCTGTCTCTTCAAACTGTGTTTTTTGCCTTTGAGTATGCATTGTAATTTTTTTGAAGGCCAGACATGATGTAAAGGAACTGCAGTAAATAGGCCTGTAGTCATGTGGTAGAGGGGGAAGTGAGGAGGGGAGTCCTATAGTCCTATGATTAGGGCCCAGTCTTTTTTTTTTTTTTTAATTTATTTTATTTATTTATTTTTGGCTGCGTTGGGTCTTCCTTGCTGCGTGCGTGCTTTCTCTAGTTGCGGTGAGTGGGGGCTACTCTTCGTTGCGTTGCGTGGGCTTCTCATTGCGGTGGCTTCTCTTGTTGCAGAGCACGGGCTCTAGGCATGCGGGCTTCCATAGTTGTGGCTCACAGGCTCTAAAGCGCAGGCTCAGTAGTTGTGGCACACGGGCTTCGTTGCTCCGCAGCATGTGGGAATTTCCCAGACCAGGGCTTGAACCCTTGTCCCCTGCATTGGCAGGTGGATTCTTAACCACTGCACCACCAGGGAAGCCCAGGGCTCAGTCTTTTAGTGAGAATGTACCTCTGGATTGTGAACTTCACAAGTGCTTCTCAGTTTTTTTCACCCCCTTAAGTGGAACAGGACGGCTAGAGCTGGCTGGAGTTGGGGCTTTTCCTTCCCCCAGATTGTTTAGGCTCTGCTGAAATCCCAGCAGGTTAGGCTGAGGTAAAATAGTTTCTTCTGGGGGTGTTAAGAAGAATGGAACCCTCTGACATATTTCAAAATGGTTACTTTTTGTCTCCCCCTGCTGGAAGCATGACCCGATTTTTCTCTGACATTTGCTGTGAGAACCTGGTAGATCTCCTAGAGGTAAAACTCACAAAAGTTTGGGTGCCTCTATGAGACTGGGCCCCCCTGGAGTTTTTAAATCTCAAACTTGTCCACATGGAGCCTCCAGCAATTCACCAATCACAGTTGAGGTTTGCCTGCCCTACTGCTGGTTCCCAGAGAGGTTTCTGTCTGTGGGTTTCTGCTCTGGTAGCTGTGAGTATCCACCTGTCTGTGTTTCCACTTTTTGGAGCAGTGGTTTGCCCTGTGTCCTCAATTCTCTGACAGGTCTAAGAAGGGTTGTTTATTCTCGGTTTTTTTTCAGCTTTTCACCTGTTAGGACAGAGTACAGACTTCCAAGCTCCTTACTTGCCCAACTAGAGACTGGAAGCCTCTCTGCTTATTGGTTTGCATGAGTAACTTGTATATTCTATATAGTAATTCCTTATCATTTTTAGATTTACAAATATCTTCTCCCATTCTATCACCTATTGTCCATGGTATCCTCTTTTGAACAGATATCCTTAGTTTTGACATCATCAAATTAATCCATTTTTTTCCTTCTGGTTTGTGCTTTTGAATAAGGAGATCCGTTCTCAACCCAGGTCCCAAAGGTACCCTCTTATATTTTCTTCCATTAACTTTAGAGTTTTACTTTTCACATTGAGGTCTTTTGTCATTTAGAGTGTACATTTCTATTCGGTGTCAGGCAGGAATCCTACTGTGTCTTTCTCCGTCTACTAAGCTGGTTTAATCTGCCCCTTCTTCATCGATGTGCGGTGCCTAACAACCATATACTCATGGTCTGACTCTGAGTTGTCTATTCTATTCCATGGTCTATTGGTCTGTTTTTGTGCAAAACAATCTCCTTGTTTTGCTTTCTCTGGCTTTTTACGTGGCTTTGTAGTGTGCTGCTCTTCACTCTTGTAAGGTTGACTTAATCCTGCTCATCCATATACATTTTAGAATAAGTATATCAAGTTCCTGGAAAATATACCTGGAATCTTTACTGGGATTTCATTGCATATATAAATTAATTCATAAAGAACTGACTCCTGTGTAATATTAAGTAATTCCATCCAAGAGCATAAAATTTCCCTCAATTTCTTCAGGTTAATTTCTATGTCCTTTATTAGAGTTTTAAAGTTTTCTCCGTAGGCTTCTTTTCTTTTCTTTTACAACTTTAAATCAGTTTATTGACACAGTAACACAACACACTGGCCTCCCTGACACCCCCACCCCCTCGCCCAGTCTAGACCTCTCCCCCTTCCTCCCCCCTTAGAACAAGCTGTTCAGTGAAAACAGAAAAGGGCAGGCCACTTCTACGCCCTCAGTGCCACTGCCAAGCCCTGGGGAGCAGGGTCTCAGGCACTACTCAGAACCTGTTAGAGAGGGGCGCAGTTAGCACTAGACTTAGCCAGGCAGAGGCATCCAGTCCCTCGGAGCAGATTCTCCCACAACCCCCAGGCCCTGAGCTGCTCTTCCTCTTCCCCTCTGCTGTCTGTGACCCTAGGAAGGACGTACCTTGGGCCTGCGGCCGAGAGCGAGAACTCCTGGCCGTAATCTGAGAATTGGAGTTTGGCTAGTGTTTTTTTAAGGCCCAGGCACCCCAAAAAAAGCCCTGGTGGTGGGAGTGAACTTCAATGCCCTTATTTTAAATGCACTGATAACATGAAACAGATTAAGCCAGCTTAACCAAATGCCAGAATAACACGAAGCTGTAAAGGAGGGGTCAGACATGCTTTCTCCAGGCCAGACACCAATGCACAGAGAGAAGCCCAGGTGGAGTGTCAAAAAACAATTGAAGGACACTGCCCAGGGGCTGAAAAGCCTATACTCCCGAGTCCCCGGGGTGACAGGAAGCAAGGAAAGAAAATACACAAGTCTTAAAAACCAAAAAAGAAAGCCCAACAGCAGGGGAACCTCAGCCTGACAGTGCTGTCCACCAGCTCTCCAGGCCTTGCCCCCGGACCCAGACAGTCCCTCCCCCTCTAGGCAATGTCCTCCCCTAGGCTAGATAGAGCACATCACACAGCGCAGTTTAAAAAGCTTCTAATGCCAGTTCATAAACATCTTCATTTACTATTGGTGATTACATGTGAATAATATGTTTATACTGTTCTTTATGGAAAACAATTTCAACGAGTCAACGCCGAGAACACAATAGGCAACCCTCACCCTGAGCCCCTCAGCGTCCTTCCCTAGACAGCAAGAAGCCCCCTCCTCTGTCCCAGGGCTGCCTAACTTCCCCTCTTCCCCCACTGTGGCTCTTGGGCAAAGCATCCTCTATGACCATTAGTCCTCATCGGACAAGTTCTGGTCCAGGGGGTAAACCATGAACATCACATCTGGTCAAGAGGGGACACAGGGATGGCCTGGACGCACAATCTCAAAGCCCAAGAAGCTGAAGGTCTCCAGGAGTGGAGCTCTGTCTTCCCGGCCCTTCCTGAAGCGGATGAAGACGTAGTTCACTTTCATCTTCTCTTCAGCAAACTCTAGCAGTGCTAACAACCCTTCTTTGCTCCCATCAGCTAATAATCCATCTGGGATTTCTACACACAGGCTCTGGCTGGACAGGACTGCATCCCAGGAAGAGACCTTCACCTCGGTGACCTCATACTGGAAGTGGACGATGTGAGGTTTTCCATCGTTCACAGGGAGGTCCTGGGTCACAGTGCGCTTCTCGTCCTTATACATTAGAGCTGAGACAGAAGGATCCCTGCCGCCCCCTCGCCCACCGAGGAGCTTCGACAGTGGGTGAGGGGCATCAGGAGCACCACAGAGGCCCCGGAACAATGTGCCTGCAGCACTGGAGCTGGGGACAGTTACTCAAAGGCAAAATACTACTGTCCTGGGTGTTTATCATCGTCGGCGGCTCTGCTCAGGGTGGGAAGAGGCGGCGCAGGGAGTGGGTAGGTGGATGAGTGGGCGGGTGCGGGGTCGCGTGTGCTCACGCGCGGGGCCGAGCTCTGCGGGCTAAGTCCCTGTCGGGCAGCGGGCCCAGAGCCCTCCTCCTGCCTCAGCAAGCGCCTGCCTCCAGCTCCGTTTCTTTTATATTCTTGGTTAAGTTCATTCCTAGGCATTGTACACGCTTTTTTGCTGCTATTGTAACTAGAAGTTGGTTCTGCTGGTGAAGAGAAATGTTACGGATTTATTTTTTTAGGTTAATATTGTATCTAGTGATTTTACTGAATTCTCTTAATAGTTTTAAGTCTATCTGTTGCTTCTCTTTGTTTTTACAAGGCAAATGAAAATGTTATTTCTACATGATGATGGTTTTTTAATAGAAGTATAGTTGATTTACACCTTTGCGTTAGTTTCTGGTGTACAGCAAAGTGGTTCGGTTTATACATGTATATTTTTTTCATATTCTTTCCATTACGGTTTATTACAGGCTCTCGAATATAGTTCCCTGTGCTATACAGTAGGACCTTGTTATCTATTTTATATATAGCAGTTTGTATCTGCTAATCTCAAACTCCTAATTTATCCCTCCCCCACCTCCTTTCTCCTTTGGTAACCATAGTTTGTTTCCTACGTCTATGAGTCTGTTTCTGTTTTGTAAATAAGTTCATTTGTATCATATTTAAAATTCCACATATAAGTGATATATGGTATTTTTCTTTCTCTTTCTGACTTACTTCACTTAGCATGATAATCTCCAGGTCCATCCATGTTGCTGCAAATGGCATTATTTCATTCATTTTTATGGCTGAGTAGTATTCCATTAAAGAAGATTATATATATATATATGTATCTCCATTCTTCTTTATCCATTCAACCTGATACTTTTATCTTTTCTCTTCTAATCCTTCTATCTCTTATTCTTTCTTCCTAATAGCTTTGTCTAGAACTTCTATTATTGTATGTTGAGTGGTAGCAGTACAGTTGGATTCCTTATTTTTTTCCAGATTTTAAAAAGAATGCACTTAAAATCTCTTAAGTATGATTGCTTTAAGTTTTTGATATATCGCCTTTACCAAGTTAAAAATGTCTTTCCTATACCCAGTTTGCTAAGTTATTGAACCATAAATAGGTAACGAACTTTATCCAATGCTTTTTCTTCACCAATTGAGATACTTGTATGATTTTTGTCCTTTATTAATGAGGTGATTTCTGATGTTGAGCCAACCTGAAATTCCTGGGATAAACCCTACTTGATCAAAATAAATTTTTTTAAAATATAAAACTGGGTTATATGACTGGGTTAGTTAGCTGATATTTTATTTAGGATTTTTATATCTACATCATAGTTGAAACAAGCCTATCCTTTCATTTATTGCTTTGTCTTTACTGATTTTGGAACCAAGATTACATTGGTTTCATAAAATGATCTGGGCAGCTTTTGCCCTTTTCTGATTTTTTGGAAAAACTTATAGAAGACAGGAATTAACAGTTCCTTGAAAGTTTGGTATAACTCCAGAAGTTCATAAACTTTTTACTACCGTGACTCCTCCAGCCTCATTGTTTTCTACTGTTTACCACGTATTTTGAAAGATTTGGTTTAGATTAATAAGTGTACAAGTTTTTCTTTCCCTAGGTGGCTACATGCTGTAAAGTACACACAGCCCTTAAGAATGGTGCCACCGGGCTTCCCTGGTGGCGCAGTGGTTAAGAATCCACCTGCCAATGCAGGGGACACAGGTTCGTGCCCTGGTCCGGGAAGATCCCACATGCCACGGAGCAACTAAGCCCGTGTGCCACAACTACTGAGCCCGCGTGCTGCAACTACTGAAGCCCGCGCACCTAGAGCATGTGCTCCGCAACAAGAGAAGCCACCGCAATGAGAAGCCTGCGCACCGCAATGGAGAGTAGCCCCCACTCGCTGCAACTAGAGAAAGCCACGCGCAGCAACAGAGAACAAAAGCAGCCAAAAGTAAACAAATTTATAAAAAAAAAAAAAAGAACAGTGCCACCACAAACTCAAGGTCATCCACTTCAATTGGACTGTCAACACTTTTACTCCCTGGAAGTAAAAGGGTGGTATCCCTCAGCCCCACCTCAAGTCTCCTCCTTAGCACTCACCTTTTACCTTGGAATAGATGACTCAGCCTCCTACTTTACTGAGCAAAGGGGACCCCTAGAGACTAGGTCTCCTGAATCTCACCTACCTACTTACAGTGACTGTACATCCACACCCAATCACACCTCTTTCCACCCATCTCAGAAAACGAGGTGTTCCTTCTTAAATCCAAGACAATTCCTCTAAGTGTGCTTCAAAACCCCATCCCTTTCTCCCAGGGACCTCACTCCTTTCTACATCCTCTCTCTCTCCTAAAATTTAAACCCTCCCTCCCTACAGGGCTCCTTCTCCTCAGACCAGCAACATAATCAAATCTCACCCATCACCAAAAAATCCCTCCTTTGTGTGCTGTGGGACAGGCATTCTCACACTCGGCAGGTGGGAGTGTAAATTGGCAAGATCATTCTGGGAAGCAATTTGGTAACCTGAATCAAAAGCCTGAAAAATATTTGCACCCTTTGTCCCAGTAATCCTACCTCCAGAAATCCATCTAAGGAAGTAATCAGAAATGCTGACAAGGAGAGATGTTTAAAAATGTTAATCTCAGTGTTATTTTAACAGCAAAAATTGGAAACAATCTAAAGGTTCAATGATCGGGGATCGGTTAAATAAACTGTACTTAAATATAATGAAATTTCATGCAGTCACTAAAAATATCATTTTTAAAGAAGAGTGGACATGGGGAACTGTTCATGAAGCAATGTTGTAAGTGAAAACAGCAGCATATAAAAAATATATACAGTACGGTACTGATTTTGTTATATATAAAAATGGCTAATGCTTCTGGAATGTTAGCTATTATATACACCCTCTCCCTCAATCTTCACAACATTCCTCTACAGTTAATACTGTTATTCACGTTTTGTAGAGAAAGAAACCAACTAGAAAGGAAAACATCAATATCTATGGGGAGGAAGATGGGTTACTGATGAATTTCATTTTCTTCATACTCTTTTGTACTTTCTAACTCTTTAACAAGGAGGTATTACTTTTTGTCCAACAGAAATACGGAATCATTCTTCTCCATTCTGGTTTATATACGTGAGTAATGAACAATTTGAACAATCCAGAGAAAATGAAAACCCTCCTCCCACTACTGCTATTCCAACCACCAGAGACAGTCCACTGTGTACAGTCTGGCTGCTTTATATTTGCTTTTGTTGTTTGTTTTTTATTTTTATTTTTGGCTGCGTTGGGTCTTTGTTGTTGCTCATGGGCTTCCTCTAGTTGCGGCGAGCAGGGGCTACTCTTCCTTGTGGTGCGTGGGCTTCTCCTTGCGGTGGCTTCTCTTGTTGTGGAGCACAGGCTCTAGGCGCAGGGGCTTCAGTAGTTGCAGCACGCGGGCTCAGTAGTTGTGGCACACGGGGTCTAGGGCACGCAAGCTTCAGTAGTTGTGGTGTATGGGCTCAGTAGTTGTGGCTCGTGGGCTCTAGATCCCAGGCTCAGTAGTTGTGGCACACGGGCTTAGTTGCTTTGTAGCATATGGGATCTTCCCGGACCAGGGCTCAAACCCGTGTCCCCTGCATTGGCAGGTGGATTCTTAACCACTCCTCCACCAGGGAAGTCCCTATATTTGATTTTAATTTATATTTGGCTTTGGTATTTATATTTGCTTTTCAAATGTGCATGTAGACATATACACTTGAAAAAGCAAATGTGATCATCTCACCACATCAATACTTAAAACTCGACAATTTGAGTCCTCTCAATGGCTGTATTTTGGTTTCCACCCTGAAGGATGTCCAGGGCCCCTTTCTGTTGGAGCAGCCCATGTTTAATTTTGCCAAGTGGTGAACCATCTCTGTCTGTGTGTGCCTGGCCACCCCAAGGGCTCCTGGTTTGGGGTCTGGATAACCGAGTTCTTGTCCTATTTCTGCCATTTACTAGCTGTGCTACCAGAGGCTAATCCTTTTTTCTCTCTGGGAGCCTGTTTCCCCATCCTTCACACTGGGTAACAGCTCTTGCCTTGCCCACTTTAAGGAGACATTGTGATGCTCCAACTGGCTGATGGCAGTGGCTGGTTAAGTGCTGCCCCGGAAGCAGTCCTCCTTGGACTCCTCCCTTCTGCCTCTCCTCCCCATTTCCCTGCAGCCTGAAGGATTCTTCAACTTGTCTTACATAGAGAAGGGGGCCAGAGGGCCGCAAGAAGGGAAGGGACATGGTCCCCAGACAAGCGCTAGAGGCCCAGAGGCTCGAGGCTGGCTTTTGGGCCCCCTCCAGCTCACTCAAGAGTCTTCTGACTGACATCGGCGGAGGAGGACTCTCCGGAGGTGGGAGCAAAAAAGAAATGCCTGGAGTGCAACGGCGTGTACCAGGGGAAAGCACTCGAGAGCTGAAAACGCTACCTGGCTTCCACTTCCAAAGCGCATTTTAAAGGCTCTGTGGGAGCGAGCGGGTGCAGCGGCCAGGGCCTTCTTCCGCGGAGCCGCCGCCCTCTGGTGGCGGCATGCGAATATTACAGCTGCTGTATAGGCCCCGCCTCCCCGTGCAGAGGCTGAGTTGCCACTCACATCCTGAAAGTAAGGGGCCCTTAGGGAGCTCTCAACGAAGACTGAAACCTGGCAGAACGGGAAGCCAGGCCTGGGTGAACCAGGACTGGAACCTGGGACTCCAGATGCCCCACCCAATAGATGCTTACAACAGCTTCTAGTAATCGTTAAAGCAAAAGGCACCAGACAATGACAGAGATTTTATGCAGGCTATTGCAGTAGAGAGAAGGTTCATTAATGAGAACCCTCTCAAACAGAAGGAAGGGGCCTGAGGTTTTAGAGAGGCAGGTGAACCAGGGAGTCATCAACCAGTCTCGTGGGAATAGCAAGAAAGGATGTAGACGGGTTGTTTTCTTGGCATATGCGAGAGCAAGGTGGTCCTGTATCCCCAGAGCTTAAAGAGGTGGGAGAATTTTTTTCGTTCATTCGTTCTCCTATTACAGGATCTTTTTTATCGTTTCAAGTATTTATTTATTTATTTATTTATTTTTGGCTGCATTGGGTCTTCGTTGCGGTGTGCAATCTTCTCATTGAGGTGGCTTTTCTTGTTACAGAGCACGGGCTCTAGGCACACGGGCTCAGTTGTTGTGGCTCACGGAATCTAGAGCGCAGGCTCAGTAGTTGTGGCGCACGGGCTTAGTTGCTCTGCGGCATGTGGTATCTTCCCGGACCAGGGATCGAACCTGTGTCCCCTGCGTTGGCAGGCGGATTCTTAAACACTGCGCCACCAGGGAAGTCCCAGGAATTTCTTAATCATAGCTGCCTTTTGGGAGCACAGGGTTCAGATGAAGTTCAACGCTGTCATAATGGAGCAGGCTGCAGGATGGCCATTTAAGAGGTGAGGATAGTGAGGCCCAGGTCACACATCTGTGGGTTTCAGTGGTTGACAAGATTCCAACCTGCACATACGAAGACAGCAAGGAGACCCCAACCTGAAGTTGAAAGTTCCCTCCAAGAGTAAAATCATAAGTCATCGTCCAAGGGAGCAGCCCAGCCAGCAGCAGAAATGGCCTGCTCGGTTGCGGCTTTCCGTTTGATGGAGCGTATCAGCGACGTGCTGGCATCACCCAGGAAAAGTGTTGGGATTTACCAACACTTTTGATAAGGCAGGGTGGTGGCCCTGAAGATACTGTGAAGTCCCCTAGTCAAGTCTAGGGAAGGACCAGAAACAGGGAAGTTCTGGGATTCAGCTACCGTCTCTCTGTTAGCCAATCTGTCTGTCTGTCTGTCCGTCTCTATGGCCCCCACTCTGTTTCTCTTCCTACCCATCCTTCTTTCTCACCCACAATCTCTACTCCCCGGTAACTTCAGCTGGCACCCGGACACTTGCGGCCACCCCAGCCCCTGAGTCTACCCAACCTCCAGCCGTAGAGCCCACCACGAACTGCAGCTTCCTTTGGGTCTTTTAAGACCCCTCCCCAGAGCCAGCCTGTGTTTTCAAGCCAGGCCCCAAGTCACTGACTGCCCTGCCTGTGCCCTGCCAGGCCTCTGACAGGCAGCCCACCAGGGTGCCTGTCTTGCTCAGGGTTGGGTGGATGGGGTTACATGATCTGCTTCTTGCAGGGGCTTGGACAGGACAGCTGCCCTCAGAGGCGTCAGGAGTAGCTGCGTCCAGGTGGCCTGAGGCTACAGTTTGGGAAGCCAGGATGGAAGTGTCATCATCTTCAGGCACTTGAGCCCACTCATGGGTCCTGAGCTTCGCCTGCAGGAAGGTGCTGACTGAAGAGGGTGGTCTGAATGACCAGAGAGAAGAGGACGCCAGTGTGACAAGCCCAGGCTGTGGTCCCAGCAGTACCCCTGGCCAGCCCACCCCGTTGCACAGCCTCTTTGACAACCTTCTTCCTTCTTGGCATGAGGATTGCCCTTCTTGGCTAGGATCGCCCTAGCCCGATGCCACTAGCCACAAAAATCACCGCTGGCACAGGGGCCTGCTCACCAAGAAGGTTCCAAGCGCCCATTTGTCAATCCATGTGCTTTTTCTCCAGGAAAAGGAGATACCAGCAATCATGACTTGAAAGGATGATCCAATGAGCAGTTGAATTTCTCCTGGTAAATGAATCAGTTGGCTTCCTGATCTACAAATCAGCCTCTCTGAGTCAGCTGAAGTGACCCTCTACTCAGTCTGACCAACTCGGAGACTGTGTCAGGCAGGGATCTTTCATTACAGGTGACAGGAACCCAATGTGGACAATCTAAAGGAAATGGGAACTAGATTAAGATGACCTGGCATGTGGCATGGAACCCCATGCTGGGCGGACAGCTGGACCGCAGGGATGTGTAGGGCCACCGCTCAGACCTCGCACAGCCTCTCCCCACTCGCCTGACACACCCTCTGCACATCACTGCTTCCACCCGCCCCAGGCTGCATCTTACACCATTAACCCTCGGGGAGGGGTGATCTGACCTAAGTCCAAACATCCTGAAGAAAAATGGGCTCTGATTGGTATGTTCAGGTACCCACCCCCAACAATCAACTGCGCCCACTTCCCACTGAACAAAATGGCTTTCTATAACTGGGGAAGGTGATGGCAGGGGCACTGGAGGTAGGGGACAGCAGCGCTAGAATGAGCGCTTCTCTGGTGTGTCTTTGTTACCCCTCTGCTCTGGCCTTTCTTCTGCCATGAATGCCCTTACCACTCCCTCAACCCCTTTACCAGGCTGGCTCTGCCCTCCTTTGAGACTCAAGTTGGCTGTCACCCCCTCCTGGAAGCACCTACCCCTGCCCCACGGGTGCCCCTCATTTGTGCTCCCACAACGCCCTCCCTTCCTGCTTCCATTCCCGCCAGCTCATCCTAGCTCGTAACTGACTTGAAGACTCGGCCATGTCTTATCCTCAGGGCCTGGGACACAGAGGAAGTTCAGGAAATGTTTCCTGAATAAACTGATTCTGAGGGCTTGGATTCAGGAATGGGGGTGATTTTTCAGAAAGGCATCCCAGGATTTCCTTTCCAATTGTTTCTCACGTGATGCAGGGTATCACGTTCAATTCTTGAGTTTCAATTCCTGCTTCACCATGTATTAGTTGGACAAGTTACCTAGCCTCCTAAGTTTCCTGACTCCCTCAGTTCCTCATCTGTAGAATGGGAATACCGATAGCACCTACTTCAAAGGACTGTTGTGAGGGTTAAATTAGATACTGCTTAGCACAATTCCTGGGACAATATACATACTCATTATTTTATTATTGCTTTTACTATCATCATATGCCCCCCTCACTCTCCAGCAGTGCAGAACCCTGTAGCTGTGCAGGGAATGGGATGCCCCTCTCTCCAGCCCCTCACAATCCATAAACAATCATTACTCCATCAATAAAACAAAGGCTCAGACTGGAGCCTCACTGGACTTCTGTAACAAAGGTAGCATCATTCATATGTAAAATCTTTTGGAAAATATAGTAAGGAAAAGTATCAAGTAGTCTAATACATTATACTTTGGTATACCTTTTCCAGTCTATTTTCTTATGAATGTTAAATGCAGTTTTAATCATACTGCATATATATATATATATATATATATATATATATATATATATATATATATATATATATATATTTGCTTTCTATTGTCCATAGTAGCATCATATCCAACAACAAAAAAAACAAACAACACAATCCAAAAATGGGCAGAAGACCTAAATAGACATTTCTCCAAAGAAGACATACAGATGGCCAAGAGGCACATGAAAAGATGCTCAGCATTGCTAATTATTAGAGAAATGCAAATCAAAACTACAATGAGGTACCACCTAACACCGGTCAGAATGGCCAGCATTAAAAGTCTACAAATAACAAATGCTGGAGAGGGTGTGGAGAAAGGGAACCCTCCTACACTGTTGGTGGGAATGTAAACTGGTGCAGCCACTATGGAAAACAGTATGGAGGTTCCTCAAAAAACTAAAAATAGAGTTGCCATATGATCCAGCAATCCCATTCCTGGGCATATACCCAGACAAAATTATAATTAGAAAAGTTACATGCACCCCTATGTTCATAGCAGCACTAATTACAATAGCCAAGACATAGAAACAACCTAAATGTCCATCAACAGATGAATGGATAAAGAAGGTGTGGCATATATACACAATGGAATATTACTCAGCCATCAAAAAGAATGAAATAATGCCATTTGCAGCAACATGGATGGACCTAGAGATTATCAAACTAAGTGAAGTCAGAAAGAGAAAGACATAGTAGCATCATATCATGCCTGCTATATTGTTATAGATAATGCTGAATACACCATTTCCCAGCTTTTCAAGAAAGATAATTTTTTTAAAGTTACAGTCATGACTCTTATACAGAAACAAACTGAACACATTTAAAAATATTCTTTAACTCATTATAAACCAGGGACCCAGGAAGATGCTATAACCACTTCAAAGGCAAAAGTACAGAACAGGCACATTTATAGACACGTTTATAGGAATATTGAGATGAATATGTAAATGGCTTCTTGCACAGTGGGGAAGGAAGTCAATTGAACGCCCACTGGACTGAATTTTTGCAGGTCCCTAAACATGTCTGCTGCTGGCTGGACTCATTCATTGTACTGTGAAAGGTTGCGACCCAAGAAACTCCCACATAGTTGGATTGCTATTCAAGGATGAAGGCATCATACAATCTCAGATATGAATATACCAGATCTAGCTGGCCAGGCTGCTCATGACTGCCAGGAGGAGACACTCACAGATCACTTATAAAAGTGGGGTAGAAAGGGAATCCACGCCATCAAGCGAGCTAAAAAACAATATGGATGGTACAATCCCATTTTATAGTGATGCTAATATATGCTAAAATGTATATAGAAAAATCTACAGGAATATATGCCAAACTGTTAACAGTCTTTATCTCTGGAAGGTGGAGTGATGAAGGATTTTTCATTACCTATGGGTTTGGGGGTTTGTTTGTTTTTTTGCAATATTTGAATTATTTACAATGGACCTGTATTACTTTTATAATTTTTAAAATAAGAAAATGGCAGTTTACACGCTACACATTAAGACTTTATGGATGCTTTCAGATATTCACTCATGCAATCTTCCTGAAAGAATTACTCAAATTACTTAAGTACATATAGACTCCAACCCACTGAAACATAAGTCAAAATCAAGAATTTAAGGAAATGCAGTGTGGCTGATTATATTTCTCAAGTATGACCACACCAACATATGTATGTATGTAATGTGTATGTATATGTACATGTTTGTGTACATGTATGTATGTATGTGAGCATCCCACTTGTTCATCTTATGTAATGATGTTGACATACTTCCATTCGATCTGGGTGGACCTTTATAACTGCCCCAACCAATAGGATGCAGCAGAAGTGACAATGAATCATTTCCGAGACTAGGTCATCAAATTATCGATAGTACGGCTTCCACCTGGATCTCTCTCTTGGGGGATGCTTGCCCTTGGAACTCAGCCCCTGCATTTCGAAGAAGTGTAGGCTACACAAGAGGCCATGTGTGGAGTTCTGGTTAATAGCCCCAGCCAGGCCCCCAGCTGGGTGACAGCCAGCACCAACCATGGGTGGATGAACAAGCCTTCAGATGATTAAGGCCAAGCTAGAGACTCAAGGCTTTGAGTCTTCCTGCTGAGGCCTCCAACATCATGGCGGAGAGACAGGCCATCCCTGCCATACCCTGTCTAAGTTCCTGATGCACAGAAACTGCAAGAGATAGTAAATGATTACTGTTTTAAGCCATTAAGGTTTCGGGGAGCAATATATGCAGCCATAGTGACTGGAACATGCAGTATAAGCATAGAGAATTCAATATAAATATCATAAACACGGTTAAAATTTGAATGACGAATTCCCATTTTTGAAAAAAGAAGACCTATATAGTTTTTAAAAAGAGAGATATGATAATTGAGCCTTTAATGGAGAGGCATGGAAGTAGGGAGCTGGGAAACTTCTCAGCTTACTTTGTAAGGGAGGAAAAAAATTATAGATTTTTCTTGAATTTGAGAGTTGGAGAAACATGGGTCCAAGAAAGTGTTTTATAATCTGGAAGGTGTTAACAGAATTAAAACAATAAACTGTACACTTTCCAAATCACAGAAGATAAAAAACAAATCATACATATCATAGAAGGCAAAAAACAACAGAAACACAAAGAGAAAGCATAGACCAAAACACGAAAATAAAGCCCAAACATGAAAATAAGACCAAACATGCCAGAATAAATATAAATGCATTACGCTCCTCTACTAAAAGCCAAAGACCCTCCAACTGAGTTAATACAATTTCATTACTACAATGCACCCATATTACTGTATATAAGATATAGCTAAATAAAGATACACCCTTTCCATCTGTGGCATCTGCACATTAGGCAAACACGCCTTCCAGACAGACCTCTTGCCAGTTCCACTCAGCTCCCTGCCTCTTAAGTCTCCAGATGGATGTGGGCTAACGGTAGGGCCCAGGGCAGACAGAAGTGACCACCTCAGGAAGCCATACCTTCGTGAGAGGAGGAGCTGCCCAGTTTTCTGGCTGGAACAACCCCGAACAGGGAGTGAGGGTCAAACATTCCCCCTACATGCTTCCTGTCTGAAGGTTCTAGGCCAGATTAGAGGGCAAAGCATGCTCAGGCCACCAACCATGCCATCTTGCCCAGCCCACTGGCACATCATTAGGGAAAATTCCTCCCGGACTCCTGCCAATCATTTGCTACTTTTTCTGAAAGGTTCTGAGTTTTTATCTTTTCCTATGTCTTAATTAGCTTTCAAATTGGGAAGTTGGGAGATGGTCTATCTAGGAAGGTTGTTTAATGCCATCTTAAGTCTAACGTCTTATTATCTTAGGAGACGTTTTTTAAAAACTGTCAATGAAACATCAGGTGCTGTGCTACGTGCTCAGAGCACAGTAATGAATAAAGCCTGGCCCCAGCCCTGGAGAGGCGCTCACGGCCCGGGGAGGGGGGCAGGGAGCAAGCAAGTACACAGCTAATGGAAGGCAGAAGGAAATAAGTGCTAAATATCGGTGCCGCATGGCAAGACAGGGAGGAGGGAGCACTTAACGCTGATGGAGGAACGGAGGGGGCTTTATGGCGAGTCTGCAGGGCCTCCCTCTGAGCCCACAACAGTAACTATAAACGGAGGAAAGTCCCCACACGCCCAAAGCGCCGTCAGCATTCAGAGCCTGGTCTTCCTGGGGCAGCTAGCCACTTGGAGGGGAAGGCCCCCTCCCCTGGGGCAGGGAGGCTGTGACCCTCAGGAGGGGCGAGGGGAGAGGGCAGATGAAACGGGTCACATTGGGTTCAGGGGAAAGCAGTGGCCCAGGATGAGGTGTCATCATGCAGGAGACCCCAGCCCCGAGGACTTCAAGGTTTCTGACCTTACCTAAGGTGAAATGTTGCTAACGGTCAGGGGGTGAGTTGTGGGCATTTTCTCAGTCCCAGCTTGGAGGGGAGGCAGAAACGAGACAGGGGGCTGGTGGGGTCCAGCCCCAGGAAACATGAGTGGGGGTCTCAGCTAAAAGGGGGGGAAGGGGATCAGCATTTATGAGGTCCCTCCTCGGGGCCAGGCACTACAGAGCATTAGCTTATCTAATCTTTGTAACTCTGCAAATACTTACTGAGCACCAACTCTGTGCCAAACACTGTTTTAGGCACTGGGGATACAGTGGTAAACAAAAATCAAGCTCTTCGTGAACAAATAAACAAATATTTGACATAATTTCAGTGATAAATACCTATCACCAGTATTAAGTATTATGAAGAAAAATAAAGGGGAAAAGAATAAAAGGAGGTGCCATTGTCAAGAAGTGGTCAGGGAGGCCTCCTGGAGAAGGTAACATCTGAGCAGCGACCCGACTTAGCAAGAGAAAGAGCCTTACAGCATTCAGGGAGGTTTCCCCAGTCCAGAGATGAAGAAACAAACCTCAGAGAAATGCAGTGGCTTTCCCTAGCTTACAAAGCTCCTAAGACTCCTCTAGGGGAAGGTATGAGATTCTAGGCTCAGGTGATGTACTGAGAGCCAGCACCTGACCCTCAGACCCTCCATTCACAGACAGTTGTGGTTACAGACCCTTAGACCAACACACTTGGTAAGAAGTCAGCCCTTGGTTTCTTTCACTTTATTTCTTCCCCTTCCCCTTCTCTCCCTCTTTCTCCCCCTCCTCCCTCCTCCCTCCTCCCTCCTCCTCCTCCACCTCCTTCTCCTTCTTGCTTTTACAACATTTTATTATAAATAAACATTGGGAAGTTTATTATAAATAAACACACAAAGGTTCAATTCAATGACTAATTATAGGAAGAACACCTGAGTAACCAGCGCCCAAGTGAATAAAATATTTAGTTGCCATCCCAGAAGCCTTCATGTGTTCCTTTCCATTTTCTTGTCATTCATGGTAACCCCTTCCTTGCTTTCCTTATCATTTTTTACAATCTATTTTTGCGTCCCTAAACAATAGTTTAGTTTTGCCTAATTTTGAAATTTATAGAAATGGTAAATTTTGTATATATTCTTTTTGTCTTCTTTCACTCAATATCATGTTTATAAGATTCATCCATGTGGCCGAGTATATCTGTTTGCTAGAGCTGCCATACCAAAGAAACACAGACTGGCTGGCTTAAACTAAAGAAATTTATTTTCTCACAGTTCTAGAGGCTAGAAGTCCAAGATCAAGGTGTCAGCAGGGTTGGTTCGTTCTGAGGGCTATGAGGTTCGTTCTGAGCAGACCTGAGGGCTCTGCTTCAGGTCTCCTTGGCTTGTCGATAGATGGCTGTCTTCTCCCTGATTCTTCATATTATCTTCCCTCTGTATGTGTCTGTGTCCAAATTTCCTCTTCCTATAAGGACATCAGCTATATTGGATGAGGGCCCACCTATATGACCTCATTTTAATTAATTACCTATGTAATTAAATATGGTCACACTCTGAAGTATAGGGGTTAGGGCTTCAACATTTGAATTTGGTAGGGTAGGGGAGCTACAGTTGAGCCTAACACTGGATGTAACTGTGGTTCACTCATTTTCATCATTGCGTGGTCATCTATTGCATGAATACACCACAATGTATTTATCCATTCTGCTGTTGATGGGTACTTGAGTTGTTTCCAGTTTGGGGGCCATTACAAATAATGATGCTTTGAATATTCTTTTATGTGTAACTTGGTGCAAGTGTGCATGAGTTTCTTTAGGGTTTACAACTAGAAATGGATCAACTGACTCATAGGGTAAGTTTATCTTCAATTTTAGAAGGTATGTGGACAATTTTCCAAAATGGCTGCACCAATTTCTTCTTAGCCCAGCCATACAGCCTCACATCTCATTGCTCTACTCCTCACCAGCACTTGGTATCATCAGACCTGCCAGGGTTAATTGTGGGGTGGTTATTTTGCATTTCCCTGATGACTGATGGGGTTAAGTACATTTTCACACTGGCCATCTCTAGCTGCCATTCTGTGAAGTGCCTGTTCAAGTCTTTCGCCAGTTTTTCTATTATCTTTTTAATTTTTGAATCTCTTCACTTTCTGCACTCATGGCAATTTTATTTTATTATCGTTTATTTTAAGGGCATAGTATTAACTTTCCTGTCACTTGACCTTGGTCAGTACAATCTGATTCACCCTGAAATTTTTTGATAACTTTTATCTCAGAAAACAAGTGTTAGAGGTTTAATCTCTTTCTTCCCAGAAGCCCCTGGGCTTCCTATGCAAACATTCCAACTCTCCCCCTTCAACTTTCTACCTCCAAATGTGGATAGAGTCTCACCCCAAGTCACAACATCTTCTCCTGCCTGACCTGCTGCTATGCCACCCACACAGGACATGATAATTGAAGGAGATCATGTGCAACGTCCAGCGTGATCCCTGGAACTCTGTATGCTGTTAGTGACTATTACTTTCCTTCCCCTTCTTGATGCTCTGCAGAAAGGAAAAGCACCAGCTAAGAATAACAATTACTGACTGCCACCTGATTGCCAGGTCATTATGTCAAGGACTGCTATCTGCCCATTCATTGCCATTCTCTTCCTCTTTCTTATTTACAGATTTTATTCAGGGAAGTAACATGCACCCTTTGCCTTTGCTGCCTTCTTGACACCTGGAACTTGGAGCTCCTGCAGCCATCTTGGACCATGAGTTGTTGCCTTAAAGGATAAAAGATCTTGCCTGGCTCTGTGACAAAGTGGAGCCATCAGACCAGACTTTGAAAGACAATTTGTTTCATGCAAGAGAGAAATTAGCCTCTGTCATCTTAAAGTCACTGTTATTTGGTTTTCTATTATATGAGGCACAACCTAATCCTGATACTTAGGGAAAACAC
This sequence comes from Eschrichtius robustus, assembly GCF_028021215.1. Classification (NCBI taxonomy): domain Eukaryota; kingdom Metazoa; phylum Chordata; class Mammalia; order Artiodactyla; family Eschrichtiidae; genus Eschrichtius; species Eschrichtius robustus. The sequence goes on along the minus strand of NC_090824.1, from coordinate 128,940,865 downwards.
ATGTTTTCAGTTAATTATAGACATCTGTTTGCTGGAGCTAAGTTTTCCTGCTTCCATTAAAATCATTTTTCTGATCGGTAAATTCTAACATATTTAAATATCCACACTCAAATTTATATTTTTCAAATAGCCCACTGGATAAGTATTTCATACTGATACGAGTAACTGAGATACAGTGTCTTAAATAGCTATCAAATTAGGTACTCGCTATGATAGGAAGTATTCCTTACTCCCCAAGAAGTTGTCTTGTTTATGACAGCTACATGTAGGTAAATGTCAGGATACTCAGGAGGCAGTGAATTCATTCTTTTTGAATGGAATTAGCAGCTAGCATTCACAGAGAACTTCCTGTGCAAGTCAGCCAGGCTGCGTCCTGTTCAAAGTGAGGCTCTCAAGTCTTGCTCCGTGACTGGAACGTGATAAAGATATGGGTCACCGTCAGACAGCAGGTTGATGTGTTTGGTCATGGAACCATTATTAAAATGGGGAGTGGTGTACACACCCACACACACAGCCCTACACAATAAGGAGGAGGCTGCGTGGGACGTAGGAGAGAACACTGCGGATTCCGACTTTAAGGCCTTATATGGTTCACTTTTTCTGAGCCTCAGTTCCCTCATCTGAAAACGGGGGCTTATCACATGGGTGTATTGTGAGGATTAAATGAGAAAACACATATAAAATGCTGGCATAAAGGAAGCACTCAATAAATGTTAAATAAAGTGGGTTTGTTTTTATTTTGAATCTGTCAAGGGGCTAAGTGGGGTCAAAGACCAACCTGTCGGGGCTTCCCTGGTGGCGCAGTGGTTGGGAGTCCGCCTGCCAATGCAGGGGACACGGGTTCGAGCCCTGGTCCGGGAAGATCCCACATGCCGTGGAGCAGCTGGGCCCGTGCGCCACAACTACTGAGCCTGCGCTCTAGAGCCCATGAGCCACAACTACTGAGCCCATGTGCCACAACTACTGAAGCCAGCATGCCTAGAGCCCGTGCTCCGCAACAAGAGAAACCACCGCAATGAAAAGCCCGCGCACCGCAACGAAGAGTAGCCCCCGCTCACTGCAACTAGAGAAAAGCCCGCACGCAGCAACGAAGACCCAACGCAGCCAAAAAAAAAAAAAAAAAAAACCAATCTGTCATTTCAGTAGAAGGCCTTACTCCCAACTCCAGCCATGCAAGTCACCCTCCACCCAGGCCCCAGGGCAAGAGGCTGCTGAAGCTGTAACCCTGACAGCCCCGGGGTGGGTTCCAGGGCCCCTCAGCTCCCAAAGGCAACAGCACTCCGCATCACCAAATCCTAGAAGAGCTGGGTGTAAGTACAGATTAAGTTTCCATTTTTACTTAAAGATCCTAACTTCTGGATGTTTATTTTGGGGATGACAGTGGTGGATTAAGCTACTTTAAGATGTTATAAGTTGAAGTCTTTCCTTCCCTTGGCTGCTAAAGTTTAATTCAGTCTAATTATTTCATATGGCATCAACTATAATAGTTTCATAATTTCTAGTATATTAAGCACTTAATATGTTGTGTCATTTGAAATCACATATTAAATTCAGCAAAGTACATTTTAATGAGAGTTAAGTGGTGTGAAAATATTAATACAATGTGATGGTTCATCTTGGTGCTCATATTTTGTAGGTCTGTTCCTGATGCACAAATGCCTCGCTCACCAGGTAAGGGAAGCACTTAACTGCCTGGGGCTCAGATGGGTGTCTGACCAGAAAATATTCCTATCTTTTGCTGTACAGCACTTTACAGTGGGATTTCTCATTGGGCCTCACGACCCTGTAGAGCAAGCAGGGAAATCCTTACTTCCATTTTAGAGATGAGGAAACTGAGGCTCATTCCTGGGACATCACACGACTCTTCTTGGCTCAAAGCCATTGCAGTTTTTCCCCTGCTCCACAGCTGCTGTCAGAGTAACCTGGGGGGTGAGTGATGTCTGGACTCTGGTGCAGCAAGGATTTGGAAGGGGTATCACACTTCTCCAACCCTGTAACCCCACATAGAGAAACTGACAGAGCCACAGAGAAGCTGGTCAGCTCTGTACTTGGACTTGGCAATTCTTTTTGACCACTCTTTCAGCGTGTACGAAAATCACAGTGAAGCCTTAAGATAGCAACAACTCAAAAAAATATGAATTTAAGGCAGCAAAGAGAGAGATTTGAGAGAGAGCTTCCTAGAACCCTTCAAACTGTATTCCCATATTCCTTCTGGGTACAAAGTTAGCACTTGGAGTCAGAGAGATCCGAGAGCAAATTCCAGTGTCGCTGACTAGCTTTACCTCTCTAGCCTTAGGTTTTCCCCATCAACAAATCAGGAATAATAAACTCCCTTGTGCTTATCTCTCAGAGACATTAAAATGAAACAGTACCTCATAAGATCCTGTGTTGATCTTAAAGGGCAGGGACTCATGCTAAGCTGAGTAAACAGGAGTTAGTCTATGTGGTGTCCCTTCCCAGCAAGGTAACTGCAATTTTTTAAAAAATTTTATTTATTGTTGGCTGCATTGGGTCTTCGTTGCTGTGCGCGGGCTTTCTCTAGTTACGGCGAGCAGGAGCTACTCTTCTCTGTGGTGCGCAGGCTTCTCATTGAGGTGGCTTCTCTTGCTGCGGAGCGCAGGCTCAGTAGTTGTGGCGCACGGGCGTAGTTGCTCCGCGGCATGTGGGATCTTCCCGGACCAGGGCTCGAACTGTGTCCCCTGCATTGGCAGGCAGATTCTTAACCACTATATTACCAGGGAAGTCCGTAACTGCAATTTTAACCAGGGCCTCTGGTAACTCAAACCCAAACGACTGAAAACAGTGCCCATAGTAGCTCAGTAAAGGAGGAAAAAAAAAAAAAAAGACCTGTGAAAAAAATTCCATTGTAGCTAAAACAGTCCCCGTAGTAGCTAAAAAGGAAACGGAGCCGTCTCATGCCCCCACCCCCACTCCTCCTTCTTGCTGGGCCTTCAGGGCTCAGGAGAAGGCGGTGTATGGTTCAGCAGGTCCTAGACCCTAGGTCCACAACAGCCCCTGTGGACTGTTCCTGGGATCCTCTATGCCCCAAGGATGACCACCATGCTGTACTCTTCTAAAGCAGAAAACAAAAACAGTGTTGAATTTTAACATCTTGCTAATTATAGTCTTGAAAAAGTTCTTCATTTACCCAGTTACAAAAATCACAGCCAGTCAAAGCTGACAGAAATGTTAAAGATCGTCAGTAGGGCACTCTCCTCACTTGGCAGAAGATAAAACAGGACCAGAGAGGTCCAGGGAGTTGGTCAAGGTCACAAACACAGGTGCAGGGAGGAATGGGAACTAAAATTCAGATCTCTCACCTCTATACCACAACTGCTCAATAAGAAAAAACAAACAGAACAAAAACCCACCTGGTTCAAAATAACACAAGCTCAAGTAGCCAGAAACAGCAAACAACCTGGTCCATCTCCTGCTGGTTTCCGCAGTAAGGCAGTTATGAACCCACAAGATGTACCTGTCACCATGACGTGTGCGCATCGACTGTGTCGAAAAGGCTCTCCTAAACAAATGAAGAAAAACGTGGATGCTAATTGAAGATTAGCATCATCTCCCATCAACGCTAATACGCTTTTTGGTTATTTGCAATTCCCTTTTGTAAATCTGAGGGAAACATCATTGCCCAAATTAGCTCTTTTCACTCAATAAAGGCCATATTAGCATTCTGAGGTTTGTGTTTGCTTACCGCTTATTTAGAGAGAAGTCAGATGAGAAGTTGGGCTGCCTGCACCTGATTTCCATTTCACTGAAGACAGGTGAGGGGAGGAGCTCCAAAGTCCCCAAAGGCCAGGCCAGGTGCTCCCTGGCTGGAGCTGAGATGGGTTCACAGTATGGAGCCAGACCTCAGCCTGGAGCACCAACTACCTCCACAGCGTCCCCTCCCCTGAAGGACTGGCCCAGATGGGTGAAGCTGACTCACGTGACTCCAAGGTCTTCCTTTGCCTGAAACTCTCTGTCCTGTCCTCTCAGGGCTGCATCCCTATCATCAAGTGACAACTCAACTGTCCCCTCCCGCCTGTCTACCCACTGAAGTGGGCTTCATTACCCAGCCATGCTCTATACCGCATGTTCTTTCTACTCTGTCTCAGCACTGAGAATGCTCTCCCCCCTTGCTGGAATGGAAGCTCCATGACCCCTGCTGCCCCAGCGCTCACGTCATAGGTGCTCTGCAGCTGTTGAAGAAATGAAAGCAGGAATGAAAGTTTGAGCTGATAAGACCTTGGGAGTATTGCTTAAGAGGAAAAGGGCAGACTACGCTCCTGGTCCCAAATCTTTTCTCTCTCGAGTTCCACTGTGAAGAGGAAAAGATCAGTCTTTGAAACCAGACTTGCATCCAAATCCCAACTTCTTTCACCACTGGCAGGATAATTTTGGCCTTGATAGTTTAACCAACTAGAGGCTCAGTTTTCTAACCTGCAAACTGGCGGGGGAGGGCACTGACCAGGTTAAGTGCCTGCCCCAGGACTGGATCAAAGGGTGGTGACCTTTCCCAGACCGCCACCACTCCCGAGTCACTCTATGCAAAGCCTGGACCCCACAGAGGACACCCTCCCTCTTCCCCTTGGCTTCAAGTGGCGATGGTCCTGAGAGTCCCGGGGGAAGCAGCGGCAAGTCACTGCCGCTCCGGAGCTGGTGCCCACGGCCGCCCCAGCCCCAGCCCCGCCCCTTCCGGTTCACGGTCGGCTGCTCCAGCCCTCGCGGGGGTCACGGGTCTCAGCCCGACCATCGGTTCGCAAGCGTTTCGGGGTCCCGGACCGCACTCCTGTGGGGACCTCACTGGCACCAAGGGCCCTCGTCCCAAAAAAGCATTCTCGCCCCGCACACGCCGTCACGCCTAGTTGGCGGACCACAGCGCTGCCACATTCCCCTCCGCCGCGCCGGGAAGACCCGAGGCAGACCCTTACCCTTACGCACTCAGCCCGGCCGGCGCGGAAGAGGCGCGCTAGCACCGCGCACCACGTAACCGAGCGTGTCTCCCGGCGCCGTCCGCTAGGCGCGCACAGGTCGGGCGGGCCGAGGGCCAATTTCCCATGGTCCCTTCATTTGCATATAGAATGTAAGAAGGTTATGGAGACTATTAACTTTAACTTGGCCGTAATCACAAAGACATGAGAGTATGTGTGATACGAAAGGTCAAAACGTCTTGTATATTGTGAAATTTTTAAAAGAGGGCTACAGTGTAGTCACCATAACCGTAAAAGTTTTTATATTCTTAGCTTTATAAACGTCGGAGTAGAGCATACTGTTGTGCTCGCTTCGGCAGCACATATACTAAAATTGGAACGATACAGAGAAGATTAGCATGGCCCCTGCGCAAGGATGACACGCAAATTCGTGAAGCGTTCCATATTTTCGTCCCTGAGTTTACCAGGTGCACAGTTTGCACGTTGGTGCAAACACTTTTCACATACAGGTTCTACTTCTTGTTTGACACAAAGGAAACTGTAGTCCCTGGAGATGGAGTAAAAGTGTGGGCAGTCAGATTTATCGCTTTGCTGTGCTTTTCACATCTGGCTCTCGGGCCCCAGTCTTCAACCTTTCAAATCTTGCTTCTGCTTCCCTCTGCATTATCCTGAGTTCTACTGTACCTTACACTTAAGGAAATGGCCTTGCCAAAGTTGATCCGTTTCACGTCCAAAACACAACAGGACCTTAGTGCTACCATAAACATAAGTTGTACCATACCAGGAACTTGGAACAAGACTGACTCCTCATGCTGCCTCTGAATCTTAAAAAAATAAATAAAGTAATAATAATGCACATCTTATTGAACATCTATGGGCCAGGGCCTTCACCAGTATCTCATTTTAATATTCCTGACAGCCCTGCCTTGTGGGTATTACTGCCACCATTTCACAGGAGACACTGAGAGGTAAAGCCACCTGGGCATGATCGTGTAAGTAGCTGAAACAAGGCCTGATAAGACCTCTAGAGGCACAGACCCTGAAAAGACCCAGGTCCTGCCCCCAGGTAATTCAATTGCAAAAAGCAGTCCTAATGAGTAAGATGAGAAGGGAAAAAAGGCCAACAAAGTTCAGATTTCCTGTGATGTGTTTGTCAGTGTTTTTTGAGGTACCAATTTCTTTCCAGGAGAAAAATGTTGGTGCATATGCTTTGCTGGTGCCCGAGCACGCGCGTAGTCCGCCTGGCGGTCTCCGCAGCCGCTGCGAGCCGGGTTGGTCTGTCTCCAGCGGCCGCACCGCTCCCAGGCTCTGTGCTCTGCTCAGTCAAGGCACAAGGACAGTCTTGGAGCCCCAGGGCCTCGCCAGGGCAGCGGCGGGCCCTCTCCCGCCGGGTGCTCGGAGCTGCCGAGCAGCGTACCATCAAGGATCCATTTCTGTTCTCTTCAGTGGAGGTGAAATGATCCTTTCCAGGTAACAGCCAAGAATAGGGATCCGTGGGACCTCTCATTGCGCCTCCTCGGCTCACGGCCTCCAGTTCATGGAGTTAGAGGACAATCTTTGGCTTTCTTTTCTCCCCCCAAAAATGCCTGGTTCCTTGGAGGCCACCTGGGTAATTGGGTGAGTAGTTTTAAAGGTCACTTTCTGGGATGCCCAACAAGGAAATGACCAATGGTGGTTTGGCTCTCTCTCCTTCTAAAGAAACTCGTCATCCTTCGTCCCTCTTCTTGGCATAACCCTGGTCTCAGAGCAAAAACTACAAAAGACACAAGCAATTCCTAGTGCTGTAAAAGCCAAAGACCTAGCTGACTTTCAGGGCTCTGCACAGTTCTATGAAGTAGGTATCCTTTTCCCCCTCATGTTATAGATGAGGAAGCTGAGGCACAGAGAGATTCAACAACTTGCCCAACCAATGTCACACAACTAGTCAGTGTCAGAGAAGGGATTGAGACACAGGAAATCTGGCTGTAGAGTCTGTGCTCTTAACCAAACACTATGCTCCCTGTGGGGGCATAGAGTGGGACATGAGGCTGTTTAGAATTAATGCAAAGAATATGCAGGTCCAGTTCTGCTTTTGTTGGTGGTCTAAATTCAAGGACAGGAGTCACATTTTTGTAAAGGATCAAGGCTAGACTTTAGATCAGGGTAGCTGGGAATGTGTGTGCCCAGTGACCTTGCAAAATTAGAGGGAGTGAAGGAGCACCCTCTTCGGGATGCAGTGGCAAGAGGAAGAAAGCTTTCCTGTTCTAGGTTGACAATCCCTCACCTGACACCTGCCCCCCCAAGACTAATCTTATTGATGAAGGATATTCTGAGCAGTAAGTCTGTGTTTAATTAACTATGCAAATGAGCTAAACTGCTTCCCGGTAGCTGCTGCCCAGAAGCACCTAGAGATTCCTTCCCTCAGAAATTTCCAGCACCCAGATGAACAACAAAGTTGGAACCTATTCATCTAGACATCTGTTGAGTACCTGCGATGCATTGGGCCCTGTGTTGGAGGTTACAAGGAAGGGCAAGATGTGGCCCCGATTGCCGAGGCACTTACAGCCTATGAGAAATGGAAACACCAAGTATAACTCAGGGAGGTGAGCACTCTATTAGCTTCATTAACCAAGTGCCACAGGAACACAGAGGTTACTCCCAGGAATCCAGAGATCTTCCAGGTGTCTCTTGCCGATATGTTACGCTGAATTGCAGAGGAAACGAAGGTGGGGATCGACCTACTGGTTTCTCCCAGGGGAGTGAAAAAGCAAGCAGCTTGATGCTGTTTCCATCTGCTCCTCCAGCTTCGCTCAGTTTATCACCCTGGATTTGCTGGGACAGGTGAAGATAGACATCACCTGCACCAACGAGCCTCCCCAGAGCCTTCCTCCGCTGAAAAAGGAGTGGGAGGTTGAAGAGGCATGTTTACCTCGTTCTTCACCCCCAGACCTCGGACTCCAGAGCCCGACCTACTTGAGTACCACCGGGAGCCGAGGTGAGGAACAAACACCACGAAAGAACAGCCGGCTCCCCACTCCCCAAGCCCCACTTTTTCTGCCTAAGACAAGGCTCCCTAGTCTGGGGTCTTCGGACGCTGGCTGTAATGCCTAAAATGTGTCGCAAGGTGGCAACGTTGTGGCGAGGAAAAGACTTCAAAATTCCTGGGTTTTTTTTCAAAGCATATTTTCCCTATTAATGTTTCATTTAACTTAATTAGAATCTGGTAAACTAATTAAAGTAGCTACGAGCCCCGCAATCAGCAATAATTCGTATAATTATTGATAATTACATCCATACCAATCGTTTGGTTATTAACATTTGAGGGAAACAAACCACTTCTGAAGGGAATCGGAGCCCAGGAGGGTTTTTGCGAGAGCTTTCTGGGTCGCATCCGCCTACACCTCCAATCCAAAGAGATTCCGGTCCAGGTGGGGCGCCCTTTCTGCCTGGCCCCAACTGCCTACGGCTCTTTTCCCCACTTTGTGGAATTAGAAAAGGAAAGGTGAAAAGGAATGTTTGCCAGGTTCCTCTGTGTGGGCCGCAGCGACGCAGTAACTTCCTGCCTGGGTAGTAACTGTTGATCCCATTTTCCAGAGAAAGTGCCGGTTCCTAAGAAGCGGTTCCGCCCAGGAGGCAAAGGCGCGTTTGCTCTCCCAACCCGCGCTCCCCGCCAGGTCCCAGCTCCGCTCGCCCCTGGCACTCCCTAGGGACGCATGTCTCTCTCTGGACCTCAGTTTCACCTTTGGTAAAGTGAAGGACTGATCTGGTTGGTTCCACCCATAGGAAAAGTTCCCGCTCCCTGGAGGGTCCCTGGAGGGAGATCGCGTGTCCCGAGGCGAGTTCATCCGTCAGCGACACCTCACAGTTTACCCGGCCATTCTCTCAGTCCCCTCTGGGTCTAGCCCTCGGAATAACCTGGGACACGAGGGCTCGGAGCCCCAGCGCAGGGTGCTCCGGGGCCTGGCTTCCTGCCTCGATCGCGCGGCGGGTCTCCCCGCCTGTGCCCCTTCCCGGAGGCCCAGAGCGCGCCCCTGCTCGCCAGCTCCGCCCCGGGCCCTCCGGACGACCCGTCACGAAACTTCCCCACCGGCGCAGCCGAGGGCTCCCGGGCCCCTGCTGCTCGCCCGGCGGCTGGGCACAGAACGCCCGCCTCCAGGGTCTCTGCCGGGCCGCCCGGGGACGCGCAGTGAGAGTCCTGGGGTGTCGGAGGGCAGGGTCGTCGGGGCGCGCAGGTGCAGGCTGCGGAGCGATGCCCTGCGCTTGCTTCCTCCCAGAGCGCGTCCACGAGCCGCCGGGGACGAAGGCCTGAATATTATTTTAGAGGCCGAGAGAAAGGCCTAGGAAGACTTAAGGGCAAGACACGGCACCTCTGCTAGTCAGGTAAGGAGGGGAAATTTGATACCAGGACCAAATGATTCCCGGGACCGTGCGCTTTCCCACACTCTCCTCCCCCTCCAAAAAGCGCGCTGCTGTTTCCTTCATTTATCTGTAGCCCAAGCAGCGGGTGCCCTGTGGAAACTGAGGCCGAAGGGGGAGGCCCGTGGAGAGGTAAGGCCTCGGCAACCGCGGCCGTCCCCCCCCCCGGATTCCAGCGGGAGGCATATCTCACCTTCCTCCTTGGGCTCCTCGACGTCCGCAAACCCGCTGGGACTAAAATGCACGGAACTTCAAAAACCGCCAGGGCTCCCTCCGTTCAGCTAGCGGCGAGGCAGGCGGGAGCGCATCTGCGCACAAGCTGCGAGTCCCCCGCGTCCTTTCCAGGCCTGCCGGGCCCAGGCCCACCACTCTTACCTCGCCCCCGCCCCGCCCCAGAGCTCCAGGGCCTGGCGGACAGTACCCGCGCCTCCTGGCAGTGCTGGTTGAACCTGGGATTCCCGGCAGGGCCCGATTCGGTCTCTGAGCGCCCCGGAGGTGGCTTCTCCGGTGGGGCAGGCGTGGAAATGGGCACGAGTAAACTCTCGGCCCCTGCGAGCGCTGGAGGGAAGAGTCAGAGACCTTGCAGTAGTTCTCATTCTCCGCCGAGGCCCAAGGGAGGGTCCTAAACGTGGGGCGGGGGTGGCCTGTGGGGCAAGCTGGGGGTGCCTAAAGGACTGGTGGAGAGATCGGGATGCTCGCTGCTACCCACCTGAGCAAATTCGGGTCTCAGCCCGAGCGCCCCAGAACCCGCGCTGTGGTCCCCACGCACCACCTGTTGCGCCCGTCTCCCCCCGCCCCTCCCCCCGCCGCCCTCCCACCTCCACAGCCCCGGGAAGTAACAGATTTTTTTTTTTTATTAAAAAGAAAACAAAAGTCACGGATACAGGGTGGTCTCCCCAATCAGGCTCAAGGTGGTCTCCCTCTCGTGAGTCAGTTGTCGCCCTTTTTAAAGTGCTGTTACATCAAGAGGTTACAACAAAAAAATAGACAAAGCAAAACCCGAGGGAATGGAAAACGGGACCGGAAGTAGGTCCAGGAGAAGGAAGCAAATAACTTACAGCATAAATAAGTTAAAGTGAACCCAATACTGAACCGAGAGACTCACAGTACATTTACATCCATTGCACATAGCCACTTTGTCATTGGGAACAAGAGTTTCAGAAGTGGACGGGACGGGAAGCGCGGGGCCAGCGAAGTTCCTACATTGTATTCACAATTGGGGTTCCGAGGCTGTACAGGAGGGAGAGGCCCCCTCCCCTTTCTTAACCCCTTCGGTCCAGTTAACCCCATGAGGTCCGATGCCCAGGAGTTCAACCGTGGGGCGAGGTGGTATTTACAGTTGGAAACGGAGACGGGGCCCTGGGCGGGGGCGCCCGGGAGGGGGCGGGCAAGGCCGAGGCGCCCGGGAGGAGAGCGGGCGGGCGGGAGGCTGTATTTACATAGGTCCAGTCCGAATGGCTTGTATCTCGCCTTAGGCCGCCGCGGCCGCGGGTATTTACAAGAAGAGAGCAGCATGGCTTGAGGGCGCGTGGGCGCGGCCGGGCCGGCCCTAGGGCAACAGCGGGGGCTTGAAGGAGCAGTTGCCAGTGCAGTGCCGGGGCGTCAGCATCTTGCAGGAGAAGTGGTGCAGGGCGTCGTGGGCTTCTGGAGAGACAGTCGATTGGGCCATGTTGGGCGCCTCGGCAGGCCTGCGCGGTTCACGGGCTCCCTCGCTCCCCTGTCCGCCAGGGTCTCACCCACCCCCTTCAGGCTCAGGGGTTCTCAAGCGAGAGCATCAGAAGGTGAGAGGGTAGTAGAGAGATCCTGGTTATCCAGAACCACTGCTCTAGTTCAATTGGCCCATTTTACAGAAGAGGAAACTGAGGCACAGTAAGAGGGAGGTCGATCGGCCCCAAACCAGATTTGGACCCGGTGGCAGATTTCCCAATGCTCAGAGCTCAAGGGGCTCTTTCTCCCTATCCCACCGTTCTAGCATCATTTCTCCATTAAAATCAATTCCCATTTCCCTCTTCTCAGCTACTGATCTATGTAGACCTGGCCTTCCCCTCTCACTAGCACTGCCATTCATTCATTCATTCGTTCATTCATTCATTCACTCATTCGCCTGCACAGCCAGCGCCTGGCACCCCTCCTTCTTTCCCCGGCTTCCGCACCTTTTAATTTCTGCTGGATGGCATAGCGCGCCTTCCTCTCTTGGTCAAGTTCGTTACACAGAGTATCTGGAAGACATAGGAAGTAGCCAGTGAGGAAATGAGACCACCTTAGGGCCCGCTGGGGTCACAGCCCGGCCCTCACCCTCTTCTCAGCGCTCAGCCCCTGGCAGAAACAAGTCCGGGAGACTGAGGGAGGGGGCGTCAAAGCTCCACACTGCAGCTTGGCAGAGGGAGGAAATGGCCTGGGATGGCGCTTAAAGGCAGACGGATCTAACCAAAATTAAAGCAAACTTAGGCATTACTTCCCAGGTAATTTTACGCCTCGATTTTTAATTTAGAAACCATGGAAATTACCGCGATAAGAAGTTCAATCACTCCATGTAATGATGCCTGCAAGCCGTTTGCTGGGCTCGCTTGCCATTCTGAGGCTAATCAGAGTATACAAAGGATATTAAATTAAAAAAATAATTGTTAAATTACCTTCAATTTAAATCCAAATGACTGAGCCAACATTGCGGCTCCTGCCAGACGAGAGGCAGTTACGGCCCGTGCACGCGCTCACCTGACTCCCATCTTACCTCTGACAATTTGCAGCTGTTGCACCATTTCTTCTCGATAAGCCAATTCCCTCTTCATTTGATCCTGAAAATTATCTGTGCAAATTGATTAAGCGGGAGCTGTTACGCACAGCCCCCTCCCTCGGCCGCGTTTCTCCACTCCCCAGCCGCACCCCACCCCCTCCATCTTTGGCCTAGTGGGAAACCCCGGAAAAGGAGGGTTCTGTGGCCCCGGCCTCATGCGGAGCAGCAGCTGCTTGCACTGGGGTCCCGGGCTGAGCCCGGGGCTTGCGGGAAGAAGGCTCTGGTGATGAGGTGGAGCGGGTCTGGATGGGGTACCTTTGAGACTCTGAAATTCTCGCTCCAGCTTCTTGCGGAGCTCCATTTGCTCCAGGAGCAGTTTTTGCAATTCGTCTGTGAAGGGGCGAGAGTGGGAGGTAAAGGAAGAGGGTGGTGGGACTCAGGGGGCCCATAAGGTACCCAGGTCCTCCCCTGGCCGGTTCCCCTGAGATGGGAGTAGGGGAGGATGGGACCGGATGGTAGAGGCCCTCAGCACTCAGTTTTTCCGTCTGCATCCAAAGGATTTGGGCAAGAAATGGGGTTAGGGGATTAGGCTGCCCAAGAGAATCAAATTCAGGATAGTAGAATGCATGTTGGACTTCTAGGCCCTGGCCCCAGGCGCTAACCAGCATGGTTTCTGCTTTAAGTTGTCCCTAACTGCCTAAGCTTAGAGGTTGGCCTAGGAAGACGCGGTTTACCCCTTCAATTGACAGACTTAACCCCTCCCTTCAATGATACAGACCAGAGAGAATCTGGTCAAAGCCTTGGACCTCTGCCCTGGAAAAATACATATATTCACAACAGTTTGTTTACAATTTCAAGAGGTCCCAAGACCCCAAATTCATGCTAAGAACATGCTCATATAAAGCACCAAGGATTTTGAAGGTAATCACATAGCCTGTAAAATCTGTAACTAGGAAGAGTGGACGACCACCAGTGCTTCTCTCCCTCCCCACACCAATTTCCAAGCCCAACCCTGGGCTGGGTGGGGGCAGGGAGAGGCAATTGGGTGTGGAAGGCCCCACTGGTGCCCTCAAAAGCAGCTCCAAAGGAGTGGCAGGGGGCTGCCCTGACCACGGAGCTATTGGTATCTGGTCCTCCACATGCGGAGCCTCTCTGAGAAATCCTCCCCTAGCAGGTGCTCAGAAAACACAAAAATGGGAGACAGAGAAGCAAAGTGGGTTAGAAGCTCCTTTCTCTGTGCCTGAAGTCACACTCTTCCTTTTGCAGTGGAGCAGCAACCCCAGGACCCCATTCCACAAACAAGGTCCATCCTCACCTTATTAAGGGTGGGGTGGAGTCGGTTATGCATTAATTCCATGAAAAAAAAACAGAACAAAAACAAAAAAACCTCTGAGACATTCCTAAAGTAAATGCGTCCTCAAAATCTTGCTATTCAGATGAGGTTGAGACCCAGATTGCCCTGTCTGATTGTCCACAGGCATCAAGTTCTGAGGATCATTACTCATTTTTCTTTCTCACCGGGCTATTCAGACAGGCCCGGCCTTAGGAACTCGGGGTGGCTGGTTCCCTCCCCTTGCTCACTTCACCCTTCCACTCCCCGCCCCCCACCCCGACCTCTGTGCCAGGATAATGTGTCCAGGGAATTATCCCTTTGGCTCAATGAAGACTGATTCCCCAAGAGCCTTTTCTTCTCACACTCACTCCTACAGGAATAACACCCCTTTACAAGAAGGGCCCATCGCCCCCAAGCACAGTGTGCCCCCATTTCACAGATTTAACCTCACCTCTGGCCAGGTTCTCGATATCTTTCTCCACTAGTTGAGTTCCCGTGACATCTAGGGTGAGCCCATCTTCGCCTGGGATACAAGGGCAAGTAAGAGGGGTTTTGTCCTGGGAGAGGCCTTGGGAGGGGAGGGGTGAGCTTCCTGGGAACTGTGCTAAGTTGGAAACCTATTTCAGACGCTCTGCCTTTAGAGGAGACAGTTACAGGCATCCAGTACTACCCACCTTTCAAGTCATTATTTTAGGGGTACAGCCTTTATTTTAGAGAGTGACCGGCTGGAAGAGAGTGGACCCAAGGGAAACAGGCTATCTTAGGGCAGGAAGTGCCCTTTGACCTGTTTTAAGTGGGTGATGGTGTTCCTCATATCCTAGTAAGCCTCCTTCCCTCACGGAAGAGCCCCAAACCCACCAAGGAGATAAGCAACTCAGGAAACCTGGCCTGAACCTTGCCCACACTATTTAAATATTTATGTGCCAGCCGAGAGAGAGGAACGGCAGCCCCTTAGCCTTGCCGCTGGAGCAGGTGGAAACCTGGGCGACCTGGGGCCCAGCTCCCGGGTGGGGGTGGAGTGCGAAGGTCCTAGGGCTCACCTCTGTCTGTATTTGCGGGACTTGGCTGGGAGATACTCCTTTGGTCTGGATAGGATTTCCTTGTTTCCAAATCGTCGGCAGTCGAGTGATTGTCTTCCTTATCTGGCTCTTAAAGGCAATAAACCGAGTTTCAAGGAGACGCAAAGAAACCGTGACCCCGATACGGCCAGAGCTGCCGCGGTCGGGGCGCCCGAGCCCTAATTAAAAGCGTCGTGGCCGCCGCTGGTTCCCGGCTGTGCGCCTGGGCTCGCACCCTCAGGCTTTGGGCCGGGCACCCCCTCCCCCGCGCGCGATCTGCTCATCTCCGGCTCCACGCCCCCTCCCCAGCCCCTTGGAAAAGAGCAAAACGAGCAGCCGAGCCCACCAGGGACAAGCGACCTACATCGCGTGCAGATACTGGGGCACCGCGAGCGCGCGTGGCCGCCGGGTCTGCCTGCGCCGAGAACGCGGCCCAGGCGGCGACCCTCGGGGTGGCAGCAGCGGGGGAGACATCCTCCCCGGCCTGGCCTGCCCGGATTTCCGAGGCCCTCAGTCCATTCTCTGAGAGCCACTGGGTCCCGCGCGCACGTGCTCCGCGTTGGGCTGCAGCTACCACGGCACTTCAGGGGTCCCCAAGGGGGTGGCTAAGCGTCCCCACCCCCTCCCGGATCCGTCCTGACCACAGGGGACCTCTCGGCCAAAACACTTGCTGAATAAATGAGAGGATCTGAAAAGGACGCCAGGCGTGGTTTGTAAAAGGTTTAACCCAGTGCCTGAGGTGTACGTGAGCGGTATCTATCTATGCGGTGGAGAGGGCGGATGTAAGTCGTTGGAAGTCCTCGCTTAGCTTCCTTTTTCTTTCACTGTTTTTCTTTCCCTCTCCCTCTTTCTCTCATTTTCTCTGCCTCTGTCTTTCCTCTTCTCGTCTTCCCTCGCAGGCCTCCTCTGGCCCCGGCCCTCTGCTCGCGGTCCCCCCATCACATTGGCCAGGGACCTCGGCAGGGGGGCTGGGGGCGTTACCGTGGGCCTCGGGGGTGCAGAGGTAGGAGGCCGCGGGCCCCAGCGCCGCCGCCGCGCTCTTCACGTGCTCCTCCCGCTCGGGCGCGTACACCTGCGGCGGCCGAGAAATGACAGGCGGTTAGGGGGGACGTTTGGCGGCGGCTCGCAGCAGCCCAGCCCTGCGCCGCGGCCAGGGGGGAACATGAGGGGGTGACGGAGGTGCGCTCGCCCGCTGGACCCGAGCGCCCCGGGCGGCCGTGACGCACGCGCCGCAGCCTTGCGCCCTCGGAGGCCGCATCACCGTTGTAGATTCCTGGTAATTATTAGCGCCCTCGAGAAAATTACCCGAAACACAAAGCGGCTCCTAAGCCAAGGGCAACTGAAAGCCGCCCCCACCCTCTTCGCCTGTCTCAGCGTCTTACCTCCCGCCCGCGCCCAGTCCCCGGTATAAACGACGCCTTTCGCATCGGGCTAATGATTCGTGTTTTAATGGACCGAATGGAAATGTACAGGTGTGCGCACCCACTTTCAAGTGCACACCCCCAACCCGAACCCCCGGCCCCGGCAACCAGAGAGCCCCTCTCCCGCCCCGCACACCTTCTCGACGACAGCTTCCCGCCAACGAACCCTGCGGTTCCTAGGGCAGGAATACGAAGAGACCCGGAAAACTACGAGTTCGTGTGGAGGAGGATTCCGGGGACCCGGTACTGCGGCTTGGTGGAGAGGCATCCCTCTCCTCTGTTTACCGGCTCGTCTTCCCCGGGGCTCAGATCCACATCCGGGAGGGCGTGCTACCGGCCCGGCATGTTGAGAGCTTTTCTCTGGATTTTGGTCCCTTTCCTCCAGACCCATTTTATTTCTACCTTTCTGTCTCTGTGTGACTGCCAGTCTCTGCCTGTCTCCTCCCCACTCCCATCAACAAAAACACAGCACACGCATTTTTCAGGCCTGCCCCCCACCCCCTGATCTTCCTACACCCTCAGTCGGGGGTCCCAGCGAGCCCAGCTCCACAGAGCTCCCGAAGCTGGGCCTATCCAGAGCAGCCGGGGCCTACTGCTGGAACGCCCGCTCAGAACAAAATTCCCGTCCCCCCCCCCACCCCGGCCAAGGCCTGCCCCACATCCCAGAGCTGCCGAGGGGTAAGCAAAGAGGCGCCCCCAGCGGGGCGGGCGCGGGGCTCACCTTGGCCGGCGCGGGCCCCCCCAGCGGTCCGCAAGACTCTCGCAGCTCATAGCCGCCGCTTGGCGGGCTCCTCTCCGGTCTCCGCACCATGTCGTCGGCCGCCAGGTCCCCAAATGCGGACCGACTGGCTGGGGGTAGACCCGGGGGGCGCCGGGGACGAGGGCTGCCGCCGTCGGGAGAGTCTGTGGGGCCGTCGGCGCCCGATGAGGTGGTAGACAGGGGCCCTGCCTGCTGGTCGCCATCAGGGCCGTCTCCTGTGCTGGGCGCGCCGGGCTCGGCCTCGTCCGGGGCTCCCTCGTCGTCGGGGAAGCGGTTGGACTCCACGTCCACCTCGGGCTCGTCCGCAGTGTCTACGTCGGGGGAGGCGGAGTGGTAGCTGGAGCTGCCCTCGCTGAGAAAGTCCGGGCTCACGTAGCCGCCGCCTGACCCTGTGCCTGGCCCGGGCCCACGGGCTGGCCCGCCGCCGTACGCGTCGCGGGCGCTACCGTAGAGCTTGGCGATGCTCTCGGCGTCCTTGACCACAGGCCGGAAGGCCGACACATAGGAGCCTTTGCGTGCGGGCGGCGGGGGCGGCGGGGGCAGCGGGGCCAGCGGGGGCGGCAGCGCCTCGTCCGCGCCCTCCTCGTCCAGCGGCCCGCGGGACAGCGCGCTGGGGCAGCGCTCCTCTGCGACCAGGCCGCCCTCCTTGGTCGGCTCGGCACCGTCCAGGGGCTCGGGGCCGCCGCCACCGGCAGCAGCCGCCGCCGCCGCCGCTGCCGCCGCTACAGCTGCCGCCACGGCTTTGGCTTGGCTTTGCGCGGCTGGATAGGGCGGCACTGGGAGGCTGCCTGCCGCCGGCCAGAACATGGGAAACGTCGGGTACACAGTGGCTGCGGCAGCCGCCGCAGCCACGGCCGCTGCGTCCTTGGCTGCTCCGGGGGGCTGGTGACCCCAGAACATGGCGCCGCCGCCCGGGCCAGCCCCCGCCCCGGGGGGCAAGTGGCCGGTTCCTGGGCCGCCCGCGCCTGCGCCAGTGCCCGCGCCCCCGCCGCTGCCGGTGCCTGGGCCGCCCTTGGGTTCGCCTGCGCCTAGCACGGGGTCGTCCTTTTTGGGGCAGAGGCCGAAGGCCGTGGGGAAACCGTAGGGATGAGGGAAAAGCGGCGGGGGGAGCTTCTGCAAGAGGCCAAAGCCCTTGCTGGGCACTGGGATCACCGGGTAGCTGCGTACGCCGGCGCCGCCACCAGGCCCTCCAGGGCCCGCGGGGCCGCCAGCTCCTGCCGCCAGACCAAGTCCCCGCTGCGCGTGAGGAGGAGGCGGCCCGGGAGGCCCGGCGGCCTCTTCTTCGCCACAGCGCAGGCTTTTGTGGGGCGGCGGGCCTGGGGCCATCTCCGCGCCGCACCCCGGGCCGCCGCCGCCGCCGCCACCAGCACCACCCTTCCCCTGCCCACCCGACCCGCCATTAGCGCCGCCGCCTCCTTGCAGCGAGAAGGTCCGCTTGCGAGTGCCACCATTGAACATGGCCTTGACGTCCTCCCAAGCGTGGCTCAGTTCGTCCGTGGCCGACTTGTCACTGAGTTTGAGGTGTCGGCGCCACGAGTTAAAGTTGGCTGCGTCGGGCTGCGTGTACTTGGCGTCGGGTGTGCGGTGCGAGTGGAAGATGAACTTGTTAGGCGAGAAATACATGCTGCAGTAACCGCACTTGATACACTTGGCACGCGAGCTGTTGTAACGCGCGGGGATGAAGCTGCCACGCGAGCCCCAGGCGCACTCGTGCACCACATCGAAGGCGAAGTTCTCGGGCAGCTTGGGTGGCTTGTGCTCGCCCAGGAACGACTTGCAAAGGCGTTCGGCCTCGCGCTTGGTGATCATGCCGCAGCGGCGCGACGAGATGGGCATGGCCCCGGCCCGACGCAGAATCTCCAGCTGCACCGGTGTGCACTGCACGCACGTGATGCCCAGGGCCACGCGGCGGTTGTGGATCTCATTGTAGCTGTAGTTCTTGAGGAGGGTGTTGGAGATCTGCGCCAGGCATAGGCGCTCCTGGCCGTCGATGACCAGAGACACGATAGGCACCCCGTACAGCGACGTCTCGCCCACCTGGTTGGGTTTGAGAGCGCTGGAGCCCGAGTAGGGCTGCAGCTCCTGCTTGGAGTTGGGCGAGGAGTTGCCCTCGCGCCCCGGCCCCAGCTGAGTGGTGAGAGCCTCCATGCCGCCGCTCCTGCGAAACAGAGAAAGCAGAGAGCCGATGAGCCATTTTCAGCGCCAACGCCGCTTGGGCCCGCCCAGCAGGGCGCGCCGAGTCGGGCGCGAGGGGAAACTTGGCAATGGGGAGGGAGTCCAAGCTCATTCGCCCCCTGGACGGGCGCCTTTTGTTATTCAGACGCGTGCTGGCGCTGGAACAAAAGCCCCCGGGGTCTGGAGGAGGAGTAGGGGTAATTGAGACCTCAGGAATGCCCGGGTAGCTAGGAACCTGATCCTCTTTTCGGACAGGGGAGGAAGTGGGGCCCAGAGACGGAGAGTGACTTGCCCAAGGCCACACAGCAAAGCCATTGCCGAACCCAGGCTTCCTGGCGCCCAGATCCGTGCGTCTTCGGCCACCCTCGCAGGCTGCCCTACCCGTCCGGGTCCTGAAGCCCTGACGTCGGGGACAGGCCGCCCCTCTGCTCAGTCGCGCATGCACGCGGGCGGGGGCAGCGCAGGGAGGAATAGGGAGGGGGGAGGGGCGGTCACTGCCCATCTCCAGACAGTAGGGGGCGGGGCGGGGCGGGGCGGGGCGGGGGGGGAGGTGGCAAGGAGAAGGAGGAGGGCCTAGAGGCCGTGAGGGAGGCGGGGAGAGACAGAGGCGACCGCTGTTCGTGGTGCTGAACCCGACTCTTTCCAAAGCACGCCGTGAGTGCCCAGCCCCGGGGTTGCCCCCACTGCACCCAGCTCCGCGCCAAGCCGGCTCCCCGGGATAACAGCACTGCTTTCCACAAACACGAGCTTTTCCTCTCACGCCCGGAGCCTCGCGTTCGTTGAGCAGAAAGATTCCGGCTGGAAATATAAACCGTTTTCTTTCCAGCCATCGGTGGGATCAGGGTCAAGCAATTCCTAACCACAATTTCTGCATTTTTAGCTGCGTTCCAGACCAAAGCTGGTTTCCCTCCGGGTCAGCATGTGGGACGGAGAGGTTCTCAAGGAAGTTTCTCAGAAGCCACTTCTCTTTTGCTTCTAGGCATCCACTCCCTAAGTTTTCCTCCTTCAGATGTGCCTTTCCCACTCAGGCCAAATGCAGTCTCCCCAGGTTCTGAGCTTCCTCTTTTGGGGGCGTCTTTTTTTTGTTGTTGTTGAGTATCCTTCATGACGGGCTGTCCTGACTCATATGGGCTGAGAAGGATTCTGGCCGGTCTCTGAAGCCACCACAAGGCTCCAGGTCAAAAGTTACTGCTGGTCCCGAGCTTTGCTCCCTGGCCGAGGCAGGGAGGCAGCCGCGTCTGCGGACATCAGCAGCGGG
The DNA here is from genome assembly GCF_028021215.1 of Eschrichtius robustus. Taxonomy (NCBI): domain Eukaryota; kingdom Metazoa; phylum Chordata; class Mammalia; order Artiodactyla; family Eschrichtiidae; genus Eschrichtius; species Eschrichtius robustus. The sequence goes on along the minus strand of NC_090824.1, from coordinate 128,920,809 downwards.
AAGGACCCGGGGCTTGATGCCTGGGGCCCCCTAGGTGGCTGAGCCCAGCCACGTGTCCTCAGACACCGAAGGATCCCACCCGGCCCACGGCTGCAGGGGCTCCTGCGGCACAGGCAGCCCAACCCCGAGGGCCCCTCCCCTAAACTCGGCAGAAAAGGCAAATCCATTTTTAAAGGGGGAAGCTCTAGCAGGACAGGGCATCCGAGCTCAAAAGCTTCATCAAGGAGACTGGGATCTTCTGTCGGTCTGTCTCTCTCCCTCCCTCTCTGTTTGTCTAGGTACCCCGCATCTGTCGATCTTATCTGTTCCTGAGCTGTCTGTCTCTCCTCGCTAGCTCCTCTTTCTCCCATCTGTCTTCATACCTTCTTCAAGTATCAAGCTATTTATCTGTTATCTGTTTCATCTTTATCTCCGTGGATCGAATTGAAACTAGTAGACCCTCCTTTTGCGTTGAAGTCCCTTGCAACATTTTAGGAGGCAAAAGCACTGTCCTAACTCCTCGGCTGAGGGGTCAGCAAGAAAAGCCCCGCACCCCCCTTTTAAGGGTTCTCAGGCTAGGGAGGTGGCGAGGGCTTCACGGTTCTGGGAAATGATGATGTCTTCTCGGTTTCCCGAAATCGGCAAGTGTGCCTTGCCCGCATGCAGTGAAGGGAGCGTCCTGAGCCGAGGGCGTCCTCCCCAGGCTGACGGTCTGGAGTTCCCCCGGGGTTTTCCCTAATGGGGGAGGGGGCTCCGGACCCCGGAGCCAGGAGAAGGGGGACCCTAGGAAAGGAACCGAATTTCGAAAGCCAGAGTGGAAAGCCCGGGCAAAGGGCTGTGCGCAGCGACAAGGAGCAGCGGCCAGGGCGGCTCAGGGAGCCCTCGCCGGCTCGTGGGGCTTGAGGGGTGAGCTTGGAGAAGGCGACGAGGCGGGAGGCAGGCAGCGCAGAGTGAGGCGATGGAGTCTTTAGGTATAATAATAAAAACAACCACAAGAACCCAAATCGGAAGAACTAAACGAAAAAAGCTGTAGAGACAGGGCGCGGGGGCAGCCGGCGACCGGGCGCGGGTACTCACCGTGCGGCGGCGGCTGGAGCCGGGCGAGCGGTGAACGGAGGTGCGCGGCGGGCGGAGCGGCGGGCGGGAGTCCGGGATCCGCCGGGCTCTCCGGGTGACGGCGCGGCCCCTCCCAGCGCGCGCGCGCACAGCCGCGCTCCCGGGCTCCCCGCGCTCACACTCGCGGTCCCGCTGGCCCCTCCCGCGCGGCGCCGTCTCTCAGCAGGCGCGGAGCTCCAGGGTCCTGGGCGGGGAGACTTGTGCCCTGTGCCTTTGCCCCTGATGCCCCGGACGAACCCGGAGTGGAGGCCGAAGCCTGGAGCGCATGGCGCGGCGGCGGGCAAGGCGCGGTGACAGCCCGAGTGGCGAGGCCAGCGCGGGGCGGGCGCGCCTGACATCTGCGAGCCGGGGCGCCACACCCACCGCCCGCGCAGTCACTCGCGCCCTCCCGGGGTCCTCTAGCCCGCGGGCCACGCGCCGCGCCCTCCGCCTCCCCACAGCCCCCGGGCCTGGGCGCCCCAGGTAAGCGGCCACACACCTGCTCCCTGCGCCCGGCACCTGCGGCCCAAACTCATTAAGGGGACCAGGAGGGAGGTAGGGCCCGGGGCCACAAAGTTTGCCCCCAAGAACAAAGTGGGGAGGCCTCAGCGCGCCCGGCTAAGGGGCCAGGACCGAGACCAAGGCCAGGTAATGGGGCTACGGAAGATTCAGAAGGAAAGGGAGAGGGGATGGGTACTGCACTTTCGGGCCAAGGCAGTGGCCTTGGGAAGCCAGTAGCGTGGGGAGCCGGAGCAGAGATCAGGGTGTGGGGTACCAGGGGATGGCAGCTGGAAAGGGGCAGAACCAACTCCCCCACGGCTTCAGACTTGGATGCGAGGTGTCAGGACAGTTCCAGCCTGGAGAGGGGCGACCTCCTGCCTCCTTCACTGAGCTGTGGACTCGGGAACTGGGTTTGGAGGTCCTAGGCCTTGACTCTCTCCCCACCAACACCAACCAGCCCAGGGCTGGAGCCAAGTCATCACTGGGAGATACCTGGGGTCAACTACTAGTTGACCACTAGACTACTCCCTAGCTCTCCTGTGAAATCAGTTTCCCCGTGGTGGGGTTCTAGCCCCTGATGCTGCAGACGCTCCCTGGCATCTTCTCTCTTCCCAGAGCTCCATTTCTCTCCACCCCTCTCTTTTCTCTTTCGGCTTCTGTCTTCACCATCCTTTTCCCCCACTATCCCAGTGGGTCTCATCTTCTCCCTCTCTCTCAATCTCCGTCTTTCCTTATTTGAGTTATCAGTCGCACTCCCTCCCTCTGTGCCCGCACCCGTACGCCCCCTCGCCCCCCACCCCTCCGTGGCATTAAGTGTCCTTAATGGACACGTTAATTAAACTGTAATTAATCATACTGTCCGGCCCAAGTTTGAACAATTACCCTAATCAAACAGAAGTTAATAATGGCAGGCATGGCCCGGGGCGCGGCGGGCCGCCAGGGCAGGGGGCGCAGCGGCCGTGGCGGCTACCGACGCGGGCAGCAGCGACGAGAGCAGCCCGTCCTTGGAACCCGGGCGGCGCCATAAATCTTCCGCGGCCAGCGGCGCCGGGTCGCCCTCGCCCCCGCCCCCTCGTTTTCCCTCTCGCTCTGGCTTACAGGCCCTCTCCCCTCCGGCACTCCGGCTCCTCTAGGGTTCGTCTCGCCCTTCTCCTCCACTTCTCTCCTCTGTTTCTCTCTTCTCTGCGGGGTCGCAGGGACCCTGGGACATGCCTTTGGGGGTGGGAGCGGATCGCCCAGGCCTACCCTCGGAGAGAGGGGGCGGCCAGGCCCTAGGACTCGTTTGCCACCCCCTTCTCCCCTTGGCTAACGCGTTTTCCGAGGCCACGAAACTACCCTCCCCCCCAAGTTTGAGGGCTTAGTCTCTGCTGCGGGGTCTCTTCTAGAGGGGTTCTTGCTCTTTCACCTTCCAGAGTTCCCGTCTTTCTCTCCTGGATTTCCTTGTCTTTTTTTCTTTCCTCCCAGAGCCTGCTCAGCCCCTTTTCTCTCTCTGACTCTTGCCCCTCCACTGGCGCGTCTTTCCCAGGCTCTGCCTCTGTCCCGTTCTAACTCTGCCGATCTCTACCTCCCTCCCGCCCCACTTCCCTCCAAGGAAAACAGGAACCTATTTTCCGTCCCGGTCCGAGAGCCGCCCCCAGCCTCCACCTGCTCATCCCCCCTCTCTCGGCCGGCCTCCCCACCCCATAATTACAATCCCGTTCGGTAATTATTCTTAGTCTCCTAATGATTTTTTAAAAGGCATCTCAGAATTCGGCGTGGTGGTGACAACGGTCTCGGAGCCAGGACGCCCCCGGGGTGGTGGGGCTTGGGAGTGGGAAAAAGATGGGGAGGATTCCCCTGAGCAGGGTCTGCCTACCCTGCCTCTATTGTACTGCGAGGGCCAGCAACGCCTCTGGAGCCGGCCTCTAGAGAACTCCCGGCAGCCGGGCCGCGGGGCCCCGGGGACTTCTCAGACAAAAGTTCTCTTTGCGGGTTGCAACGCCAGGGGGGTGCAGGTTCACCCCTGCGTCTCCGGTCAGAACCAAACTGCGGACAGCTCCCTGCACCCGGTCCGGCTTCGCAGACCCACCCTGCTCTCTCACCCGGGTCTGGACTGGAGAAAGACTTAAAGGAGTTTGGAGAGAGGCTGAGGAGGCGGCACCGCTCACCTGAGGGGTAGTGATCTCCGGGGAGCGGGTCTTGGGGTCGGAGCTGGGCTCTGCTCTGGAGTAGCGTCCAACTGGTTAGTATCACCGCAAAGAGCATTTTACAGTTTGCAGACAGCCCTTTCTCACAACAGCCCTGGAAACAGGAAGAGACCATTTATTCCCATTTTACAGGCAGGAAACCGAGGGTCAGGCAGTGGAAGCCAACTCACCCGGGTTCCTCGGTCAATAAGGGGTGCAGGCTGATCTCCCAGACCCCAAATGTCGTGCGTTGCACGCTGCCTGGGGGGCCTCGTTTAGTGAAGGAAGACAAGCGCTGCGCAGCTCATGAGGAGCTTTTAGGATCGCCCTCAAAACACTCCGTGAGGAGGAAACAGGCCTAGCAAAGCCAGGTCACTTGCTCAGATGCAGGCAGCCAGTGCGGGGCAGCGCTGGGACTTGAACTCAGGCTCAGACAGGGGAGGGTGGCACCCCTCTTGCTCAGACACGGCTCTGAGTCGTGCGGCCCTGTTCAGAGCCTGGGGAACCCGCGGGAGTCGGTGCCCTTGGCCTTCCTGACCCCCATTGGCGCTGAATCTTTTATCCACTGCCGTGTGCACCAGGGTCGGAGGGCCAGACTCTGGATCAGGGACGCGCCTGGCGTGCACCCGACCAGCCCCGGGTCCGTGCTGCCTCTGAGCCCCCGGCGTCGCGTGCACACAGCCGGGCGTCCCACGCCCATTCCGGCTCCCGCTTGGGCTGGGGCTGGGCGGCCGCGCCTCCTCCTCAAGCACATATTTTTTACCAGTTGAATTAACGGCAGTTTTCGTCAGTTAATTAGGTTTAATTTACATAATTAGTACAGTATAAAGAGGATTGGGGATAATCATGGGGTACGTAGCGCTTACTGTGTAAACACGTATTCTGAATTAAAAATCAGATGTAATTAAGGCGCGCAGGCCCTGTTTAGGCAGGGTTTTAATTGTAATGAATTTCTAATTAACACTCAATGATTGCCAAATGCAAAGGGCTGTAAAATTTTCTTGTAGTTTTGCTAATTTATTGTTTACTTAATATCTGGATATTAATCCGACGACCAGATAGACCCTAGCCCCACCCGGCGGCCCGGCCCGAGCAAATGAAGGTGGCTGGGCGGGGCCTGCTGGCCGCAGCTGAGAGCAGAGGTGAGGTCGCGGGGGAGGCGGGGGCCACAGAACCCGCACGAAGGTGCTCAGAAGTGCCCACCTCGCTCCGTGTACAGACGGGAAGACTGAAGCTCCAGGGAGGGGCCGGGGCTTGCTGGAGGCCATACACTCGGGGTTCCTGCCTCCCAGACCCGGCTCTTGGGGATCAGAGGCCAGGCCAGCGCTCCTGCCAACGAAGGACTTCTCCCTGGGGACATCAAAAGGAGGGAGAAAAATCTCAGCCTAGATCCAGTTCTACTGACCACTTGAGTAACCATGGATCTTGACTTGGCCTCAATATGTGCATCTGTAGGATGGGCACACTGGCACTTTGCAGGAGTGAAGGGTTGACTCAGAGGCCCAGGGGCACTGCAGATAAGCATCTTTCTTCTGGAGCCCTGAGGGGTTGGGGGATGGAGCTTGAGGGACACTGCTTGAGTGTAGGTCGCTTAAGCTTGGAGGAGGGGCAGAGCCTGGAGGATTTGAGAATGGTTTGAAGGTTGCAGAGCCTGGCTCTGCCCAATCTGGGGCTCTCTCTGCACTTGGGGATGCAAGTTAGGCTGGGAGGGACTGAGGAGGGAGCCCAGGACAGACTTATTTGCCCCAACCAGACATAGATATTCCCAAGGCCTGAACAGAGGTATTTGTGAAAGAGGGCGGGTGAGTATCTCAGCTGGCGCCAGGACTCCTCCCCACCCCAAAATCTCTAGTTTGGGTCCCAGTTGCCTCCCCTCCCCCAAGGGTTCACCTGCTGTCAGTCCCAGCTTAGCCCTAAGTCTCTTTCCAAGGTCTTTAGCACAGGGGAGACTCTGTGGGCACTTAGAAATTTCCTACCAACCCAAGGAACACACAGGAAGAAAATTCAATGGCCCTTAGAGGCTTCCGCCCCACAGAGCAGGCTACCTTCATTTCTCTCCTCAGTGCCTGCCTTTCAGAAGCCCCAGAGGACTCTCCTGGACACTACACTGACCCTCCTCTAAGCCTGTCTGCTTGCCCGGACCCCTCACTCCTGTCTGTCTGATGCTATCTTATTTTCTTCATTGGATTGTTCACTGGTTAATATTTCCTGATTTGTTTGTGCGTGTTTTCTGTCTCTCCCACTGGAATGTTTTGTTTGCTGCTGTATTCCCAGGGCTTAGAACAAGGTCTAGCACACAGTTGGTGCTCAACATGTTAGTTAAATGAATAAGTGAACAACATTTGAGTGGAAGGGCTGTGACCAGATTTGCTGGCCATAGTGATTGAACGGTGCCCTTGTTGTCTAGTGGCCAATCAGGTTCTTCAAGAGTTGTAGGTTCTATGCTTCCTGGTGATGCCTAGGAAGGTCTTGGGATTCTCAGCCTCCACACAGGTTCAGGCAAGGCTACTCAGGCAGAGCCTCTGAAGGCTGAAGGCTGGTTCTCACAGGAGGGGGGGAATGGGCTCTGGCAGGCAGGTGGGGAGCAGCTGGCAGGCTTGCTGAGCGCTCCCTGGTAGCAAGGGCTTCCTTCCCAGGGCCTCCTCCACACAACATGGTAGGGGGAGGGGCTGGAAAGAGAACAGACTCTGGACTCAGCAAGGCTTGGGTTCAAATCCCAGTTCTGCTCTGTTTGAGTCTCCAAACTTGCATCTGTAAAATAGTTCCTGGCCTTACAGGGTCAGGGATATCCTGGGTCCCACAAGGATGTCATAAGGATTAAATAAGGTGCTGGGTGTATGGCGCATAGCCAGGTCTGGGACTAGATTGAGTGCCTCGGGTGCACAATTTAAGCAGGGATTCACTCTCAGGCTCCTGAAAATTCTCCTCATAGTCCCAGCCTTGCACAAAGCAGATGGCACAGAGTAGGTACACAATATCTGTGAGTTCCCCTTCCCTGACGGCCTCAGATCAATTCTGGACAGCTGCCTGAACACTGGTGGAGTTCAGTCTGCTTGCTGGGACAGGTTGAGCTTTATTGAGATGTAATTCACATATTGAAAGTGCACAGTTCAATGGTTTTTCGTGTATTCAAAGAATTGTACACCATCACCACTATCAATTTTAGAGTATTTTCATCACCCCAAAGAGAAACCCATACCCATTAGATATCACCCCATCTTCCCACCCTCCCCCAGACCCTGGCAACCATTAATCTACTTCCTCTTTGCCTATTCTGGACTTCTCATATAATTGGAAATGTACAATATATGGTCTTTCGTGTCTGGCTTCTTTCACTGAGCATGTTTTTAAGGTTCATCCATGTAGTAGCATCTATCAGTACTTCATTCCTTTTTATTGACAAATAATATTCCATTGTATGGATATCCACATTTTGTTTTTTCATCCACTGATGAATATTTGGGTTGTGTCTACTTTTTGGCTATTTTGAATGAAGTTGCAATGAACATTAATGTACAAATTTTTGTGTGACTGTATGTTTTCATTTCCCTTGGGTACATACTAGGTGTAGAATTGTCAGGTCACATGGTAACTCTATGTTTATCTTTTTTTAAGGAATTGCCAGACTGGTTTTCCAAAGCACTGCACCATTTTATATTCTCACCAGTAATGTATGAGGGCTCTGATTTCTCCACATCTTTGACAGCACTTTTTATTATTTTTTTTTTTAATTATACCATTCTAGTGGGTGTGAAATGGTATCTCACTGTGGTTTTGGCTTGTATTTCTCTGCTGTGTAATGATTTTGAGCATCTTTTTCATGTGCTTATTAGCCATTTGTACATCTTTCGAGAAATGTTTATTCAGATCCTTTGGCCACTTTTTCAACTGGATTGTTTGTATTTTTATTATTATTATTATTATTATTATTATTATTATTAGTCATTGTTTCCCCCCCCCCTTTTAATTAATTAATTTATTTATTTTTGGCTGTGTTGGGTCTTCGTTTCTGTGCGAGGGCTTTCTCTAGTTGTGGCAAGCGGGGACCACTCTTCATCGCGGTGCGCGGGCCTCTCACCATCGCGGCCTCTCGTTGCGGAGCACAGGCTCCAGACGCGCAGGCTCAGTAGTTGTGGCTCACGGGCCCAGTTGCTCCGCGGCGTGTGGGATCTTCCCGGACCAGGGCTCGAACCCGTGTCCCCTGCATTAGCAGGCAGATTCTCAACGACTGCGCCACCAGGGAAGCCCTGTATTTTTATTATTAAATTGAAAGAGTTCTTTATATATTCTAGATACAAGTCCCTTATCAGATACGTAATTTGCAACTATCTTCTCCTGCCCTGTGAGTTGTCTTTTCACTTTCTAATGATGTCTTTTGTTTTTAATTTTGATGATGTCCAATTTCTCTCTTTTATTTTTTGCTGCTCGTGCTTTTGGTGTCAAAACTGAGAAGACTTTGCTGAACCCAAGGTCATAAGATTTACTGCTATGTTTTCTTCTAAGACCTTTATAGTTTTAGCTCCTACATTTAGGTCTCTTGTTCCATTTACAGTTAATTTTTTGTGTCTGATAGGAGGTAGGGATCCAAATTTATTCTTTTGCATACAGATATGCAGTTGCCAGAGCACCATTTGTTGAAAATATTATCCTCTCCCCATTAAATTGTCTTGGCACCCCACTGGCTTTTCTGGTCTGGAGAAATGACTATCTTCCTTTCTCCAGGAGAGATGGGGCCTCCCCAGAGAGGGGGGCCCAGCCAGCCTCCTCCCTCTGCAGATGCAAATGGAAGCTCACTGCTCAGGAATCAGGAACCAGTCATTCCTCCGCAAATAATATTGTTGAGGTGTTCCCTCTTCCCCCACTGATAATTCTCTTCTTCCTCTGCCTCCTGATGTATGTGGCATGTGCCTTTATTACGACACGGTCTGGGATGAAGTGACAATGGAGTGTTCCATGTCTCTTAGTGGAGCGAGAGTTCTGAAAGAACCTAGTCTGCATCTTACAGGGAGACAGCTGTTGCTGAGGGACCAGCCTTCACCTCAGACAGATCTGGGTTTAAATCTTATGGCTACTTCCTGGCTGTGTGGCTTTGGGTGAATTGCTTCACCTCTCTGAACCTCAGCTTCCTCAATCATGAAATGGGCATGCTGGCATCACAGGAATGTTGGCAGAACTAAATGATATGAGGGGTCCCAGCCCAGAGCCTGGCACACATTGGGGCTCCAGTTTTCTTAGCTGGTATCAATGGAAATAGGAAAGTGACCCTCCTCCCAATACCACTGCTCCACCCCAGCCCTAATCCTGTCCCTCTCTATCCCTTTACCCTGCTTTATTATTTTATTTTTATTTTTATTTTTTGTAGTTGTACCTCCCCACACATCAGAGACTACAAGGAAATGAATGAATCACACCTAAAGACTAATACTTATAATAATAATAGCTATTACTTATTTTCTGTTATGTTATCTACTGTGCTAGACGTTTGTCATAAATGCATTTCTAATCTTCACAATAACCCTGCAAAGTAGATATTATTATCCCCAGTTTGCAGTTGAGGAAACTGAGGTTCCAGAGTGCAGGGACTAGTTTGCTTTGATCCCTACTGTGTCCCCAGCTCCTGGAACACAGGAGGTGCTGAGGAAGGATCTGATGAATAAATACTGTCTTCAGAGTCTCTACTGGGCCCTGGGGGGAGTCCCTAGTCCTTGGTACTGAGACGACTGAGGCCCTATAAGGGTCAGCCTCCAGGGCTCAAGGAGGCTGAGTTCTGAGCCCTGTTGGGGAGGGAAATGGGGAGGGGAGTGGAGCTGGAGGAGGGAAACTGACTTCTGGAGAATGGGAGTTGGTGGTGCTGGCTGCATGGTGCTGGGAGAGGTAGGGGGAGGGAGGGAGAGAGAAGGAGAGCGGGCAAAGGCTGGTGAGTGGGGAGGGCAGCTGAGGATGGGGGCCTGGAATATGGGCTTTGTAAACTGTAAAGGGCTGTACGCAAGGAACAGCGTATTCCAAAGGCATTTGGGACAGCCTGGGCTGGAAAATGAAGAGGAGACATTTAGTTTCCTATTGCTGCCGTAACTACCACAGTGTTTTAAAACAACACAAATGTATTGATATTATTCTATAATTCTGGAGGTCAGAAGTTAGAAATGGGTTTCACTGGGCTAAAATCAAGGCATTAGCGGGGCTGCATTCCTTCTGGAGGCTCTAGGGAGAATCCATTTCCTTACCCTTTCCAACTTCTAGAGGCCACTTGCATTCCTTGGCTCCTGGGTCCTTCTTCAAAGCCAGCAGTGTAGCATCTTCAAATCTCTCTGCCTGTGCTTCCCTCTTCATTTTTGCTGCACCTCACAGCAGGTAGAACTTCCCCCATCAGGGATCGAACCCGCGCCCCCTGCAGTGGAAGCGTGGAGTCTCAACCACTGGCCACCAGGGGAGCCCCATCCCTCTTCCACTTTAAAGGACCCTTATAATTACACTGGGCTGACCTGGATAATCCAGGAAAATCTTTTTTTTAAACTTAATTATTTTTGTTATTAATTAATTAATTTTTTGGCTGTGTTGGGTCTTCGTTGCTGTGTGTGGGCTTTCTCTAGTTGTGGCGAGCGGGGGCTACTCTTCGTTGCGGTGCGAGGGCTTCTCATTGCAGTGGCTTCTCTTGTTGTGGAGCACGGGCTCTAGGTGCACGGGCTCAGTAGTTGTAGCGCACGGGCTTAGTTGCTCTGCGGCATGTGGGATCTTCCCAGACCAGGGCTTGGACCCGTGTGCCCTGCATTGGCAGGCGGATTCTTAACCACTGCACCACCATGGAAGTCCCAGGATAATCTTTAAAGTCAGGTGAATAAGAATCTTAATTCCCCTTTGCCCTGTAATATATGTATATATTGACAGATTCTGGGTGTCAGGATGTGACTATCTTTGGGGGGCTGTCATATTCTGCCTACTACAGTTGTCTCTCAAAAAAGAGGCCCTGGGAAGCTGGAGTGTATGCGGGAACTTGATGATTACAGCATATGGATGAGAGCATGTGTGCATCCAGGTGGGGGCACTTCTGTCCCCACCCTCAGCCTCCTGAGCTACTGCCTGGAATCCAGAGCTTTGCCCCCATTGGGCAAAGCCTGGCCCAATGTCTTGGGCTGAGCCTGGAGCTATTGCCCTGAGCTGCACAAACCTCCTGGGGAAGCCAAGGCAGGCCTGGGTGTGGGCTGAGGAACACACTGGTGGGGAGCATTGTGGTCACCCACAGGCACTGCCATTAGAGGCCAGAATGCCCATGCCAGGCCCTCACGCCAAATGTGCAGTGGCCCTCGCTGGCGGTGATGTGTCTTATCCTCATCATTTGTCCTTCTCCAGACCTGAAGGGCAGGGGGCAGATGAAAAAATGGGGAGTCACAGGGATTGAGGAGTGGCTGTGTGGGTCTGTGTATATGTGGGGCAGGGGTGCCTGCAGGAGGAGGCGGGAGGAAACCAGCCCTTTGGAAGTGTTTCGTGCATGTCATGGTCAGCATGGAGGATGATTCAATAATGACACCAACAACCCATTAGGTGGACACTCTTGTTACCCCATTTTACCAATGAGGAAACAGGCCTTTCCAGAGAGGTTAGGCATCCTGCCCAGGGTCACACAGCGAGTCAGTGGAGGAACCAGGACTCGGGCCCAGGTCTGTGTGACTCCAAGCCCATGCCTTTCAATGCTACATTCTGCTGCCTCCCACACAGGATTGCCAAAAAGGGGTCCAGGAGGCCGTGGAGGGCGGGGGGAGGAGGAGAAGGGTTCCATTTGGGTGTCAGAAGAACTCACGTTGAATGCTGCCTCTCCCACTGCCTTGCTGACCAAGAGATTTAAAATACCTTTAAAACAAATTATTTTTATTATAAAAATAATACGTTTGTTGCATTATGCAGAACAATAGAGAGGAGATTGAAGAGCACCCACACTCCACAGCTGTGCAGTGTTAACTAGGGTCTTGTTCCTAGATGGGGGGATGATGGAGGCCGGGTCACTAAGTTCTCTGAAGCCCTACCAGCCCTGCCAGCCTCCCCTCCATTTATTTAATCACTAATTCTTAAGCATCTCCTGAATGCCAGGCAGTGCCCCAGCTCCTGCCTTCTTGGGGCTCTCACTTGAAAAAGGCAGACAGACGGTGCAAGAAAAGCAATGAGGACAAAACAGTGAGGTCGGGCGGTGACGGGGATCCAGGGTGGGTGGGTGTCAGAAAAGGCCTTCCCAGAGCATTTCAGCTGAGCCTTGGAAGATGAGTAGGAGTTGGGCAGGAGAAAAAGGGTGGCGGGGAAAGGTGTCCAGGGCTGAGGGAACAGCCTGTGCAATGGCTCACAGGCAGAAAGGGCTCAGCTCATTCAAGGAGTAGAGTATCACCCCCTGTGATGGGAACGTGGAGTAGGAGACAGAGGTGGGGCAACCATGCCCCTGCCTTTGCAGGGGTGCTGGGAGGAACAACCAAGGCGAATGTGAAGGCAGTGTGCCACGTCCAGCTGATACTGCAAGACAGCACTATTTCTCCTCTTTCTCAGAACTAAAGTGATCTGGACACTGGAACTCCGGGGACCCTCCATGCTCTTTTCTCATCCTGCCACCCTCACTGCTTTTCTCAGTGTGAACCCCATTGCTCTCCCTACTACCCACCTCCCCAAATGGGGGAAAGATCAAAGGCAAATTTTGGGGAAGAACCAGCAACACAGCCTGACTGGATGCTTTTAACTAAGTCTGAGGGCAGGAGAGACTTTTTATCCCTTGCAAGTTAACGCAAACTGTTAGGGAGATAAATAAATGACAGAGCTGCCGATGGACTGTTGGGCTCAAAGGAGGGAAATTTGTCTCACTTTAGAAGAAGGACCTGGAGGGCTCAGCCCCATCGACTTGTTCATTGTGTTGTTATCCGCCAGAGAGGTGGTGACACCACAGCAATTAAGACAAACTTTAGTCTATAAGTTCATCCCTGCAATCTCGTGGCTTCAAAACAAGACAAATGATACCGCCAAGGGAGGAAACAAAGTCTTTTTCAGACTCTGTCCAAAGTTATGGCGAATATTTGTAGTTGTTCAGCAGAAAATTTGTCATTACGAGGCCTGGGCTCTGCTGGCTCCCCCCGCCCCACTTTATGATCCATCTTGGATTATAAAGTGTGCCAGCCCAGGCTGTCTCTGGGACTCCACCTGGCTGCCTCCTGCAGGGTCCCACCCATTGCCAGCCGCACCCACCTGCCTGTCTCTTAGGTTACGGGCATCTTGGGTGGATCAGGACTCGGTTTCTGCCAACCGGAAAGGAGTCATGACAAAGCCAGGAAGTGCCATCAGAACCCAGCTCTGCCACCGAGGGCTGGTGACCTCCTCCCATCTCCCTTCTGCTCCCCCTCCCCTGCACCAGCAGCCAGCACCCACAAGCACCAGGCTTGGGGGCTGCGTCCTGGGCCATTTCCTGCTTCCACCTGCCTGGGCTCCCCACCCTTGTCCCGTATCACCACAGCTGTTGGCCTTCTCCACAAGCCCCTCACAACTGATCCTGGCCTCAGCCTCCCACTTGTGGTTGGATTGAGCCATTTCTGGCTGCTTGAAGGGAAAGCACCCCAGCCCCTCAATGAGGAGGTTGGGGCCTGGACCCAGTACAGCCTTGGGAGCCCACCTGGCCTCGAGTGTGGAGTCAGGACCCCGCTGGCTGCCTGGGCTGCCGTGGGCTGTTGGCGCTGGCTCCCTTCTTGCCCTCCTGCTTCTGTTGTTTCGTGCTCTTCTGCAGCCTTGCCTGGCACTGCCTCTCTCCCCACCCTCCCTGTACTCTGTGAACACAGGCTCCCAACCTAATAGGGCCCAGACTTAGCTACAGGACGAAGCTCCAGTGGGGAATTTGGGCAGCAGTCAGTGGGGATGGAAGACATCTTTGAGGCAGCATCATGACCCTCTCTGGGTTCCCACAGCCCACAGGGAGGCAGCTGTCCATCCCCGTCTAACCAACCTGTGCGACAGAGGGGGTCTGCGGAGCTGCCTGCCTGCATGCCTGGCACCATCCCAGGGCCTCACTTTGAGGTTATATTCTGGCCTTCAGCACTGAGTGTGCAGAGATCTGGAAGCATATGCCTTCCCCCCAAAGATTCAGGTCTGTTCAGCTCAAGTGCAAGGCCCCAGGTTCTTGGCCTGCAGGCAGGGCACCCATGGCTTCCTCAGCCGGGTTACGGCACCCAGCCCATCTTGCACTGGCCTGACAACCCCCAAATGGGCTGGGCTCAGCTCTGGGTCACACTGCTTTGGGCCACAAGGCCTTTGTCTGACCACATGTGGGGAACAAGGGTCCCACCCTTCCTCCCTGTCCCCATTGCCTTCTTGGAGCATCTCCAAAGCCCTGGGGTCCTGTAACCCAGACTTCCCAGCTGGGAAAACCAAGGGCAGGACAAGGAAGGTCCAGCGGGCTGAGTGCTGAGGGCACTCCTTGCCTCCAAGCTCGGGTGGCACCCACCTCCCAGTGTGAACTGCGGGCTCCGTGAGGACTGACCTGTCCCAGAAACACCCCCCTCCAGGCTTCAGGGTCTGAGGCCCGAGGCTGCATCCCGTGGGGGTCTGGTCTCCTGGATGTCCTGGTTAGCAGGCAAATGGGTGTCTCTGAGGGTTGGAGTGAGAGACCAGAACAGGATAGTGACAAGCCCTGGGGAGGGGCCTGCGGGCCTGACCCTTCCAGCCCCCCAGCCCTCCCACACTCAGAGCACCTGCCATGTGCCGCCCTGGCCAGGTCCTGGGGTGATGAGTCAGACCCTCAGGGGGCTCACATCTGTACCAGAGAAGCTTCCAAGAGGACGTGCTGTTTGAGAGGGGCCTCAAGGGAGGAGTGGAGGTTGGCTGCACGGGCAGGGTGACGGTGGGTGAGGTGTCACTCTGGGCAGAGGGGAGAGCTCATTCCTGTCCCTCCGTGTTCCAGGTCTCAGTCCTCCATGACCCCTCAGGGCAAGGGCGGCTTGGCCTTGGGGCTGTCAAGGGTGACTGGGGGGATGACCGAGCCTAAATAGGCCAAAGAGGGCCCTGCCTGTCAGCCAGAGGGCTCTTTGCAGGAGAACCCCTCAGGGGTCGCCCAGCTCCCCATCTTCCCAAGACTGAACCCAAGGGAAACTCAGACCTTGAGGGCCGCCCCAAAGCTGGGTCTCTAGACGTGGAGTCCACGAGTGAGTGGGTTCCAGGGCTCCATGAACCCTAAGTTGTGGACAAAACTGTGTGTGCAAGCGTGTGGGTGCACGTTATTCTGGGGTGAGGGTCTGTCACTTCTGTGGGACACTTGTGGAGGTCCGTGGCCCCAAAAGGTGAGAACCCCTGTTCTGGAACATCAGGGCTGGGAGGAACTCCAGGACTCAGTGGGATCAACTCCTGCATTTACCAAAGAGGAAACTGAGGCTCAGATGGAGACATGCTTTGTCCAAGGTCATCCTGGAAGCTGGTCTCCAGGTCCAGGGCCTTGATGAGCCCTCCAGAGCAGTGTTTCTCAGTGCCAGTGGAGGGCGCTCTGCCTCTGTGTCCTGGGGGTGGCCACAGAGCAGACCCCTGGGCCCCACTCCAAAGGTACTGATATAGTATCTTTGCACACCAGAGTTCCTGAGGACAGGGTATGTGTGTGAGCGCTCACGTGTTACATATGTAGTGCTTGTGGAACTGACTTCTGGAGCCATGGTTAAGAGAACGGCTCTGAGTTCCAAATGGTACTTTGCTACTTACTTGCTGGGTGTCCTTGGGCAAGTCTCTTAGCCTCTCTGTGCTTTGGTTTCTCCATCTGTAAAACGGGCAGATTAAATAATACCTCCTACCTCATGTGATTGGTGCAGAGATTAAACAGGTAGATAAAGTAAGCCCTCAGCACAGTGCTTGCATGGGATGCCTGATCATCTTCCCTCCCTCCCCTGGTTTGGGATTTGGGGATAACAGGCTGGCTGGGTGAATCTTCTCAAATCAAGAATGAAAAAAAAAAAAAAAAAAAAAAAAAAGAATGAACTTCACGTCTGGGTGGTGGCTGGTTCATGTTCTGGGCTGGGGAGGCCCCTCTGGGGAGCGTCTCCTCCTCAAAAAGTCCACAACACATGCTCCGTGAAGCTCTCCCTGCCCTGGGCACTGACCTGGGGACCAGCAGCCTCGATGGCCCGGGCCTCATCTAATCCTGTGACCTCCCAGCCCCAGGGATGCGGCAGGTGCTCTGCCTCAGGCCCAGGGGCAGCTGGAGGCCTGTACCACCTTGCAAAGTGTTACCAAGAACATGACAACTCTGCCCCAGGAAACAAAAGGATGCCTCACATGGGCTGAGCCCTTCATGGGCAAAGGGCTGAGCAGTGCTGGGAACCACAGTCCAGCCAGTCTCCACTCAGGCCACATTTACTGGGCACCTATGACGCCAGGCTCTGTTCTTGGCACCGGAGGGGTGGATGCCACATGAAGAAAACAGACCAGAATCTCTGCCCTTGTGCGGCGTACATTCTAATGGGGAGGAGGGGAAGGGAGGAGATGGCAGATAAAATAAACGAGTACAATTAGTGGTTTGTAACAAATGCAATGGAGGACAGTGGTGCAGGCAAGGGGAACATGAGTCCCAGGGGGCAGGTGTGGGCGGGTTGTGATTTTAAATAGAGCAGTCACGTCAGGACTCACTGAGATGCCATATGAACAAAGTCCTGAATGGGACAGAAGTGAGTCATGTGGATACTTGGAGAAAGAACGTCCTGCACCCGGTATGAAGGCCTATGTTAGATGGCATAATACTAGCTGCCAGTAACGTAAACGCAAAATAGTTTAGTTCCAGCTCATTTAACAGTCCAGTGCAGGGGTTCCTGGGGGCAGCATGTTCCTCCAACGGGTGATTCAAGGATTCAGGCTCCTTCCTTTTGGACTTCAGCCTCCCGCACCTCCCACTATAGTCATTTTTCCATTTAGCAGGAGGATGGAGAAACATGTAACACAGAAGGCACATCTGCATTTTAAGCTTCTTGGCCAGGAAGCAACCTACCATCTGCTTCAATTGATGAGAACTAGCCACAAGGCCCCTGTTAAATGCAAGGGGGATGGGGAGAGCTGGTCTGGGGCTGGGTAGCAGCTTCCCCACAGCCCTACACTATGGAGGGAGCATGAACCTTTGGGGGTCAGCTAGGTGTCTCTGCTGTGGCCCTGAGTGGGGGAGTGTCCCTGGATGTTCAAGGGTCAGTAAGGTGGTCAGGTAGCTGGAGTAGAGTGAGAGTTGTGGGTGATGGGAGTTGAGATCAGAGATAACGGGGGCAGACTGTATAGGGTCACACAGGCCATTGCTGGGTCTTTGTCTTGTTTTCTGAGTGAGCTGGAGCCCCTGGAGGTTCCAAGCGGGGAAGGGCCAGGATCTGCCTTGTTTTACCTGGCTCCCTCTAGTGGCCGTGTGAAGAATAGACTGCAGGGGCAGGTGCCTGGTAGGAGTCTGTTGCAGGGGTCCAGCGGTGGTGCCTTGGATGAGGATGGGAAGTGGTGGAATCAATGCAGTTTGAAGGTAAAGACAGCAGGACTTCCAGGTAGGCTATATGTGCGGTGTGAAAGAGAAAGAAAGGAGGCAAGGCCAAGTCCCAGTATGTTGGAGTGGGCACCGGGAGGATGGAGACGGGAAAGTGGTGCAGGAGGTTCTGGATGCGTGCGTGGCGTAGGAGTTTGCTTTTGGATGCGTCAGGACGCCACTTAGACCTCCAAGTGCAACCCGAGCCTCTCTGAGCCTTGGTTCCTCACCTGTAAAACGGGGGTAACACACTTACCTGGCGGTGATGGAGAGGATTACCTAACAGGATGGCTGTGAATGGCCCGAGGTGAGCGAGGTTCCCTGGGCGTGGCGTCAAGGGCAGTGAGGGCCAGCCTGCTGTAGAGAGGAGCTGGTGGTGGGGTGTGGGGTGTGGGGTGGGAGGGAAGGAGAGCCTCTCAGAACCACCCCAGGCTTCTTCCCAGCTCTTGGTCTCCTTCCTCACCCACGGCCCCAGATCAGATCACTGTGTTGGAGCTGGAGCTGCTGCTGGGACTGCCTGGCCCTTGAGTGTGGGGACAAACTCCAGCCCAGCAAGGGGCACATGACGTGGGTCCTGAGATTTTAGCTCTAGCGCTGGCTTGGCCGCTTTTCGCCGTGGGACTTGGTTCAGGGACCTCCACGCCTCAGTTTTTTACCTGTCAAATGGGCCGGGCTGTGGGCCTTGTCACGGAACTGCAGGAAGCACTCCTGGGGGGCTGGCACTGCCACACATATCCCTGCGCCGCTCCCAGCCCTGGGCGGGCAACAGACCCTCTGCACAGCACAACCCTCCTGGTGGTGGGCAGTCACAAAGCAGTAATACTTTTATTCCCATCAGCGATACTGACGGGGCCTGACCCTTTACAAAGGAGAATGTCAGGAAAAAGGAAGAGGAGCAAGGGCGTAGGGGCCTCTCTTCTCGATGCCCCAACCCCTCTACCCACCCTGCCAGTCAGGCCTCCAGACCCAAGGGGGGGGCGAGGGCTTGCCCTGCAGGGGTTGGCCACCCTTGAGGGCTCCCTAGGCAAGGTCATCTGCCAGCGGAGTCGAAGGTGAGTCCAGCAAAGCTCTTCTGGTGCGGACAGCAAACGAAGGCCACAACAGGCACGTTTTCTCCTCGGTGACCAGTCCTGGGCTTTCAGCATCACACTGCAGCCTCAGGGGGGGCCCTGCTGGCTCCGCCTCTCCTCCAGTGCCCTGCACACCCACATGGACACCACGGTGGCATTTCCATCGTTGAACTGAACGATGAATGGGTGGCCCTGTGGGGAAGAGGAGGAAGCTGTGACAGGCATTCCCCAGACTCTGCACGTCATCACTTTCCAAGCCCTGTTCTCAGTCTTCCCCAACAGCCCTGTGAGGTGAGGGCAGCTTCAGCCCCATTTCACAGCCTAGATGACTGAGGCCCAAGGTGGAGCAATGACATGCCTGTCTAGAGCACTCGCTGCAAACTTCACATTCTGCCTGGTGCTTGGCTACCTTCTCCTGAAACTCCAACCAGCCTGAAAGATCCCCAAGGGTGTGAGCCTATCTTAACTCCACACTGCCTGGCCCTTCCTCAGCCCAGCATCACTCCAACAGCTGGCAGGCAAGGCCTGGCACCGGAGCTGCCAGCGTTCCTATCAAGTTGCTGCCCAGAGACCAGAGAATCATCTCATCAGGGGCTACGTCAACCCCCGTTTTCTTCTTTGTCTCCAGCCCTCCTATGAACAATCTGCGAGTGGAGGGAAGGCAAACGTGTCGGGGGAGGATGGATGTGCTGGTTCGTGGTGAGAAGCTGGGGGCTGGGGACCAGACTCTGGAGGGGCGCTACAGCCTCCATGTGGCCCCTCAGGCTCTAACCTACTTAGCTCACAGGCAGGCCAGGTTATATTTAGTCAGCCCCCTCCCCAGCTGTCCTGAAGAGACAAGATTCCTCCTCACAATCTTAGGGCCTCCTTGGGAGTTCCCAGGAAAGGTCAGAAAAACGCAGGGGCAGCCATGGGATCACCCTGGCCACAGGTCAAAGGTGAAAGGAAAACTGGAAAGCATTCTCTTCCCTCCTCTTCTCCAAGTGCTTCTCTGCTAAGGGATGCGCACCTGGCAGCCTCCTCTCCTACCAAAAACTTTGTAGCCTGAGACTGAGGGAGCCACGCTGGGCGAGCAGAGGGCATGGGGGGCTCACCGCTACCATCTCCCCAAGTCCCCCCTGCTCCTTCTCTCCCTCCCGCTTCAGCCATCCAGCTCCCAGAAGGGAGCTCCCGAATTCCCTGCTCCCTCCTGCTTTCTGAGCCCTTCTTGGGCCCCCTCTGCCTCCCCTCTGGCCAGGCGGGGCTTTCGAGGCAGCTTTCCTGATGAGCTCATCACAGAGCCAGGAGGGACGGGGCCAGGGCTCGGATGCCCAGACCCCACTGTGTGTGGGAGCAGTCAAGGACCAGGCTGGGGAAGGGCGCGGGAGGTCAGGTCGGGCGGGTCCCGCAGGCAGCACAAGCCTGAGGGGGGGCTGAGGTGGGAGAGGCCCAAGAGGGACTCTATCTTGGCTCTCATATGTCCCCCACCCCGACACGTATCATCTCACTTTATGTGTGCCTGCCTAAATCAGTGCCTAGATAGAGGGGATTCTTCTTGAAGTCAGTGAGCACATTTCCTTTTCAGGAGGCTCAGAGGAGGTGACCTTGTGCCCTTCTGAAGAACAAAGGGAGAAGCTGTGCTCAGGAGCCGAAGAACAAAGGGAGAAGCGGTGCTCAGGAGCCGATGGGCCCCTCCCCTGAAGCCTGGGGTGGCACAGTGTCACTTTCCCAGAATGCCCGGTGACTTTGGGGGCCATATGCTCCATCTCTGTTATCATCTGTTCAGGAACAAGCAGAGCGGAACCACAGGAGGGGAGAGTGCAGCGTTCCTCCAGTTACAGGAAGGCTGCTGGCTACACTGCAGGAGGCATTTCGCCCAGGTGCACCGGGAGGCGGACGAGGAGAGGGTCAGCATCCACCGCTCTGGTGGCGACTCTGCCCCTTTCCTGTCCTCCCTGACTGGGAAGTGACCCCCATCTCCTGTGTACCCCTGATGCTTTACACCACCCTGCACGGGAGTGACCGAGACAAGTGGTTTTGTCCCCAGCCACTGCTGATGGGTTTGGCGGGGGGGGGGGGGGGAATGAGAAGGGGAATCACAGAGGGAGAAAGACAGGAGAGAGAGACAGAGACAGAGATGGAGGGGAGACGCCAGCCTCTCTAGGCATCCTGGGCTGTGACAGGAGAATGTGGGAGCTGTAGGCTGCCTGGTCCCCCATCTGACTGGGCACCCAGAGAAAGCCAGTATGTGGGGAGTGAGAACATGGAGAGTTGTACAGAGGGAAACAGGAGCTGAGATGGCACTGGAGACCCCGGGGGCCATGACAGCCTGGCAGCATCTCTGCCTACAGTGTCCATGCACACCTCACGGTCTGGGGTGGAGACACTAAGTCACGTAGGTGGGCACAATCATCTCCACTTTGCAGATGAGGAAACAGAGGTCACGGGTGACCTGCCCCATCTCCCAGAGCTGCGACTGGATCACAAGTCTCTATAACCCAAACCTACTGCCTGCGGCGCTCCCTGGGCTGAGCTGCAGTAGGCAGAGCCAGATTGCAATTCCCCCTTGCCTTATTTCTGCCATGGGATTCAGGCCTGCCTGGCCAGAGGGGGACTGAGAAGGCAGGTCCTGACCCCTGTGTCACCCCTGGGACATCCTGGGAGAGTGGTGTCAGGGTGGCAGATCACTCTTACTTGACTCTGCGCCCTCCCATCAGCCCTGGGTGGGAAGCAGGGAAAGTATACTGTCACCCCATTTTACAGAAAAGGAAACTGAGCACCGGGGAGGGGACGTGACTGGTTAAGTGCTGCAGCTTCTGGCTGCTACTCTGGTACGATCTCAGGGCTTGACCGCATCCCCTGTGACCCTGACAGCGCACGTGCTCCCTTTCCTCCCTGGAGTACAGTGGACACTCCTCCAGTCCCGTGACGCACACGACGCAGGCACTCCTCGTGAGTTTAATGAGCAAACGAAATCTGATGGACAGTTCTGGGAAAAGCATGAAGATCACTCGGCCACCCTGAGGTGCCTGAATTCCTAGGTGGCTCCTGACAGGCCCGAGCAGATGCCTGCAACAGCCAGATGCCTGGAGACCGATGGAAACTGCACACCGGATAATACCGAGTCCAGCGCCATGGACTGAGTGCTGTGTGCCAGGCCCTTGCCAAGGGCTTTGTTCTCATTTTCCCACCGATCCCCACGCCCACTCTGGAGGCGCACACGGCCCCCTTGCAGATGAGGAGACAGACACTCAGGGACCTGTGTGAAGTCACGCAAGCGAGGGCTGGGCTGCAACCACAACGTGGGTCTCTTGACTCCAAATGCCACACTCAGGACCACATGCTCTCCTGCACCTGCAACCGGAGAGCTGACCTCACAGCCCTTCTGGGGGGTCTCTGTGTGGTCCGGAGAGGGCTGCAGCCCCCTGCAGCCAGACCCTCCTCTGCATCTGGGTAAATGCACATCTCCCCCTAGGCAGAGAAATCCAGATGTGGACAAACTCGCAGCCCCCTCAGGCTCCAAGGATCAGCGGGAGCATGGCGTAGCCCATCTCCTCGGAGCCAGGACACCCACATGCTGCTTGTCAAGAGCACCCTCCGCCCCAGATGACTGCCCCAGACACCCAGGGCTCTGCCACCCACACGGAGGGTGTGTCAGCGGTCACTCCGCAGAGGCTGGCAGGGCGCGTGCAGGCTGGAGCCGCTGAATGATCTCACTGGCCTCGTCACCAGGCAGTGGGAGCCACTTTCATCTCCCGAATTCTCTCAGGGCCAATTGCAACAATTAAACCGGCGAGGGCTGAAGTATAATGGCCCACAAACTTCGCCACAGAAGGCGGAGACATAATGAAGGGAAAAGGATGGCACTGGAAGACGTAGGATGGATCCAAAAGGCGGGCACAGGGGAGAGTGAGAGAGATGAGTCAACAACAACCAAAGCCGGTGGCACCACCGGGTGCAGACCTCCCACCACGGGGCCGAGGGGCAGATCGTGCCCGTGCACTAACCTGTGAAGAGAAACTAGAGTGTTCAGTACACCCTCCTTCACTTGGGCACTAGCCTCCAGGGCTTCGCTAGAGTTTGGCCCTCTCCTTCTGTAATAACGTCCCTAACTTTTGCCCGCCCGTGTCGTCGTGATGAGGTGCCTTCCTGATGACTGATGGCAGGACCCTCCCCATGTGGACAGCGCTCCATGCTTCTGCCAAAGCGGGCAGGGAGAGGAGGGGTCCAGGGGCCCACCGTGTGGGCAGGAGGTGGACGCTCCGAGCCTGCTGCGGAGAAGTAAAGCCTGAGGTTGATGTGTCTGGTCTCCCAGGCCAGTGCTCGTTCACTGACACCTCACTCTCCGCCCTTAGTTGGGCTTCGAGTTTCTTCCCAAATAGGAATTTACCTATTTGGGGTCTCCATAGTTTCCTCTCCCGTATAACCTCCTACAGAACTTCCTGCATGTGAATCATGTGAGGACTTGCCGGCGTGGCTGCCCGCCCGCTGCAGCGCCTGGCAGGTCGCAGGCCCTCAGTTGGCCGTGGGCCTGAGGCAGGAAGAAGTGACCTGCCTGTCCTCTCTGTCTGCATCTATTCATCGAGCCCTTTTCGTGGGCTAGGCCCCGGCTGCCTTGCATGGCCCGGAACCCACCCATCACCCCCCCTTTACACACAAAGGAGACCGAGACGCCAATAAATGTGACCTGGGGCAAGGTCACAGAGCTAGAAAGTGGCAGGGTTAAGGGCTGAACCCAGCGGAGGACACCACACTACTCTGCTCACTGGGGGCGGGCACGGTGAGTTTTAAATTCCTACTTTTTAAAAGAATATATGGTACATTATTTTTAACTAGTAACTTTTAACTGGCAAACTGAAATGACAGCGGCAAAAAGGCAAACTGTGTCCTCCCCGCTCAAAGCTGTGTCAGGCACAATCCAGTAATTTATTTAATACTCAGCAAATCTATTAAGTATTATATTATGCCTGTTTTATAGATGAGGAAGCTAAAGCACAGAAAGATTAAGGAATCTGTCCAAGACCACGGCGCCTGAACGTGGTGCTGTCTCCAGAGCCCGAGCCTCAGCCATTACGCTGTCCTTCCTCGTCAGTGCCAGGGCTGGGGGATGGCGGCACCCACCCTGCAGGGCAGCCTGCCCTCACAGCAGGCGCCGGGTGGCCTCTGTTCCTTCTCTTTGGGCCTAGCTTCTAGAGGAGCAGGAAAATGAAGACCCAGGGCCTGGAAGAAATTTTCCAGGGCTATGGAGACCACACCCTAGACATAAGGGTGGAAATAATAAATAGGATGCCTGGCAGCAGACTGCACCCCAAACCTAAGATCTACTCTGTGGGGCCTTTCTTCACGTCTCCTCTCAAGAGGCGCCATCTCTCCCACAACAAGAGCACACCCTTGTTCTACTGGGTATTATCGTCATTTGAGCCCACCTTATCCTAGCACAGACTGGAAGCCTCGAGGACAGGGCAGTGCTAATCACATAGGAACTGCCAAGAGAAGTTAGCTGGATCACAGGTGAGTTACACTGCTTCCCAGGAGCCTGATGCTAGGCTGAGAAGGGCCGCAGGTTGGGTGGGCAGGCCTGGGGAGAAGGCTTCTCAAGCCGAGGCTGCTCTAGACTCTCTGGACCACAGGATTCCTCTCTCTCAGGATGAGCTCCAGGCCACCAGGCACCTCCTTTCCCGCCAAGGACGCCACACGGGACAGGATGCCAAGGACCCACGAGCTGGTTCAAGTAAGCAAGCCCAGCCCCGTTACACTCCAGCTAAGTCCAAAATAAGAAGAGTCCAACACACGCTCAGGCGAGCCGCAGGGCCAGTCGTGTCATGAGGCAGGTGCCTGTAAGAGGTGATCTGAGAGGCTGGAGGGGCCCCAAGGTCAACGCACTGTCCATCACTTCACCTTTCCGCACTGGGCCTGCCAGCCTTACTTGAAGGCTCTCTGCATGTCCCTTTAGGATCCAGCCCTCGTGGCAGGGGTAAAACACTTCAGTCCTTCTCGACAATATGGAGGTGCGGTAGGATAGGATGGGACCTCAGAGACCAGCAGGGCTGTAGGGTGTGAGGTGTGCTGGGGCTTCCACACATGTTTGATTCAAATCATTAAGATATTTTAAGCTGTATATGTTAAAAAACTAATTAAAAAATAATATATACACTCAACTATGTTCAACTCTAAATGTTACCCTGAATATTGGCAATGTGTTACCCAGCACTGTGATGGTAACTGATTTTCTGCAGCTCTTAGGACAGGCAGTCTGCTTGTTAGATCTGTGCATATTACTGACTGCTCACACATGGGCCGACACCTAGAAAGGTTGTGGTGGTGCACTGGGCACCTAAAATAACTCAGGGCTGTGACGTACACTCACATTGTGTGTAGGTATAAAACTGTGTGAGAACCACACCAGAGCCAGTGCACTGAGCCCACGAAGCACATCTGCCCAGTGGCCCGGTGCACGATGCACAGACAGGGGTGTGGGTCAAGCCTGCTCTGAGTTTCCAGTGGTGTCAGCTCCTGCAAGCTTTGAGTCCCTCTTGTCTGACCTGTAGATTTACCGTAAGCAATTCATATGAACAGCTGCTAGCTACTGTCACCAACTAAACTCTAAAATAAAACTTTTCTGCTATTCCTTTTTAAAGCTTCTACGTGGGCTTAAAAGATGCCTAAGCTGAGAGGGCAACTGGTGAGTCAGGATTTCCTTGATATGGGGCTCCTGAGACAGTATCAGAGATAAGTGGGACACTGATACAGATATTAGACTATAACCATCACCTATGACCCTGGCTCTCAGATTTTTGTGTCCTTCAAGAGAAGTCTCATGGACGCCTTTCTAAAGAAGTAAGTGTCTACAGTGAATACTTACTTACACATTCATGCTAAAAAAAACCACTACTTTTTTCCTATATTAGTATTGAGATCCTGCATTAATTTTACATAATAAAAAGCATTCCACTGCTACAGATTCAAAACTAGCAATCTAATCTCTACTTACTCTGGAGATAACTTAGATTAGAGAAGTTCAATAATTTTTGGAAAAATGCACATATGTCCAGTGTCTGCTAAACGGCTGACAAGTGCCAGGGCAGTGGGCAGCCTTTATAATATTAATTACATGAGATAATAACCCATGATCATCCCTGGGGTCAACGCTTCCTTCCAGGCTGGGTGTGTCCGAGCTAATCAACAGGGGGAGTCAGGGAAGGAGGTGGCTGGGATTGTGGCTGCAGGGGAGCCCCCAGGCACAACTCAGCAGGGAGAAGCTGAGGCACCTCCACAGCAATTCTTCCGTCTGTCCCTGTGTGGGGTAAGGCCAGGAGCCCTGGACTGACAGTCAACAAGCCTTCTCTCGCCAGCCCAGGAGTCGTGAGAGCTTGGGAAGGGCCACAATGGCCTCACCTATAAAAGAGAAACTATTCCAGGGGAACCTCCATTCCCCTGGCTTCATCCTTCCCCACGGAGGGACCTGTGTTGTTGTCACACCCCTCAGCCGTGTCCCCAGGGGGAGGCGTGGCAATGTTGGGAGGAAGTACGCAGCAGGCCCCCGCTCAGGGGTCTCCTGCCCACAGGGAGGCTGCATTCTGGCCTGCCCTCTCCTGGTGAGCTTCCAGGCAGGCTGTTCACCTCTGACTGGGCTCTGCGGTAAATTCTCAGGAGGGCCCTCGGGCCACCCACGTAAGCACGCCCTTCAACTCAGATTTTACACAAGTAGGGTGATGCTTCCTTTCTGTCATTTCCTGAGTCTTATTTCTCAGCTGGTGTTGAACACAGGGAGGCTGCTGGCTGGCCTCGTCACCCAACCAAATACCCCAGCTCTCTCTGCCTCCGGGGTCCGGTGGGAGATAGCTTGTCTGCAGACAGGGATTCACAGATACACGCTGGGCAGCGTGAGGGGAGGTTACTATCCCCCCAGGTAGAATGCATGCCGCGGAGTGGCAGTAAGATGAGGGTGTGAGCCTTGCCCATCAGCTAGTGTGGAATCTGCCTGTCTGCCCAGCCCAGCCTACCTGGGCCAACGTCCCGGCTGCGGAACTTTCGGAGGTAAGGCGTTTGTTCTGAGACTGTGCTTTCTCAGCCTCTGATTCCTAAAGCTCTTCCACGGCTGGGGCTGGGGGGTCCCTTCTAGCCCTTCATTTTCTTTTAAGACCTCAGAAATGATTTGCAGCTGTGACATGCCATTTCAATCAACCTTCCTGAGTTTATCTTCACAACTACAGAAATAGATGTTTCTTCCCAAATATTCAATTATTAGCAGCAAATTGCTTACCTCCAGCCATCCTAGACTGTACACAGGCATCTAAGGGGGGGGTCAAGGCACTCTCCACCTTTCACCTGAGCAGGTCTATGTGTTCCTACACGAAGTAATTGGTCAGAAAATGGCCAATCGAGAGAGCAAGATGTTTCCAGAGGTCTCCGCAAGTCATTCTAGGGCCTGTCCTTACAGGGCAGCCACAGGACTCGAGCAGTGTGGTATGGGAGGGGGCACAGGACGACTGCAGTGGGCCACCGTGAGGGGTAAACACGCAGATGCCGGCACTCATGAGTTTGTGTCGGAGGAAGCTGACCCATTTGGGTGGCAGAATGGTGCCACTGGCCCATTTAGGGGGGGCTGTGGTGGCTGCCCTGTAGGAAACTCAGACAGGACTCGGGGGAACAGCAGGGAGCATGCTGGCTCCCCCTCTCAGTCTCGGGCTGAGCAGATACCTAGAGAAGTCAGGACCTGAGGGTGCCAGAGGGAGAGGGGGGGCCTCGCTCCAACAATGCTGAGGACTCTTGTCTGAGAGGCTGAGTCTGCAGGTCCAAGCAGTGAATATGGGGGCCACTTACAGGCATCTGGACGT
This sequence comes from Eschrichtius robustus, assembly GCF_028021215.1. Lineage (NCBI taxonomy): Eukaryota > Metazoa > Chordata > Mammalia > Artiodactyla > Eschrichtiidae > Eschrichtius > Eschrichtius robustus. The sequence continues at coordinate 128,893,700 of NC_090824.1, read as the reverse complement.
TCAAGGTTCGTCTTTCGGTGTGATGGCTGTGTGGTGGTGGGGATTTAAAGACACAATGCTCAGAAGGATGGATTCTTTCCAGCCCTCTTTTCTTCTTACCTCTTGAGATTTGATGTTTAAACTCTGAGACCTTGGCTCTGTGTTTGTGTGTGTGTGTGTGTGTACACGCATATGTGGGCATGTGAGCGTGCAGAAGGGGAAGAAAGAATGAGACCCAGCACGATTTCTGGACCACAGCAGGCAGCTCAGTAAGCTTGTTGAACAAAACAGAACAAAGTGATTCGACAGTGAGTGAATGAAGAGATGGGGAGAGACTAAGCCTAAAAGCCCTCCCTCTACAAATGCCCAGCCATGCCAGATAAAATGGAACATTTTCCAAAAAGCATACTAGATGAACTTGTAAAAAAGAAGGAAATCTGCAAGTGCCAAAAATGAAGAGGGAACTGAAAACCAGAATTATAAGTGTGTGCGTGGAGGTCTTGTAGCCCTAAGGGAGGCTCTCAGTTCTAGGAATGTAGGACCTGGAAAGTGTGAAGGACTAAGTGGACACAGGAGACAAGGTCCACCTGGGGAGCTGGCCTGAGACCCTGAGCAAAACTGGGACTGCAGAAAGGGTGAGCCAGAAAAAGTCTGCCCATCAGCAAATGGGATGCTGTGTGAGGTGGCTCTGAGCCTCGTGCACTTTGGGGTTCAATGTACCACTGCTGTGGTCTCAGAACACAAGGCTGCTCATAAACTAATGTAACATTGATATTGATCGAGCAATACTCTGGAGTATCTCTCAGGAGCATGAAAAAACATTCTGGGGAAATACTTCTGGAATTCAGTAATTTCCACAGTAATAAGCCCCATTCAGTATGAGCTTACAATAAAACTTCCAAAACGTGTGAGGAAACAATTATCCATGGACAAGAGTCAGCAGACACAACACACAGGAAGATTAGAGCTCTCAGAACCAAGGTGACAGAAAAATAATTGGAAAGAAAATGTAAAATGATGTACAGTCGAAAAGACTGAAGACATAAAAGAAGAAATTGAAACACTAAGAACAAGATATTATAAAAAAGAGAAGAGAGATTTGAAAAAGAATCAAATATAACTTACAGAAATAACACATACAGTGACTGGAAAAAACAAAAGAAATTCTCCATAGATGAGCCAGATAGCAAGCTGAATATAGCAAGGATAGACTTAGTAAGCTGGAAGAATGGTCTGAGAAAATTACCCAGAGCACTAGTCAGTAACGAGAGATAAACAAAACATAATTTTTTTTAATGTGAAAGAGAAAGACCCAGAGGAAAGAATGAGAAGAGACGAGACACTGCGGGGTAGGGTCAATATCCAAAGAGACAACAGCTGAAAATTTTGAGAACTGATGAAAGATATGAATTTTCAGATTCAAAAATCATAATGATCTCCAAGTAGAATAACTATAACAAAACCTATACCTAGACATATTGTAGGGAAACTGAAGGATACCAGGAAAAGAGATGTTAAAAGCAACGAGAGAGACAGGCATGTCTCTCACAAAGGGCAGCACCTGAGCAGCTGGCAGATTCTCACCAGCAAGTGTAGAAACCAGAGGACAACACAGTATCTTCAATGCCCTGGGAAAAACTGTCAATCTAAACTTCTAAACCCAATCTAACTAACAACCAAGAGTTAGGGCGGGACTTCCCTGGCAGTCCAGTGGTTAGGACTCTGTGCTCTCACTGCCGAGGGTCTGGGTTCAATCCCTGGTTGGGGAACTAAGACCCCACAAGCCACGCAGTGCAGCCAAAAGAAAAATGAGGGCAAAGTGAAGACAATCCTAGAACAAAAACTCAGTTTTACCCTCACTGACAGAACTCTTAATATACTTCCAAAAGGAAAAGAAACCTCAGAAGGAGGAAGTAGGATGCAACAGGAATAAGGAACACATAACTGCTAAACACATGGATAAATCTCAACAAGTACTGATTATACAAAATGACAACAAGGGTAATGACTAATTGTGAGGATCTAAAAACAAGATGACAATGAAATCCTGGACATGAAAGAAGGGACTGATCAGAAACTCTTAGGGTCCTTATGTCTGGGGGAGAGAGGCTGTGGCAGAGGCTGCTAGCTGCCTCTCAATAAACATTCCCCTTTCTTCCTTAGCGATACAAATCCTTATTTTAATAAGGAACAGTGTCACCCAGCAAAGCAGCTGCATGTCCAGACTCCCCTGCAGCTAGTTTTGGCCAATGCCACGTGAGCACATATGCTGTGTGCCAATCCCCAGAACTGTCCTTAAATGAAGGGGTATTTCTACTGCCTTTCCTCGTTCCTGTTGGCTGGAGCTCAAATGCCCCTTGACTGGAAAGATGGAAGGAACTGCCAGCTAGTCTGGGCACCCTACTTCCTGCCTTCCTTTATATGTATGGGGAATACCCTGCTGTCTTACTTAAGCTGCTGTTCGTTTTAATCATGTGCAGCTAAAGCCAATTCTACCTAATATAAAGATGAGATTGAACCTAAGGCTGAGTATTGTTGGGAAGGGGGGTATATTTAGTGATTAACCTTAGGCTTTGCTAAATTAAGTCAGAAACTCAGGGATAATAAGAGGCTAGAAATAGAATATAATATGTAAACTACTGGAAAGAATAAAAAGGAAGAAAAAATTAATCTAATAGAGTGAAGAAAGGAGAAAAAAGAAGTCAAAAAAGCATTGTAGAGAAGAAAGTACAAAACAGGATAGTAGAAAAAAAAATTCAGGTGTATCAATATGCAATAAGTATAAATGATTAAACTAATCAATTAAAAGAGAGTCCCAGATAAAATTAAAAACATCAACAGCAAAATGCAGAGATTCATTTAAAACAAAAGAACACAGAAATGATGAAAACAAAGGAATAGGAAAACATATAGCAGACAAATACTAAACAAAAGAAGACAGCATAGGTATGTTAATATCAGACAAAAATAAAATTTCAAGCAAAATATATTAGAGGTAATGAGGGTCACTACATAAAGATAAAAGAAACATTTTAAAATGAAGATACAGCATTTTGACATAGGCATCTAACATCATCGCCTTAAAGCAAATACTGACAAAAGTGCAAGGAGAAACAGACAAAGCCACACTAACAGTCAAAGATTTTAACACAGCTCTCTCAGTAATTGATAAATAAAGCAGGTAGAAAATCAGTAGGGCCTCAAAATATTTAAGTAATGCAATTAACAAATTTGACCTAAAGGATGTAAATAGGACACCGAATTCAACAACTAGAGAATCACATTCCTTTCAAGCAAAGAGAGAACACTGAAAAAAAAAAAAAAAAAAAAAAACAAACCAGTGTAGTAAGGGCATTTCAACAAATAACAAAGATCTGATACTATACCAACCATGTTCTCTGACCACAGTGCATGAAAAGCAGACAACAATCACAAGATAACAAAACACCACTATTTGCAAACAAAAAAATACTTCTAAATAATTCGTTGGTCAAAAAAGAAATCCTAATTGAAATTGGAAGTTACTTAGAACTGAATGACAACAAAAACACTACATATAAATGTTTGTGGGATGCAGCTAAAGTAATACTTAAAAGGCAATTTATAGCTTTATATGGATATATTAAGGAAAAGAAGATTGCAAATTTATAAGCTAAGTGTCCAATTCAATAAATTATACACAGAACAAAAAGTAAATCCAAAGGAAACATAAAACAGCAAATAATAAAGAACACAAAGGAATTAGATATCATAGATGATCAAATCAATAAAATACTGGTTCTTTAAAAAGATTAATAAAGTAGATTAACCTCTGACAAAAATGGTAAAGAGAGGACACAAGGAAACATCATTAGAAATGAAAAAAGGGCACATAACCACAAATCTGGGAAAAATTTTAAAATAATAAGGGCATATCATATGACTGATATGAGGCCAACATAGCTGAAAATGCAGTGTGATGACTCATCAGGAGAGAGAGAAAGAAAGAGAGAGAGAGAGAGAGGGAGAGAATGTGCGCGTGAGTGATGGTAGGGGCAGTGGGAAGGGTGATAATGGTGGCGACTGGGAGGTGCCAACGAGAAGTGACAAATAATCACCCTGGCAGGTGAGTCACAGGTTTCGAGCCCTGGCATCACACTTTTAACTTTTCAAAACACTTCATATCCATTGTCTCATCTTATTTCAAGAAGCATCCAATTAAGTAAAGGTTGCTACCTCTTAAAATCCATCTTAGTAACAGCTTTTCTAGTTTCTTAATAAGGAAAAACAACCATTCACACAAAGACTGAAGCTCAGGTGGAGATTTTTTGATGTTACCAAATCAACAAAAAACATAGAGGAAAAATTGCTAAGGATACCAGATGTTGAACTTTTGGGTAAATAACTAACTGAAGTGCCATCTTGTTTTTTTTTTTTTTTTTTTTTTTTACTGTTTCCGGCTATGATGCTCCCGTTTTCTGAGCCTCACTCTATTTAGTAGACAGGGTTACTTACTGGTGGGGTGAGTGCGAGGGAGCCAAGGGGGTGGGCTCGGGCAGCCCTTTTCGAAAATTTGAAATAAAAGCATAACAAAGGTCAAAGCTACCAGGCCTAGTCTATAAAATACAGGATTGAAAATTACCAGTTACTCTAGAGTTTCTGCTATCAGCAATCATTTTCCATTTGAATCTGTCCCCTCCTTTTTTTTTTTCCTAAAGAAATCCACAAACAGGAAGCAAACCATTTGAAAATTCTGATCATTTTGTGTCCCAGCAGCAAATAAAAATCATCAATAGAACCCACTTTTAGCCTTGAGCAGTATTTTCTAAAACAAAACACAAAGAACCTGTGGTACTTAACTACTCTGTTATTGATTTACTGTGGTTTGCAAGGTAATGTTGAAGAAAATTAAATGTACGGAAAGCTGAAATGCGTTTTCTGTGGCAGCGAGCGGTGTGGCCCGTGTTTTCTGAGGCGGCGTCGCTGGCCGTGTGCAGAAGGAACGAGAAAGGGGGTGCACTTCATCTGGCTACAGATAAGCTGGTGAAGGCCTTCCCTGCAGAGCTGTATGAAACCAAGTCTGTTTTCACTGTTATGAAGGACAAAGTTATTTAGGTGCAAACTTGCTTCTTCTGGTAGTTAATGCTCCAGTTTACACAGAGACCTCAAGTCAATCAAATCCAGTACGGATGGATTGAGAGGCTTCTGTGTGTCTGGCTCTAAACCTGGTTTTTAGAGTCAAAAGACTCCCCCTGGCACATTCATGCCTTATTTGATCCCCTCAGAAAAGTAAAAAAAACTTCAACAAATAATAATTCAAAATAATTTTACGCTAATTATTGATTCAAGAGCAAACTGGTCATATTGTTTCAAACTTGGGCATTTGCATGCAACGTTATCAAGCAGTGTATTTCCTATTTAGTGAAATGGTCTGTTTTCAAATCTAGAGGCACTTTACATACCTACACGCCACTGTAAATTTGATTCCCTTACTTAAGACTAAGAATCTGAAAGTTACACTAAAACTCGAACACTTTACTTTTAGCTAGTCCCTCAAGCCTTTATTCTAGTCCATTTTTTTGTAGTTTAGACTAGTGCTAACACACTTACTATCTGGTTTTCCAATCTAAAGCACAAAATAGAAGAGGAAGAGGGGAGGGCTCTTAGAAAGGGGAACAAGGGCAGGAGTACTAAGTGACATCTATTAGCAACACTGCACAACAAAAACAAAACCAAAGAACCAGCTTGGGGTCAACCAGTGCAGGGACAAATGGCCCTCCACGTGGTAACATCAGGAGACACTAGGACAGCAGAACGCAGCAAACAGACTGTTCATGATGATGGTCTAAAGAACATTTTCTAAAAAGCCAAACCCTGATGCATGTAATCCGTTTAAAAGGATAGGGAAGTGTATAATACATTTAAAACCTCTTGCCTATAATCCTTTTAAAAAGTTTTGGTTTTATAAGGAATAAGTCTCAGTTATCTGAATAAATATCCTTCCTTGGAAGTAGCTCATTTACTGAAGGTGGTGAATAGAAGACTTGCTGCTCTTTGAGTTTTGGAAGGTCAATATTAAACAGGAGAAAGCTCACACTCCGTCTGGCCGCCTTTCAGCAGCACCGTGTGATGTCACCTGGCAGACAAGCCTTCAGAGCCTCTGAACTCAGTAAAGACATATGGGGCCACTTAGGGCCCAAGTTTATCTTGGCTTCCTTTGGAGAGAGTTTGATTACTTCTAAGATTTATGGTCAAAGCAGAAGGAGAAAAGAAATACCTCACAGAGCAGATTTATAACCTCATCTTGTTATAATCACATTAGGGATGACATCCTATGACAGAATCTTGGAATGACTACAGGGCAACTTGGAAACTCGGTGGGAAGTTTTATATTTTGGGGTTTGGAGCATTTTGTACTTGCAAAGGTCAGGGAGGAAAGGACCAGGGAAATGAGCCAGGGGACAGTCAGAGAGTGAGTGTCAGCTGGTCTAATTTTCTGTGTCAACTCTGAAAATTAGATAAACAATGACAAACCAGGCTTTTAAAATGAACTTGTCACTTCTGGTTCTCTTGATACAAGGTAGCATTTTTCAAGTCCTGGTAGCCCTAAAGACAGACTTAACCCCTGAGAGGTTTATGTAAGTGTTCTAAAGTCCCCATATCTAAACAAAAGGTTTAGTCCGACCCTATCACCCTTAAAAGAAAAACTAATCATCCTTGAAACTTAAATACGCTTCTCCTAACAATTAAGGGGACGTTGCCTAGAGCCAAAGGTCCAGTCTTCTGCAGGACAGTCTCAGCAACTTGATTTTTTCTTTCTGTCATCTCGTTGGCTCTCCAGACCAGCTCAGCCCTTCAACATGGTCCCTTGATCTTTCAACCACTGTTCTCAGCAGGTACTGGTTCTCCTCGCACCAACTCAGGGGAGCACAGACTCTGTCCTGGGTCGACCCCGCTCCTCTGCTGTTATGAAGACATGGGGTAGAAGAACCACTTTGGCCTACAATTTGGCTGCGACAAGCTCCCTGGTGGGGAGGGGGACAGATCAGTGAATCTTTCTAATAGCTGCCCTTAGTGGCTTTGCTCTAAGGATATTTATTCAGTTTGAATACGTTGATTTGGAGAGAAAAATACATATGTGTATTTACCAGCAGCTGAGTAGAGTTTTTCATTCCGCAAAGTGCTTTCAACCTCATCTAATTCAAGTGTCACAGTAATCCCACGAAGTATCAGGATGGCATTATTGTCACTACCTATTTGTGGATTCGAAAACTAGGTTCAGAGAAGTGATTTGGCTAAGGTAGGGTTGGGATCTGAACTGGACATCAGCTCTAAAGCCTGTGCCTTTTGTTACAATATGTTTTTGTTTTGTTTGTTAATATGTTATGTTTTGTTATATTATTACACATAATAACAGCAATATAATAGCCAACAGTTGTGAGCACCTAACCGTGCCAGATACTAATTAGGTGTTTTCATTTACAGCATTTCATATGATCCCCGGCCCTGTCAGAAGTAGATGTGAGCCTATTTTACAAGCAAAGACATTGATGCCCCTAGGGGGTAAGGACTGCACTTCAGGCTGAAGTCTCAACACTGGGCTTGAACCCGGGTTCTTGGACCTCATGTGTCACTCTTTCCCCACACTCTACAACTGGCAGAAACAACCCCCCACCCCCCAACAAAGCACAAATGCCATAGTCTGCTCTGGATCAAAGTATAGAATAGGTCTTTTAAGGTCCTCTGACCCCAGTCTTTGCCTCATCCCTAAATTCAAATGCCTTTTTCCTTTCTGATGTAGAAGAGTCTCCTTTTCCAAAGCGTTCCAAGCTTCAAAACTACCTCTGCCGCCAGCTCACTGTTGAGAAGAAAACCGTCTGATTAAATCAACTCACAGGATGGTATGAATAACCACAGGCAGGTAATTCACCTGTGGTTCCTAGGCGCCTGTGGATTCCATTCTCTACAGTGCAGCTCTTTCCCCCCTCGCTCTGGGAACTCTGTGCTCTGTAAAACAAGAACAGGACCAACTGCACAGGAAGGCTGTGTGTATGAAATTCCTAGCACATAGGCTATCCTGGAAACAGCTCTATAGTCATGACTATCAGTGGCTTAGACTTGGCAGTTCTTATCATACTTCTTTTCTAAGGAAATTTTTGTAATACCTAATATGTGTTCAGTGCTAAATCTGGAAGACACTAGACCAGCTCCCCTGATAGCTGCACACAGTATGGGTGGACGGGCAGAGGAGAATGAGGGGTCTTGCTCTCCATGTATTAAAGACTCTCACCACTCACTGAGCAGCCCCTCCCCTGGGCCTCAGGCCTAAAGACCTAACTCACTCCTCCATTTAAAACAGGAATGAGCAGACTTCCCTGAGTTCAGAATTCCATGTAACTAAAAACACAAAACAGAAAAAAGGAAACCCAACTGTTGCACTCGTGCACAGCCTATAGACAAGACGGCAGTGCCCTCAGACAGCATTTCAAATACAGTTTATTAGTGTGTGATATGAAAAGGGTATTTTTATTGCATGATATAATGCAATGGGACCTTGGGCGCTCTGTGGAAAGACCTCACACTCAGAAGTGTAATGAACCCGTAGTCCCCAAAACATTATACTGTACATTAACCTATCATTAATGGCACATTAGGGCTAGGGGCATTGCACGCTTGCTGGTCAGGGCTCCATCAGGACAGTGTTGAGAAAACCACACAGTCTTCCCAGGCTTAAAACAAATAGAGAAAATAAATATTCCTGATGTCTACAGGCAGCTTTAATGGAAGTTCAATCCCAGCTCTGCCCTGTAATTTCCAAGCCTGCTTTTTTAAGAGAGGAAGACACACAACTGAACAAGAGAAGAAAACGAGCCTCTTGCAGTTCACCCGCAGCTACTGGCCCTGCAGCTCAACACCGGCTCAGCAAGGTCACGAGCAGACCGGGCACCTCTGGTAGTAGCGTAAAAGCTGCCTGCAGGACATCCAGGCCTGGACTGTAGCCTACAGAGGTAGAAGGGGTCTTGGAGATTGTGCGCCTACCTGCCTCACTCTCTAGATGGGGAAATCAAGGTTCAAAAAGATGAAGGAAGAAACAACCTATCCAAAAGAAAAATGGGCAAAGTATGTGAAAAAAATACAAATGGCCAAAAAACACATAGCAAAGATCTGGAAATGGCCAAAATGTTCTATGGCAGGGTCCTGGTTAAATAAATATGGACCATCTATATAATGGAACACCATGCAGTATTAAAAAGAACAAGACAGACTTTCATGTGATATGGAAAGATCTTAAAGAGAAAAAGTAAGGTACAGAACAATAAAATTAAAATTCTAGAAGGACACAAGTTACTGTTAACAGTGCTTAACTCTAGAGAGTGGGGCTGGGAGCTTATTGTATATCCTTCTGTACTATTTGAATTTTTAAACATAATTTTAACACTAGTTTTAGAAAGTCAATGATGAGAGCAGGAGCAAACGTTTTGGGGAGCTTCGTATTTCCTAACTTCTATGCTAAGTGCTTTCTGTGCTTTTTCTTGTCTGGATTTTCACAAAAACAGAAACTGTAAGTTGGTCACTATTATCCCCTTTCCATGAAGTGGGAACTGAAGTTTCGAGGGGTGAAATAATTTATTCAAGGTGACCCTCTTACCCATCTACTTTCTATAAGGAAACAGAGTATTTGTAAAATAGAGAAAAATCTTTCCAGACTCTGACGCAGCCCAGAACCACCTTCCTGGAGACAGCTCGCCAACTCCAGCAGAGATCGAGGAGGTAGGCAAGACAAAAGGCCGCTGACTCTGACTGCAATTGAATCAAATTTCTGGAAATATCTAGTCTCCACATCACAAAAGGGGATGGGGCCTAGGGACCCCAGGCTACATACACTGTTCAAGTAAACAATGCTTGGCAGCCAGGGTTCAAACACATGAAGGGAAGTGTTCCCCTAATTAAGCACGAATCAACTTCAAAGGAAACCCAGATGCTGCTCTATGAAGAGGTAGCTGTCTCAGACCAGCAGAATCACAAGGTGAGAGTGGGGGTCAGGAAGGATGGGGCAGCCGCACACCTTAGGACTATCTGTGCCAAGTTTCAACGTTGCTGCAGCAAGTTTGCTCTGTTTTCTCATTCCTTCATTCTTCCCAATAAAAGAGTCTTGTTATTTTTGGGTAACAGACTTTACAGCAAAATTTTAAAACGCTAGATTTTATTTGTCCTAGGGTCTGCCAGCACATGCTGTAATTAAAATGTTGATTAGTAAACAGTTTAAATATATGACAGACAATGCAGTTAGAGCCTACAGTTAGGTCAATATGTGATTTAGATTTGCCATTTAAAAAATCTCATTTAAATTTTGCATACATTAATCACTACCATACTTCAAGGTTCTGATATCCACCTGACTACAATATTAAAATAAAACTTGCTGCCCCAGGGAAATCCTACTTATTCTTAATTGTTTCGAGGCTTTGATGGGCTTTTAATCTAAGATTAATTTATGCAATTTTAAATAACTCTTCTTATGATTAATAAGCTTGAAAATTAAAAGGAGTCTAAAGCAATTATAATGAGCATTTGGTCATAACCTCATTAGAAGAAGGAGTGAAGGATACAGCTCTGGAATTCTTACAAGACTACAATTTAAGGTTACTTTTAGAGAAGTCAAACGTAGTTCCTGAAATTGCAAAGGCAGGTTAGCAAAGGTCAGTGTTAAAATGACGGCTAGCTAGATTAGCATACTAATGATTTTCCCTGATAGTGACAGAAAGGACACTGAAAAGAAGATGCAGAGAGAGAGACAAATGACATGCTGCCAAGAAGCTACAGGCTCTGAACTTGGCTTCCTATTCTTTTGGCTGGAGACCTTCATAGAATTTCAGAAAGAGCCAGGGGGTTAGGACATCCCTATTTATAAATCAGTTCCAGCCACAGATTCTGGTCCACGTGGAGCAAGCAGAGATCAGTCCTGTGTGGCCTGTTTGCCTGTTGTGGTTGGGCCACTGCCCTGCTTAAGAACAAATGGCAGCTTCCTGCAGCCACACTCCTCACCGGTGTGCAAAGCCCACTTTCTAATTTCCATATTCAGACAAATCCTTACAGCTCTGGCTGGAGCTGAGATGCCTCCTCTGACCACCCTCGGCCACCCTGTCCTGAGTCCTCACACCGTGCAAGTCAGCAGCACACAACTCATCCTGCCTTCTCTAAATGTCTCCTATGGATGTGTCTAGTCTGCTCCTTGAAGATCTGGATGGTTCTTAAATTCCTTTTTGAACCCATCACAGTACCTCAAAGATGCAGACAGCAAATTGTTATTAACTGTTTCATAATAATTCCCTCCAACAAGATGTTCATAATACTGATACTAGAGGACTGACATGAAAAGTTAAGACTTCCTAATGCCTGGGGAAGAGTAACTCACAGAGGTCTGTCTATCCTTAAAAAATTACCAATTCATTAGACACTAGCTACAAATGCCCAACGTATGTATATTTAAGTTGCATTAAGCTCCACTAAACATATTTGTCTTTCAAGAAGCTACTGGTCAGACATGCCCAGGAACATTAGATGAGACAAGTCATGACCCAAAGAGGCTGATTTAGTGCCCCCACATATGTCTAGCACTTTACAGTTTACAAACACTTTCACAAACCCTATTTTAATAGGAAAAAAACCCCACCCTTCAAGATTGGTATCACTACCCCCCCCCCCATTTTATAGATGAAGAAGCTGAGGCTCAGGTAAGCTAAGTAACTGTTGATTGGAATTCCCTGGCGGTCCAGGACTCCGAGCTTCCACTGCAGGGGGCACGGGTTCGATCCCTGGTCGGGGAACTAAGATCCTGCAAGCTGTACGGCATGGCCAAAATAAATACGTTTTAAAAGAAATTTTTAAAAAGTAACTGTTGATTACCCAGAAGAGGCAGAGGCTGTACTTGAAAGTTTATCTTCTGATAACCCAGATCAATGTTCTTTCCAATTCACCATGTCGCTTCTTGTCTCTTGTTCACGACAGACTCACTTGCAAGATCTAGAGCCCATCTTCAGCCTCTGCAGACTTCACATTCAGAGGACAAAGTACGTCCTGCCAGTTGTCAGCCACACACCTTTCCAGTCCTATGACCATGGTTACAGAAATGAGCGGGGTCATGACTCCACGCCTGCGCTTTCGCTCTTCTGATTCCTCTCATGCCTGTGCCGGCCTGGACACTTGCAGGCTTAGTCTCCCGTCTGCCTTCCTGACGGACTCTGATCACTGTCTAGCTCCCTATTCTGTGTGACCTGGCTACTTTGTTCACATGTCTCTTAAGGCACTCATCAGTTTGGCATCTATATCATTTAGTTCTCTCTTCCCCTCTAGTCTTACTGAGATATAACTGACATACAGCACTGTGTAAGTTTTAGGTGTACACCATGATTTGAGTTTACATATACTGTGACATGATTACCACAATAAGTTTAGTTAACATCCATCATCTTACACACATACAAAAGAATGTTTTTTTCTTCCTTGTGATGAGAACTCAGGATTTACTCTCAACAACTTTCAAATATATCATATAGCAGCGTTAACTACAGTCATCATGTTGTGTATTACATCCCTAGTACTTATTTATCTTATAACTGGAAGTTTGTACCTTTTGACTACCTTTATCCAATTCTGCCTTCCCTACCTCTAGTAACCACAAATCTTTTTTCTATGAAATTTTTTAAAAGATTCCACATATAAGTGAGATAATACAGCATTTGTCTTTCTCTGACTTATTTCACTCACCATAATGCCCTAAAGGTTCGTCCATGTTGTCGCTAATGGCAGAATTTCCTTTTTTATGGCTGGATAATATTCCATTGTGCATTATCTATCGATCTCACAACTTCTTTATTTATTCATCTGTTGATGGACGCTTAGGTTGTTTCCATGTGTTGGCTATTGTAAGTAATGCTGCTATGAACATGGGGGTACAGATTTCTCTTTGATATAGTGTTTTTGTTTCCTTCAGATATAGTCCCAGAAACGGAAATCCTGGATCATATGGTAGTCCTATTTTCAGTTTTTTGAGGAACCTCCATATTGTTTTCCATAGTGGCCTTACCAGTCCTACCAACAGTGCACAAGGGTTCCCTTTTCTCCACATCCTCACCAACACTTGTTATCTCTTGTCGTTTTGATGACAGCCATGTAACAGGCATATGGTGATATGTCATTGTGGTTTTGATTTACGTTTCCCTTATAATTAGTGATGTACCTGTTGGTCATTCGTATATCTTCTTTGGGAAAGCATCTATTCAGGTCCTTTGCCCATTTTAAAATTGGTTTGTTTTTCTTGCTATTGAGTTGTATGAGTTCTTTGTATATTTTGGATATTAACCCCTTAACAGATACGTAGTTTATAATTTTTTTTCCCATTCTGAAGATTGCCTTTTATTTCGTCCTTTTTGATCATCTATTCAACAGAGATCATTGAACAGCCACTTTGTGCCTTGTATCGTGCCAGCTGCAGAGGATGCAATGGTTTCCTCACCACACCATAAGCTCCTGGAGGGCAAGATTAGTGTTTCATCAGCCTCTGTATTTCTTACAGCTGTGCAACTCAAGTAATGGTCTGGGAGCCCTTTGCTACTAGTTCGCCAGAACATAAGGAACTATGCCACAAAGTAAATCAGCACACAGCTTCCTCACTGAGGAAGTTTTGCAACAAAAAAATGTCAGGTGAGTTAAACAGAAGACTTTGAGACACGCTTGACTTATATTCTGGTACAAACTCCTCATCGTGTGTTCAAGAAACAGTTCAGATACTACCACTAGCATACTGTCCATATATATATATTTTTTAAGTACAGTTACCTTTTTAAAAAAATTTTATTATTTATTTTTGGTCTTCGTTGCTGCGCGCGGGCTTTCTCTAGTTGTGGTGAGCGGGGGCTGCTCTTCCTTGCGGTGCGCAGGCTTCTCATTGTGGTGGCTTCTCTTGTGGAGCACGGGCTCTAGGTGCATGGGCTTCAGTAGTTGTGGCATGTGGGCTCAGTAGTTGTGGTGCATGGGCTTAGGTGCTCCGCGGCATGTGGGATCTTCCCAGACCAGGGCTCGAACCCGTGTCCCCTGCATTGGCAGGCGGATTCTTGACCACTGAGCCACCAGGGAAGCCCCCACTGTCCATATTTGAGTAGCACTGAACTATAGCACCTAGCAATACATTCTGCATATAGAATGTGCTCAGTAAGGTTTGCTGAGTTAAAAGAAATTTCTCCCAAACTCAAAGAGTAATATCTCTTAGAAGCCACTCACTTCTATAATCGCGATGGTTGAATTAAAAATGAGAGAAGGTTTTGTGGCCAGATAAATTGCAGAACGTACTACACCTTCAGTTTTTGCTACAGGTTGACAAAACCAAAAAGCAGTAATAGCTCACAAATTTTCACAGCTTCCCTTCAGAGTACCAACTAACAGACAGGTGCAAACTGCTGGTGATTACTTTCTCTCTTCCTATTTGGTTTGTTTGCACTGAGGTTCAGGCCTCAGCCAGGCCCCGGCCGCTGTGTCCAGATACAAGCTCTCTGATTCGACCACAGCCCTGCAGATTCCGGACGAGGCCAAGGCGGAGGGGACTATAAGGAGTGAGTTGAGTAAGCATTCTAGAAGGGCATTTTTGGTCTCACAAGCACAAACTGCTGAAATTCTACACATTTCTTTGTGGGGCGTTTGTATTAGTTTTGTTCTGGATTTCTAGAAATGGCCTGACTTAGCTGAAATTCCCACAACCACAGTAACAACCCCCTGTCCACTATGCATCCACAGATATTAGCTTTGATGTAGTACAGAACAGTCCTGTATTCTTCCTGGCTGTGTCACTCTAGGCAAGTCAATTAACCTCTCTGAGCCCCAGTTTAATGCATCAGTAAAATGGGAGTAAGAATAATCTTTACAGTGTTTGTGTGAAGGTCAGATGAGATAGTGTATATGAAAGAACTCTGTAAACGCATGTTTTTAAAAATGTTATCTGTTTAGCTTAATTTCTCTCTCTAAAATAAATCTTTTCTTTCTTTAAGGTTAAAAATCAGAAGCCTTTCTGAATTTATCTGCAGCCCCAAGTTGTACACAATTGTTGCTCCAATTTCTTTCAAGTAATTTCAGAGGAAATAAGGTGTAGTACGGATTCTGACCAGTACGGATATTGGATCTAAGCTGTGTTTCACATGTGTGCAGAAAGTAATACACTCACATAAATACCCCAATGTCCTGCAAGGTCTGGCTCATTTGTCACCCCATTCACAAAGCCTCCCCAGATACTAATGGCTGGAAGAAATCTTGCCTTCCCCAGAACTCACTGTACCTGTTAAATTCATATCATTTCAATTCGTAACTATTTATTGAGCATTCAACTCGGGGCTAGGGATTGGGCTAGATGCTGAGGATACAAAATAAAGAAGACATGATCTCTTCCTCTTGTTTATGGGCTGTTAAGTTACCACCACAAAGTGTGAAAAGTGCACTGATACAGGTACTTGCTAGAAAGAAGGGTGACATACAACAGAAAGCCAGCAACCTTACTGAAGCAGGCCGGAGAAAGCTTCACAGAGGCTGTGCCAGTTGAGTCTTGGGGGCTGAGTAGGAGTTCACCACGTGGACGTGAGGAAAGGGCATTCTTGCCGAAGAAACAGCACAAGCAAAGACATGACCATGTGAGGCTCATGCATTAGGGGACTGTTAGAGTGCAGGCTGCGTGTACAGGAGTGCCATGAGGTGGAGGGGCAGCCGAAGGCGGGCCGGAGCAGGTGGGGGAGGGCCTTTGGCGAGTCTAACAATCTATCCTGTGCTTGGCTGTTCATATCCTCATCTTCCTTGCTAGACTGTAAGCTGGTTGAGGGCAGGACTCAGGGCTGACTGCTTCCTCGGCATCAGGCTGGATGCTCTACCCAGAGCAGATACTCAGCAAAGAAAAACGGTGAGTGCGTACTGAGACGCACAGGTCTGACATTGTCTCCCTGTCGCACAAGGGCAGAAAAGGCTGCTGAAATACGAATCTGCACTAGATGTGCAATGGGTTACAATTCAGCCAGCCCCCGAAAAGCTAGCCTTACGCCTTCCTTTGGTACTTAACCCACTTTCCAGATGATGCGCACTGCTGCCTGCACAGGAGAGCTGGAAAGGGGGCCATTTCTGAAGGCAGGAAGCTGAGCTGCCCAGCCAAAGCTCTGCTGACCTCCCCGACAGGGGAAGGAAAAGCTCGTTTTGGAGAAAGAATTTTCCAGCCCTGGAGCTGGTGCCTCAGGCCCTGCAAAAGCCAGCATTCCAGGGTTGCCGATTTGCCTTCCCCAGAGTTAGAGCAAGAGTATTGCAGAGGCAAGCCTGTGGCTTAAAAAAAAAAAAAAAATCATGTTTAATTTAAAAATTAGAAACTGGAGCAGGCTGTGAGCACAGGGGTTGATTGAAACAAAATTTAAATTCCTGTCAAGCCCATTTAAACATGGGGGCCCTTCATAGACAATTAGCTGCTCCCTGTGAATGCTGAATAAACTCAGGCCTGGTCACTGCGAGAAGAGAGGCACCTACTGTGAGGCGCTGAAAAAAAAATTAACTAAAATCAGGCTGTATGAAATATTTAGCCTTCCAGTATATCACAGGGGTTTGAAAGTGTAAACAAGACAAAAATCGATTCCTTGGTGCCCTCAAATCAATCCCCTAAAATGGTTAGGGCATCTGTTTCTGCTAAATTTTGTTTACATCGGCAGATTTGCCTTAATTGCAGTTGTTTATCTCTCATTGTCCCTGGGGCCCTAATCTCCCGATTACTAATACTTAACACTCATTTCACATCTAAAGCTACTTCTAATCCTCAACAGGTTTTGGGGGCTCTTAAAATTATTGAAACCGCAGAGGCGGGAGACACAGCCTCTTTGTGAAAGGAACATTTTCTTATCTACTACCAGCTGGGCCCAATCATCACCAGGGATGGCTACAACAAAGGTGCTAAAAGGCTCTTCTACAATGACTGCTGCTCCGCTGGGGATTCAGAGGATAAAAAAGAGCTTTGATGGAAAAATCTGAACAAGAGGCTAAAGCAGTCCAGCCAAATAAAGTTACTGTCATAATCAAATGCTGTCAATCACCATGAAAATCCAATTAAAAATGTCTCAGCACAGCCCTCTTAAGTGGAAAAATGTACCCTATTTATACAAATTTTTGTCAACTCCACAACAATCC
Source organism: Eschrichtius robustus (assembly GCF_028021215.1). Classification (NCBI taxonomy): domain Eukaryota; kingdom Metazoa; phylum Chordata; class Mammalia; order Artiodactyla; family Eschrichtiidae; genus Eschrichtius; species Eschrichtius robustus. The sequence continues at coordinate 128,876,546 of NC_090824.1, read as the reverse complement.
CACAATTACAAAGTCCTGCTATTAATTGAACCCCCCCACCCCAAGTTTAAAAAGAGATGCAGGCCATTCAGAAGCCTTCTGAGGGAGCTGAGACACACAGAGGCTATTGGTATACAATTAAGAGTTAATCGGGTTACATTTGAAAATTCCATTTTTATTTGTAGCAAGGGAATCTTTGCACGAATAAATGAATGGCACCTATTCTCCTACTTCAGAATCAGTGACCATTTATATTAAGAGAACAGAGAAATGGTAAACCAGGATACTGGGAAGAAACTAGTCCACACTCTGGCAAATGTCTCTCGGTAGACCACGGCCTAATGTTTAATTCTAATCTTGAAAATCAAATAGAGGACAGAAGGCCCAAATGTCTCCACTGCCTTTCTGCAGTCTCTAAACGGCCAAGTGAACCTCAAGTTATCTGCAGGCAGATGTGGCCCCCAAATAGGCGTGTATCTACAAAAGGCCTCACTGAAACCACAGGACTCGCGGTCCCCAAAGGTCTCTCTCGAAACTGCTACAAATTAAAAAGCAAACAACCCATTAAACAAATCCAGCTGGTTACAACTGTAAATAGGAGGCTTCTAATATTTTTCCAGCCCTTGCAATTCCTGGTTAGACTCATTAATTACTGATAAGAATTGCATCTATTGATTGGAGTGTACTCACAGGAAAACAAGTTGGCTGCTTTCAACGGCGATTCCCAAATCACAGAGACTGGGCTTCAGGATCCTTTTGTATTTCCCCCACAAGTGGCTGTCTCCAGATTTTTCAACCTAATCCATTATCCCCGAGAGCTGGGGGGCGCGGGGTGGCCCACATCTGATATGCTGATAAAGACCTTGGGGTCCCCTGCCATCAATCTAACCCGGCAAAGACGGTGCTGCCCAGGTGGTCTCCTCTAAGTCTTGACTCTCTAATGACCTCTTGATTTGGATTTAATTGTCAAAGGTGAATTCCCAAGTGGTCAGAACACACGCCAAAGATCACAGGTGCCACTGAGCAAGGCCTGCTTTATACTTTCTTGCTCTTCCAGTACTTCCAGGGTGTACAGCCAAACCCTAGTGCCTGTTCTGATTGGTCTGGCTATACTGGTTGTTAAAAGCTTTGAATGGTATCCCTGCAAACACTGCAACGTCCTAGAAATTCTATTGTTTTGGCGCCAAATGATTTTACCCACATGACCTCTCATAGCAGGAAGTCAAACAAAAACCTCTGATCAGACCATGTAGTTCTAATATGGCCATCCTAACTTATGCTGAATATCACAGAGTCCAGGGATGGCTTGTTCTTGGGTGAGTTTCCTCAACTTTACTCTGAGTTCCTGGAGAACAAGGGACATGTCTTGTTTGTCTTTATGTCTAGTACAGTGTTTTACTGAAATGGATTAGAACACAAATGGCACATGCAAAGAATAATCGATAGTGGTTTCTCTTCTATTAATCAGAACAGAGAACTTGCCTGAATGACAGCAGCATAGGACCAAGCTAGGAACTGAATTAAAGATCATGCTCCTCCTTCAAGGCACTTACAATCTAGTTGGAGAAAAAAGGTATCAAACCAGTGAGTTTCACCTGGAGAGCTTTTAAAAACAACAAAAAACCCCAGTATCTGCTCCCTGGCCCAAATGTCAGAGATTCTTTGATCTGGGTTGAGATCCAGGCATTTTTTTTTTTAAACCCACTAAGATGGTTCTGATGAGTTGCCCGAGTTAGGAATCACCATACTGTATGAACCAATCTGTGAATCTACCATGAATATACAATTTATGTAATTAATCGCTGTTTCAAGTTAGAGGCAATAAATGGGGGAGGGCTTCCGAGAAGGGAGCAAGCACTGTGAAGGGGAAGAGTAGGGAAAGCTGCAGGGAGGAGGATGGAGAAGCTCAAGGACACCAGAGAGGAGAGAATCCTAAGCTGAGGCCATCACCCAAATAACAGAAACTCCCTGTGAGTTGAGTAGCATCAAAGGGGGAAGGAATGTACAACATACTCTAAAGAGCCAGCTTAGCCACTGTGAATGTGGCAGAACACTGAAAAGCGGCCCCACTGATCCACTTTACGGCATCCAAGGTAACCAAACCGTTCCTGTGGTCTATGCAGCTTATTGTGCCTTGAAATGTGATGCTGGGAAGATGACAGTCAGTCCAGTAAAACAAGAAAGAAGCCTTGCAGGCAGGAGTTCAAAAAACCGCAATCTTAAACAGGCAAATCATCACCGTATTAAGAGATCTGACTTGACTGATGGAGGAAAAAAGTTATCCTAAACTGGGAAACTAAAACTGTCAGATCGCCATGATCAAGGAATGACAGATTTTATCTATCTGTATCTCTCTTGCTATGTGCATGTATATAAATACACACACACTTAACACACATGTATTTATCTGCTAAAGTCTCGTGAAGAGATTAAGCAGTCACGTCTATGGAAAAACAAAGCTTGTTTTCTGGGGTTACAATCTCTCTGTTCTTGCTGAAGTGCTAACGTGTCATCAAAAATTCAAATTAAAGCTGTCTGATTGTGATCTCAAGCATCCAGACAGTGATTCTGCCGTTGTAATTATGTGCAATTAAAAGCTAAAATCAACTTCTTACTAGTGGATTCCTATTTATAAGCAGACACAAACAGATGATTTTAATGGCCTTTAGAACTTGAAAAAAAAAAAAAATCATTACATGGTTGTCAACTGGCCCCCAGGCTTCTGTGATGCATTTTGTACTTGAAGAAAATATTTAGTTGAAGTTTCAATCCTATCCAGGGTTTCCCCCTGCAAATTTGGGGTGCCTTGGCCAATAAGCTGATGTGCACCTCCAAATGAATAACCAAAAGCATAACTGATGTCTGCAAGAACTGGAAGCCAGACACACACGTAAGTCTGGCCCTAACGGTCTATTTTAAAACATGCTCCATATGAGGCAACAAACTAGCTAAAGGTACTAAACTACCACCAAGTTCAGAATTGCTTATTAAACCACCATTAGTATCTTTTTTAAAATTTATCTTATATGCTATTTATTTATTTTAAAAAACTTTCTATTGGAGTATAGTTGCTTTACAATATTGTGTTTCTACTGTACAGCAAAGTGAATAAGCTATACGTATACATATATCCCCTCTTTTTTTGGATTTCCTTCCCATTTAAATCACCACAGAACATTGAGTAGAGTTCCCTGTGCTATACAGTAGGTTCTCGTTAGTTATCTATTTTATACATAGTATTAATAGTGTATATATGTCAATCCCAATCTCCCAATTCATCCTACCCACCCCCCTCCCCCCTTGGTATAAACCATTATTAGTATCTTAAAAAGCTTAGACTGCAAGCACATGGTCCGTGAGCACTATGAAAGGGGGCTGCGGAAATGTGCCTTTCCTCATATTTGTACTTAGGACACTTGTAAGCTCTGGATCAAAATAAACCGGAACTCATCTTTGATCCAGTTAGTAGAATGAGGTGATAATGCTGAACTTTATCTGAGCCCTGCACTCCCAGAAAGGAGTAACAGGTGAGGAATCTCCCTACTCTCTTGTTAGCTACAAAGGACCATCCTGCTCACACAGAGCTAAGACCCCTTTCCATCCTTCCTCATGACTTCCGTAAGACTGGCGGATGACTCCCTTGTTTACCTGCCTCTATAACCTTGGCCCCCTCCAGTTGCTTTGAGACATTCCTCATTAATAAACATTCTCCCTATTGCAAGTGCCTGAATAAAATCATCTCCTTAATCGTCCCATGCATTTTGTGGGTTTGGGTCCCACAATGGTGAACAAAGCCGTCTGGTCTAAACCCAGAAGTCACACCGGAATCTGAGTGCCGGAGAGAAAAATTCTAATGTGGTGGTTCTTCCGATTTTAAAAGGGACCATGCAGATGCCCAATTTATCACATACCTTGATTATAACTTAGAGAACAACCCACCAATCTATCTGAAAATGTAATTACAATCAGGTTTGGATAAGCAGAAAAGCTACCAGTAACAATTTAATTTAGAGGAATTAAACAAGTTAACATCTCTTTGCAAGTAATTAAATGTTTAAACAGACTTTTCTGGAGCAGTTTGGTGTTTATTAGCCCCCAAACAATACCACCTTCAATACATAAAGCCTTCTCTGAGAAATGAGATGCCTTCAAGTTTGCAGCTGCTGGGATTTAGACGAAGGAAAAAAAATCTAAAAGCACTATTTTGATTATAATTGACACCTCTCCCTCAAGACCCACACCTGCTTCTCTTGTATTTCCAGTCCCACTATTAACTTGCTTTCTAAGCAAAATGTCAAATTTCAGTTGCAAACTGCACTCTGTGTTTCTTCTCAGGCGCCTGGATAGAAAACCAAAGCTGAGGAAATGCTAAACGAGGACGCCCTGCTCTGGAATGTACAAGGAAATACACAAAATAACAGGCATTATTAGAACCTAAGGAGAAAAGCCATGTTTTTCAACAATTACTAAAGCAGTATAGTTATAGCATAAAGACAATTTCTGCGCCAGCTCGTTTCTCTGAAATTCTCTCTGCCACTGAACAGCTAGAACAGATAATAACTATTAGTAAATCAAACTCCTCTGCAATATCCAGCTGTGCCGCATGCATTTACATACAGATAGAACGGGTATATGTTTTTAATATGTATGTGATACGTACTTTTACCACAGTCAAAGTGCATGGGACAAAGGAGGAGGAGAATGGCAATCGGATCAACAGGAGATAATAAAGTGGCCTAGCTAAAGTATTAGCCAGCGATTGATCTCAAACCGGGATGCTGCTTCTTCTGACCTGATTACTTACTATGCATAGATTCCATTAAATAGAGCTTAGACATGGAAAGCTTTTGGAAACACTCTAAATGCATAGAAGGATCTACAGCGCTCTGAATCCAAATTGTAACCGCATAGGAGCCCATGGCCCACACCTTCGCTGCTTGAGTCAAGGTCCACATTCAGGATAGGCTGAGAGGTTAAAGGGCCGCCTGAGAGCTGGTCCCACAGGGAGGGCCCACAGGGAGGGCCCTTCCCTTTCCTTCCCTTCCCCCAAGCAAGCGTTTCACCCTCCAAATGATGCCTCCCTCCTCAGAGGCTTGTCCTGTCCTGGCTGCAGAGCTCTAACTATCAGAGTGGGAAGGTAGTGAGAGAGCAGAACAATCACTTAGGGTCACGGTCCCCTTTGAAAAACTGATGACAGCCATGAATTCTTCTTTAAAAAAATGCAAATCCCCACATACATATACAATTTTGGATGTAATTTCAGGGGCTCTGACAGACTTCCTGAAGTCACAGACCCTAGGTCAAGGATTGCTGATCTGGTCCATCCCCTTCATTTTGCAGATGAAGACACAGAAGTGGGGAGGGATTGGAGAGCTGCTGACAAGGGAAAGGAAGCTTCCCTGCTAAATCCGCCTGACCTTCGCTACAACAGAACCCAAAAGGAAGATTAATTCGGCAGAAGGAATTCTCTGTGGTTTACACAAGCAACTGGTCTATAGAGTAAGGCTGCTCACCTGTCCCTTCTACTTAAAAATATGTAAACATATAATTTGAATAGCCAAGCCAGCCACGCACCTCTCCATCTCTGTGCCTTCACCTCAGGTTGTCTCTGTCCCTGAGTGCAGGGGTATGAGTCTTACTTTTTTGCTTCCCTCAATCTGATGACTGACACTTTGGGAAACTTCCCCTACGGCCTTCACATCATCGTCCTCTCCCCTCTTGCTGCAATCCCATCAATCCTTTCTGACTGGCAGAAGCTGCCCTTTTCCCACGTAAGCTGTGACATGTTTGCTTGGTTGTCTGAAGCCTCTGAACACCATCTGCCACCTCCTCAGAGTTTCTACGGCCTGGAAACTTTTTTCTAAGTTTGATGGTCTTCAGTCACAGAGCTGGGGCAGCACTGATATAGGTCTTTCCTGTGCTTTACATCAGAGTGATTTAAAAGTGGGTTCTTTAATTACGGAATCATCATCACAGGAACAGAAAGAGTGTGTGTGGGGTTCCTATCTGTCTTGCTGTGTCAGCATGCCAAATGCTCCTGGGCTGCCTGCGTGGCTTGTTTTCCTTTGCTGGGTTTAAAGCTGACTCCTGATGCATGCAATAACTCTTAAAGAATTGGAGAAAGGTCAGATCTTCCCCAAGGATGAAGGACTTCCCTATAACTGAATAGAGTCCACGCAAAAGAATTAACTCAAGAAAAAAGGTACTTATGGGTGGGTGTGCTGCTTCTATGTCAAGTCAAAGTTTTCAGACCTGGGTACTAGGGTTCCTTCTATTAGAAGTGGAATTTCTTAACAGATTGCCCAGCTGGTGGTGAATATATTGCCTATTTGAACTCTACCTTTGTGGGTTTGTGACTCCATGAGGCCCATGTCAATGGAATTTCTGTTCCAGCAAACACTAGAGGTTTCACATTGCTCTGAAAAGGTTTGGGGACTCGACACACTCATGCTTTGCCCATCCTTTCCTCTGCCTGGAATGACCCCTTGCAAACTCTCTATTAAAATTCAATCCATCCTCCAAAGGCCCTTTTCAAATGCTACCTTCTCGATATAGCTTTTCCCCATTTCCCCATATGGATCCCCACAGAACTCTGCAATTCTTTTTTTTTGTTTGTTTGTTTTTTTTTCTGCAATTCTTTTATAGTACTTAGTTTATTCTAATTATTTGTACACTTGCCCTACCCCCTGCAACACTGTATGTGTGAAGCTTACCCTGCATCTTCTGCTGAGTCTAACACAGGACTTTGCACATAATGGTCTATAAATATCTACTGAATCAGTTGTCTGCCTGGTTCTGAGATCTCCCAAGATGATGTGGATGCCGATGATGAGACTTCTGAGTTAATTCTTTATGTAGCTTAAGGGCTACATGCCAGAAAACGGTACCGGTTCATGTGGACCCTGGCCTCCCCCAAATGTGAGCATTAAGGGAAGTTCTTGGTCCAATTTTAAAACATTTCCACTTAGAACAGAAAAACTGTAGCCATCTTAGGAACAACCACGCAAAGCAGAGAGAATTAAACAGCTAAACAACTAAATGAGTTCTAACATTGGGATTTTAATAGCCTCTAGCATCTAAACTTGAGTTTTACATGTCATCTTTAAGAATGATATGGTCAAAAATTGCAAAGATGATGATTTTTAAGACTTGGGTATTCTGGTGTATAAGGTGACTCCACCAAATAAAACTACAAAAACCACTTGAGTGCCTGCTAAGTGCAAGGCCCAGGCCCAGAGGTGAGGGTGTTTGGGCACACCTCTCCCTGCATTCTGATTTACTTAGGCTGGGACTTGCTGTGTTCACTGGTGGTCAGGGTCACACCCAAGTTCATGTAAGAGTTCCATGATGGCAAATCTGTAACTTTCAATATTTCCACCCGACTTCACCTCTGATGCTCTCCCTTTCATTTGCAAAATGCAGGCACATAGGGAAACCTCAACAATCCTGTAGGCCTCACAGCTGATGTGGCCCAAGCTGTGCAGACCATGTTGGTACCCTGCTGGCTGCAGTCACCACGCCTGGGAGATACACTGCTCTTTTTGTGAAAGGCAGGCCCCTCCCACCCCCCCACCCCAGTGACAAATGGGCTCTACAGTTCATGCATCCCAGAGGACGCTCTCAGCTTCCAGATGGGAGCACCACCAAACAGGTTGTAGATGGAGAGGGAAAAGGAAAAATTAAAGCTATTAATATGCTGGAAGGAATAAAGAGACTGGTTTCTTAAGGGGGTCCCTAGGATGTGACTCAGGTTCCTCAAGCCAGGGACAGCCCACTTTCTTTCCTATCCCCTTCTGGGCCCAATATTTTGGCCAAAGGAGGGCAGGGCTCAACCCCCGTGACCACAGGAGCCTCATACACATTCCATTGTTTCCTGCCCCCTCACTGAGCCTGTACTAAGCCAGGGTGTGCCTCACTATTGCTATACCTAGGGGAATAAACTCATTTAAATCAAACTGTGAGCAGTACTAGAAATAATGTTAAATGAAGTATAGGATGGTGCTTCCTGTGACAATTTTTCATTGTATTTTATTGATTTATTGATATTTATTAATTAAAAATATGGGACGGCACACACCAGGGTGTATAGTTATAAACAGATATATCGAAATACGTATTCCTCATCTCTCTCCCCACACAGACAGCCACGTATGCTTGCTTTCAAGGCACTGAAAGGACTCACCCTTCAGCCTTATCTTTACAACTTGCCACCCTGGAGTCGTGTTCCCTACCAACACATACATCCGGATGCATTTATGAGTGTATGTACGATCTGCAGATGTTTTATTTATAAGTGGCCAACTCACTGCAGCATTGAAACATGCATTTACAAATAGATATCTGTTTTATGAAACCCTATTCCTTTGTTTTAATAGCTGAGCTATCCAGCCATAGCATGATCATGTACAAGGTAAATGGGTCTCCATCTCTAGAACCTGTTCCAAGTTTCCTCAAATGTGACTAACTGCATGAATTTCCCAACCATCAGAGATCCCCCCCATCAAAAAAAAAAAAAAAAAAAAAAAGACCAGTTTATTCTACACATGAAACCTGCACAGTTATAAATTGCAGGGGTTTTAGGGGTGAACTTTAACTTGAAACTACCCTGAAAACTGAGATTTTGCTCCAGGGGTAACATGAAGAAGAAAACTACCTTCCTGGAAAGCACTTATGATATAAAAGGGAAACATACGGCTATTTTATATTTGGGGATGAAATCTGTATTATACAGAAGTTTGGGTGCTTAGAGTATTTATAAGGATGAAATACAAAGGCTACAAACCTTTGAACCGATATCTTTAAAATGATTATTATTTAAAGTGATGAGAGAAAACTAGTCAGAATTTGTCCTGATTGCAATAATGTAAAGACAGGGAATGGTATGCAAAACATTAGAAAGAGTAGACTATAATTATTATTTATTAATGCTTGATGCTAACGTTATTCTAACAGCTTGTGCGTTGTCAGATCAACAATCTGCACTAAATAAATGACCATTTGGGAATTGTTAGGGAACGTCTCTGTTCCTCTCCCTGCTTGACTAAAAACTGTCATTTGCAATCAAAGAAAGCAGCCTTGGAGCTGAGAACACAGCACTTGCAGCCTTGTAGTTGTCTCTTTCTGAGGAAAGACCAAAGATTCACATTAACTTGATCTTTTGCAGCCAATCTAATTTCATTCTACATGAATCCAAGAGGACTCGACGCCACATTCAGAATTTCCTGTAGGACTGTACTAAAAACTTAATATGCTGACTATCTTCTCTGTTACCAATCCTCTGAATTCTGAGAGGCTGTAATAGCAAATGAGGACAAGGAGTAACCTAGATTAACTTGTGACCCTTGAGTGTGAGGCAAAGGAAAAGAATTCTGCATTAAGTTTCAAATTGGTGATGGGTTTTTAAGAAGTGAAAACTACTATCTGAGGATGTGAGCTTCAAAAGCACCCACTGAAATGAAGTAAATAATATTGGCTTTGCTGAGTCTGTGGATGCTTTAAATCCCATTCTGGTCCTTTTAACAGAATGTTAAGCACAGATATGTAACTGGAGAATTCTAATGTAACTAAAAAAATCTACTTACCATCAATTCCTCAGGTGCTGGCCTTTCTTTTGGTTGTTTTCTCATGCTGTAAGAGAAAAACTCATATTATCTATATCACTTGTAAATTTGTGCTATAATTTCCACCATGGACTATTTCTCCTGGAATTTGAATGTTTTCAAAATTCATCATGTTCAATTCTTGGCCAAATCATTAGCATGTATTCCCTTTCTTTTATTTTGGCCTTCAATTAATCAGATTTTGGGGGAACCTCATGAATCAAAAACACAAAGATTTTTTGGGGGGAGTTACTCTTGCAATACAGATAAAGAATGAATTTAAATTTATCCTAATTCTATTTCTGAAACTAATGTGAAAAAAAAAGCAGCGATGTTCGTTTCCCGACTCAGTTATCAATTCATTTCAAACAAATTTAGGGAACAATATACTTCTTCTTTGGTAACTGGGATAAGACAATAAGAAAAGAAACATGACTATCAGGTCAAATGAGAAAACATCTCATTCCTTCATTATTACTCCAAATGACAAGTAATATATAAAAGAGGTCAGGTATCTAGATAATGAAACAAAACTACAAATGGGTTATTACATTATCTCAACTTTCATTTATTTTGGCTACCATGCAAGTTGACAATTCATTAAACAGCTGTGGGAAAGTTATGTTTGTCCATGCTGCTTAAAGAATCACATTCCTCCTGCAAAATATTTCGTCTTATGTGCAATAGTCATAATTAGTAGCTATATAGCATGTACTTAGCTACGTGATGAAGCACCCAGTCATGGGACTGAGGTAACTGTGGGTAAGCTGCCTACTTGATGGCCGATTTATACTGAACTCAGAGTATCTGTGGGATGAAGTCATGAAAAGAGATTGCTGCTTCTATTACTTGGAAAATCACACAGACACTTTTTTTTATATAAGGCAATCTCAAACAAGCAAGAAAAAAAAGAACCCTTCATACAACCTCTGCATTTACTGACAGTATTTTTTTTTTTTTTTAAGTACAGAGATCTAATGATCATTTGGTAAACAAGAACCGTAGTTATGAACCATTAATGACATTGAGGACATTTGCCTTCCCTATAAATAACCATATGCACCTCTCAAATACTGCATCCATTAGCAAGTAATTCAAGCTGTCTCGCCAGTGGAGTTGGTAACAGTCTTAATCTGACATGCCAAAGTAGCTGTATCTCTTGGGAAAACAAGGCTATTACCCACTATCATTTCTGTTTTGGCTTGACATCTGTGGAAATTTCAACACAGGTTATCCCTCCCTCTGTTTCCATAAAACTTTTATATAACAACTGATTAATTTTTTGGACAGAAGGCAGGCAAAACCCTATCTGCTTTTCTCCCTCTCTGCTCAGAAAGGGCCCCACCCCCAGGTTGGTCTCAGACCACATAGTGGGATAAGCACGGTGGTCACAGCACAAATCCAACATCTCGGAGCGGGTGATGCCAAAACCTGGAGCTCCAGGCAGCTTGGGAGTCGCACGGTTTATTTTTCAATTTCTGCATTTCAAAATGGGATATTCCCATCATGTACTTCTGTTTCTAGGAATTTCATGTAAAGGAAATTAAGAGAGACTGATACATATTTCTAGATAATGGCTCTAATATTAATGAGCTTAGGATTCTAGTGTTTAACCAATACGTACCCTTTTTTCCAACATGGCATATTTTGGAAATAAAATGTTTGCAGAGTGAAAACAGTTTTTACAAGCTACGGAATATTATGTAAGTATTTTAAACAAACAGAAATAGTGTTAAGAAAAATTTTAGAAGTTGGGGGTTAAAATTCTTTTCCCCACATATTCTCCTATGGAATATAAACTACACGAGACATTTTTATTAAGAGGTAACATATTACATTTAGTCAAAAAGGTGATAAAGCTTGACGTTTATATTAAGGAATATTTCTTGGTTTCACTTTAGCGGCATCATCAGATGGATCATGGTGGGGGAGGGGGGAGGGGACAGTGTACAACCATTTCGGTTTAGCAAGGAATCCTGAATGCACCATTTTGTGGCACCACAGGAATGAAGGGCTCATTTTCCACTAGTGGACGCAACTCTGAAGGGGTGATGAAATAAGGACTTTGATTGAAGGAGGGAAAGAGAAGTAAAGGTACTTATGAAGGAGTTCCAGAATGTCCAGAACAGTTGCTAGTTAGTCCTGTCTCCTGCTTTGGGGTGGTCATCTCTCTGCCCCCAATTTCCTTTTCTCTCTCTCTCTCTCTCTCTCTCTCTCTCTGTCTCTCTCTCTCTCCATGCTGGGGTGAGGGAGAGGGCAGAAGGATGGCAGAGGAGCAACTAGGCCTTCCAAGACCACATGGGTCCTTCTGAATAGGGGAGAGGTGGATAATGTGAAAGGGGTAATAAAAGAAAACTTCATTCTATGGGAAGGAAAAAGGCAGAAGGCTGGAAAAGAACCCTTGGCAGAAAAATGCCTGTTTCCTCAGGTGTAAAATGACAAGGGGTTGCCTAGAGACTCTAAGGGCCCCTTTGATCTAAATCCTGTGGCTCCTCTCAGTTCTTATAATGGTTAAAGTGGGCCTAGTGGAACTGTGTTTTCATAGTCTCTCAAACATCAAAATTCACTGAAATGGGACAACACTATTGTGTCTAAAATATAACCAAAGATAAAAGTTATTTACTGAAAATCCAATGAATTAATAAACTATGCTGCTTCCACTAAGTGATAGACACTTTTATGGGTAACTTGAGGTTACATTAATAAAAATAAGCTTCATATGTCTGTTCAATAGGGGCTATAAAATTATGTATTTCTTAAAAAAAAAATTGGATAGCAACAGTACCTGTGCTCAAAGAAGGAGCCTGATTCTCAGCAGTTTATTAAAACAGGAAAAAGCCTCTAAAGTACGTTTATGACCCTTTGTGTAAATAACGTTTACATAATTTAAACAATTTCTTCAGCTTTGCTGCCCCATCTGCCCAAGGCCCCGAAGTCCCTCCCGTCTCCAAAAGGAAGCAGGGAGAGCCATAAGGTCTCACGGAGCCGCAGAGTTAATGGCATGTATCATTTACATTGAGGGCATGGCATGTTTGCAAACGGGCTCACCACTGAGTGATGAAATGTACAAATGGCTCGGAGAACTCTCCAACCGGAAGGACGGGTGAATCCTGGGATGGAGGAAAAACAAGTCACCAAAAGTCACAACAATTCCTTTTCTTTCTTTATACCCTCCACCCCCAATCCCAAAGGAGCATATAAAGATGAATATATAACAAGGATTCACCACCATGTGGAAAGGAAAATAAGGCCTCATCCAATTACAAAAACGGTCTACACCCTCTTCCACATGTTTATGTAAAAATGCCAAATTTAAAGCCACACACATTTTACCATGGTGAGAAACAAGAGAGCAAAGAGGGAAGGGAGGTGAAAAAAGGACAATGATAGCCACAGGGTAGGAAAGAAGGTAGGAAAGTGTAAATGAGAAATTAATGATTATTTAAGTAACACACAAATGGTCTTGTAATTAACAAAGAGCTGTGAAATTATTCTTGTGTTGACCTTTGTTTCTTTTACTGGGTTTGCTATTTACACTTTCCTTTTTATTTACATTTATTAGTAGATACAGCTGCTCTTAACTGCTTGCCCCTAACTGAATCATGTGGGTCAGAGTTGGTTTTTTGGTTTTTTTTTTCCCACTTTAATAGAAAAGCTTTTTATAGGGGAAGCCGTTTCCTGAAAAGGAATTTCAGCCTATTTGCCAGTCTAGGCAAACTCATCATATGAGAAAGCCAGTGAATTAAGGACACAATGAAATACTCCCACCCTGCCCACGAACAGAACTAGGGTGGAGGTGGCAGTCACTCAAGAGACAGAAAACTACACAGCAACAAACGACAACTACCATGTAACACAGGGAGCAAACCCCATTACCATTTGCAAAGGAAGGCTTTAAGAATTTAGGAGTTTTTTCAAGAATGACAGAGAGCGCCACTGTGTTTATAGTGTAACGGCTCAGAATGTAATGAAATTACACTGCAGAGTACTTTAACAGTCATCTCATTAGACCTACAGTTGGAACAAGAGAGCCACATAAAGTAGGCAGCTGCAAATGACTCCATTCTCATCTATTCTCATTTGCTATTAAAAATACCTTTCGGCGGCTTTTTTCCTCCCTGACATCCCTACACGAAGTGCCCTGCAAAGTATGATACATGCACCTATTTAAATTAACAAAGGAATGACTTATTTTAATCTCACTGTGCTTTGGAGTGCTTTGGCCATTTGGATGAGCAATATATCATTACATACAACCTTCCAGCGCTGCAGGCAAGAAACTCAGAGCATGCAGCATTTGGTGGGAGCCAAACAATTTCTCTAGCACACAACTGTGTCAAATGCATGCATGTATTCATTATTGAGAACGAGAGGAAATAGCTTTGATGTAGTGGAAAAAAGAAGATGATAAAAGCACCTCTGCAATATGCGTGTCATTATCAATGGTGGCAGATAGATACAACTGCACAGCCTCCTATGTGATTAGTAAATATACATATAATTGCTGTGACCAATTATCAGAAAAATGAGATCGGTAATTACAAGACAGAAAATTAACTAGAACTCTTATTAAGGCTTTGTTTCCAAATCAAACAATTGGAAACTACCGGACAATACAATTAAATCAAAGGGAACTGAGAGGGTCAAAGGAGCCAAAAAAAAAAAAAAAATCCCAAAGTTAAAAAAAAAAAGGAATGTGAACCAAATGTTTCTTAGTTTTTGCATATCTGTCCTCTTTGAATTGACATTATTTGTCCAGAAGAGGGGAAGGTTAGTAATTGTAAACTTAAAATTCTCATCAATAGAGAATGGCTTCCAAGAGGAAAGGAAAACAAAGGAAAATGGGAGTGAAATAAAATCTTGCCAAGTTCAAAGGATTACATGCAGGCATTACATAGAGAGGACGTGAAAGAGGGTGGGGGGCGATGAAACAGTCTGCTCAAAAGAAACAAGGCACGCAGTTAACATGACAAGTCCTCGATAAAGGTACTATAAAATGGTCACAGAAGTCCTATCAGTTTGAAGAGCAAAAATAAAACATGGTATCAATTTCAGCCCAGTCTGTTTTAGGAAAGCCATATGTATCACCAAGCCTGCAAGATTCTACAAGGCCCAGTTCAAGAGATGACATTTTACTGTCTCAAACACTATTAGTAAAAAGACAGTTCAAAGTCTGAGGTACAAAAATTACGGACTCTGATCAGGTAGTTAGTTTTCTAAGTCATTCCTTTCTGAAATTTTTTGGGAGGCTGTAGTGCTGGAAGCGTCTGAGTAGTAGCTGCTTTAAAATGAATGTTTAGGAAAATAAAAGCCTACTGTCTTAATGTGGCTGAATATTTACCAAGATGGTTAAAATTCTAGACTGGTTTTATACAAAGACCCTGGTATAAAACGTGATGCTAATGTGGGCCTCATTTCAAAGTATGATACCAAGAGTAAATTAATGAATTATAGACTAGGCAACTTGATGAAGATGTCATTTTAACGTGGATGAGAAACAAAACGAGGAAACTGTGACATCTTTGCATGGGTAGTTAATTTTATTTAAGACCTGATATTGTAGCCTGTTAAGTTCCTCATAATATAAAACTAAGGAACCCTGGGTGGTACCCATGAATAATTTATTTCACTTGTGAAAATGCCAGCCCAAGTCGACTTTGCAGAACCACAGAGAGTGGATTCTCATCTCAGTGGTGCCTGGAAAGAATCAGTCATCAAAGATGCGGGGGGAAATTCTAATCTCACAAGCATAATGCCAGATATTTCTTTTCATTAAAATCCACGTCTCCTGTGTATCTCAGAGGAGAATTTTCTGAGATACAGAAGACTGACTAGTGGGGGGGCGGGTTCAGAATGCCACACGCAAACACGGGGTGGGGGAGTCCTCTGAGAGCCTCCAACTCCACAGAAGCACGCAGGCTGTCAACAATCCAAAGAAGGCAAACCAACAGACCTGACAGTATTCCCCATGCTGGAGGAATTTTAAGTATACTTTTCTCACTTTTAAGCAAGTAAAATTAGAAGTTAGTTTAGATCAGGATGTAAAAAATCTCCGAGAACCTGTCTATTTCGTTATCTAATTCCAACCTGTGCAAAGGAGGGTGGGAGGCTCGCAGTAAAGCCACTCCAGCATCGCCGTGGCACCCAGGGAGGGAAAGTAGCCAGTCACTGTGGGGTCAGAGAGAGACAGAACCATGCCCAGGGGTTCGGAGGATCTGGTAAAGTCACTGCTGCTACTTATCAAAAATGTTCTCTGTGGAACACGGGTTCAGGCAAGATGAAGAAAAAATACATTTCAAAAATGTAAACACAAATTAGAGAAGCAGTTACACCAGCAACTCTCAGCACTGGCTGAAATGGACTCTAAATTGTTAATGAAAGTCACTCTCTTTAAGACCCTGGGTGCCATACTTCACCTTGAGGGCTTTTGGGGGGATACTTTTCTGTTGAACTTCTAAGCATGGAGGTATGGAACGAAACAGTGGACACAACCTTAACCAAAAGCCTTGACCTGAGATTCCGGTCCTGAATCAACTTTAGCGTCCTGCTAAGGGAAACAGGCCGAATCCTGTTATGGAGCAGGCAACCGTTATATAAAAACAGCTGCTGCAGCCATTTCAGCATGCAATTCTGGTCATCATGGAGGACAGTCTCCAAGTCTCAGAGGTTTGGGGAACTACCTGGTCAGCCCCTCCTGCTAAACAACTGGAACACAAGCAGGCAGCACGCTAGAGAACAGCGAAGGACGAGAAGAAAGTTTGAGTGATGCCTTTGCCTTGTGAATAATGAACAGTTCAGGAAGGTCAACCCATTACAACAGAAGCTGTTTAATTATTAATTATGTGCAATCTATGAGCAAAAGGACAAGTTCAGAATGTTTAATGTATGCTAACTTCAACTGGACTCTCTCTGGGTATTTTGTTATTAGCACTTGTCAGCAAGGTACTCAAGCATAAAAAAAGGTAAGCAGCAGAAAATCCGAGAGTGTATGTGTGTCTGTGTACCTGCAACGAGGTGGGGGAGGGGAGAAGGAGGTCCAACTCCAACCACAACTGCTGCTGGTTCACCTGCAGAGTAAGTGTGCCAAAAAGTACACTTTGTGATCTTGAGAGCAGGCAAGTAAGCTGGATACTCCAAATAAAGAAAACATAAATGAGAAAAATGCTTTTGAAATGACTTACTTAAAAGGGAAATCATTATTTTAAAGGCATAGTTTTTTTTTTTTAAACCATGTTGTTTCTTGGCTTTAAAGAATCCGTGTCATTAATGTTCACGCACATGCTAGCATGCACACATGCACGCACACACACACAAAGTGCATGTAAAACTGGGAGAATCTGAATAAATTCAGTGGATGGTATCATGTCAATTTCCTGGTTGTGATATTGTACTATACTTATAAACTGTTACCATTGGGGGAAACTGGGTGAAGGGTACATAGGATCTCTCCATATTATTTCTCACAACTGCATGTGAATCTAAAATGATGTCAAGGGCTTCCCTGGTGGCACAGTGGTTAAGAATCTGCCTACCAATGCAGGGGACACAGGTTCGAGCCCTGGCCTGGGACGATCCCACATGCTGTGGAGCAACTAAGCCCATGTGCCACAACTACTGAGCCTGAGCGCTAGAGCCCGTGAGCCACAACTACTGAGCCCACGTGCCACAACTAGTGAAGCCTGCGTGCCTAGAGCCTGTGCTCCACAACAAGAGAAAGCCACGACAATGAGAAGCCCACGCACCGCAACGAAGAGTAGCCCCCGCTCACCGCAACTAGAGAAAGCCCGTGCACAGCAACGAACACCCAACACAGCCAAAAATAAATAAATAAATAAATTAATTAAATAAAATGATGTCAAAATAGGAAGTTTAAAAGTAAAAGGGTAAGGAGCTATTTTTGTTTAAACTCATGAGGTCTAGATTTTTAGCAGAGCTCTGCTTTGAATAATGGAGAAGCCTGGCATAACTATTTAACTGGAAAAAAGTTGAGGGATCTTTGCTTTACAAATATACCTGAGGATTTAATTTTTGCCTTTAATTCATAATTAAATATGACAATGGAACCTGACAATGATGTGGTGGTTAATTCAGACACTGATAGGGCATAGACACAAAATGCTGTATAAAAATGATACAATCATTCATTACTTATTTATTGCTTCACTCATTCAACAATTTTCTTGACCATCTACCATGTCAAAGGCACTCGGCTGGCATTGTGGGATGACTGATACTTGATCCATAGCCTGGAAGAATTTGTGTGTTGTTCAGAGGGATAAGACGTGCACCCCTAAGAGTGATGGGGAAGAAACTTATTGTGAGAGTCTGGAGGGCTGCGAGATACCGTTTTTGCTCTCCCACTTTCTTCCTTCCTCACTTCCAGAGAGCACCTGGGGGTGAAGGGACCTTGAACATCTTAATCTGTGTCATGTTCCCTTCTCTTGTGCAAAACAGACATTCCTTCAAACCAAGATTTTATACGTATTGGCAGTAAAACGTAAAGAAGATAGAAGGACAACTTCTCAAAAGTCTCAAGGTGTTGGCCACACTGGTGAATTCTGAGGTCAGCTGTGCTGTGGTTAGATTAAACCAGGCAAATTAAGTGAAACATGGCAATCCTTTTTAACAGTTTTTAACAGCCTATTTCTAGACTTCTTGGTGTCAAGCCATCAAGCCAACACGTTAATTAACATTAGAGAATCACCTACAGTCTGACCAGTCCTGAGAGTTATAGTCTAACATTTTAAAAATAAATCTTTTAATTCAAGCCTAATGTTCCCTTGGCCTGGCCCAACAATTTCTGGTCCTACACACTGGGGTTCATACTAACTGGCACAGCTCTCCTAGATCACTCTACATCTATCTGCAATGCTGGGATTGAAGGTTGTTTGTGATTCCAGTGGCTTCACATCAGGCAGGACAGCATTTTGCCTTATCAGATCCCAAATTGTTTTTTGATCCTCCACTGTTGACTGCCTCAAAATAGCATCTTTGTGAGACAACTGGCAGAATCCACAGGACAAATCTGCTCTTGACCGGGGAGGGAACCTCATTTATTTGGGGAGGACACAAAAAACAAAAAAACTGGACTCTCACCTTTAAAGATCTCCACAGAAGAAATCCCAAAAATCTACCTATCCAAAGTGTAATGCAATGGTAGATTCTGGGAAATGAGCTCAGTTTTAATATTTTGAAGGTCCTCAATGTTCACATCTGTAAGTTTTTGCTATAGTAGACTGTAGCCAGGGAAAACAGGCAGTCACATCTCATCAGAGAGAGAAAGGTGGGAATGGATAGACAAATGCTCAGAGAATGACTCAGCCCAGTTAAGATATTAGTAAACCAGAATTCCACACCGGACTTGTACAAATTCAGTCAACGCCTGTTCAAAACACTTAGTTTACTTAAAAATCTGGTCACCCTGTCAGGAAACAATCAGTATTTTGACCCTAAGTGTATTTTTGATTTCACAGTGCGGATGGAACTGACCTAATCTGCAGGGTGCTATGAGGGACAGCGCTGGGGTGAGAAAGAGGCTTTGAGTTTAGGAAGGCTTGCAGATGGACGTCATCAGAAAAGGAAGTCTCTGACCCTCTTCAGCTGGAGACCAGAGAGCCCTCATCTTCCTCATCCCACACCACATCAAGCCTTGAGCAGAGAAAGTGAAAGATGATTCAATTTCCACACTGGGTCACCCCATGCTCTGGGTTGCCAGACGTGACAAATTACATGTGTGGGCATTTTGGTGTGAAGTTCTATCCACTGGGTCCCGGCTAACAGTAGCTGTTCATTTAACTTGTCTCAGATGGACCTGGAACCAGGGGCAAAAGGCCTGAATTTTCGCCACTGAAACACCCAACTTACCCATAAACCTTTAAAACATGGGAGAACCAGCTATTAGCCAAGTACAACCAGATGGCTTATAAAAAACACAAAATGTAAATTAACAGGTCTAAAGGAATCTCTGAAATTTGAGATTATACAGATTTTTTCCTATTTTCTTTTTCTCCTAAATGTTTTGGCAGTTCTTCAGTACTGGGATAAAAGAGAAGAGAAACAAACTTTGTCATTTATGTCAAAACTAACCCTTCATTTTTTTGTCATTTAAAAGACTTACATTTACTCAGAGATTTTCTAAACATATGGCAAAGATCTTGGTGTTTCATAAAATTCCTTGAAAACAGGTAGGTGGAGAACTGGAAAATGAATTAATCTCTTAAACCATATTTGCAATTGCTTGCTTTCCAAAGCCAAGGAACATCTTTTTTCTTTTTATTTTAGGTCTCTCGTTGGTCATAAGCTATAGTGTACAGTATTATTTAGAGGTGCCTATCTGAATGGTACACACACACACACCTGCACACTAACATCCACATACACCTCCCTTTTCAATGGCTTAGGCAGAGCAGCAAAAAACATGCTTGTCTCATACCAAAGGGATTTCATTTACAAAAGTAAAACCTGTTATTGTCCCCTCTCTCTATCTCTGTAGCCTCCCAAAGCATTTCTATTGCTTTTTCATAAAACACTGCTGCAAATAATCAAGCATGACCACTGACATCCACAAGATTGAGTTTTAGGAACCATTAAATGAGTTCACCCTCGTGGGAAGCCTCCTGCTCAGGCTAGTCTAAAGGTAATTATTCAGCAATTCCTACCTGTGGTTTTACCTTGTCCCTATATAGTGTTTGAATTTCGTACACTGGTAAGGTCAGTTTTTTTTCCTCAGGAAAAGTCCAGCTACACATGTTTGATCCAGGACCTAAATTATAATGTTAATATGCACACTGCCATTTCACCAGGTTCTATGTGTAGAAATGCTGATTAAAAGCAATCTTAAAGGTAGGTCACAAACTATATTAAACAAAAATGAAAGGAAAACCCAGGAGTGAAAAAGAACCCTTAACAGGCTCCTAAATGAAAGGAATCATTTCTCTTTTCATAGGTAAAGTGTTAACATTGAAACAGCTGAACTACATCCACATACCATTCAAGGGCAAGAACCTGGCAGGTCCATGTCCTGAAAAATCAACAAGCCATAACACTATCCAGGTAGACTCAGAGAACTTGCTGAAATCCAAAGTCCACATCGCCACACTGTGTGTCCTCCTGAATGTTCACTCGACTGTTAGTTAAAATAATTACTGCCATTTGCCACCTGCACTGCCAGCTATGGATACGCGGAAAACAGAACTTCCAGTGGCTGCATGGTGTAGGAGTGTCAGCGGTATTTGCTAACACATTTTTATAAACAAATTCAAAGGCTATGTTGGCTGTGACTCGGAGGCTGAGAATTATACGTGAAATTGTGCCATACCTGGTTCCATACAATAAACAGAGAGAAGGGAATTTAAAGCTGGTTAAACTGATGAGACACCACATCAGTTTAAAATTAGTCAATAGGAGAGGAACAAAGAGAGGAACAGGGAGGGAGGAGCGGAGAGGAAGTGAAAAAAACATAGAACCACATACTGTGAAATGAACAAGTTCAGTTAGAACGTTCATCAGGATTTGGAAAATCATAATGCCATCTGCTACTCTGGACCTCAGAACATCAGGGATCTCGTGGGCCCAGACGCTTTCATTTCCAGGAGGAAGGAAGGAACTTACACTCCCTGGAATGCTGCCTCCATCCTGGAATGAAGGCAACACTCCAGCCGACCAGTTTGGAATCTCTTTTGAGAACATTTGCACTGTTCACAGACGTGTTTTCCCTGGTTTAGGGAAAATTAACGGCAGGCAAAGTGATTACAGCAGCTAGGCAGTGAGGCAGAGCAGTGCCCCAGCCTGAGCTGCTGGGTAACTGACCCTAGCATCCAACTTGGGCTCAGGGTGTGTAGGTCCCATCATGGTGGATTAAACGAGCATTGTCCTACGGCTGGATGAGACTTCACAATAGAGCAACACATGTTAAATGACAGCAGCCAAAACTGGCCCCACCAGGCAACTGCCCATTCACAGAAAGCTATTCACAGGCCTTCACCACCAAGAAATTAATTCATTAATAATACATCACGCTTCATGGACAATTCAAAGAAAACAACACAAAGCTACTTGTCCAATGACTGTCTAAAGATTCAGAATCTTCCCTGGTTTAAAAAAAAACCCCAAATCTAATTGACTTACTGAGATCAAAATCATACGGATGTTTATGCTAATATTTTGATTAGGAAAAAAGAAGAAATGGAAAAAGTCTATCCACTGAATTCATTCAGTGCCACTAGGAAATAATAAAAATATAGATTTTTTTTCATCAGTAGCTAATAAAATCTGACTTTATGTAACTGTATTTATTATTTTTTTTGTAACTGTATTTAAAAAATTATTTTTTCCCACTTTAAGTGACTTTATACATTCTTCAGACCATCAGGAACATTTCTGCTTTTAACTTGTTTCTTCTGTTACATTTTTAAAACTTCCTTCTTTCTTTCTCCTTCCTCCCGACAGCTCATAAATATGAATTCAATATAATTATAAATGAACAGACATTAACTTTTGGATTACTGCTGTGTTTTGGTAGAATCTTAATGTCATTTCTAAAGAAACAGTTATTACCAATAGAAAAAGTAATTACTAAAGGAATCATGGCCTTAATGCTAACCTATTTTCAATTTTCAAACCAGTCAAACTGCATTAATTTAAACATACTGGACTTTTCAAAGGCGGTATTAGATTTCTAAAGGTTGCCTTACATAAAAGGAGAATATCGGTTTTCAGGATCCCAATTATACATTCCTCACACTATGAGAGAGAGGTCTAGTTAACCATATCGCTGCAGGACACGACTATTGTATATCTACTTGTATTAACTTACCAAGTTTCTAATGCCTCCCAGTCATTAACTCATATCATACAAGTTACAAATAACATGAAATCCCGCATCATCAATACCCATTTATGCAAGTGGTTAGAGTGTCAGTCACTGTGGTGGGAAGCTCTAGGCATGCACGAGTCACGTCGGACAGCTCAGGCCATCGAGTCTTGTCTCACTTTAAACTACCTGCAGTTAGGCGTTGTGAAAGAAAGAGGCCATCCTAGGATGCTGGGAGCAGGAGGGATGGGGGATGTCCCTTTTATTTTTTTGCTAACTTCAGAAGCCAGAATTATGGCGAAGTCCCTCAGGCAAAAAATGAATAGATATTATTCCCTCTGGAGCTGGTTAATACCACTTTTTGAATTCCAGGGGGGTATTATTAGACAGCCATTTTCCACACCCTCACTCCCCCACCCCCACCCCCAGAAAGCACCTGCTACGTTCACAGCCCAGCAGCTTCTCGGTTAACCAGCCCTCAGTTAACCTGTCCAAGAATGAGTGATTCTGCACAAATGAATTTTTAAAAGATAACAGTGGTTTAAGAGCCAAACCTTTTGTGTACATAAATCTTTCTAAAAGGAGTCAATCTCCTCCGTGCCAACATAAACGGAATATGCAGAAGGGAATTCAATTATTTCTTAAAGACACAGAGTCATTCTTACAGACAGCGAAACTGAACTGTGTTGCAATATACTTCTGCCCTTGGGGAATGTCTGCAATGCTTTCTAAGTTGTCTGCTTTTACAGTTTTAAAAAATAATCTCCTCCTTTGATGCCAAAAAGTTCAGCTGTCACTTTTTGCTTCCATAAAGGTCAATTATAGTATAGTAAAAAGAGTCCCATCCTTTGTCCTTCAGTTTCCTCATCTGTAAAACACAGTGCTGTGGGAAAGCAACATGACATTGGGGAACACTGGGGAAACATTTTATCAACCATAAGGGTTAAGGCTAGACTTCTGAATTTTGATAAAGGACTGTATTTATTAGCTAAATATCTCCTTGTTATATACTATTACTTTTTGGATTGTTTGTTCTGAGGTCTTAAAAAAAAGAAGTAGTAAGTTCTTATAATTACGCATAAATTTCATTCAACAAATATTTATAAGTGACTACTGTACATCAATTAGGTGCAGTACTAGGAAGATAGAAATAAAAAGCCTGGGAACTTAGAGTCTAGTTGATAAACTTCTTATAACTGGGTCTGAAACAGGAATTGATATAGTTCTGAACGAGGTGCTTGGTGCTGCCCTACGAACTGAATGCTAATTATCTTCTTCCCACGAAGTGTGCGTGTGCCCCAGCTCAGTGACAGTTTGACTGACCAAGCCAAATGCTTCTTCTCTGACCCTACCTCCCCACTCTCCTACATCCAATTACTCACCAAATTCAGTTTATTCCATCTCCTGAATACTCTTCAAACATGCTAAGGCTGTCTTAATGGAAAGCCCACATAATTTCTGGTCAGGCCTATAAGCACAGTAAGTTCCTAACTGTCCTTCCCCATCCACTTTCCACAACCCCATCAGAGTGATTTTTCTGAAACACAAATCTGGTTCTGTTGATCCCCTGCTTAAAACTCTTTCACCTCCCTCCCCTCCATCCCTGCAAATGCCTTCAGGCACAATGTGTAAAGATCCTTCTAAATGTAGCCATTGCCTCATCTCTTTTAATACTTTGCCAAGCACTGCAGCCATACTGAACTCCGCACGGGCCTCAAGTTATCTCTGAGGCTAACTCCTGCTGGCCCTTTGGGCTTCCCTTCTCTGTGGAGCTCTCTGGTATATTATCACCTCCTTCATTCTCTCTCCTCTCTGTGTTTCCCCAGCACCTTGTCCACACTTTTAGTATATGTAGAATTTATATGACTGCAAACATCATTAAATGCCTTGTCATAAATACCCTTTATGTGAGGGGGTTAAAACAACAGTCACTGTGCTCCTCTGAGAGCTCATTAAGTCTCATGCCACGTATACTGCCTGCAGTTTAGTTTAATATTTATTTATTGTTTACTTATTTATTTATTTTGGCTGTGCCGGGTCTTAGTTGCGTCATGCGAACTCTCAGTTACAGCAAGTGAGATCTGTTCCCCCACCAGGGATTGAACCCGGGCCCCCTGCATTGGGAGCTCGGAGTCTTACCCACTAGACCACCAGGGAAGTCCCTTCCTGCAGTTTAGTTTAAAGTTATCTACTCATATATGACTGTTTACTAGCCTGTGTCCCTGACTAGAGTAGAAACTCTTTAATGGTGGCAACTGTGTCTTACTCATTCCCTATTCCCAGTACCTAGCTTTGGGATTAATACAGGTTTACAGAATGATTGTTTGGGCTATAATCGGTGGTTTTCAAATTATAATCTATGGAACTCTAAGGACTTTTATGTGGGTGCCATGAGTGGGACAGGGACAGGGTAGAGATCTAAGCTTCCTATCCTTTGATCAAACCAGAAAGGTTTCAAAAAAAATTTTGTTTAACTTTTGTGTGTCAAAGGACACCATCAAGAAAGTTAAAGTCAATCCACAGAATGGGAGAAAAAATGTAGAGTCTAGTATCCAGAATACATAAAGAACTCTAGGCACTTCCCTAGCGGTCCAGTGGTTAAGAGTCCACCTTCCAATGCAGGGGACGCGGGTTTGATCCCTGGTCAGGGAACTAAGATCCCACATGCCACGGGGCAACTAAGCCTGTGTTCTGGAGTCCGCGCGCCACAACTCGAGAGAAGCCCTTGTGCTGCAATGAAAGATCCCACGTGCTGCAACGAAGACACGACGCAGACAAATAATAAATTAATTAATTAATTTAAAAAGAACTCTAACAACTCAAAACTAATAATTAAAAAGGAAAAACCAATTTAAAAATAGAAAATGCATTTGAATAGAATTTAAAAGAAAATATTCAAATGACCAATAAACACATAAAAATATGCTCAACATCATTAATCATAAGGGAAATGCAAATCAAAACCACAATGAGAGACTACTTTACATCCATTAGGATGACTACAATTCAAAGGAAAAAAACCCCTAGAAAATAACAAGTGTTGGCAAGTATGTGGAGAAATCTGAAATCTCATAAATTACTGATGGGAATGTAACATGGTGCAGTTGCTGTGAAATACAGTTTGAAAGTTCATCAAAAAGTTAAACACTTCTGTGTGTTTTTGGGCTTCCCTGGTGGCGCAGTGGTTAAGAATCCGCCTGCCAGTGCAGGGGACACGGGTTCGAGCCCTGGTCAGGGAAGATCCCACATGCCGCAATTAGGCCCGTGCGCCACAAATACTGAGCCTGTGCTCTAGAGCCCATGAGCCACAACTACTGAGCCCACGTGTCACAACTGCTGAAGCCTGCATGCCTAGAGCCCATGCTCCACAACATGAGAGGCCACTGCAATGAGAAGCCCGCGCACCGCAACAAAGAGTAGCCCCCGCTCGCTGCAGCTAGAGAAAGCCCACGTGCAGCAGCGAAGACCCGACGCAGCCAAAAATAAATAAATTTATTTAAAAAAAGAAAATTAAACACAGAATTTCCATATGACCCAGCAATTCCACTACTAGGTATACATATCCAAGAGAATTGAAAACAAAACATATATCCACATAAAAACTAGTACACAAATGTTCACAGCAACATTTTTCATAATAGTCAAAAAGTGGAAGGTCCGGGCTTCCCTGGTGGCACAGTGGTTGGGAGTCTGCCTGCCAATGCAGGGGACATGGGTTCGAGCCCTGGTCTGGGAGGATCCCACATGCCGCGGAGCAACTAGACCCGTGAGCCACAACTACTGACCCTGCGCAACTGGAGCCTGTGCTCCGCAACAAGAGAGGCCACGATAGTGAGAGGCCCGCACACCGCGATGAAGAGTGGCCCCCGCTTGCTACAACTAGAGAAAGCCCTCGCACAGAAACGAAGACCCAACACAGCCAAAAATAAATAAATAAATAAATAACCCCCCCCCAAAAAAGTGGAAACACCCCAAATGTTAATCAACTGATGAACAGATAAACAAAAATGTGGTATATCCATACAATGGAATATTATTTGACCATAAATATATATGAAGTACTGATAAATACTACAACATGGATGTACCTTGGAAACATTATGCTAAATGAAAGAAACAAAACACCAGATATTGCATGGTCCAATTTATATGAAATGTCCACAATAGGGAAATCCATAGAGACAGAAAGTAGATTAGCTAGTGGTTGCCAGGATTGGAGGGGAGAGAGGAACTAGGAGTTACTGTTAACAGGCACTGGGTTTCTTTACGAAGTGATGGAAATGTTTTGGAACTGAGCTGTATACTTTATAAGAGTGAATTTTATGTTATGTAAATTATACTTAAATAAAAATGTCAAAGTAAAAATAGAAAACAGAAATAAGTTTCTCTGTGATGATCTCTGAACTTAGCAGTCCTTTTCAGCTGGATAGAATGGGCCTCAGTAGAAGAAAAGACAAACTTAGATCATGCTATTTTCTGTAGGACTAGTCCTGCTAGAAAAAAATTCCTATTTTAATTTACTTCAAGGAGAGTCTGCTTGAGCCATGATCTCTACTAGGTGTGGGGATAAATCCCTGTGCTGGATGACTTCATGATACAGTGGGAGACAAACTCACAAACTAAATTTGATTCCGTATGATTAACAATAATAAAGCTTTGTAAACATGCTATGCTGAATTATGCCTAGCACTGGGTGGGCATGGGGCAGGATGGAAGAAATGGGAAGGTAACAGAGACAGCTTCAAAGAGGACATCACATTTGAGCTGAGCCTTGGAGAACACTTAGGCATTTACAAAGTAAAAAACGGGAGGCCGTTCCAAGCAGAGTGAGGAACACAACCCTAAGTATGAAATGTGTGGGGCAGCCATCAAGACTAATGATGGACCCAAAGTGAGGCTGAAAAAAACATGGGTGTGAGTCTCAAATGCTGTGCTAAGAGGTTCAGACATTACCCTATAGGCAGGGTTTGGCAGGTTGAGATCTGTATTTTTTTAAAAGATAATCCTGTGGAGGTAGGGTGGTAGGAGAAACAAGGCAGAGAGAAAAGCTTAGAAGCTTGTTATGGTTATATGTGGTTATAAAGCAGACCCTTCTCTTCATTTTCTTCTCCCTTCCCAGTCCTCTCTTTTCTCACCCCCTTCTTCAGGTATCACCCTCTTCTAGAACAGAGACGTCAGCTGCCTCTCAGTTTGCCCAGCTCACGTGGAAGTGTCTAGCTGTGTGATTAACCTCCATCCTCTTCTTTACTAAGCTGCCAGGTGGGGGTTAGCATCAAACACTGCTTCCTTCCAGCACTGGACATGTTTGCTGGCATTGCTAGAAAACATCAGAGGAGTCAGGTCTAAGTGAAGAGTCCACATGAAGCCTCTTGTGAGCTCAGGAGTTTCGTGGCGTGGATGATTGTCCCCATTCGTGACTCTTTTTAGTACCACTGTAATGATGTGCATATGCCAGCCAGGCAGATAAGTAAATAGTGGAGGCTCTCTTATGTCTCAATTAAATTTTATGATTAAATAGAGTCATAAAAACTCACAGAAGACAAAGCCTTTTATAAACGGAATTTTGTAATGATGGGCTATTAAATATGTTTTGGACCAAGAGAGTCTGTTCCCATCTTAAGCAAGTCCACTTTACTCCTCCTCATCATTGAGGACCCAAGGCCAGGCCCCACAGCAACACCCCCCCAGCCCCCTCGCCCCAACCTCTTCTTGCCCATCACTCAGCTGGCCACTTCCTTTCCATCGTCCTCTCCCCTATCCCCACTGTGGCCTTCCTGTCAATCCTTTTCAAGCTACACACCTTACAGGGAAAGCCATCATCTCCCCTACCTTCCAGACTGGGGCACAAAGGTCCTCCTCTTAAAGCCGTGATTTGCCCTGGCTCTAGCTGTCTATTGGCCTGGAACCCTGGCATTGTTACAGTGATTCCATTATCCTGATGGTGTCATATCCAAGAAACTGTTACTTAATCTAAGGTCACAGATTTATACCAATATTTCCTTTTAAGAGTTTCAGTCTTAGCTGTGAAACACTTACATTTAGGTCTTTGATCCAATTTGAGTTAGTTTTTGTATATGATGTGAAAAAAATTCATTATTTTACATGTGGATCTCCAACTGTTCCAGCATCATTTGTTGAAAAGACTATACTTTCACCATTAAAGGGTCTTGGCATCCTCATCAGAAAACAACTGACCGTGGACATACGGGTTTATTTCTGGACTCTCAACTCCATTTCACATGTCTATCCTTATGCCAGAACCACACTATCTTGATTACTGTAACTTTGTAATACGTTCTGAAATCAGGAAACCTGAATCCTCTTTGTTCTTTTTTCCCCAAGATTGCTTTGGCTACTCTGACTCCTTTGCATTTCCATATGAATTCTGGGATCAACTCATCCATTTCTGCAAAAGAGCCCACTGGGATTGTGACAGGGATTGCACTGAATCTGTAGATCAATTTGGGGAGCACTGCCATCTTAACAATATTAAGTCTTCCATTCCATGAATGTGGAATGTCTTTCTATTTATTTTTAGGTCTTTAATTTCTTTCAAAGATAATTTATAATTTATAATTTTCAGTGTATAAGTTTTCCACTTCGTTTGTTAGACTTATTCCTAAGTATTTTATTCTTTTTGATGCTAACTGTAACTTGAAGTGTTTTCTTAATTTCACTTTCGAATTGTTCATTTTGGGTTACTAATATATTGAATTACAACTGATTTTGTGTTTTGATTTTATATCCTAACATTTAGAAGATACTTCTGATCAGGTATATAACATGACTTATAGGAATTCACTTTTTACTGGTAAAAGGAATAAATAAACAGATGTATAAACCAGGGATTTGTTAATTGTCCTGCTGAGCACCTACAGATGTTAGATAGAAATTTATTTTTAGCTATAATATGCTTGAAACACACACACACACACACACACACACACACAGTAATAATCCATTTTTCTGGCTGTCATATTTTAGATAACCTGAACATTCTGAAACACATCTGTGAAGTCAAAAATGATTTGCAAGAAACTTTCAAGCCCTTCTGACATTTATTTTTTTCCTTTTTTGACCTTGCAAACTTTTTCTCATCCTGTAAGACCTAGCTTAAATGTCACATCTCCTGATCTACCCCCAGAACAAACCCTCTTCTGGCAGAACAAACCCTCCTGTTTCTGGGTTGTATAGTATGCATCCTATAACGAAGCATAATTATCCATTTCCATACTCTTATCTTTTCCAAGTCTGTGGCCTTCTTGGGGGGCAGGCTCAAGGGGGAAGTCCCCACTTCAGTCTTTGCAATTCACGGTACCTCAATCCACTGATGTCCTGGCTGGCTCCAGCCAGCCTGGGATTTGGTGACTCAGATATCACTGCTCTGTTCCCACCTGCCACATCACCAATGTGGCCAGCCCTTTGTTGCCAGCCAAATTGGGAGCCCAGGCACTGGGGAGAGCACTAGGTGGCCACATAGCCTCCTGAGTCCCAGCACACTGTATTGGCCCAGGATTTGGGACTATGCCTCTGCCTTTCTACCCTGACTCACAAATCTAATCTGCAGTTGACCTGGGAGACTTGCCTGGAAGAACAGTCCTCTCTAGGCTTGGAGGCTGCCCTGAGCATGGCCTGGTCAACCTGGGCTGGCATACAGTGGGCACTTTTGAGGACTATCTGCTGAATGAATGAACACAAGCCCACTCATTTTACTTCATCAGCCTCAATCTCTCTTCTCAGAGGAGTGGTTTGACCTTACACATACCACTTGGGTATCTGATTTCATTTGATACCTTTAATTTTGCTAGGGTCACCGTCAGGAGTGCAAAGACTGAGACAAGATGATCAGATAACTGGGGCAGCCAGTAGTCACTGACAAGAATGAGGAGTGACTATAGAAAACAGAGGTGATCACAAGAGAGAACACAAGAAAAGCACCAAGCAGAGCAGCACACCCATGTAGGGGTCATTTAGTTTGGGAGCAAATGGCTCTCTACACCTCAAAAAGCCCAAGCATATCACTGAGTGCCAAGGCCAAATACACAAGCAAAATGGCTGGTAAAATTCAATGAAAGAACAAGGCAAGATCCCCACAATTCTACAGCCCTAGAGGGCATCAATACATCAAAGTTTAGTTCAGTACCATGTTCAAAACAGGGACCTGAGTCATCAAGAAAAGGTTATGATACCTTTTATAAAACCTTTATATCAATGAAATGATATTCACTATACTTTATCAACAGGCTGCCAAGAGCAAATACATTTTAGAAACATTCTTTCTAAAAAATGCAAATTTTCTCACTGATGTCAGAGCTTAAAGTAGTATCAGTTAGCTAGACAGCAAGGGCCACCTCATTCCCCAATGATATCAGATGGCTAAGGCATCATGGCACGCATAGACACACATCACTTACAATGAACCAAAGTACTTTACAACTCAGGTATTCAGGGACCTGGAGAGGGCCTGATTATGAGTTTTACAGTAAGAAGTTCTATTGAGAGAAGCAACTTTGAGGCAAAGATGGTATCCCTAAGACAGCACTCATATCCTGAGTTAGCCAGGTCCAAACCAGACAAGCTCCACCCCCTAAAATTAAACTGAATTTCCCAGATTTCTCTTTGGAGCCTGATTCTCTTGGTACCTTGGCTACTCATCCAGTTCCTGTTCTGTGGTTCAAATTTCATGTTCATGATTCTTACTACTCTGTTTAACTTTTGGTGTCTTTATTTGGATATGTGGTGGCTGACTCTGGCTTTGTCCCACGATTCCACCTCCTGACTCTCAACTCCTGACATTCACCCCTGGCTACTCTAGCGCTGGCTCCTATCCACTTGATCTACTACTTCTTTGTTCTTTGCCAGGCCATGCTAGGAGGTCAAGGTACATCCACATAATAATAAATAAAGTACGTTACACTGGGCTTTGCTTAGCTATTTTGTACATGACTCCAAATATATCCATCTTGTTTGAATTAGATTCCCTTGGGGTGGTACTTTTTGATTTGACTTTTCCCGAAGAGAAACAGCACATACTGTCATTGGATAGCCATTTCATAATGAGGTATATCCCATGCCCAAAGAGTAAGATGGTTCAAATCCTGGCTGGTTATATTCATTCAGAAATAGAAGCCCTAAATGTCAGATGTAAATGAAGATAGACAGTTAACTGTCCTCTGGGATCTAAAAGGGCAGACTTAGCCATTACGGAAGAGGTTCTCAAACTTTCATGTGCAAAGAGTTGGGAAGCTAGTAAAATGTAGATTCCCGGGCTCTACCCCTAGAAAGTCTAATTCAGAGATCTGGGTCCAAGAATCTGCATTTTAAACAAGAGTCTTAGGTAATCCTGATGTAGTTAGTCCTTGGACTACCCTTTGAGAAACACTATATCACAGCAATGAGAAATCTGACAAACATGGGGCAAGCACAGTAATTAAAAGATCCCACCAATCCTTCCTTTCTGAGAAGCTATGATGCACCTTGCCTCAGGCAGGTCACCTGGCCAACTCTTTCCTAATACTCTTATTCCCAATCATCAGCTTGGTTCCAAGATCAACTTAATGTTTGTTTTAAAAATATATGTGAATTTCCCAAGTTTCCATAAAAAAGATATTTGAATGTTTTTAGAGTAAATGGGAATAGATGTCTAAGTTATAGTTTTCTCTCAACTGAGGAAGAAGCGCTATAAAGAAAAATATACGATTTAAGCTACAAGCTATTGTCCTTCATCACACATACTTTCTCTTCTTAGAACATCTCCCTATGATGATTTCAAAAGCCTCAAGATTTTACCCAAATCAAACAAGTAAAATATATTAAATTTAATAGCAATCACTGCTACTTTAAATAAGGAATGAAAACATCCATCTGATCCAGAAAACCTTCACGTGAGCTCTCCAGCAATACCTATATTACTGGTGAAGGTATCTGTACCTGAACATTCTGATGCCCAGGAGCCTGGCAGACCAAGAACAGCAGAGCCCAGGAAAGACGGCAGTCTGTGCACTTGACTGGGTAGGCCATTTCCCTGGGCACGTCCCTAAGCAATCCTGAAGGGGGAGCTCAGGAAAATCAGTTTAATTGGGAGGATCCTGATGGCCATAGGATGCTTTTGGAATCTAAGATGACAGAAGATATTGATGAGCTATTAGATCCAGGAGGCCTGTCTGATATTTGAGATAATGGGGCCTCCATTTGTTTCAGGACGATGCCTTCATTTTTGCACTAACATGGTTTATGGCTTGCAAGGGATATGTGGACTGACTGATGCAGACATTAAGGATGTTGGAGCTCCATTCTTACTATTATTGTGGTATGTGTATGTGTTTGTTTTTTTCCTAGGAGGATCTTTATTTTTTTCTCCCAAATCTCATAACTGGTTATACAGACGTTTAATTGAGAGGAATAATTATGAATTACGATATTTTTTCTTTCAAACTTTCCTATCTGAATCATTTATTGCCGACATTACAAGCATTTTAAATATTGTAAAATTAAAGTTTAAAAAATAAACATTGCTAGCAGGCAAGCTCAAGCCCAGAAAAACTCAGTTTTTAAAAAACATTAATGTTTCTTAATCGGAGTCTTGTATACTATAAGACTGTTAATTTACAGGAAAAAAAGGAATTTAAAGTCAGCAACAAAAGTAGTTGATTGAGAATGAAATTCAGGTAGCTTAACTCCATGAAGGCAAAGGGACAGTGAAACTCGATGGATAAGGATGATCAGAGGTAGGATGACTTAACATGTGAGAATACTAGTTAAAAGCACAAAAAGTTAGGAGTATATTCTGGGGAAAATGCCTAATTAGGAAATTAAAGCTGAACTGTTGACCTAGAGCTTCTGAACACTTTTATCACTCTGCTATGCTTTCGGTAGATAAAGCAAGGAGGACAAATTTTATCCAGCTTATGTTTGCTGTTCAACTCTAACTCTTGTCTACTGAATGACTTTAAATATGTGTTACGGAAAAAATGATACCACTTTAATTTCCGGCTCCATCCCCATCTGGCCAGAGAGAGGATAAATTAATATTATTGTGTTTTGTCTTTAGGGCTTCTGATGCCCCCAAGGACCAGCCTGTGGGACAGTCTGTTTTGGCAGAGAGTCTCGGCTGGAATCAGAAGAGCAGGATTCAGGACAAGGCCAGTTCACGTAACACAGCTCAGAGCCATACAACACAACTTGCTCCGAGGATGTTGGGCATTGTGCTTCATTAGGAAACAAAATATAAGCTTTCCACACCATTAGGAATGACTTTAGGAGCGAAAGCACATAAGACGATGCCTCACCTCATCAACAATGCACTGCAGAAGCTGGAGAGGCTGCAATGGGAAAGAAGAAAGGAAAAAGTATTAGCCTCTATGCAATATCTTTACAGTGGAGTGGAAAGAAAAAATCATTAATGCAATAAAATATAGCAAGATTAATCAACAACAGCAAACTCTTATAAAAACATTGATGTTCAGGATGTTCTATTATTTCTAATGGTACCTAATCTAATACAGGCAGTTAAAGGTTTGCATTTTCTTCAAAATGCAATTTGCTAAGTTTAAAACAAGGCATTCAAGCATGCAAAGGAAGCAGCCATCAGGAAAAAGAAAAGTGAATTTTTTTCTGAACTCATAAAGCTTACCATTAAAGATCCCTGGTTTTTCTGAATCTGAAAAAAGGCAATATGTAATTAGCATGTCATAATCAAAATGACTCACTTGGACACATTATGATCACTGAGAGAAAATTATTGCATTGCTGGTGGCAATTTGTGGGCATGTGTTAACACAATTTACATAATGAAAATACACAAATGTTAATAGCTCGCTTCTCATTTATAGGCGAAAGTCAGCAGAATGTTAATTTCACACAACACTTTTTAGTACCCTCCAGGTTGTATTAGAATAGGGAGAAAAACCATAATCCATTTCAAAAGGCTGTTTACGATTCAGATATAAATAATGTTTTATATTGCTAGATTGTGAACACTGGGCTTAATGTTGCAATCATTGCTAATGTTATGAAGCTCACTCTTTTTAAATTAAAAACCGATTTATTTAAAATTGAAATTAAATCATAGTCAGAAATTAGAATTTTGGATTCCTGCCAGTGTCTGCTCACAATCCCCTATTTTGTGAAGAAAACTTTAATTATGTGGTTGAAGTATTTGCCTCTGACTCAGGAGTGGGTAAAGACTCCACCTTTTCCAAAGTTCCTTCAGCAGGGCAGCAATGCTTTCTGGGAAAATCAAATTCATGCAAGTTTAACACTGGTTTCCAGGGGATAAGAGCAGAGTCAAAGAAGATGCCTGTTCTGGAGGCAGCTGCTCACACAGCTGACACCGATAAACCACATCTCTTAGAAAGTTACTAAAATGTGACACCAAATTAATAAAACATCCACTTAGTAGTTAAAGTATTAAACACTTCAATGTGCTCCCCCCAACCAAAAAAAAAAAAAAAAAAAATGCCTGCAGTTATTACAAACTCAATGAAAATGGAGTCCCAGGTACTAAATTTCCTAAGGAGGAAAATTTCAGGAACCAAATGTAACTATTGAGGAGTCAGTTGTTTGCTGTGATAACTGTGCTTCAACCAGCTGGTAAAATATAGGTAAACTAGTTAATAGTCCCTTATATGCTTTTAATGGTGCTTTTAAAAGTTCTTTCACATACATGTTCTCATTAGATCTCACAACCACCCTGAGCTTGGCAGGGATGGTCATCTCTAGTCTATGATGGGAAAAACCGGGCCTCCCAGAGGTGGGGCAGGCCCAAGGCCACAGGAGCAGGCTGTGGTTGTGCTGGGGTCTCTCTCGTGCTCCTTTCTCTCCAGCATCATATCTGCCTACAATCACAGCATTCCTTAAAAACAACTGGATTTGCATGCGTTTATACTTGGCATGGTAAAGTTGATAAATTATCAGTTTTGGCATGTGGGTTCTTCTCAACTAGACTCTTAAGCTCCTCAAGGGCAGAAGCCATGTTTTTGCATTTCTTTTGCATCCCTATGGCTGATCAGCAGACCCTTCCACCGAGTGCTAGATGTTTTAAAAAGTGCTTTCCCAGGTATTATCTCAACTGAACATGGTCCCCACTCATTCCTGCTCTTGGCTCCTCATCATGCCCTCCCCAATCACCACTCCCTGAAACTTCCACCTCAGGTTGATTGGCTCTTAGTCTACTTTGATAGTTCCTACTGAATGTTGTCCTGAGGCGCTTCTTGTTCCTCTAGCCAATGAGTACTTCTGCGTAAGGGTCTGCGGGGGGGGGGGGGGGGGGGGGGGGGCGGGGAAAATTTACATTAAAAAGGAAGACTGAGCTGTTAACTACCATCTTGGAGTGGTTAGGGTTTTAGTAACAAGCTACAGCACCTTTAAAAAATCATGAAAAAACCCAGGTAAATTCTCCTATGAGATATCTTTGGTGTTTGCTTTTACAGTTGGTCCTTGATCAACATGGGTTTGAACTGTGCAGGTCCACTTACATGTGGGGCTAGTTTTCATTAGTAAATACTACAGTACTAAATGGTCCATGGTTGGTTGAATCCATGGATGTGAAGGAACCTCAGATACTCGGAAATTGGGGGCCGACTAAATTATATGCAGATTAACCCCCTCGTTGTTCAAGGGTCAACTGTATTTTTTTAAAGTACCCACACATAAGCACCGCCTCCCCCAAACATTCTCAGTAAGATATATCTACTTCAACAGGAGAGTTACTTTTTCTAATGTACACAGAATTAGAAAGCTGTTTTGACAAAGAGAATGTTTTTCATAAATTTCCAATAGTCAGGGGGATTACAAATTCTCTGAGGAAAACATGTAGCAAACATTTTAAGTGATATGTTTCAAAATGAATTCAGGAATGGATTGTGAGACACTGTTCCCAGTAACGTGAGTTGCGTGAACTAAATGAAAATTTCCTCATAAACTGAGACCTTAGGAAAAGTTTCCACCCTGCCCTAATCTGTGGGTTAAAAGCATGGTTTAAGACAGCTTAAAATTGTACTATTTTAACACTTGCTCCTTACTACAAGAAAAGGAGAAACAGCAATATCAAAGTCTGTTTTATGATCTTATAACCATATTGTTATACTGTTTTGCCCAGGGTTTTAAAGGCAGATGCTGTTAACAGGTTTTATCACACAGTTTTGATAGCAACATACTACATGAAATCATCTTCATAAATTTTGTATTAAGGTAGCAGTGCCAGTACCTGAAATTGATTCAAAATGCTTAAGATACTCACTTACTTTTTAACAGTTACACAATGCAGTGACATATCTTCTATTTCGCAAGAATCTGATGATGCAACATCACTGTAATTGATTCATTTCTCAATTAAATAAAGCTACTGTGCTTTTCTTTATATGAATGCCACATAGACCATAGAGTTAGATGTATTATCTCCTTTCTCTGTCTCAGATACATGGCCTTAAGTGCCATATTCTGTTCCTCTGTTAATTCCACCAGAAAATTTAATGTCACGGTCATATTTTTCAAATTCTGAACTGCCATAAACTCAACTGTATTTATATTAGGCATATTTTTCACTACTAAACTCTTTGTTGTTTACCTTTTTCAAGATCACATTACTGTACAGGCGCAGCAATCATAAAACAGAGCCAAACAAAGTCAACCTCCAGTCGTGGCCTCTGCTTTTGCACACAGTTCATGAAAAAGTGAAGCCCCTAGTTTTAAAGCACATTAAAAGTGGTACTAAGGGTCCTCAATATAAAATGTTAGCTTCGTGAATGCCTCTCTTGCAAATGCTTAGCTGTGAGAGCAGAGTTCAGAGGGACACAATAACATTGTAAGGGCTCACGTACTGCCTGCACCTCCCAACATATGAGATGCTTTTTATAACTAACTTGTCCAAGCCCACCTTCCTGCCTGTACATTTTGCTTGCGTTGAGTTTTCTATGTCTAACTGATACTTGGGGACAAAGAACAGAACGATAATTGCTCCAGTCATAGGCTTTGCTAATCAGTCTCTAGAACTAGTAGCATTTTGAAACACTGTTTAGACAAACCTCTTCCCTCTTCTGGGCATAGCTTTTTTTTTTTTTTTTTTTCTTTCATCAGCCGTTAGGTTCAAGATTTTAAGCCACACTAACAGGGGATAGTTATGCCTCATTCTAATATAAGACAGACCCTTATGTGTTTAAATGGGGAAGAATGACTTTACAACAGGCAAGCCTAAAAATCAGTTAGGTCTGATATTTAGGGTATTACTGCAGTCATATTTACCTTGCAAGGGCCATACAGTTGAGTTGGCAATTAAAAAGCTCCCATAATATGACTTGTGACTTTGGAAAACGAACCTGGAAAGGAAACTGCCAATGCAAAAGTTTGCTCATGGGGCCTCAGCTATTTAATCAACGACTCTGGTGATAAAAATCAACTTTGAAAGGCTCACATTATGCTTCTATCTCTATAGAGGTACTTTTTACACACACAGTGGTAAAGCAGACCTTGCTACCAGCACTTTTATATTATATTCAGAAGCACAATCAGAAAACTGAAATGAATCCACCTATGTAACTCAGAGAAGACACCAGCTATAGCTTTCATTTTCTCTTTTACTCTCTGAAATTATGGCCTGCCCTGCAGCTCTTGTCTGAGAGATTTATGTGTGACCTGGGTCAGATCTTCCAATATCAGTTGACAAATTTTCTCTTTACATATTTACTGCTTTTCAAGCTTGTGTTATTTTCTCTTAAACAGAAAAAAGAAATATAAAATTAAATTATATGGTTGGGATTTTAAAAGAATATCGTTTTTATTTGTTGTGCTCCTGGAATCACATTCTAGCTTTCAATGTTGAACTCTATTCTCTTTTTAAACTTCAAATTTTAGAAACTGTAGTTATTTTGCAAGGACTCTTTTTTTTTGGGGGGGGGGGGTTCCTTTTTTGGCCGCGCCATGCGGCATGTGGGATCTTTGTTCCCCGACCAGGGATCAAACCCGTGCCCCCTGCATTGGAAGTACGGAGTCTTAACCATTGGACCTCCAGGGAAGTCCCAAGGACTCTCTTTTCAAATCAGATTCATTAAGCTATAACTCCGGCTAAATACAAACAGGGATTATGGCAAACTGAGATTTTTATATTCAAAATGAAGAATAACGACCTAATTTGTTTTCTGGAGATGGAAGGGACCTCCAAGATCTACTCATTTTGCTGTTAGGGAAACTGACGCTCAGAAGGGAACAGTGCCCAAGGCCACAGATAGAACCTGGCTTAGAACTGCCTGCTGACTCACAAGGCTTCCTAGTATGGGGACAAATGCATAAACTTTGGAGTCAGAAAGATCCCTGGAATTCCAGTCAGATCCCCATGGCTTCAGAAGCTCCCTCCCTTCACTAGGCTTAGGGCTCTTGTCTAGAAAGTAAAGGATGAGCTAGAGGGGCCCAAAGACCCCCCAACCCCCCAAGCTGCCCATTCAAGCATCATGATTCTTTTTCCTACCTGAAGGAGAACTGACACTGGCACTCAATCTGATTGTATCTGGCACTGTGCTGGGTGATAAAACTTAGGGTCACATCACCTCCAATCCATCATAACTTGCAAAAACAAAGTGCCCAAATCTCAAAAAGCCCTCAGTGAGAGAAAAAAACCACTTCCACATGACCACAAACTGAATACATACTGCTTACTAACACTAACTTAAAATAAGAGTACCTAAACAAAGGACTGCTTTTTTGAAAAGGAACAGAACGAAACTTACCAGGGTTAACTACAAACGGGAATTTTGGCAAACTGATATTTTTAGACACTGAATGTATTATGAGACAAAATAAATGAATAATATATATTATTTCTAATAATATAAATGAACAAAAACAATTCACTTGTGCTATCCTATCTCCCCTGTTCATCAGCCTCTGTCCTTGTTCAAGTTCTTATCATGCCTGTGAATCTATTAGCATAGCTTGTATAGGACAAAACAAAACAGAAACAAAAAATAACTCCTATCACTTATTTAAACACAAATCAATCACTTAAAAATAAGTGATAAGAGGATTTAGAAAGGGGCTACTCAATAAGGTGTAAGAAGGTCACTATGATTCCCACATTCTAAGATCCACTCACTGGCACCTTCTCCCTGCCCCACACCCCAAACTCGGGCTGGGGTGCTGCATTCAGGAGTGACCAGTTTTAAAAAGTTAAAAATAGATATCCCTGAATTTAACAAACAGCTGGGCGGGCTAGAAAGGCTCCAAGATGCCTAGAGGAGGGCACAGCTCAGATGGGACCAGGCAGAAAATCACTGCAGCCATAAATTAGGTCACTTGGCTCTTACTGCTTCCCGAGTATCAAGGACAATGCATTGTCACACAACACACAACAGCTGGAGCACCAAGGTACAGTGCGACATCATTCATGTGCTGGGTCTGCCAGTCAGTGAGCAGGAAAAAAAGGACCTGATTGCCAGTCTATACTCTTTTATCCCTTGTGTATGTAAAATTGACATAGCTCAGGTCCTCCCCCACACAGGTGTACAAGAGCCAGCGTTAAATCATCTCCCCGGCAAGTAAATGAGAACTGTAATATTTAGACCTAAATTCTGTGAGAAAAGCAGGGGCTTAGGATCACAATTGAAAACGACCAATGTGAATTACAAAACTGACCTTTTCCCTAATGGTACAAGGTCTGGTCAAGGAGTCCATTAAGCACTAGCTTTTCAAAGAAGATTTTAGACATCTGCTGTATCAAACTTTTCTCTTTTCTTTGCTCCAAAAAATGTGTGGGCTTATTTCAGAATCTAGGAAGAATATCTGTTCTTTGTGTATGGGAGAGTGGTGAGAGGGGGAGGTGTTGCTTTTTCTGAGAAAGGCCTGTTGATCATTCTACTCCTTATGGTCAAATAAATCTGCCATAGCAAAAGTTATTTTAGTGTGTCAAAATGTCTGAAAGGTTTTTTCTGGAGCTATCAGTTAGTTTGCACCTCTATTAGCTTAAATCCTCCACATGCCACAGAGTCCAGAACGATGTTCAAGGTCAAGTAGTCCAATTCCTTGTTCCATGTAGAAATTCGCTTTATAATATTCCTGACAGGGACTTCCCTGGTGGTCCAGTGGTAAAGAATCCGCCTTCGAATGCAGGGGACGTGGGTTCGATCCCTGGTCAGGGAACTAAGTTCCCACGTGCCGCGGGGCAACTAAGTCCACGTGCCTCAACTAGAGAGCCCGCCTGTCGCAAACTAGAGAGCCCATGCACCCTGGAGTCCAGGCGCCTCAACTAAAGAGAGAATACCTGCATGCCACAACTAGAGAGAAGCCCTCACACCGCAACAAAGAGCCCACGCACCTCAACGAAAGATCCTGCGTGCCACAACTACGACCCAATGCAGCCAAGAATAATTAAAAAAAAAAAAAAAAAAAGAGTGGGGGAAACCAATGAAAAACAAATATTCCTGACAGACAGCTATCCTGTCTTTGCTAGAAGACTTGCAGTGATGGGATTCCAACGATTCTATCTTGGGTAGCTTGAATTGTTAGGAAGTTCATTCTTATTTTGAGTCCAAATATGTCTTCCTATAAGATGTGCCCATGGTCTGGAGCTGTAGTGATTAAGTCTAATGACAGCTCTTCACATATCTGAAGATAGCTGTCATGCCTCCACAATGTTTTCTTTCCTGAACAAACATCCTATTGATATTTTCTTCCTAGGATCATTTGCTATGTTTGGTTGCCCTCCATCCTTCTCCCTTCCATTAGTAATGACACTCTAACAGCATTCCCCCGCCCCTAAGCAGCCCACGTGCTTCGTGGGAAGAAGACTTTGCCCCCAGCTTTAGAGATGGCGCATGTGGTTCAGGCTTAAACTAGTTGGCATCACCTAAGTGCCCTGGGTGCAGGGAGTTAAACTGGTCCAATCAAACTGAAGCCCAGAGCCTCTGGTTGCTTGTGGGGGAAAAGAGACCTGTTCTTTCCTTCTAAACTGGGAAGCAGGTCACCCCAGGAACTCCACAGCCATTCTTGGTCTGTGAAGGGAGAAGCCTAATAAGAATAGAGCTCAAAGTGGCTTACCGGCTAAAGTTCTACCTAAAACCAGCGATACTTAGATTTTCGGTCACGCAATTCAATAAATTTCCCTTATGACTGAGGCAACTTTGAGTTGGGTTTTCTGTGACCTGAACCAGAAAGCTGCCTAGAAGGACCCAAGCATGATTTCACATTCTGCTTTGAGGTTACCTTTCTCTGAGTGTGGTGCCATATGTGTACGTTCCTTATAAAGTGTGATATCCACGCCTGAACACATACCTTGCACTGGCTTAGATCACCTTGCTTTGGACACTATACACTGTTTAGTAAACTGTCATAGCGGCTACAAGTGCATTCACATTTTTGATAGCCACGTCACGTAGTTGGCTCAGTGGAGAGAAACAGAGAAGTCTGTAAGTCTTGGGCTGAAAAAGAATTACTTCTTTCCTGTACTCTTCTATTTCTTATGTGTTTCATACTGACAGAGTATTTGAGAGTCAAAATGAGTGGATCATTAAACCAATTACAGAATCTAGACAAGTCTGATGAAGTTTCTACCTGTTGTCTTTCCCCTGTAACTGACAGAAAATGCATCAACCTTTTATTTGTTTGGCTGAGGAGATGCTTGCCCAACACTGAAGCAGACTCATAGACTTGGTGTCTGAAAGCACCTGAAAGGTTTTTTAATCTGACCTAGCTTCCGCCCCATCTGACCCTTGAATCCATCCTTTACGCCCCTGCTGACCGGACTTCTGTCTGAATACATACAGTAATGCGGAGCTTGCGTTTTCTGATTGTCCATTCTACCTCCTGTTCCAGTTCTACCCTAATAGTACAAATCCACATCCTTTCTTACAGAGAATCCTCAAATATCTGAAGACAACTATCACATCTCCTTGGAAGCTTTTATTCTTCAGGTATTAATGCTAGCAGGGTAGAGTGGAAATACAGACATGGAAGAAAAGGGGATGAAATTATTAATTTAAAGCCTAAGGATGTGTATTGATTCTTAGTTCCTGCTGATTCTAAAACATGCTATTGCCAACATGTAAAAAAAAGTAAAATTAAACTAAATTATCAATTCATCAATTCATATATGTTTATGAAGTACTTACTCTGTGCCAGCCACTGTACTAGACTCTAGGACTCAGATGATGGATAAGATATAATTGCTGGTCCACAAAAACAAAGTGACTTATTAATAAGTTCCCTGAAATTTAGTGGCAGAGCTGAGACTTAAGCACAGGGCTTGCACGCACCTCTAAATGTCACTGAATATTTGTATAAAATATAGTTCGCTGGATTCAGGATGCTGTCAATTTCTAAGACAGCTTCCCCACGCCTCCCAAAACAAGTTATATTTTTAGGCATTGCAAGGAAGGTTTTCTTTGTGAGCTAAGACTCCACATATCGCTCCTTTTTTTTTTTTTTTTTAACTGCGATATATCTGACAACATTTTTTGGCCTGCTGAGATTCTGAGATAAGCTGTAACTGCAGCCAATACATGGTTCATACAGGATTAGGAAAGAAAAAAAATCTTGAAATACAGTCACATATAACCATGTTAATTAACATGTGTCTTACTGGCTAGACTGTAAATTCAAAATAGGTTTAAAGAGAAGAAGTCATGGATCTAGAATTAACCGAAGAAAG
This sequence comes from Eschrichtius robustus, assembly GCF_028021215.1. Classification (NCBI taxonomy): domain Eukaryota; kingdom Metazoa; phylum Chordata; class Mammalia; order Artiodactyla; family Eschrichtiidae; genus Eschrichtius; species Eschrichtius robustus. The sequence goes on along the minus strand of NC_090824.1, from coordinate 128,833,525 downwards.
TCTGACTTCTGTTTCAGAGTTTCGGTTCACACCTCTCATATTTTGATATAAGTAAAATAAGGTTTCAATAAACTCTAAGGGAGGACATGGGGAGACGGTGTTGAGTAAGGTGGCTGAAGGTATGGAAAAGAGGAGGAAACTGTTCATACAAGATGAAAGGAGACCACAGAAGTATCTAGTCCAGCATTTTTCAGTCTTTGTTTACCAAATAACTCTTGGTTCATACAAGATATTACTTAGACACATTTTGAAAATTAACAGATAATGTGTTCGTGTGCGCATGCATGTGTGTATGTGTCAGGGAGTGGATGCCCACCTACTGTATTTGGCACGTGACTGACCTAGGCCACCTCCATCAGTTTCCAGATGAGGAAACTGAGGTCTGAAAAGAAATAAGGTCAAACAACTAATAGGAACAGCCAGGACCAGAACTCAGGTTAGCTCTGTGTGTGTGGCTGGGCAGAAACCATATACTGATAATGATTCAATTTGTCACTTGTTGGGTGTGTCACTTGCTGTACCCCAGTTGCCTCTGCCCTGAGTCACTGAGCATTTCCAGCTGCCTGGCTACCAAGGAGGCATAGGGCTGACCAAAGAGCAGGGGCTGGAGGGAGGCCTTTAGCCGGGAACATTCTTTTGTTTACTGTATTTTACCAAACTAGAGCTAGGACTGGGGTCGAGGTCTCCTCGTGCCCAGAATGGTGCTCTCTGAAACCTGTTTCTGAACAGAAAACAAGACAAGCTCCATCACCCTCTTTGGTCTTTCTTTCCCCAGACTTCCTTACCTTCCCCTCATGGTGTCACCACCTATAGACCTTGACAGTGTACAGCACAACAGAGTCTACACTTGGTTCTAATTGCTTTCCTCAGTTTCCCACAATTCTTTGGGGACGACACCTTGGCTCTGAGTGTAAACAGACAACTGCCTCCTTTCTTAGCTCCTAGCAGTCCCTGGCACCCTCCTTCCACCTGGTGTGTCCTGGGCAATCTCCAGTCTTAAATCGAATCAGCTCTTTGCTCCTTTTAGGCAACTCACTGATTTTTCAATGAACTTAGCTTGTCTGTTTTATTGGCACTAAAGAGGGTTGGGTTCTTAGCATCATTAACATTTTAGTTGAGGAAGAATTCCCAAACTCCCCAGGCATTAATCCAGAACTGTTAAATATTTAAAAAGTAATCTGTACCCAAACAAAGCTTGGCCAGGTCTGCCCCCTTTTTAACTTGGATGCCAATGAGCCCCTAGCCCCAAATCTACCCAAGTTTTCTATACTGAATGGTGATAAGTAAAACACTGGAGTACAATAAAGTTGATGTCTTTGTCTGTTGTTGCTGCCGCTACTACTGCTGTTGAAGACCACTTCCCCCCAGGGATCCATATCCATCAGCAATTACCTGGCAGGCATGGAGCATCCTACGACAGTAACTTCCATCTCTGTAGACACACCAGTTGGAGGCAGTACTTGAGTGGATGGGTGTGTAAAATAAGGATAGCTATTTGGGCTCAAGGCCTCTGGGTGCCTTCTCTCACTTTCTCCCCCTGCCCCATCCCTCTAGAGTGGGAGACAGTCTGATCCTGTTGCCAAATAACTGGTAATCATCAGTGAGTCATTTAATGGCTATGGACCCCCCTTTCCTCCTCTGTAAAATAAATGAGTTGGACTAGACCATTGTGAGATCTCCTCACATCCTGAAATCCTATGATTCCATGAGGTAGTACCAATGAAACCAAAGGGGGAAAAATGGAAGGCCTTCCAGACCACAAAGTCCAAGAGGGAAAGAAGAGAGCGAAGTCACCCCTAAAAGCCAGACTGGGCACCAAGTTCATTACTTCAAACTTCAATTCTATTTCTGGGCTAAACTGATTATTTAAAAATTGTAAAAGAATCATGGTCCCCAGTTACTGAATTAAAAATGACTAGATTCTGCATATAATTCTATATATTAATGATTGTGATTGTGAATGATAAATTATAACACGAAAAAGAAAGACTGTAAAGGAAGGCTCTTATGGGATCAGAAAAGTAATTCATTTCAGTCCTAACTGGAGTGAGACATGGTCATATATTTTCAGAGTTACATAGGTAAATCCCTAAAGTACTTTCTGGAAATATAAATAATACTAATATTACCTTGCTCTTATTTACCACCTTATTTTTTTCAAAGTGGTCTCTTAGGTATTAGCTCATTTGATCATGACGACCAATCCTCCAGCAGTCTAGAAAATGTTCTACGATGTGCCAAGTTAAATTCATAAAGGGTGGCAGGGAACCCCTCAGAGGCGTGTGCCAACTGACCTTAGGGTAGAAATCTGAAAATGCAGTGATTTCCAACCTCAGACTGGCTCTCAGTCATCTCAAAGGGATTCATGAAATTCTCAAGCTCAATTTCATCATCTGGTCTCTGCTACATGTGCCATCTCCATCCTGATACAGCACTTCTCTCCTCTATCATTCTACCAACCCTTTCTTACTTCCCTCCCAGTGTTGCTTTAGAAGTCATCTAAGGACATTCCCAAACTATTAGGGAGATGAATGTCACAGTAGCAGTAGTAACCTATTGAGTTGAAGTACTGCAAGGACACCAAATACAACATGCTGCTTTAGACCTTTATCTTTTACAAGATGACTCTCCTCTTGACTAGAATACCTGGAAAGTTCTTTTCCATCCTTCTAGCCTTACAGCCTCAGCTCAAGCATCATCTACCCTGTGAAACCACAGCTTCCTAAAGTGAGCTGACCTCTTACTCTTGCGGCCAGAGCATAGTACCTCCTGTAGGGCTCCTTTTACATCAACTGTCATTTGCTTATGTTTTTCTTCCCACTGCATTGGACTCTTTGACAGCAGGGACCACATCTGTTTCATTTCTGTACTCCCAGTGCTTCGCACAGTGCCAGGACAGAGTAGATGCTCAATGACAAATACATGTTCAATTAAACTGAGATGTATGTCATAAAATAGTTTAGAAGGTGCTATAAAACCAAACCAACATTGGGTTAGTGCTTTTTAAAAAAACAGAGACAATCACTAACCTAGCTGGCTAACTACATATACCTCAATTGAGGTATTAACAAGTAATCTATCTTTAATGGGAAGTTTCACATTTCTAAGCTACCCACATTTGGGGGATGATTTCTCTTCCATTTCTGCTCCATTTTAAAGATATAGTGGGAACCCACCTCCTGTCTTCAGCATAGACTAAGCAAATAAAATTATGAGACCTCTTGATAAGTATGAAATAGACATTGGGAGAAAAATTTGACATAGACAATTAAAAAATTCCTGGGAAGAAGCAACTGTGTATCAGTGAACATCTTCATATCACCTAAATTTCACCTCTGCATTTTATGGAACATAAAATCTGATTTTATGGCTTGAAATATCAGTATATTTTAACTGTCTATATCCTCAATAGTGAGGATGAAAATAAACAATGAATTAAAACATGTAGGCTAGAAATGTTTGGAAAAATAAAACTGTACACATATCACTCTTTTGGACTCTTGCCAATTAAAGGTTAGAACCTGAAGTTGGGGTAATAACCCACTGCTGTTTTTTTCTTTGACCAGAGATCTCACACAAAATCTGGATACTTACAGTTTACTAAAATCCTTGATGTTCATATTTCAAAAAGTTCATGCAACAAAGGATAGATTCCAAACACCTCTTTTCAAAGAAGGCAAACTTTTTAGGTTTAATTTTGCAATACTAGGTTGGTCTAGGCATAATTAGTACATTAATACATAAATAAGACAGTGATATCTATAGTGTGAATTTAATACTGAATATAAAACCATATTAAATTGTCAAAATTAGGATTAATAATAATATACTCAAAGGATTTTAAAACATGAATAAAATTAGGTGTAAATACTCTAGTATTTTGACATTAACTTTTGAAAAATGTTTAATATTTTAAAATAGTTTTAAGAACATACGCTTTCTACTTTATTACAAGACAAATACTCTATCCAGAGCACAATTTATTACTACAAAATAAACGTATGTTTAAAAGACAGTCTGTCAATTGAAAAAAAAACCTCACACACATTAAAACAGCAGGTTTCCAGGGCAAGTTAAACAAAATATTTTCTACTTGACAAGCTGCTTACATTTAAATGAAAACAGGGCAATTGTGGTCAATAATATGGATTGCATATAATAAGAAGGACCTTAGATCATGTTAATACAAGGATCAGAATGCAGTAACTTCAATTAAAACCACCCAATTATTTAGCAAACTTTCAGATACAGCAAATAAATTAATCTGTTTTAAATGGAAGTGCTCAGATAAGTAGCTTTTTGACCTATGAGTAAGTCTCACTAGCAGCAATCACAGCAAAGCAAGGATCTGCTGAAGCAAGGCAAAGCCCCCAAATCAAACAAATGGTATCAGTAATCAAAAAGCATTTGCAAAACATATTTCCTTGGTTAGTAGCAGGGGGTTCTGAGCAAATGCCGCCTACAGCTTCCTTCATACTTTGATATACAGTGTACGGGGGGTGAACACATGTTTCTCTTACCCATGAACAAGTGGGGTACTTTGCTTTTTAACAACAGGATATTTTCATTTCTGTACTGTCTTGTGAAAAAGGCCAGTCATTATACTATTAAGAATACATGTCTTTCACTTAAATTCCTCTATTATCCACTTATGTTTAACTTGTATTGGGATTTAAGAATGCGTCCTTATTGAGACAAGTAATATGTCATCATTTTGTTCAGCTAACAGGCCTGACAGACCCTGTCTCCTTGAGTTAAGAACAGCAGATCTCTATTTCGTACATTGGTGGCAAAAGGTGGCAGAGTAAATGAGAAATGCCAATTGGTAGTAAAGATTTTTAATCCCAAAGATGCAGACTTTCCTTTTGCCTTGGTCTTAATTACTCTATTTGGCCAGATGATGGTATGTTTTTTCAATAAAAATGATCTCTGTATACTGCAATAATTTATTTGAATGCCATTGTTATGTATTTTAACAAATAACATCACTATTCACTATATCTCATATTTTTGATCCTTTTTACTACTTATCATCTCCTTTATTTGAAACAGATTTTTAACAGATAATCTTGATCATTACAACAATATCTTGCTTGCATTTTATTCAAATAATTCTTAAAAACAGCTTAAAAAGCCGTTTGGAATAACATCAAGCTTGCCATCAATCAAACGAAAAAATTCCGCTGGCGGTTGTATAAACATCAGATCAAGTCTGATGTCTTCAAGGATTTCAGAGTGAACCATAAAAAACTCCATTAACTTCTGACAAAGAATGCAAATTAATCACAACATGGGGTGAAATGAAATTAAAGGCTCTTTTCTAATCAATGACAAGGCAGGATGAAATATTTGTTACTCTCTCTGCACTCAGACTGCCTAGGATGTTTGCACTTCCCTCGCAAAGCCCCAAATGTAAGGTGTGAGTACAGATTCACCCAGTTGCTGTTTAGCCCTCCCCCCAACCCCCCCCCCCCCCCCCGCACCCCAGAGCTATCTGCTTACAAGTCGTGGAGATTCACAAAACACACTAATCATCTGAATCTCAGGTGCATCCAATTTGTTATTCACACTCTCCCATGCCAGTGAAAAGCCTGGCGCAGACAGATGCACCAGGAACCCTAAATGACAGTTTTGGCCTCCGGAAGTACAATCACTACAGCAAAATCTAGTACAGCCTCCAGGTGAAATGTCTGGAGCTCCATATGGAGCAGGGAAAATTAACAACAAGATGAAAATCACTGCAGCAGCAGGGAGTCGGAATTTTTGAAAAAAAAAAAAAAATGAAATTTAAAGATGAAGAAAGAGAAGTAATAAATTAATGGGGTGTGAAAACATTCAAAGCTTTACAATACCAGGGGCACTATTTGCTCAGATTTTTTTTCTTTTTTTAACTTCAGGTCATTTTGATGTAACTTATTAACCAAGATCGGGAAATGTAGCCAAAAGAAGAAGAACATTTTTACACATGCAAAAGTACCTGAAATACATTTGTATCTATATTATCTTCACTTTCCTGTGGCATCTTGCTTACCAAATTTCCAAATGCCAGAGCTGGCACATCCCCTGAGAAGTCTCCTTAATGGATTTACTATCATCCTAATGCAGGGTACTGTTGTAAAGTCTGAATGAAGGATGACAATTTTTAGCAGGCAATCTTTTTCATTTCTCCTAAATTATGGTGCCATTAAACAAACCATTGCCCACCATCATGTTTTTTAAGTCAACTGGATTTGGATCTACGTGATTAACTATACACAGCTCTAGTCCTTGTCCGGACTTGCACATTTTTCCCGATGACTATTAAAGCTAAATTGTTCAAGAAATTGAGATACTATCTGTTTACCAGATGTTTAAAAACACAAGTTTTCATTATGCTGTTGTGGAATATCCTTCACAGGCACCCAGAGTTTAATGGCACTGGGGTCAGTGAGAGCTCTGGGTCCCTCCAGATCCATCACTCTGCTAAACACATGGTAAGCAAAGCAAAAGGGCTCTAGGGAATGGTCTTGTCATCATCTTCCATGGACCAACCCTTCTCATCTACACAGGAGGCCTCCCGAGGGCAGAGAAGGAGAGCCAGGAGAAGGGCTTGGTGGGGCTGAGCAGGAAGGAGGGCAGTGGTTCGAACAGCCAACCAAAATCAGAGTTCACAGAGCCAGTCATTTGGTTTAGTCGCCTGCAAGTCCTCGCTCTAACTGTACCCATTCATCCCCAAGGCAAGGCGCCTCATCTCTCTGAGACTCAGTCTGCTCACCTGGAGGCTGGAAATAACAGTCCCTGCAGGTGGGATACACAGCCCGAGTCAGATAACAGCAAGTGCTTTGGAGCTGGATGTCGGAAAGGTGCGAGGTGAATCTGACATCGTTGTTCCTCCTATTATAAGCTGTAGTAAGAAGACCGTGTATTTATAATGGCTCCTAACCTTTCTTTCCATAGAGCCCTAAACTGCATGCCAGTGAGGCTACGCAACTTTAAGGCCTAAAGGAAACCAAAACAGACAGTGTTTTCAAATAACAGATAAAAACCCAACCCCACAAACAATGAGATTCATGGAGAATGATTATCTCAACAAAAAATCCAGTCCTTTAACCTTTATGTTGGTCCCAGGCTACTGACTCTCCCTGCTATCTTCCCAACACCCCTCCCTCGTCTGCATCCCCACCAGATACACACTGTGTCACCGGCAGGAAGAGGCGCTGCTAACGACGCTGTCAGCAGCACTGACGCTGGGCTGGGGGAAGGACGAGTCTGGACGCTGGCCTCGCCTCCCCTCTTTCCCTTCTGCTCATTTTACACTCTGCTCCAGCTGCAGCTGGCAGTTTGCGAGCACATCCTCTTGCAACCTTTGGTTGAGGATTAGAAATTCATATCCATAATCTTATTTGATCTGCATACTTCTAATCAGATAGGAAAGGTAGGTATCAGGACGCTCATTTTAGAGATGAGGAAACAGGCCAAAGCAAGAGTTAAGGCCTGCAGTGACCGGACCTTGTTAGAGCTGGGTTCTAATCCTAATCTTCTGGCTCCTGGTCTAGAGTTCTTTCAAACAGGCCAGTCTCCTCAGCTTGCCACTAGTGAAGGCAGCTGAGATCTGGTTCCCTGATTTGACTTTGAGTACCCAGCCCTGGGTACAGAAGGGATGCAAAACTGTGATATCTTAAGGATATATGAAAATCTTTCATGTGTTCAAGGGCCAGACCAGTAGGTAATAATTAAGATGAGGCAGTCCTCAGCCCGGTAAATAAAGCTTTGAGTCTATGGCTGCTTTGTAAACTAGTGAGTTACCTATCACTGGAGGTGTTCAACTTTGCTTTTCAGAGATATTGTAGAGAGGTTTGATTCAATGTTGTCTGAGATCACTTTCCACTCCTGAGAGTATGTGATTCACTCCTACCTATTCCACTTGGGATTCAATGGCCCCAAACCACCTACAGTACAACAATGAGCAAATCAGCCAACCTGTTTGTCCAGTTTATGAGGGGAGGCTATCACACAGAGTGGTCAGGGGTTCAAATGAGATAATATGGGCCAAAGAGAAGGTATTATTTCATAATCCAGTCCCTGCGATACTATAAAAATAAACATTTTTCTTCATGTGCTTTATTTGAAGGCAAAAGGGTAGAAAAGGAATCTATAAAGTAACCTTTCCCAATCTTCAGTCTATAGTACAAAGCCTGTAAAATAAATGCCAACTCCATCAAAAGTCATTACTGATTCCAGCAAGGAAGTGCACAAACTTCTGTTGAAAGACCTGGGAAATAGGCCTGATGGCATCAAAGCTGCTTCTATTATTTGAAATGAAAGTCCCAATTTGGTGACAATATTCTATCACGATTCAAGGAATACAGTTTTCCCCTTACTCTGGCATAACAGTGATTGCTACCTAGGGAGTTCAGCGCATTAGAATTTTCCAACTTCCACTCGACTGATCAAGTAAACATATACTTAAACATTCCAGAAAACAATACTGCAAAGGTAGACAGCCTCTTTCTAAATTCGACCAGAGCCTTCAAAAGCTTCATTTGTCAAATGCAATCGTTTCTTAGACTTATCACTTATCAAATCTCACTGATTAAATACTCTAGGCATTAGGAATCTCAAGAATACAGCTACATTCCCAATCTTTGTATTTTTTTTTTCTTAGATGGCTTATACAAGTTTTCTATTAAGATTTGTTTGACAGAAGTTATATAGTGCCTCTTCTCTTCATTTACAAAATCTGAGGGGATTGCATACATTGGCCAAACAGTGAATTGTTTAAAAATTACTGACAGAATAAGAGGCTTACCAAGATAAATATTCTAATGAGCTATAAATCCTGAAAATGTGATTTTAATTTGATGGGCTACCTAGAGCTAAGCAGCAAGGCTGTATACAGTAAAATCTCACTAAATGCAAGCATGCATGCCAAGTGATTACATTTCGGATCTTCTCTTTAAGGAAAAGATTATGTTTAAACAAAGAATCCTACAAATTTGAAAAGTGAGACTGACACTCTTGAACCTAACAACTTGGATGATTTCTCCTCCACTTATCTGATGGCTTTAACTAGAAAAGAAAAAGGATACAAAAGAGACATTTCAGCGTGTGAAGGGGCTTTAAATGTCCACATGGGTACCAGGACAATTTGCTTAAAACTGCTTATAAAGATGGTAGAGAGAATGAGCCCCATCCTATTATTCAATAACCATGTTTGTGATGCATCTGCATAATCTAACCATGCATAAATTAGTATGTGTAATACAACACTTATTTGCATAATAATAGCAAGTTAATAGATGCTTAAAGAGCAGAGACCAACACCACCTTTAAATCAGACATGCCTCCAGGCACTTTGGCCTGTACAGACCAAGATGCCAGAAAAACAGGGAGCATCAACCAACAGTCAAACCATTCATTTTTCATCCCTCTAGACATTTCACTCATTTCCCCCCACACACTGGGGAATCATTTTCAAACCACAAAATAGCTTTATATTTTAAATGCTAGCACCCTTCTATAACAAAAATCTTAAAGAAATTACTATAGAGATTATTATCAGCAATGGTAACACAATGGACATTTTATTTTCCTAGAAATGTAAATAGGAAGGGCAAATTTTTTAAAAAGAAAATGTTCGAAATCACAGCCACATAAAATTGGGGGCACATCTTTTTGCTTAGCAAAAATAATGACCTAGATTAGATATTTTCACCCTTCACCTCAATCCTTTAATTCAAATAACTAACTGAATCCAAAAACGCAAATAGTGTATCAAGAAAAGGCTGTGCCCCTCTTCCAACCTCAGTAAGAGCACATGGTACTGGGTTGGGATGAGGAAAAACATTACCAGTGTCACACAAAGGAAGAGCACAATGATGGCTTTCAACCTTTAACAAAGAGGAAAAAAATCTGGAGTATAAAAAAATCAAAAATCAATAGAGACTCCTAAATGACTCCTTTAAGATATCACTTTTCAATTTAACAGGACAGATTTATTTGTATGTGGCTCAAATGTTCACAATTGCTCCCTGCACTTCATACATAGGAATGAATGTCACAGTGGAAAACGGCAGTAATGAACAATCTTACCTGAGGATATGGAAACCTCCCAAGAGCAAGCTGAGAAAGGAAATAATATTTGTCTAGTTATAGATTTGCATGCAGGGCAGATCTTAAGACAGACAAGTACTAAATTTCAGAATTACATCCAGCAAATATAAAAAGCTCACAACCTTAAATGCACAAACTAAATTATTGCTGTAATTACATTGAAAGCTATATATAGAATGAACATTCACAATGGACAATGTTGTATCCCTGATAAAATATTCTATTTTTAACGACTAAACACTACCCTTACGTAGTTTCTCTTAGGAATATTGTCAGCTGTACGGGCATTATTCACATTTACAAGTGTACGACAGTTTCTTCTAGACAGAGATGTAAAACCATAGGATATTGTCGGCTTTTCCTCTTGTAAAAATGGAAACACTTAATTGCTCCTAGCCCACAGCTCTGTAGAACTTTCAGTTATAAGTATTATAGGAAGAGTTGTAGGAAATGGGGAGTGGGCCATGTGAAATAGAAAATTTTGCCATTATTTTCATTCATTTGTTAGTTTTTTTTCATCCATTCATATTTAGAAGAAAAGAGCTACTACTAGTGGGAAAGTGGCATTTCAAGACTGTGAAGTTGGAACTATAGGTCTGAAATTGGGTAAGCGAATCCTTACAGCTTCCAATTTTATTTAATTTGTAAACTGCGATGTGTTTCTAGGCCACTCACTTAATTTTGGTCTTTGGATTCTCACCTGTGAAAACGAAATGATTCAACCAGGAATAGGATTGATATGAAGTGATAAGATCAAATTTACCAAACATACCATAATTTATTTAAAGAAAACAGTGGCTAAATTTTGCAACTTCATAATGTGGCCCATCGTCAGGTCTGAAATCCTTTATAGGTATTTGTAAATATTTTCAAAGTAGAATCACTACATCAGGGAACTTTGAAGCTAGAATGGATCCAAGGAAACATCAATCTATTTTACAGATTAGAACCCCAGAGTCCCATTGAAGATGTTTCCACACAGTTAATCAGTAGAAGCCTGGGGACTGACCCCAAGACTTGCAACTTAATCCAGGATTCCTTCCAGCATATTACATTGCTTTTCTAGATCTTGAGAAGTTGTGCACTTATCTCAAAGACACTGACACTGCTCAAACATTTTTGAACTCCTCTTTTGGAACTGTGTTTAGAATCATTTCAAGTCACAGAAGAACAACTACTTCACTTTATCAGAACTGCATCTTATCTTGAGCTTAAAATTATACCCCTCTGCTTTTTGATCATGTAAATTATTTGTTGACTCAGGTCTGAATGGCCTATGGGTATTACCAAAACCCAAAGCCAACTTCAAAGAATAAATATTTTGCTCCTTAATAAGTATAGACATGAAGATGCTGAGGTTAATTTTTAAAGTTCTAAAACCAGTTTGAGCAACAGCAATGTAATAGGAATAAACCATATGACCATGTAAGGTGACTACTTGGAAAGGGCCAACACTCATTTGGATGTGTGTGTGTGTGTATATATGTGTGTGTGTATATATATACATATATGAATACTTGGTAAGATTTGTTACCTTGTACTCATTTCTTGTATACTCAGAGTTCTCAGATTTTCAAGACATGAAGTTATACTATCATTGTTTCATTTGGTGGACATCATTAATCTGTTCAACTATAGAGTGAAGGAAAGAGAGTGTGGATGTTAAACTCCCTTTCACAGTTTTGTGTGATTATGTCTGTTGTCTATATGCTGCTATTAATTAGGAAGGGGAGGGACTCAGCTCTCCACTGCCTCCACTCCACCCTCACCCAATATAGGCTATTGATTTGACTTAACATTCTGTAAATACAGTGTGTTTCTGGCCAATGAGAATGTGCACATTGATTCAGAAGGAGCCACTATGGTCTTTTGTGGCAGTAATGGGTGGGCTAGGCATTTGCACAATTCTGTACTGAACTGACAGGCAGTGACTGCTCACCAAAAGCTGTCACCTATCATCACACCCATCTGCAGATTATGAGTTTTGCACATTCTTTCATTTGGAAAAAGTAGCAAGAGGAGGGTCTCTCGTCTGAAAAAGCTGACAGCTTAACAACTACTAGAAAACGTTTAGAACAGCCTATCTGAAGTCCTTCTACAGGTGCTGCACCATTCACTCTGGTACATGTTGAACATGTCATTAGGGCCTATGGAAGAATTCTGTCCACGTAGCTCACCAGCAGAAGAAACTTGCCCACCATATATACAGTTAAGGTCTAAACTAGCTGGCCAGTGCCAACACTGGCCATTGGTTCTTATAGATTAAAGAACTAAGCAATGATAAAAGGAAGACTTTTTTAAAAAAAAAAGAGTGTGATGAGGTGAAAAATATGAACTTTTTCCACTTCAACACAAAGCCTCAAATTCTCAAGTCAACACCGTTCTATGGAGAGGCAAAGCTACAGCAGACTTGGGAATGTGCACTCATCTACTTGGCCCCCTCTCACAACTGGTAAAAGGTAATTAGGCTGGCTGATGATATTCATTTACTCTGTAAGAGACCTCCATCAAGAGAACAGAGAGAAAATTCAGCAGGGAGCCTCTCTGTACCAGCCTGCTTGGGAACAGGTGGCAATGCTTGAACTAGTGACCTCAACATTCTTGGAACTGCCTTTACTTATGTGCACTTTCCTGATATCCTGTGGAAGCTCAGTCTTACTTGTCAACTACATTCCTGTGAGGACTGTTTCTAAGGCATCTTGCAGGTCTGACCTCTTTTCAATCTGAGGGCAGAGAATGGTTCCCTGCTCTTGACCAGAGACGCGCAACAATCATTTCCTCTCCCACAGTGTCACCACTGGGCTGCTCCAGTGGCAAGCCAAGGATTCCTCCAATTCTGCACTAGTGAAAACTGGCAGCGGTACTATAAGGCTGGCACCACAAGCAGTCATTTTAAGGCCCTGGGAGAGGGAGCTGCCTTCCATGTATGTCTCTGCCCTTTTAGGTTTAATGCAGCTGCAATGTTTATGTTCTACACTATTTGTCTTGTGGCAAAATAGAAGGAAATATATAGCTAAGCCCTAGAACCTTTTTATCAAGTTCAATTAGGAGAAGGTAAAAAAGGAAAAGGGCTCTTAGCAGATATGGCTGAGGCTGTCAAAAGTCAAAATAAACACTGAACCCTTATGGGGAAGAGGGAGCACATATGCTATGAGTGAATATTTCAGAGACAGACGGACCTGGGGCCATTCTGTATCTTTTACCCTTACTGGTCTATTCATCTACTTGCATTTCCCCAGTTTTTATTGTCAAGGTATTATAAATTAGGAAACTTACAAAAGAGAGTATGTAATCTTCTCTGAAATGGCCTGCAGATATGTCACTGTACTAAATGTGTTTCAGATTTAATGAAGCTTTAATGTCCTTTTTAATTTTGCCTGTTTCTGTATCACCAGGGGTCGGGCAAGGCAATCAGCACTCAAGAGGGTGGTTTGGTTTAAAACTAGGAAAAAACTCATTTGCTTATGAGTTGCACTGTATTTTCTTAATTAAATTTACTGAGTAAAATGGTTTAAGTTCAGCCAACCAATGACCTTTGTATGTAGATTTAGATTTATAAATAGGTTAAAGAAGAAAAAAAAAAGAATCACAACAAAGCAAACAGATTAGGGCTAAGCCAATGGAAGTCTTTGCCCTCTTTATCATCTTTACAAAAGAAGCGTTTAAATTTAGGCAGCTTAAGTCCAGTTAAAAAAAAGTATATTGAAAAATGTGGATGCACAGAAGCGCCAGCAATTCATCAAATGACTCTAACATCCTTTTCATTCCCAGCAGGGGAGCGGCTCACATTGTAAAAGATTTGGAAAAGCTTTATTTATTTTGGGGAAGTGGAGGTAGAGATGAGGGAGGGAGAGGATTCTATTTAATGTTAAATAAAAAAGTGCATTTTAATTCTAAATACATAAGATTCAGCAAAGTGCTAAATACTCTGTTCGTTGTGGGAGATTTACTATTCAAAAGGCAGAAAAAGAATGCTCTAAAAACATTTACCAGTTGGGAATACACTTAAATAACAGCAAACCACTAACCTTTCACTGTAAAACTAGGACTGCTCCTTAGTGTTATCTTATTGATCTTTGATTTGTCCAACCATAGTCTATGAAATACTCTTGAGTTAGCAGTTTCTGAATATGTTGGATTTTATAATTTAAATAACCAATATATGTGTGGGTGTGATTATAACAATTGCCAAATACATAACGAATGCATGATAGAAACATTTGTATCTTAACAAAAAGGGCAGAAGATATTTATTTACAAAGCAACAAAAATGGCTTCTGTTGATAATGAGAATAATTATTGTCATGAAGTCATAAATGATAAAGAGAAAACATACATTGTAACCAGAAAGCAAGTGCAGGACACAAACTCAGGATATGTTCTTGGTGATCAACTGACCAACTTAGAATATCAACAATGTGGGAGTAGCTTTAAATTTACAGTTATACTGAAGAGCATTGGATTTTATAAATTCTTAATTTAGACATATTCTATGTTTCTCAGCAAAACTGCAAATTGAAAATAAGCATTTTCAATATAGCCAGTGATCTAGTTGAAGGAGGACTTTATAGTCTGAAATGTTCTAAAATTTGTTCTTAATTACCCTTGTGCACATTTTACACAATTAAATTTCCATTGAAGGATTTTGCATTTAGATTGTGCACTGCAGTTAAACCTTTATTTTACAGAAATGCAGTAGCCACTTTGGGACATTCAGACACAGGGAAACTTTAAAAAATCAGACTTAACTACTGGATTACATAAAATTCCCTAGGTGAGATTTCATCCCAAGACCAATTTACACAGTCCTAGAGAGAGTTTAAATCATCTGAAACTATGCTAGCGAAGAACCATAATAAATACTAAATACCTCAAAATCTACCCTAAGATTTTACTTTTCTTCCCGTGTATCAATTTCACTGTCCTCTTACTGTATGGTTTAAAAACAATCCAAAGGATATAACAGCAATTTACCAGTGTTAAAGTGCTTCGGAGGTTAAATTGACAACAAAGAACACAGAAACACAAAGCGTCTTGAAGTAGGGTTTCAATTAAATGTGGAGGATTTAGTAATGCAGTACCAAAAAAAAAAGAGTTACAAATTAATTTAATCTTCTGCCTATAGTTTGCAGCTGCACTCCGAAGTGTCTAGGGCTTAAGAACAAAGCCTTGAAAGGCCTCGGAGTGAGGAAAGCTTCAATTTTTAATGTATAACGCCATTAGCTGATAACTTGTGGAATGCGCAACCCCTGCGGAGGGGCATAAGTGCGAGTAACAGAGACGGATGAAGTGACATATTTGTTCATGTCTAGAACTATGAGGAAGAGGGTTATTACTAACACCATCAGGCCCAACAGAAATATGCCCTAATAACCTTTGGGACCCTCCACATTATCAGTTTTCACTACATCAAATATATTAAAATCAAAACCTAATTCACTTTAATTAAAGACAATTAGTTTGTTTTACTATTATTGTTTTAACTTGTGTGACATTATAATACATTGCAAATTAAAGACAGAATATTAAATATAATGAAAGCATCAAACTGTGTACACCTTCCCACCCATGCTTGGTGAAATCAGCTTATCACCGGTGTCTATTTAAGGAAATTCAAGAACAACCATCATTAAAAGTAGTGCAGAAACATTTAACCCTAAAAAGAATACAGTGGAACCATGCATATGTTTTCCCTATTCAATTTATACTTCTTTTCACATAATGCTTTCCTATAACTCCAAGGATTTCTTTAACACAAACAGAATTATGGCCCAATGGAGGCACAAGAAGCTTAATTAATTTGCCCAAGGTCATACTGTAGGTTGGTGGCAAAGCTTGTTAAATTACTGGTAACTCTGGGCTCTACAGATGTTTTGGCAATGGCAAAGGCCCCTGTCTGCAAAGGCCCCAGAGACTTCTAGTGCAGAGGGTGAATGAACCACAGCAAATAACTCACGACGCCTGTTCAAAAGGTGCCAAGTGCTCTGGAGAGCTCACAACATCTTCTTTGTGTAGAAAGAGCCTAAATGTGAGTTTCCCACCAGGAGTGCTTCTTAACAGGTCCCAATATTTTAAAAAGAACTATTCATCCTCACCAGAGTCCATTAATAAAAAGTAAATTTATTTTAACTTAAAGATCCCAAGCACAGTAGCACAAAGAAATAAATCAAACATTTATCCATCATTCAGAAGGTCCTGCATTCTATCCCACAGATTACTAATAATAATGGAGAAAAGACAGCATCACAAATAAATGTTTCTAATACAGTGGGGTTTTTCTTCTCTTTTTAAATTAGAAATGGGTTTATTACAGTGGACACTTAAATGGGGCCAGGGCAACAGTAATTCACAAGTACAATATCCTAATGCTGTTCCTTTAATTGCTTTATTTGTTTTACTGTTAAAAATGATTGCTTGCTGTAGTCTAACCATGAATGCTGAAAAGCATGATACATTGAGGTCTCAACCTGGGCAAACTGTACCTAAACTTACACTTTATTGCAGCTTAGTTCACAATCTTCACCTAATATAGGGTTATATCCCAGCGCAGCAGGAGGATAAATCATCCTGGAATATTACTCTGGTAAAGTTTAGCTGTGACTGGAGCATATGTGCTTTCGAGCCACTGAAGCAAAGGCCCATAAAATACACTAATTACTGGAAGTTATGGTCACTGAGTGATTGATAGCGCTCTGCAAGGCAACTTCCTCATTTTCAGCTCTTCTGACGGGGCTCATCCGCCACATAGCAATTATTAATTCATGACCCACCCCTCAGGCATTAGTACCTTTACTTCTAATTCTCCTGCTACCAAACTACTGCTACAGCTGGACACTGTCTTTCTTCATTCTGATGGCTGGGTAAGGATGATAAAAAGTAGATTTCACGCTAAATGCTATTGTTTTGAATCTTTAAATGTTGCTTGGTCTTTCTAACCCTTCTGTCCTAAAAAACATAATTCTCCTTCCTCTCCCATAATGTTATTTCACTTGCATCATTTTCTATTTTCTCTTTAAAAAAGAATTTGTGTGTGTTTATGCATATATATGTATATGTATGCATATGTGTATATATGTGTGTGCGTGTGTTTGTATATGTGTGTGTGTATATATCAATTCTGTCTGTCTACACTGTATTAGATCAAAAACTCTGAATAATTTTTTAGTGGAACACTGTGGTTTAAATGCAATATGTAACTTCAACTAGGCCATAGTAAATATGAGGCAGCTAACTGATTAAAAAAAAAAAAAAAGGCAACCCCCCCAACCCTCCATTTAAATAGACCCACTTTTGTAGCTTTGAAGACATTCTAATTGTTTCAAGTTGATTTCCATCAGTAGCTTCACTCAGAGCAATGCTAATTAAATAATATCTGGGTATATAACTGAATTTCTAAAAGTCACTTAGAAACAACTGCAAAGGTCTCTTTTGATGGTGTTCTGTGCCTTGAGAGGAAATTCAGTGAGAAACTCTGAATTAAGGAGAGATAAAGTTCAGTCATGATGGATGAAAGCAGACATTTTACTTTTCTAATAGAAAAATAAATGTTCTTCAAATTTTGAACAACTCAAAATGCAATAATACTAAGGGTGGTTTTCCTAGGTGGAATCTGAGATAGTGTAACGGATGAATAGATGACTCCAAGCTACCTATCCTTTCAGTTTGTTTCAAATTATTCCTCCTCTTCTGTTGGGAGTTAGTCCCAGAAAACAATTTTGAGGACAAATTCCATACCCTCCCTGTTCATACCATTCACTGGGCAGTGTATCACATCCCACCTGGTAACTATCTTCCTGTATCTCTAATGCCTGGTAAATTTCACTTGTTTAAGGGCAAACTCTAAGTCATAAACTTTCATATGCTCTCCGTGACACCAGAAATAGTATTTTGCAGTAGGCTGACCATGAGCATTTGTTGATTATGATATACGCCCTGATGGTGATGTCTCCTAGAGCCTGGTCAACTTGATGCTGTATGGCTTGGTTGCTTTACTATTAAAGCTACAACACTTTAATAAACATAGTATACAAACTTTTCAGTATTAGGGGCTGATAGTTTTAACTGGCAAGGCCCTCTTACACATACTTCACTGCTTAGAATAATCACTTTCACATACTTCAGCATTATGATTAATTTAGATGGCTTATTTCTTGTTAAAGACTGAAGGGGTACAAGAAGGGAAAAGATTAGAGTTAACTGCCCCCAAACCCATCTCATGTGCTTGATGCAATAACCATTTTAATCTTCACAGTAAGAATTAAGAAATGACACTCTTTCAATATGTTTGTACAATGCTGACCTGTGTGCTCTAACAGTGGGTGGCTTTAATCCTGATAACAGCCCCTAGAGACCTAGCTTGGTGGGGTGTCCTCCATTTCTAAACTGCTCACTGGAGTCACGCAGCTACAGGTACCTGAGAAAACATCAGTGCTGGGGTATAGTCTATCGAGCGCAGTCTAAGCCACACTTGTATTTCCAGACATTTCAAAGTCAAGAGAGTCATAATCAGGTAATATGCTCACACTTCTGGCCTCTTTGTGTGTTGCTGCTCCTGAGAGAGGGGGGAGGGAAGAAAGGAAGGGAGAGGTATGGAGTGGCCATCCCCATGCCAAGACTCCATGCATGCAGGTGAAGTCATCTTGGATTTCCCTTCTTAACCACCATCTGACTACACCCTCACCACCCACAGAATCCTGAGAAGAAAATAAATCGTTGTTACTTTAAGCTATTAATGTTGGGTAATTTATTAAGAGTAATAGATAACTGAAATGCTATCCTTGACACTGATGTCAGCCCTCCCACTCACCTGCCCAGTCCTATGCGCTTTTCCACTGCACTTTTACTTATCTTTCTCCCTTGTAGTCAAGGAGCTCCTGAGGGCAAAGTTTGTATCCCTACTGCCAACACAAGGCAGCACTACATAAATGTTTACTGATTAGATGGAACTCTCATCTACCTGTTTCCATTTTATTATAGCAGACATACTGGAGATGAGGTTAATTTTTGTGTTTCTTAAAAAAAATAAACTAGGTCTTGGCTTCTGAAAAACAACAGCAATTGTACATTTCAAAATACAGTAAAGCTGAACCAACTACAGGGATAGTGTAGGTAGCAATCCTGTGAAAAGCAGTGTTGACTATGAGCAGAGTCACAATAAACCAGTCTTTCCCTTTATTTGATTTCCTGCTCATTTACAGTTACCATTTCTCTCTCCTTTTTTCAAACTACTGATCTACTTCTTCTCTACAGCATAGTGGAAGAAGCAGACTTTCATCCAGAGTCAGACACTTAACTGCGGCTCCCCGGTCTAGTCACCTAACCTTTCTGGAAAAGTCCTTTAATTTCTCTGGATCTCAGTTTCCTTATTTGCAAAATGGGAACATTGATGCTTATAGATCAAAGTTGGTGGAATAACCTTGGGTACCTTAAATTACTGATTTTTTGGTCATTTCCATCACAGTGGGGAGAAGCTTGAATGCGATAATGAATATCAAATGGCTCTGTAAAGTATTATGTACACATAAAGTGTTGTCACCCTTCTAGAATGACACTGAGCAAGAAGATGTCAACAGCAAGGAATAGAGGAAAGCACACTCCACGTCACATCAGAGGTCCCAGCTGCCAGTCCTCGTCTGCACGGTCCCAGCTTATGCTGCACCTGTGGGCACAGTCCTTCCCTTCTCTGGACCCAAGCTTCCTCACTGGTAGGAGGAGGGATCTGATTTAACAAGTCCTAATGTCTCTCTTCTAGTTAAAAAACACTCTAGTCTCTAAATAGAAGATAAGGAGTGCAAAAGATTTTTCTAATTAAATGTTAAAAAAATGTTAAAATTATTATTATTCGGTTCAGAACCAAAGTACGGAAAATAGTCTGTAGGATCTTTGAGAGGATTTTTAAAGCCAATTTCAGGTCACTGGATTTGAGTATTGATAGAACCCTATGAGCAGTGGTTTTTATTGCTCAGTATCTCAAAGGTAGCAGCAGCGGTTCCTCAAATTATCACACTCAGAATTTTAGAGTTGACAGATGTCACTAGAACACTGCCCCTTTTATCTTTTAGATCTCAACTCAAAAGTTAACCCGACACCACTCAGTTACTCCTATCATACGGTGCTGTTTATTTCTGTCTAAAAAGTTATTATTGTCAAGCACCCTTCTTTATAATGTAGGCTCCATTAAAGCAGGGATTTTGTCACTTTCATTCCTAGCAATGCCCCCAGTGACTAGCACAGTGCCTGCCACATAATGGGCACTCAACAAAAGTCTGCTAAGTGACTAAATGAATAAATGACTGCATCTTGTCTAACCTTATACCTGTCTCTTCTACAAAGTATTTCTTAAAAAAAAAACAAACCTGAGACAAGTATTCAGTCACTACTTAAATGCCCCTAGGGATGGGGGCATTTTTTTACCTCTAAAAGGATGACTGCATTGTTGAGTAGGAAGGGTGCAGGGATCGATCCATTAGAAAACCCTTCTTCATACTGAATAGAAAACCATGGGCTTTTTGTTTTCGTTTTTTCGTTAGCTTCAGAAAGTTCAGCCCGCCAGTCATAAAGTAGCAGCTTGCCTCTCCACTGACAATCCTTCAAACACTGGAATATGGGTTGTCAAATGCCTGCTTTGTCTTTCTTCTCTTTATTTCTTCATTCTTCATATCAAGACTTTGTTGATTTAATGTTTTTTTTCTTTTTTTTTAAAGTCCAAATTTTGTGTGTTTGTGTGTATACACGATTTGGACATGTGCTCTTGGAAAAACTTTAAAATCAGTCTGAAATCCATCAAAATAATAAAATGCTTAGCTGGGACTGCTAGCACCTGTTCCATCTTGTTTTGTCAATCTCATGGTTGTTCAGGATAGCTCTGAGCACAAAGCAAGCTCAACAATGCCTCATTCAGTGGGAAACACTTCACTTTGTCTGCCAGTTTCACATTCACTACAATCACTGACAACCTTGGAAAATGCACATTTAGGCATGGTAATCTGAGACAGCTGGATCCCTTCACAGACCTTGCAAAAGGCTGAACTAGTCGATCCATCATCTGCCAAAGGTCATTTTAACAGCTCCTTTTTGCAATAAGTTATATAAAATTTTAGACAAAAAATGACAATAGAAAAAAATCAAGTTAAGACAGAATTACAGAAAGGGGAGTGTGAACAGAGGAATGAGTGACAGGAACTGTTACATGCTCTTTTCCTCAATATTCTTCAATGGAAGGGAAGGAGGCCCACGACAAGGATTCCAGAACCACACTTCTACCCACTTTCCTATACAATCTTCCGCTGAAATTTCCTTTGTCTTTGGACCCTTCAGCTTTAATTCTTCTGCCATCTGATAGTTTTCAGCAGAAACTTCTGATCAACAGGTAAGATATTTCACTAGATGGAGCAGCAGATAACATATTATAGTAAGATTCAATGTCCACTCGTGTTCTGGACAATAATTATAAAAAGGAAGAGGAGAAAAAAATCAATATTTGAGTGGTGCACACCAAATGCCAAGTTTTTATGGTCGAGAGAAGCTGACAGCAGCTGCTTAGAGGGCATCCAGAGCCATCCGTCACCCCTCAGACCAGGTTCATAATCACCAGGGGCTAGAAAGGCAAACAAAGCTGCAGCTGTAGACCCACGAGAGACAGTTGTGTCTCTGGAAACTTTTTTTTTTTGTAGGGAGAGCGGGGAATAGGTTCTTCTGTATATTTAGAAGCAGGAACCAAGTCTAGGTCATGCTCCATAATTCTTTTCACCTGGTGAACATCCAATACCTAGATGTTATTTCGAAGAGAAGCTTACTTCTCAAAGTAATTTAATGGGGTTGTTACTGTTAGATGAAAGTATTTATTAAAAAGCCTAGAATACTGAAATTGCCTTCTCTCAAAAAAATAAGTGTTTACTATTATTGTTTATCATCTGCCTCCTTCATTATATTGTAGGTTCAACAAGGAAAGGGAACATACCTATTTTATTTACTAATGTGTCCCCAGCACCTAGTAAAGTATTTGGCACATAAAAAGTGTTCAATAAATATTTGAGGAATGACTTCTAATGTTACCTTTGCTCCACAGCTAAGAGGCTGACACTTAGAGTGGCAAAATGACTTGGCCAAGATAACACTGATTTTAAGTGGTGGCGTCAACATTTCTGGTTAACGCAAGATGTGAGCTCTTTAACAGTTCAAGGATTAGGACGATAGCCTTAATATCTGAAAATATATCATAGAAAGAAAATGACATACTCTTCACCACACTTCTCCAGAAACTTCTGTCAAAGGTACTGGGCTGGGTGATCCATGTCACTTTTTCAATACTTTTATTTTCATTTTACACAGCTCACTATACTTTATGTGTTTGCTTGTAAATGTAGAAAATCACACTGCATTTTCTTGATATCTAATGAGTCTTATCTGATATCCATTAAACAGTATGTATAAAGGTAAAATCAAAAAAATTAGACGTGTTAACAGCTTTTCACAGTTCCGTAAGACAAGGTAGTTACATCCAACTATTTGTACATTTTACCCTAAATTTTCCTTGGGACAATTCTATTACATATGTCTACAGAGAATTCAATAATTTTCTATTCTCCTACAAAAACCCACTTTCTCTGGGCAAAAGCACTGACATACGTCATTTAGAAAAAAGTTAGGGCTTTTCTTTTTCTTCTGTAGAAATACTAAGAAGAAGGCCATCTGAAATGACATACAAATATTTCTCTCATGTTATAAAATTAAAATTGAAACATTTCTATTGATGATTTCCTCCCCTTTGTTTTCTCTGTTCTTTCTTCCTGAAACTTCTGTTTTTCACGTTAGACTTCCTAACCTGGTTCTCTAATTTTTTTTTTTTTTGGCTGCGGTGGGTCTTTGTTGCTGCGCGCGGGCTTTCTCTAGTTGAGGTGAGTGGGGGCCACTCTTTGTTGCGGTGCGTGGGCTTCTCATTGTGGTAGCTGCTCTTCATGTTGCGGCGCACGGGCTCCAGGCACGTGGGCTTCAGTAGTTGTGGCTCGCGGGCTCTAGAGTGCAGGCTCAGTAGTTGTGGTGCATGGGCTTATTAGTTGCTTGGTGGCATGTGGGATCTTCCTGGACCAGGGATCAAACCTGTGTCCCCTGCATTGGCAGGCGGATTCTTAACCACTGCACCACCTGGGAAGTCCCTGGTTCTCTAACTTTTAATTCTCCATTTGTTGTTGTCATCTGAAAGTTCCTTTGTTACAGCAGCCTGTTCTTGTTTCCTAGATGCAACATTTTCTCCTATCCCTCTGAGAATATTATAGTTCATTTGAATTTTTCTCCCCTGCATAGTGTCCAAGCCCTCCAAATTGCTTTCTTTTTCAGTTATTTTAGGTCTCTGTTCTTACCTGAAAAGCCTTCCTCAAATGTTTTGCTAAGAGTAAGGCACTACAAATCTGACTAGTAACTCTGTGCTTGTGAGTGGAGCCTGTAGGCTGAGGTAACGCGATCTAGCTGGACTGTTTCCCTGGAAAACTCCCAATGCCTGGATCTTTAAGGCCTCTTGGTCACATTTCCCTAAAGAAAGTCTCCTCCAGTAACCTTCCTGAAAAGTAATCTTGGCTGCTAGTGTCCCAGGAACAGGGTGTGGTAAGACAGCTGGGAGTCTCCACATTTAGAATCTAAACTTTCACTTAATGCCTCTGCGCTCAGTAATGGAACCCAGCCTTCTACACTGCCAGGTATCACTTATTTTTTTCTCAGAGAAACTCCTCTACTCAGTCTTGTGTTAGGGCTGGGGAAGGGTGACTGTCTGCTCATGCTGAGTTAGGCAAAGAAGGTGTGGGTCGAACAGCTTAACTGTTTCTCAGACATCTTTAAGACAATTCTCTTCTCTGGCCCCACCTCTACTCCTAAGTTCCAGATACCTGGGACCACCAATTCCTGAGCCTTCTGGGTAGTTTAAAGGAAATCAGGTGCTTCTTTCTTCCTCTACTGCTGGCTTAGGATTTCTTTCTTCCTCTACTGCTGGCTTAGGATTTCAACACTCACGGTTCTGCTAAGTCATGTACTGTTGTCCATCTGCTTTCCCACATTCAAAATTTGATTGCTGTTGTCTCCTTTCATTTTTTAATAAAATTTTTTAAATTTTTTGGCCACACCATGCGGCATGTGGGATCCTAGCTCCCCGACCACGGATCGAATCTGTGCCCCCCTGCACTGGAAGCGCAGAGTCTTAACCACTGGACCGCCAGGGAAGTCCCTCTTTTCCCTTTCTTTATGGTAATAAGCCTTAAAAAAAAAAAAAATCCCTTCACGGTAATTTTTAGTGGAGTTTGAGGTGAGAGTGGAAGATAACGCATGCATTCCATGCTTTAACCAAATTAGTAGGCTTTTTGAACCATATGTAAACATTTCAAAAAGTAATTCCTCTGAAAGAGAGGGGATAATGGCTTAATTTTCTCATTGTGCCCTTTCCAGAAGCTCTGAAACAGAGCTCCCATCTAAAGGCCACGAGAGATTAAGTGATTTATCCAACGATCTATAGTGTATGCTGGCTGAAGTGGAATTAGAATCTAGGTCTGATACTCTGGCAAACAGAAAACTCCTCTTCACACGCAAAACATTTGTGATCTATTCAGCAAATGTTTGTGAGCACTTATGGTAAAGGCTTTGTCAAACGTGAACTCTGATCTTTATTGTCAGAAACTGCTTTAAAACCATTACAGAAGTATGAAAAAATTGAGCCCCAAAGATTTCTTGAGTACTCACTAGGGCAGTGAAATTGTGCTAGAGAGTGTAGGAGATTATGAGAGAATCAGATTTAAATCCTGTCATAAGGAACTATGACACAGCTATAAATTAATATAATACAAAGTGGAAAACGCACATGCCACAAGGAAGATGTAGATGAAGGTCAGAAGGAGAAATTACTTTCAGCTGGAGAGATCAGAGCTGGTGTTATAAAGGATGTGTATTTAAATTGTATCTTGGGGAGAAGAAGAAAATGATATTCCATGTAGAGTGAACAGCATAGTATTCCTTGAATATTTTTAACTTGGTAAAGGTAATTTTGAAGCTCACAAGAATAACTCTGTCAAAACAACAGAACCCATCAAATCTTTAGAAGATGGTGCTACTTTGATGACAATGACCTTGTGTGACTCTCTGAATGTGTTCTTCACCTATCTAGACACATTTTTCTAAGCCATGGACCTTGCTTTCATCATTTAACACATCATTCAAACGACTTCAGTAAAACAGTGATCACGCTGAAGAGGGGTCTCAGAGGACTAGATGACACTCCAATTAACCAAGCGCATCGAGCCAGATTGTTCTATGCTTTGGACTCAAGAGACTGGTGGAGAGAGGAGGCAAACAAAGGCAGAAAGAGCGAGGACCCAAGTGAAAAGAGCAAAATGCATGCGCTAAAGACAGGGCTTTCAGTCTGACTCCTGTGGAAAAAGCCTATCAGATTATTCACCACCGACCTTAATAAGGTTTACAATAGCCCGCCAAAGAGAATCACAAACCAGAACATGTACTTGGAGAGCTCATACTCAGTGAGAACAAGAACACTGCAAGACTGACCTGGTGCCTTTTTAGATGTGTGTGCGTCCTCCTGAGTGCTGCAAACACAAGGCTAGAGGAGGGCGTGTGTTGACTTCTTTTTTGACCCAATTAGGACCAACTCAAAAATCCAGCTTTTCCAAATATGACTGCTTACTTCCCTCCCACAGATTTGTGTTGTGACTTGAATGACACAAGAATATGAATGGATTAACTAATTAGTAAGAAGCAACAGTGGGACCTTCTCCTCAAGCCATTCATTCTATGGGAGAAGAGAGAAGCAATGCACAGCCTGTGAAATTAAGAAATTCTGCCCTAAAATGTTTTAGGTACTCCTTACCCCTAGAAATTAAAATCATCAAACTTGGTAAGACAAGCCCTTACTATGTACACACTCATTTTCGTTTTAAAGTTTAGCCCTGAAGTCTTGAATAGCAGCAGCCAGGGTGAATAGTCCTAAAAATCACCCAGTCCACTGAATCAGTGCGAGCTTTCTCCAAGAGTCAAACAAATATTCTGGGGCACGATTAATCTTCCCAGTTTGTCCTAGTTCAGAAATTTTGTACTCTTGTTGGTGACTCTCGCTTCTTTTTTCTTCTCTTCTTTTTTGCCTTTTCACACTGATTCTTGTCATGAAGGCTCAAGGAAGAAGTGCAATTAATTCCACGTGGGTTTTGATCTTTACTTCATTCTATAACTAATCCACATGAGGAGAGCTACAACACATTTAAGGATCTGAAAACCATAAACAAAAAACATAGAAAGGGGCCAAAATCTTTACATGTAGTAAAACTGCTGTGCTCTAGTCAAGTTGAATAATCTCACTTTTTTCCCTTCTTAAGGGTATTTCCATCTTTATGTAACTTCTCCCAACTCCAAATGCTATATACAGCTGACAAAATCCTGGAAAAGAAGCACTTTATGCAGAATTGAGAGGAGATGGGGGCAGTTCTGTCCCTGGATAAGGAGATAGTCTGATATTAAAGATTCTTTGCTTAAGGCACAAATGTACCTGTGACTTTTTTAATGGCACATTTTAGCTGCACGCCGCATCATCTTTTATGAAAGAGTGTGGCGAGAGGCCTTGTTATGAGTCCCCAAGGGGACTGTGACAGCACATTAACAAGGGAAGGGGCAGTACGAAGAAGGCAAGCAAGGGTGAACCTTGTATTTTAGGAGTTTAAAGCAAGGAAGGCAGCCTTCTAACTCTTGCATCACCAAACCTCAGGGATTTTATGGAATTTAAGGAATTTGGTGGGGGGAGTGCTGGGTAGAGGTAGAAGGGATAGAAAACTCTGGTTCCCATTTTGTCTCTATTTGATTCTTGTATAATTTCAGGAAACTTCCTTTGCTCAGTTTCCTATATTTTTATCCCATTTGTTTTTTTACCACCCGGTACCCTAGGGGAATAAACTGACTGACTCAAAACACTTTGAGGAAGGTATCCGCACAAATAGGTAGACCTTGCATACCTAGACATTTGCTCTCTCCTGAAGGGTTTACAAAGATCCACCTTAGAGTGTGCTGGGGGGTGGGAGGGGCTCCTCCATCTTTTCTTTCTTTCTCCCAGGGGCAACTCCCTTCAAGACAACCCAGCTCAACCGTCAACTCCTTTGAGAAACCTGCCGCCCTCCCAACCTTTGTGGCTGAGAGTACTTCATAAACATCTTTACTAACAACGCTATCACACTGCTCTGGGCTTTAGGTGTCTGTCTTCTCTATCAGAGGCAGTCTTTTCTCAGCTTTGTGTGCTCCACTCTCCAAGGCTTAGCAAGTGGTAAGTGCTTAAATAGTAATTACTGAATGAATGAAAGTTTCTACTCTTTGGAGTGTGTACCTAGAAAGGGAACCTTTCACTTTTAAAAGTGAGGATAAACAGAAGAGAAGCAATTCTTCTGTGAAGATGGTGACTATGTTTCAGAACACAATTTGTTACTCAGAATTTTAAAATGCTATTGAGATTCACACTTCTCTCAATCTACAGTGATTTTAAACAGGATTTATCGCATCTATTCCAAGAACACTGTGGTGAAAACAAAGAAGAAACTGGCTCTTCAGTACTTTTTTGGACCAACTTCCCACTCTCTTCAGGTAATGGTCTCGTCACATCTGCTCCTAAAAAAAAAGAACCTTGGGGTTCTCTTCATTATTGAATCACACACAATTTCTTATCTATGGGCTCAAAACCTCCGACTCCCATTCCCTATCACATATTTTTTGTTACCTTGTACCCCAAATGAATCTGGTATATAACACATTCCGGGGCCTTACTCTCCTGTCTAAAGACCTACTCCACCACCTGTGTTTGGTCATCTGTTCTCACCTGCCTGTCTGGTGGA
This sequence comes from Eschrichtius robustus, assembly GCF_028021215.1. Classification (NCBI taxonomy): domain Eukaryota; kingdom Metazoa; phylum Chordata; class Mammalia; order Artiodactyla; family Eschrichtiidae; genus Eschrichtius; species Eschrichtius robustus. Next base: position 128,805,575 of record NC_090824.1, on the reverse strand, counting down.
GCATAAACTCCCAGAATACAGAGACTATGATCACACAGTTCCTTTCAAAAGCATTTAGTTAAGCATCGCACACAAAGAGGTGCTCAACAACCCTTTCTGATGATCATAATCAGACTGCACTTTACATCCTCTAAGGCTGTCTCCTCCTCCTTCTGATCTAACATCTGGCTCCTCACCAACCATTTTAAAATGCAGTGAGCAGGGAAACACCTAACCCTTCTTGGCCCTCACTCCTGACCAGTGGTCCTTCTCTACTCTCCACTTTACTACATGAGCCAACACGCTCCTTCTGGCATTCAGGTGTCTCACACTCAATGATGACACTTTTTCACACTGTTCCTTACACCTTAATCCTCCTCAATCTTACAGTGTCAATGAGTCTGTTTTCTCCAGTCTTCTGAAGACCGTTCAATAGTTTACCTCCAGGATAAATGAACACGATCAACAAAACCCAAATACATCAATGGCAATCTCGCTCCCGAAATGACAGAGTCTCTTTTTATTACTCTTTGTATCCCTAGCACCCAGCAAAATACTGGCAGACATATATGTCAATACGCAACATAAATATGTGCTATTTATTAAGCATCTATCTATCTATCCATCTACTCATATACCTACCTACCTACCTATCTTAACTGATCTCCCTGTTTCCATGACTGCCCCTCTATATTCTGTGCTCCACAGAGCACCCCATCCTCCTCTGAAAATATAACTCAGATCATTTACTCTCAGAGTAACATCTAAAGTCCCTACCATGGCCTACAAGGCTGCATATGATCTGGCCCCCGGCTACCGCTCTGACTGTATTTTTTCCCATTTTTCCCTTTCTAACTCCACTCTAGTCACCTGGGTCTCTCTGCTTTCCTTAAACATGCCAAACACACTCGAGCTTAGCACCTTTGTATCTGCTGTTGCCTGATGGCCCCCTCACCATTCCAGTCTCTGCTCAAAGGCTGTTTTATCAGAAAGGACTACTCCACTTCATTTTTTCCCTTAGGACTTACCACCGCCTGACAAATTATATATTTAGTTTTCCTTCTGTTTTTTGTACTTAATGCCCCACCCCTCACCAAATGCAACTCCATTAGAATCAAGAATGGAGTGTCCGTCATTACTATATCCCCACTGCCTATCTAGTAGATATAGCAGGAGCTCAATACATGGATGAAGAAACAAATGTGGAAGGAAGGAATGGTGAATATGTATGCGTGCTCTAAATCTTAAATCTATTAGTTACACTGTCTGACAGTATTGCTATGCCTCTGCATATTGTTAATTCACACAATTCTAGAGTTGTTGCAGAAAGCTGAAGAAAGACAAGAACAGACTGCTTAGAGTCACAGAATGTTAGTCTGGAAAGGGGCTTAGAGATCACTATTTTACAGATGAAGAAACTGAGACCCACAGTGAGGGACAGTGGCTTGCACAGGGCCACCTAGAAAAGCAGTAGCAAAGCTGGACCTGCAATCCAGGTCTTTCATTCCCAGTCTACGAGTCTTATCTTTACACCACGTAACTTCTCAAATGTTCTACACTATATCTGGTCTTTTACCAAATACATTCAATGACGATGATTTAAAATATGCAAAAGGAAATTATATAATAGCAAGAGCTGAGCTCCACAGATCAAAAGTACTAGTTTTCTCTGAAACAGGCTAATTGGACAAGCCCTTCAGGATTCTGTTGGGAAACTTAGTTCTGAGCATCTGTCCACCAGTATTGCTAACCTGTCAGCTGATGCATACATATTGTATTTCCTCTTAGATTCTCTTTCATGAAGAAGCAGAAGAATATGGTTTAATAAACATTGAATACTTTATTTTTGCTTTCTTTCTATAGTGCAAGTGAATTGAGTCTGAAGATATCTCCTTAGAAATTCAGCTGCATTCGTGCATTACAAAAATCACAGAAAAAGTATTTGACCAAAAGAAAAAAAGTTGATGAAATTGTGACTGCAACTCATCCATGATCTTGTTTAAGTAGTTCTTTCTACTTTTTAAAGAGTCCTCCTTTATCTGAATCAATGCACATAAGATACAATTCTTGAAGCACTGGTGAATATCCAGACTTTATACTACTGTAATTCACCCTGAGCCAGATGTCCTTCTAATATAAATCCTATGCATTTCCTTATTGATCAAAGATCATTGTACAGAAATCTTAGCACAGACCTCTAGTGGAGCTACATGTAGCATACCAAGATAAAGTCCACTCTAAATACAGCTATAAAGAGTAAAGACATTAAAATTGTGCTAAATGCATACACCTAACCTCCTCCAAATCATATCACACCCTGTCACCCAACACATGATATGATCCTACTGGAACAAGGTGTTTTTTTTTTTCTTTCTAAACAAACATATAGAAGTTATACATCCAAATGAGTAGGGCTGTACTTGTTAATAAAGTAATCACCTCTGGAAGTTATATATGCATTCCAACAAAGCTACTATCACACATAATTTTTCTGGAATTTCTCTTTCAAAACACAGGTTCTCCACATTTAGTGTGCATAAGGATCACACTGGGAACATGTTAATAATGCTGATTCTTAGAAATGTGAATTTAATTGGTTTTAGATGGAGTCTAGGAACCTGTATTTTTAAGAAGCACTCCAGAGAAGTTTTACACAGGTGATCTGTGAGAAATAACACTTTGGAATAGTCAGCTCACAAGCCATGCAAGGGTATCAAAATGAGGACTATTGAGTTAAACTCTGTTTACATATACACATAACACACTGGAGGTTTCATTTTTTTCCAAAATCTTCATTCTTCCTGATAGAACATATTAGTACAGATATACACAGAAGCATCTATTTCCAAACAACATACCTCCATAAAAGAGATTCCTAAGCTCCAGACATCAGAATGGATTCCATATTGCTCCCCTGAAATTCTTTCAGGCTGTAAGAAAACAGAAGGGAGCTTGTGAGTTGATGTAAGCTACTCCAGGAATCACATACGCTAATGTGAGCTCAGTTAAGGCAGAGAACCATCAATATCTGCACAGCACATTATGAAAAGAAAAACAATTTTATATGTATGTGTTTTATATAGATAATACATAGAAACTGTATAGGTAATATAGGTATATTAGATATAATCTCATTGAATCCTCACAAAGACCCTGTGAGGGAAACTTTGTTATAAAGAAAATGAAGGCTCATATTAGTGAAATAATTTAGGCAAGTCTTAAACTAGTAAATGAGCTGAGACTTCAACTCAGACCAAATCCAGTGAGTGGTCTTAGCTGTGGAGTGACAAATTACAGCACAGTATATAATATTATCACTTATTTGCATTTTGAGAGATGGGTCTGAATCACTAGGAATTCTGTTATTTTAAATTTTTTATTTGGAAATAATATTAAACTTATAGGAAAGTTGAAAGATTAAGACTAGTACAAAGAACATCCATATTTCCTTTGCCCAGATTCACCTACTACTCAACATTTCATCCCATTTATCAGGGTTTCTTTTTGATATAAACCAAGGAACAGTTCAAATGGTCCATTTGGGACTCTTGGTCCTCCATTCAAGATATGTAGAAAATACTTGGTCTAACAATTACCTGCACACTCTCTACTTCAGCAGGAATAATTGCATACTGAAGTGGGTGCTGCCTGGTCTCTCTATCCCTCCAGGATTTGGCATTCAGAAACGTACTTCACATAAGTCTTTTGAACGAACACAGGAACAAATGAACAAGAGAAACTGAGGTTTTGCTGAGATGGAATGGTTGCTCAAGGTTACACAGCTAGTCATGGCAGGGCTAGGATCATGACCCACACCCCTTGGCCCCCAGTGCAGTATTCTCTTCTTTGCACCATCCCTGGACTTCTTGGAAGCCACCACAGTCATCATCCTTCAAAAGTTTCCATGAGGGCCCTTACGAGTAACTGGGGTCAGGGTCAGCCTGGTCCACTGCAGACGGAAGAAATGGACATCCACCACTCACCAGCAGGGGATATACCATGAGTGTAGAAGATGTGCGCCAGATACTCTCAGGTGAGTTGGCACAGTCCTACATCTTGGGGAGTCGGCTTAGTTGGGACCCAGAACTTTGTAACCTACTTCCCACTCCCACCTGCGAGGCTATCTCAATGTATTTAATGCCTTCTTCCCCACTTTTCATAAAATTACATAAAGCCCTACCCTGAGGTAGCAGACTGGATTGTCTTATTTCCCTTCCTTTATTTCTTTAATTTGTAAAACCCCTTTCCTACCAAGAATAATTCTTCCCAAGTGTCATGTGACCATTTCTCCCAGCTGCTAACAGATATGGTCATTCCAATCCCCTAATACTTTTTCTTTTATCTTCTAATCCCCCATACCATCACTTTTCAAGGTCCTTGCTCATACCTGAATGAACCCATTATCCATTTCTAGTTAGATCAATACATAATAGGATGCGTTCATATGCAACTGGCCAGCCAGTTACAGGAATAATGCCATCGTCATAATATCAACAACGACATCATCACTCTGTGCATTTATTGAAGAATTTCCATGTGCCAGGCACTGTTCTAAGTGCTTTTCATGCATATTTCACTTCAGACTCATAAACACCCACACTAGACTGGTACTATTATCATCCGCATTTAACAGATAAGGAATATGAGGCACAGAGAGATTTAATTTGTACCCCCTAGAAAAGGATAATAATAGCTATCATTTAATGATCACCTAGTTTGTCCCAGACACTGGGCTAGATACTTCACATCCTCTACACTTCATAACAATCTTACAAATATTATTATTTTAAATTTATTTTATTTATTTATTTTTGGCTGTGTTGGGTCTTCGTTGCCTTGCACGGGCTTTCTCTAGTTGCAGCGAGTGGGGGCTACTCTTCGTTGCGGTGCGTGGGCTTCTCATTGCGGTGGCTTCTCTTGTTGCGGAGCACGGACTCTAGGCGTGCGGGCTTCAGTAGTTGTGGCTCGTGGGCTCTAGAGCACAGGCTTAGTAGTTGTGGCACACGGGCTTAGTTGCTCCGCGGCATGTGGGATCTTCCCAGACCAGGGATTGAACCCGTGACCCATGCATTGGCAGGCAGATTCTTAACCACTGCACTACCAGGGAAGTCCTCTTACAAATATTATTGCCCTAATTTTACAGATGTAAAAACTGAGGCTTAGTAAGATTAGATGACTTGCCAAAGTCTAGAGCTATGGCATTAAGTGTATTATTTAGGTACACAGCCAGGATTCAAATCCAGGTACGTCTAACTGCAAAATCAGGGTTCTTTCCTGTGTGCCAAACTGCCCCCAGAACTAGAAGTCAGAAGAGCCACACACTAGTCTCGATCTGTCAGTATTTCTCAAAATGCAGCCTTGGACTCGTCATTACAGAACTGTCTGAGGTGCTTATTGCAAACGAACTTCCAGTATCAGAATCTCTGGGGATCTTCATTTTAAAAAGTAATTTCTCTGGGTGAATCTTTGGTAAACTCAGCTCTAGTCACTAAACACATCAATGTTTCCTGCAGACGCGATGATCTACCTTCCTCTTCTCTGCTTAGTGAATGTTTCTCCTATGGGCCCTGTTCAACGGCCACCATTTTTTGGTGAAAACTTCCTCCACTCCTCAGGCAGAATTATGAATTCCTGCCTCTGTACTTCTTTAAAATGTCATTCATATCTTTCATATTAATTTGTCGCTGACACAGGTACAAGATAAGTCCCAATACATTCTGAATGTATAGAGTCAGGACCTGATGGCCTAAGGCTGCACAATTCAAATCTGTTCTCACACTTGAGGCCAAAGTGGCCTGCTCTGTCCTCTCCCCTCTAAAACCAAACCAAACTAAACCAAACCAAACCAAACCAATGGCCAGGTATGACACTACTGAGAGAAGATCTGTGATGAACATTTTTCCGTTAAAAAGCAAAAGCTGAGTTACTTTCTGACATGACATTTGTCACTAGTGTGGAAAGTTTAATAAACGGAAAACCATGACTCTTGTCTAAAGCACCTGTAGTAGAGTTAAAGTGTAGGGGAAAAACCCTGGTCTGTTCTTAATGAGAACAGTAAGGAGTGGTGATGATATAAAAAGCAGAGGATTCTTTTCTTTTTTTTTTTTTTTTAATTAATTTATTTATTTATGGCTGTGTTAGGTCTTCATTTCTGTGCGAGGGCTTTCTCTAGTTCCGGCAAGCGGGGGCCACTCCTCATCGCCGTGCGCGGGCCTCTCACTATCGCGGCCTCTCTTGTTGCGGAGCACAGGCTCCAGACGCGCAGGCTCAGTAATTGTGGCTCACGGGCCCAGCCGCTCCGCGGCATGTGGGATCTTCCCAGACCAGGGCTCGAACCCGTGTCCCCTGCATTGGCAGGCAGATTCTCAACCACTGCGCCACCAGGGAAGCCCAAGCAGAGGATTCTAAAAGGGCAGTGGCTCTAAGATGGCATGCACACTCCACCCCTCCACTTACCGCTGTGACTGGGCATTTACCCAGGACCCATATTTAGTTAACTCATTCCAGAATTGTCTCTATTTATAACACAGTACCCTAGGGTTTACTTGTCAAAAGCAGGACGATACCAAGGTACATCCCTTACCTCTTCCCATAAAGGAACTTCTGCTCAGTGTTAGGCTACTCAGAAAATTAACAAAGTATGCACAAATACTTTAGGTTAGTATGTAATCAAAAAGTATATATCATAAACAATAGGGATTTTTTAAAAAAGCCGGCAAGATCACTGTGTGGGTAGTAGAGTACACTGGTTAAACAAGGATTCTGGAGTCACACTGCTCTAACTCAATCTATTTTCCAGTTCACTGATTTTCTCTTCTGCTCCATTCAATATGCTACCAAATAGTGAGTTTTTCATTTTTATCTAGTAGTTTTGTTTGGGACTTTCTCAAATCAAGTATGTCACTTCAAAAATTTTTGATCTAAAGTCTGCTTGCAACTGTTGTTCCTTCATGTTGCTCTGTTTCCTTGTGTGACTAGTTTTCTTTGGCTGCTTGTTAGTTTTTGTTCTTCAAAAAAATTTTTGGAAAGCTTCTCTGAGGCCTAAAGTGGATGTGCCCACCTCAAACAATATTCTCAGCATGAAGCTCCTTTTCTAACTCAAGTCACATATACAAACATCCAGGGTGCAAATCTGTGCCAGAGTTAAGTCTATGGCCACAACTTTCTCCCTTTTCCTTTTTCTCCTGCTGCTCTGCTTGGCTCTGAGAAGCCTTCTCTTTTGTTCCCTGGGATGGGGGAGGAAGAGCACCTTTAACTCTGGTTTGCTTTTATACTGGGGTGGGGGCCTCTTCAGGTTTCCAGCATAATATGGGGAAGATCTTCTCCAAGACCCTCTGCCTTTAGGGAGCCCCCATACCGTTCACAGCTGTAGTAGTACAGGCAAATGTCCTCAGGAATAAGTAGCTTTGGTGCTCTGACATTCTGCTTTCCCTTCTGTTTCAGGTTTCCATCTGAAAACCATCCTGGGAGTTCCCTGTTGTCGTTTTAGCTCTTCAGTGCACTTGAGATGGTTTTTAAAGTATTTTAATTAGCATTTTTCAACAGAAGAGTTGGTCCAAATAACCTAATGTGCTACTACCAGAAACTAGAAGCTGGTGTCCTAATTAAATCTTGACTGTCACTACTTGCCAGCTGAGAATCTGGGCTAAAGTTACTTCACCTTTGGTTTCTTCATCTGCAAAATGAAGACAATAATAACAATATGTATGCTTAATGGAGTTGCCTAAAGATTAAATAAATCCATGTAATATGCTCAATTCAGTAGATGCCACATGGGGATGCTCAGTAAATGTTGGCCTCCTTCCAATCATCACCATCACCAGTACGATCACTGCATGAGCATGGCCAACTGAGTTGTATCACGTAATCTGTATAGGTTATAATCTGGGTAAAGGTAATTTCTAAAACAGGAATAGTCCAGGTAGAAAAGAATGTTCAGGAGATAAGAATAGTTATTTAGACTGACTTTCTGATACCAAAGGACAAGTATCTGCATAAGATTTCTTAATTTCAAAACTTCAGGTATTCATAACAATAATGTCAAACTTTTATATTTGATTTTTAAAAATTGTAATAGGACTTCCCTGGCGGTCCAGTGGTTGGGACTCCGTGCACTGCAGGGGGCGTGGGTTCAATCCCTGGTTGGGGAGCTAGGATCTCTCATGCCGCATGGTGCAGCCAAAAAAAAAAAAAAATATATATATATATATAATACATCACAATGACTGAATAGTGGGCTAAAGTTTCAGGGACTTCTATCTTTATTATTAATTTTTTTAATAGCTTCTTTTTTTATATAAATTTATTTATTTTATTTACTTATTTATTTTTGGCTGTGTTGGGTCTTTGTTGCTGCGCACGGGCTTTCTCTAGTTGCGGCAAGCGGGGGCTACTCTTCATTGCGGTGTGCGGGCTTCTCATTGCAGTGGCTTCTTTTGTTTCAGAGCATGGGCTCTAGGCGTGCGGGCTTCAGTAGTTGTGGCACTCGGGCTCAGCAGTTGTGGCTCGTGGGCTCAGCAGTTGTGGCTCGTGGGCTCTAGAATGCAGGCTCAGTAGTTGTGGCACACGGGCTTAGTTGCTCCGTGGCATGTGGGATCTTCCCAGACCAGGACTCAAACCTGTGTCCCCTGAATTGGCAGGCGGATTCATAACCACTGCACCACCAGGTAAGTCCCCTTCTATCTTTAAAATAGAGTAAAAGTTCTAGTAATCAGAATTTCCAAGAAATGATTTAATTTAATATAAACCACCAAAGCCTTTGGACCCCTTTTGTAATCCTTCTGGATGAAATTCTTTTAAAATATAGTTGAAAATATTTCTTGCTTTGGATTAAAATGTCCATTAAACCTAATTACCTGCCCCTAAGATGTAACGTGTCCTTGAACACGCCACTTCAGTTTTTGGGTCTCAGTATCCTCATTGGTCAATGAGGAAGTGGGACCAGATGACTTTCCAAGTCTCCTACAAGACCCACTGTTTAACGTGTCCCTAAATTGTTACTGTTTTTTGGTTTGTTTTCATGACCTAACGATGTCAGAAAAGCCTCCCTATCTTTATCCTAATTACCATTTTCTTATACCTTACATTTCAGATTGTAGGAGAAGTAAGACTGTTCACACATGCAGGGCTATTTCTTGGATTTATTTTCTTTTCAATATTTGAGCAGTCTAGTTGGTTATATTTGAGTCATCTGGGGGTCTTCTATACTTTATCACGCAAGTAAGATACAAAAAAGTTAAATGCTCTGCTTATAATTAGTGAACAAGTCATTTTTGGAATGCAACTTTCATGAACTGATTCATTCATTTAGCACCATGTGAAGGACTGGATATAGAGAATGAGTAGAATAAACCCTGCCCTGTGAAAGTCCTAATCTAGATTTGGAGAGACACATAAATAATTTGGATAGAGTGAGAGGTACAGCAGTTAAAAGTTCAGTCTCTGGAGGCTGATTATGTAGGTTTCACTCCTCACTCTGCCACTTACTAGCTGTATGAACCTGGGTAAGTCACTTAACTTCTCTATCCCTTGGTGCCTTCATCTGTAAAAGGACAATAATATTACCTACCTCATAGGGTTGTTGTGAGGATTTAAAGAGATAATACATGTAAAGGTTTAAAAGAGTGACTGGCACACAGTTCTAATTAAGTGTTGGCTATTATTATCATTGTTATTATCACTGTACAGAAACAGGTATGAATATAAAGTGAGAGAAATGGATATAAAACGAGGGCATTACATCAGATGACCTCAAATTGTATATTCTCACAATCTATTACTGTCCTCTACCCCAGCAGTCCCCAACCTTTTTGGCACCAGGGACCGGTTTCGTGGAAGACAATTTTTCCACGGACAGGGGTGGGATGGGATGGTTCAGGCGGTAATGTGAGCGGTGGGGAGCGATGGGGAGCGGCGGATGAAGCTTCACTCACTCGCCCACCGCTCACCTCCTGCCGTGTGGCCTGGTTCCCAGCAGGCCGTGGACCGGTACTGGTCTGCGGCCCCGGGGGTTGGGGACCCCTGCTGTACCCTGTATGTCCCCACCCCCACCCATGTCACACCACCCTCTATTTCTGAGTCTTTGCTCATCCTCCCACAGTGATCTCTCTCTTTTGTAAGTGCCCTTTTCACATACTGTTTGAATCATCAAATTCATATATCATATGCCTTCTTATTCTCTAACGGTACGCTTGGTACAACTTATGTCACACATGACGTGGCCACATATAATGCCATGTTTCCTATTTTGCCCACGTCTTATGTGGATTACAGAGTGGCGCCACTGTACCTAGCCAACTGCATGGAAGGCGCTCAGTAAATACAGGTTGATTAACTGAAAGTACTCAGTTTCAGAAAGAGCCTTCACTGGCATAGACCAGAAGTTGGCAAACTTTTTGCATGAACGGCCAGATAGTAAATATTTTTCACTTTGTCGGCCATATGGTCTCTGGTACAACTGTCACAACTACTCCACTCTGCCACTGTAGCACTAAAGCAGTCATAGACGATATATAAATAAATGGGTATGGCCGTGTTCCAACAAATCTTTCCTTTTTTTTTAAATTTAATTTTTTACTTTGAAATACTTATTAATTAACAAGAAGTTGAAAAGCATATATACAGGGAGGTTTTGTGCACCCTTCACCCAGTTCCCCCAGTGGTGGTACTATAATACAATATCACGATACCTCAGGCAGGGATTAAAACCTGTAACAGAATAATAAATGTTATTTCCACCTTCCCCAACTCCCAACCTCTGATCTCACACCAGTTAGGTAAGTCATGGCCAACGAGAGCCTGCTGAATTGAGCCAAGCTCACTATCAGGCTATCACACTCTTTGCTTCCTAGGTAGCTTATGGTTTTTACAGCTTGAACTATAAAGTTGATGACTAGAATATACTCACCCAAGAAGCAAAGCAATTTTAGCTCTGCCAATCTGAGCTAACGTTTCATAATTTTAATCCCCACATTTTCAATTAAGAGATGGACGCATCACATTCATCCATAAACAAAAAGGAAAAAAAGTAATTTCTTTAATGTACACCTGGGAAAGACAACTGTAATCTGGAGTTGTACATTCAAACATATTGCAATTTAATTATTAGAGTAATTTAGAGCTACTATGAACGTGATGGGGAGTGGAAAAGTTGTTTCATTTTTTGTTTGTTTTAAATCACAGTGTTCCGTATGTTTTCAAAGACTGAAATCATGGCATTTGGCAGAGTTTTGTTAATTATAAAGGTGGCTCACCAATCTCAGATAACCTAGTGGAGCCAAGAAGCCAAGAAGGTGATTAAGTTTTGTAAAAATAGGTATGATGACTTCAGAGATTAATTTTTTGTCACATTACCTAGAAAAATGAGAAAGAATGAATTTTCTTTAAAAACAATGCAAGGCAAAAATTAACTGTTCTGGTATCTCAATTAAAAAATGCTTTGTATTGTTCTGAGAATAAGATCCAGGGTTCCATCCATATTAACATTTTTTTACCAAGATAATATATGAACAAAGAATATTGAGAAAAAGATACAGGGTTCTACCCATACTTCGTTTAATTCATATAAAGACTACTAGAAGCGAAATGGACTACCTGAATAAATCTAGAACCCTCATCAAAAAACTAAACTTAAGATGTTAAAGTAAAACTTTGCTCCAAAAATACTAAATAAGTTTCCTGCTTGTCTCCGCCCAGCAATGAAGACCCAACACAGCCAAAAAAAAAAGCAATTTTATGGACACAAATAACTTCCCCTACTTAAAAGGAAAAAGAAACAGGTCAAAGCCAAGTCCACACTGGTATCTGAAACAGTTCTATGCTTCTACTTTTTATTCCTGGTAAATTTATTTCAGAGGGACCAAGTAAGTTGTCTTATAATAGGTATGAACCCAAGTAAACAGAATATAGATATACAAGTTCGACAGAGAATTGTCTGCTAAATCTTTACATTCAGAGGATCAGATCATAAGTAATAATTTAATTTTTAATTAATAATTTAATTTTGAGCTGCTGTCAAAGCATGCTTATTCCTGGAAAAAACAGTTGATCTTATTGACCGACATTTTGGTATACTTTAGGGATAATTAAATTAGCAATGAGGCAAAGTAGCCAATGTGCTATAAGATACAATTTTTCTATAGGATTATACTTCAAAATGATTTTATACTCAAACCAACCGGTTAAGTGAATAAAGTCAGAGAAGTTTGTAGCTCCTGTATAAACCCTAACATCTTTTAGGAAGATTTAAAAATCCAATCATGACTGGATTGACTTTGTAATTTATGACCTGTTAGGCAAAAGCTGTGGAATTAATTCAAGAATTACACATTACCAAGTACATGAAGATGTTGGTTTTAAATGTTATTTTTGCATAAGTTTACTTACCGCCATATAAGCATTTGTTCCAACATACGTCTTGGCTATAGAATTCACCAGCTATGAGACAAAACAGTCTGTCAGAACAATATAAAGATAATGTGGAAATAAAATAAATAAAATAAAATAATTCCTCATTTAACTTACAATCATCATTTCTATAAATCAACTAAAAATTATATAAAAAGAAACAAATTTATCTACAAAGGCATTAAAAATGATTAAATCTCTTTTCTTTTGAATGTGATTTCCAACTTAAACAAGCATAGCATTACAGTTTATAGCAGATAACCTTAAACAATTCACTTAAGCAGGATGCTTATCACTTTAGTACCCCAAACCCGCCTGATATAAAAAGTCAATTTGAAGTAGAATTTGAACACACTCATTTTTTAGTCAGATGGTCAAGATGTGAATGAAGCCTCATGCATTACTCGAATGAAATGAACACTAAATATGCTGGAGGGATAACAGACTTTGACAACTCATAATACAATGATGACCTTCGCTTTGGTCTTCGTGTTTGGCTGGGAGTAAAGGTGGCTGCAATTCAAATCAACATCACAGCACGCTCATGGGTCACTATCACCAGGGTTCTCAGGGGAGGCCCAAAATGGAAATTAATTAAAATTTGTGCTGCACATTGTAATGGCCCTCCACCATTGTTGCTCCCAATATTAATTTTTATTGTGGGCCAGTTGGGCTCCCCAGGCACAGCTCCCACTCTGCCCTCCCTTTTGTCTGGCCAAAACGCTTTCATATCAAAGCTGCATATCAATGAAGTTTGCTATTCGTAAGTAGTAATTACAATATCAGCAGTTTTTACTGTCATTAACCAATGAACAATCATATTCTGATGAAGGAAACTCGCTCAGAGATTAAAAATGAATAACACAATCCCAGCCAACGAGAAGATGCACAGTTCTGTTTGTCTGGCAGCTAGGTGATTTTTCAATCCAGAGAGTAGAATGAAAATAGAAAGTGGATGTTACAGAGAAGAGAGCAGATCGGGAGGAAAAAGAGACCTACCTGAGTGCTAACTCCAAAATCACACAGCTTGACTTGTCCTCTTGTGTTTACTAGCATATTAGAGGGCTTCACATCTAAAAAGGGACCAGAAAAATCCATATCACTAATTCCATATCTACAGTGCTTGTTCTAAAAAAAGCACACATGCACACCATACCATATTGCAGAAGTGCCATCATCTGTTCAACCTAGAATTCTAACCACAAATTTAACGCAAAGCATTTTATCTGGAGGCAAAATGTAAGGTCCTAACTCCCTCACTTCCAACCATTTCTGGTTTCTATAGAAGCAAGGGTTTATTTACTTCACATGAAAGTCAAATAAAATCTTGGCTTCCAGCAACAGTAAATACACCCAATATCCTACTCCAGCTTTCAGGAAAAGTAGATAAGAAAATGTAACCTTCCTGCAAAGAATTTGTACAGAAAGGCTTAGTTCTGCTCTCAAAGTGAAACTGCTCCTCCCAGCTAAGGAGCAGTAAGGGCAAAGGGAAGAAGCCAGCAAGGAAAAAAATCATTCATATGTTTGCTGGTAACAGGTTATATCTGGTTGAAACAATGAGAACATGAATGCAGTTCTGCTATTTCCTGGTTTTACCTGCTACTTCAGATAATCCTCAGAAATTGATCTAAAAGATGTGTAAATGTGTGTGCATGCGTGCACTTATCAGTCTTTGTTTCATTTATCCTTCTCTTCCCTTATATCATTTCGACTGTTGTTAGAGTTAACAAAAGAACTGGCACAGCTTTTGCCAAGGCAGTCCGCTAAATAATGACACAAAGCGTTTCTGTGAAGCATCGTCAGTGACAACAATGGGCCTTTTCAGGAATTCAAGGAGCCCACAAAAACCATCCAAGCAGGATAAGAGCACACCACTTTTGATGGTACAGAACAGCACCTGCTTCAGTGCTTCATCTTCAGTGGCGAAAGTGGTCAAGAACAGACAACTTGTTATATTTAATACAGCATATAACCTTAATTACCCCAAAACTAAAGACTCATAATTTTTATGTAACATCTAAAAAAAATCTGAGTTAATTTCACTCCGTCCCTCCACCCTGCAAAAAAGTATCTTGCCAAAAGTAGGTACTTAACTCAAACTTCAAGTTCAAACTCAGTAACCAACGATTACTGAACCCTACCTACCATATGACAGGCAACATGACAGGCATTTCCTCATACATGTGCTCATTTGGTGTTGCCTGATGGACACTAGAATGTAAACTCCACGAAGGCAGGGACTTTGTCTCTTTTATTGACTACTATATCCCCGTCCCTGAAGAGTGCCAGGCATACAGTATATGCTTAGTAAGTATTTGTTGAATAGATGAGAATAAATTAATGGAAACCATGAACACATAGTATTATTTTGTTAATGATTCTGTTGTGATCACGGGTTAGCTGTAGACCACGTCTCCGTAGCATGCCCTTTCAGGTAAAACACACTATATACTTCCTTTAGGGGGGCTTTCTCTTTGAATACAGGTCAGTATGCCCAGGCAGGTGTAAGCTTTTTCAACCAACTGGTCTCTCTGCCTCCAGTTTTCCCCAATTTCAATATAAACCTTATACCACCATCATATTAAATATACTTTCACTCTATCACTTCTCTCCTTGAGGAGGAAGTAAAATATTCCCTGACCTCCCCCGCCAACCCCAATGTGAACTCCTTAAGAATAGGGTTGTGCTTTCAAATATGCCTCAATAGTTTGCACAAAAAATATACATCATAGACAGCCACAGCAGACACTCAATAAATGTTTGCCGAACTGACAGAAATGTTAGGCTCTACAAAGCCTGGTCTTATTTTCCAAACCTAATTCTCATTATAAGCCCTCAACTTTGAATATTTTTCTTTCGGACAATCTTCTCTTTTATATACTGATACCCTTAAACCATTCTTAAGCCATACATCAGATGGAGACAGATAAAGAACAAATATTCTGAGCTCCTGGAAGAAGGAGCTACATGGAAATCACAAGGTATGGTAAAATGAACAAATCCTTAGCTTTAATCAGACACACATTTGACTTAAGTGGATCAACAGAGACAGAAAGAATAAAACAACAAAATTTCTAGATTACATTCTAAAAGGCAAGGTGTAAATAAGAACTTTATGGCATTTTCAGCTCTCCAACATCTTTTTTTACTTACATGTAATCCTACTGCATGACTTTGCACATTCACCTTTCAGCCTAGCTTTCAGGAATACTTTGTGTATGAAACCAGTAGACATACAGCCATCCTCAAAACAACTTTTGTATTCCAACTAGGTTGTTTTAGTCATTGTCTCAAAAGAAAGAAACAAATCCAAAACACCCCATTACTAAGCCTTTGTTCATGCTGTGTCCCTGACCCCAAACCACCTGGGTTTAGAAACCCTTCCTTGATATTTTTTGACTGAACCCTGTTCATCCTTCAACTCAAGTACCCCATCTCCCTGTTGCCGTACCTACTCAGGCCATCAAAATTGCTGCTTCCTTTGAACTGCTAAAGCATTTACTGTCTGTACCATTTGGAACTGAGCATGTGACATTTTTTTACTAGTAATTACCACATTTACTGTTATAGGTATCACCAAGTAATAAGTTCACAGGGTAGGAATATGCCTTATACATTTTTGTATATATCCTGTTTGAGCATATTATCTTGCTCACTGGTAGATGGCTTTCTAAACAATATTCTAAATTTGCTAATATAAGTGTTCCAAACCCAGCAATATCATTTGAACATAAAAGACCCCTTTAAACAAAATCAATGGATTCAGGCTAGAAGACAGAAGACTTGGATTTTAGTCTTTTGGGTCCTGCCACACATTTGGCATATGACTTTGGACTAGGCATGTGACATTTTAGTTTTCACCTCTGTAGGGAGATAATAAAAGTTACCGTATCAATCTTTAAAAATTGTGGGGACTAGATGAGATAATGAATGTAAAATAGCTTTTAAACTGTCAAACACTCTATAAATATAAGATATTATTATTATCCACTGGCAATCAACCAAGCAACGAAAAGTGTTATATTTTGTTATGTTCAGAAAATAATTTCTGTGCTACTGCAATAAATTTAGGCTGTATTTGGGTAAAATACTAGTTAAAAGAAAATAATTTCAAAAGTCCAGTAAGTAGGGCTTCCCTGGTGGTGCAGTGGTTGAGAGTCTGCCTGCCAATGCAGGGGACACGGGTTCGAGCCTGGTCTGGGAGGATCCCACATGCCGCGGAGCAACTGGGCCCGTGAGCCACAACTACTGAGCCTGCGCGTCTGGAGCCTGTGCTCCGCAACAAGAGAGGCCGCGATAGTGAGGGGCCCGCACACCGCGATGAAGAGTGGGCCCCACTCGCCACAACTGGAGAAAGCCCTCGCACAGAAACGAAGACCCAACACAGCCAAAAATAAATAAATAAAATTAAAAAAAAAAAAAAAAAGTCCAGTAAGTAGAATGATAAAACCAATTCAATGTTTATGAGGGGGCATATTTGCCAGACTGTATGTACTCATTCACCGACAAGGCCACTGAACTGGTCTCCTTATTTTTACACTTGCTCTACTAGAGTCTGTCTTGAACACAGCAGCTAAAGTGCCCTCTTTAAAACCTAAATCAAACCATGTCATTTCTCTGCCTAAAACCTCCAAGGGCCTCCCAACTCAATGCAAAATGCATCCCTCATGAAGGTTTCTAAGGCCTTCTCTGAACTGCCCCCCTACTACCTCTGTACTCTCATCCTTCCTACTCCTCTCCCTGCCCACTCTGCTTCTTCTCACTGGCCTTCTTGCCAGGCATGCTCCCTGCTTTGTGGTTCCATATAACTGGAATACTCTGCACCCATATTATACATGCATGGCCTGCTCCTTTACTTGTTTTTAGGTTTCTGCTCAAATGTTACCCTTTTAAGAGAAGCCTTCCTCAACCACCCACTATGAACAGCAATATCTTCCCACCCCCGATATTCCCTTTCCCTCTTCCCTGTTTCAATGCTCCTCGTAACACTTAGCACCATTGACACCCTATATTTGTACACGTAACTCTGCTCCCTCTCAGTCCTCCCCTTTTGAAGGAAAGCTCCATGAATGCAGAGACGTGATCTGTCGTGTTCACTCCTATATCTAGAAGAGTGCCTGGTATGGACTAGAAATGATATCTGTTGAACAAATGATGGTGAATGAATATTTCCACTAAATAGATGGGCAAACATGTGCACCTGGAGAAGCATGAATTTGGTCTGAGAAGGAGCTCCATCTTTTCCCACTCAATGGCATATACTTCAGAATAAATACATTTCACTATTAATGAATACATTTGTGAATGATATTTTTCATTCTGAGAGGATCTATGGGCATTCAAAAATACTCATTCAACAAATATTTACTGACGCCTTAGCATGTGCCAGATATGATAGTAGGTGCTGTGGAGAGAAGCATGAGCAAGACCCACCTCTGCCCTTCAGGAGAGTGTAGACCAAGGAACTGCTGGTATATATTTTGACGAAAAATAGTGCACATGAGATTTCAGGATAATAACATTGCTTATGTACAATCTAAATGGGATTTGCTTCCTATAATAAAAACAATGAGAGTTATATAACTAAATAGCTACCAAGCCTGGCTGTGCATTTAGAAACAAAAACAAAAACCTTCTTTGCTTCCTCCTCAGATCTGCTGATTCAGAAACCAATCTAAAACAGTCAGGTCTTCAGGTCAGCACTTAGAAAAGACCAACATAATGGGCTGTATTTCCCTCTGATTTAACTGCTGGCAAGTTCAGAATATCTGAAGAGAAATTTCAGCTATTGTTTAACTTTACCTTTTAAAATCAATTTTATTGCAGTCATTTTGAATATATAGTTTAGTGACTTTGACAAACATATACATCCATATACCCACACCACAATCAAGGTATGAAACATTTATATCACCCCAAAAGTTCCCTGTGCCCCTTTATAGTCAACTCCACCCTGACCTTTGGCAACTACTGATTGGTTTCTGTTATTTTTAGATGATTTTTGCCTTTTCTACATACATCATAAACCCCGTAATATGTTGTTATAATTTTTGCTTTAAAAAGTCTGATGATTACTGTTTGGATGGTACCTCTCTGTCACTAATATTTAAAATGGATATTTTGCAGACAGTACGCAGCTGGGTCTTACTTTTTTGACCAGTCTGACAATTTGTGCTCTTCACTGCAGTGTTTAGACCATTCACATTTAACGTAATTAGTGATATGGGTGAGTTCAACTCTACCATCCTACTATTTGTCCCATCTCTTCTTAGTTCCTTTCTTCTTTTATTGCCTTCTTTTGGATTAGATGGGCTCTTTTTAGCATTCCATTGATCTCTACTATTGACTTCTAAGCCAGAAGTTGGCAAACCTTTTCTGTAAACGACCATATTTCAGGTGTTGAGGGTCACATGGTTTTTGTTTTAACTACTCAATTTTGCCACTGTAGTGCAGAAGCAATCATAGGCAATGTGGAAATAAATGGCATGGCTGTGTTCCAATAATCTTTGTTTACCAAAACAGGTAATGAGCCAAATTTGACCGGTGGGCTAAAATTTGCCAGCCCATTTGAAAGTTTTTTTTTTTTTTTTTTTTAACGGCTGTTCTAGGATTTACAATATGTTTCTTTAATGTTTCACTGTCTACTTTCAAATAATATTAGGGTATTTAATTTATAATGTAAGAACCTCAGAACAGTATGCTTCCATTTTCTTCCCTCCCATCCTCTGTGCTACTGTTATACATCTTTCCTCTACATGTGTTATAATTGCCACAATATGGTGTCTTTATTTTTGCTTTAAATAATCATTAAAAAATTTTTTTTAAATATACTTTATTGAAGTATAGTTGATTTACACTGTTAATTTCTGCTGTATGGCAAAATGATTCAGTTATACATATATATATATATACACATTCTTTTTCATATTCTTTTCCATGATGGTTTATCACAGGATATTGAATATAGTTCCCTGTGCTACACAGTAGGACCTTGTTGTTTATCCATTCTATATATAATAGTTGACATCTGCTAATCTCAAACTCCCAGTCTATCCCTCCCCCACCCCCCTCCTCCTTGGCAACCACAAGTCTGTTGGCGAGGGTCAATTCTTGATTTCCACACATTTCTGTCATTCCTGACTTCTGGCCATATGCTGGCCTGAGAGCTACAGTGCTCAGAAGGGTATGTGACATCCTTGGGACCCCAGGACACAATGAAGGACTCTGAGCCCCTTATGAGAGGTGGCATGGCAAGGCTGATGCCAGTGTCAGCACTAAATGCCCCAAAAACCTGTCTACTCCAGCACTTCCCGGGGAATGTGGGGTTGGGAGCAATGGCTTTGGAGCTAGAGCAAGTGTGTCAGCTGTAGTAGTGAGTGAGTCGGTATATGAATGAGGTTTAGATCAGCGCTCAGTGAGTGATAAATTTTTAAAAGGTCTTTTATATATCCACATGTATACACTATTCCTGGTGCTATTTATTCCTTTGTGTAGATCTAACAATCTATCTGGTATCATTTTCCTTCTGTCTAAACAACTTCCTTAACACTTTTTATAATGCTGGCCTATTGGCAATAAATTCTCTCTGCTTTGTTTGCCTTAAAAAGTCTTTATTTAGCTGTTATTTTGGAAAAATATATTTACTGGACCTAGAATCCTGGATTTAAAGGTTTTTTGTTTTTTTCAACATTTTAACAATGTCTTCCCGTTATCTTCTGGTTTGCATAGCTTCTGACAAGAAGTCTGCTGTCATTCTTATTTTTGTTCCTCTCTATTTAATGTATTATGTTTACTCTGAATATTTTAAAGATTTAGAAAATCACTGGCTTTACATTTTTAATTTTGATGTACTTTGGTATGGTTTTGTGTATATCCTGGTTAGTTTGTTAGGCCTCCTAGATCTCTGGGTTTATGGGTTTCATCAAATTTGGAAAGTTTGGGAGTATTATTTCTTCAAATTATTTTTTGTTCCCTTTTCTTTCTCCTTTCCTTCTGAGACTCCAGTTACATATATATCCTAGACTTCTTGATACTGTCTCAAAGGTCACTGAGGCTGTGCTCATCTTTCTAGTCTTCTTTCTTTACAGTAATTTTAGATAATTTCTGTATCTCTAACATCAAGATCACAAATCATTTCTTCTGCAGTGTCTAATCTACTGTTAATTCCATCAAGTGAAATATTTACTTCAGATATTTTATTTTTCACATCTAGAAGTTCCACTTGGTTCTTTTTTCTGTCTTCTATCTCTCTCCTCATAATGCTCATGTTTTCCATTAAATCCTTGAGTATATTTATCATAACTGTTCTAAAGTCCTTGTCTGCTAATGGGAGAGTCCCATTTCTATTGACTGATTGGATTGTTCTCCTGGTTATGGTCTTTCATCCATTATCAGAAGAAAAAACTTTTTTTCACATACTGATTTTTATTTAGATGCCAGGTATTCTGAATCTTATGTTGCTGAGCGAATTTGCTGTAATCCTTTAAAGAGTGCTAAACTTGATACTGGCAGGTAGTTAACTTACTTGCAGATAGCCAGATCATTTTCAGGCTTATTTTCGAATTTTTATTTATGGAAAGCCAGAGAAATCCCTACTCTAGGGCTAGTTTAGCCCCTCTATTAAAACATGACCCTTCTAAAGTCTCTCCTGAATGCTCCAATGTATTCAAAAAGGTCTCTCTACTCTGGCTGGTTAGAATTTTTTAAATTCCCAACCTTGTGTAAGCTTTGGGAATTGTTTAGCTTACAGATCCCCAGAAATTTTCATTCCCAGACTAGCTTTGTAAGATTTCACCCTACAAAAAAGCAGAGGTTGATATTCGGCCAAAAATTCAAGGAGAGTTCCACACAAGTTCTTGAGCTCTTTCTTTTTGCACAGTTCCTGCATCTCTAGGACTCTGCTCTGTAAATTTTAGCCATTTTGGCCTTCTTGATAGCCAAACTCTGTCTCTTCAGCTCAGTAAGATCTTTGGGCTCTGACTGGTTTCCCCTTCCTTATGCTGCAGTCTGGAAATTGTCTCCAGGCTTCAAACTTGGGTGATCATAGGGCTCCCCTCACCTGTTTCCCTTCTCTTCAGGATCATAGTCCTGCACTGCTTGTTATCTAATACCTGAAAACAGATGTTTCATAAATTTTGTCTAGCTTTCTAGTTCTTTTTGGGGGAGGTTCCACAGCAGCGTTTCCTTCCTGGGTAGAACTGGAACTATCCCTTTATTTTAAAATTCTTGGTTTTTTGTCTTTTGTTCACTGTTTACACCTCATATTGTAAGCTGCCTCAAATCCTTTTTTGAAATAAATAGGATATAATAATTAAGACTTTAGTTAGGCTAAATCTGAATTCATGTGACAGAATTTGAAGCAAATGGAATCCTTTTAAATGTTGGCATGAGGATAGTTCCTCTGATTTAAGTATCACTTTATCCGAATAAAATACTCCACCTTATACCTGAGTTATCAACAGTCCTAGTATATAGCCACCGAACTTATCACTTCCATGTTTTCATTTAAAACATGGAAATTCTGTAATTCTCAAGAACAGCTCCAGGAATACCAAAATGATTCTTGTTGTTGTTGGTTTTTTTTTTTTTTTTTTTTTGGTTTGTTTTCAACTTCATTCCAAGCCAGAAACAAGAGAACAACAGATTAGGCAAGAAAGATTACATTTAAGGAGACTTATATCTATGCTTATTTTAATGCAATCTCAAGTTATGGAAAACAAACAGCAACTGAGAGCATACAGCTTTTCATTCAGCTCACTTAAAAACATCATAGCGGACTTCCCTGGTGGCACAGTGGTTGGGAATCCGCCTGCCAATGCAGGGGACATGGGTTCGGTCCCTGGTCCGGGAAGATCCCACATGCCGCGGAGCAACTGGGCCCGTGTGCCACAGCAGCTGAGCCTGCGCTCTGGAGCCTGTGCTCCACAACAACAAAAAAAACAAAAAACAAAAACAAAAACAAAAAAACATCATAGCCATTCTTCTGTAAGCAAAGCACAGAAAAGATGAGTCATTAAAGTGACTGATTATAAATGGCAATCATCAGGGCAGATGTAAGTCATTTTGGTTTAATCAGGCCATTAATTATTAGGGTTTATCAATTAGTTTTATTGAAGGCAAGGGGTCTTAAACGAATAGTAGGGCATTGATTTTAACTGAGACATTTTCTAAAAGAAAATACAAATGAGGTGTGTAGAATGTGAAATTACATACAGGTCCTCTTCATACCACTAAAAAGAAATAAGCTTCATCTAATGTAAACCATAAGCCTTTAGTGAAAAACCAAATTAACTCTAATCCCTTTGCATTATACATAAAATAACATGTTTTAGTGTTCCCTAATTTGAGGTTTCCTTTGTCCTGGCCAAGAGGTCAATATCATGTTGGAGAAAGTGAAATGAAGGTGCAATGTAAAGTGACCTATTTTTAATATCAGGTATTTCCTATCCTCTTTCATTTAAAAAAAAATTTAGTCATTTTATACAGATAGGATTTTATAGGAGTCAGTATAGATTCCCGTTGGCCACACCCTCTCGGAAAAAGCAGAGGTGACATGGAAAGTGCGTGTGTATGCATACACGGGTGCATGTGTGTGAAAGAGAGAGTGTATGTGTAAGTGTATGATATAGAAGATTAAGGGTGATATCTGATCTTCCTACACTGACAAAAGTTGTCAAGAAAATCAACTGAGACTGTGTGCTTAGCAGTGCCTGTCAAAGAGACAGTGCTCAATGAATTGTTGAATAAATAAAATAAATGGGAGAAACATTTCCTAAACTTGAATACAGTATATATACTGGAAGCTACTGCTTTGTAGAATCAGTAATGACAATGACCTTGCCTTAGAAAGTCAGGATGTGAATCATCTAATATATTAGACCAGACCCAAATTGCATTATATGAGCTCTACCTGAAGGTAGGCTTCTTCCAGGAAGGCAAGTGCTGTTCACAGAAGAGGTAACAATTATCCAATCACATGTATCTCCTGTCACAATATTTTCCCACTCCTTCATTGAGATTTCACAGTAAGGTGGGCTTTTTAATGATATGTAATGAATATGTGACTTGTAGCAGTGACAGCCCATGTAGATAATAGGTAGTTATGATGCAGTTCTATTTAATAATTTGAAATGCTTAGAGGATTATTAGAAAAATATTAGGAAGCTGGAAAAAGGGAAGAACTTACAAGTGGGATATCAGTGTCATGCAGAAGATAATGGTAGGTGGTTTCTATAGGAGACTGTAACTAAATAAAAATCAACCCCTAAGTGTCTTTAAAAATTAAATGTAAACTTACCATACAATCCTGGTGGTCACTTTCCTATTCTAACTTTAATAAAGTATGAAATATCAGTTAATTACTGATACTAATCATATACTATGTATCAATGGTAAATGGTTATTTCTTCTCAAAACTGATGTGTACTAGATGACTTGATTCACTGTGATTACAAATATCTAAAGAAAGATACATACCACCCCCAGTTATCTACTCAAGAGAAATGAAAACAGAGAACCAAATAAAGACTTGTGTATGAAAGGAGCATTATTCTTAACAGCCCCAAACTGGATAAATCCAAATATCCCTCTACTAGTAAATGGATAAACAAAATGTGATATATCCATTCAATGGAATATTATTCAGCAATAAAAGGAAATAGAAAAACGGTAGTAATAAACAAAGAAGCCTTACATGTTGATAAAGGGGTCAACCAACAAGAAGATATAATACTTATAAATATTTATGTACCCAACATAGGAGCACCTATATATATACAGCAGATGTTAACAGACCAAAAAAGGGAGAAATAAACAGCAATATAATAACAGTAGGGGACTTTAAATGACATGTTAGATCTGATGAACTTAACAAATATCCAACCGAAAGCAACAGAATACACATTCTTCTCAAGTGCACATTGAACATTCTCCAGGAGAGATCATATGTTAGTCCACAAAACAAATCTTAACAAATTTAAGAAGATTAAGACAATAACAAGCATATTTTCATACCACAATGGTAAGAAAATAGAAATCAATTACAAGAAGGAAACTGGAAAATTAGTGGAGACTAAACAACATGCTACTGAACAAACAATGGTCAATAAAGAAATCAAAAGTGGAATAAAAAAATCTTGAGACAAAGAAAAACGGAAACACAACATACCAAACCTGCAGAAAAGCAGCTTTAAGAGGCAAGGATTAACAGTGATAAATGCCTACTTCAAGAAACAATAAAAATCTCAAATAAACAACCTAACTTTACACCTCAAAGAACTAGAAGAAGAAGAACAAACAAAGCCCAAAGTTAAAAGAAGGAAGCAAGCAACAAAGATCAGGGCAGAAATAAATGAAACTAAAAAGACAATAGAAAAAAATCAATGAAATAAAAAGTTGGTTATTTGAAAGATAAACCAAACTGACAAATCTTTAGCTAGACTCACCAAGAATAAAAGAGAGTGGGCTCGTAAAATCAGAAATGACAGAGAGAGACCTTCAAGACAGCAGAGAAGTAAGATGTGGAGATCACCTTCCTCCCCACAAATACATCAGAAATACATCTATCTACATGTGGAACAACTCCTACAGAACACCTACTGAATGCTGGCAGAAGACCTCAGACTTCCCGAAAGGCAAGAAACTCCCCACGTATCTGGGTAGGGCAAAAGAAAAAACAGAGACAAAAGAATAGGGATGGGACCTGCACCTTGGGGAGGAAGCTGTGAAGGAGGAAAAGTTTCCACACACTAGGAAGTCCCTTGACTGGTGGAGACGGAGGGGTGGGAAGCTTCGGAGCCACGGAGGAGAGCGCAGCAATAGCAGTGCAGAGGGCAAAGCGGAGATATTCCCACACAGGATCGGTGCCGACCAGCCCTCACCAGCCTGAGACGCTTGTCTGCTCACCCGCCGGGACAGGTGGGGGCTGGGAGCTGAGGCTCGGGCTTCGGAGGTCAGACCCCAGGGAGAGGACTGGGGTTGGCTGCGTGAACACAGCCTGAAAGGGGCTAGTGCGCCACAGCTAGCTGGGAGGGAGTCCAGGAAAAAGTCTGGAACTGCCTAAGAGGCAAGAGAGCATTGCTTCGGGGTGTGCTAGGAGAGGGGATTCAGAGCACCACCTAAATGAGCTCCAGAGACGGGCACGAGCCATGGCTATCAGCGCGGACACCAGAGATGGGCATGAAACGCTAAGGCTGCTGCTGCAGCCACCAAGAAGCCTGTGTGCAAGCACAGGTCACTATCCACACCTCCCCTCTCGAGGGCCTGTGCAGCCCGCCACTGCCAGGGTCCCATGATCCAGGGACAACTTTTCCAGGAGAACACATGGCACGCCTCACGCTGTTGCAACATCATGCTGTCCTCTGCCACCACAGGCTCGCCCCGCATTCCATACCCCTCCCTCCCCCTGGCCTGAGTGAGCCAGAGCTCCCTAATCAGCTGCTCCTTTAACCCCATCATGTCTGGGCGGGAAAAGACGCCCTCAGGCGACCTACACTCAGAGGCGGGGCCAATTCCAAAGCTGAACCCCAGGAGCTGTGTGAACAAAGAAGAGAAAGTGAAATCTCTCCCAGCAGCCTCAAGAGCAGCTGGGACTAAATCTCCACAATCAACTTGATGTACCCTGCATCTGTGGAATACCTGAATAGACAACGAATCATCCCAAAATTGAGGCGGTGGACTTTGGGAGCAACTGTAGACTTGGGGTTTCCTGTATATGACTGACTGGTTTCTGGTTTTATGTTTATCTTAGTTTAGTATTTAGAGTTTATTATCATTGGTAGATTTGTATATTGATTTAGTTGCTCTCTTGTTTTTTTACATAGATATATATATTTTTTTCCTTTTTCTATTTTTGTGACTGTGTACGTGTATGCTTCTTTGTGTGATTTTGTCTGTATAACTTTGCTTTTACCATTTGTCCTAAGGTTCTGGCTCTCCATTTTGTTCTCGTTGCTGTTGTTGTTTTCGTTTTTAGCACAGTTTTTAGTGCTTGTTATCATTGGTGGATTGGCTTTTTGGTTTGCTTGCTCTCGTCCTTCTTTCTTTTTTCTTTTTTTTATTACTTTTAAATTTTTTTATTTTTAATAATTTAAAAAATTTTTTATTTTAATAACATTATTTCTTTTTATTTATTTTTTCTTTCTCTTTTTCTCCCTTTTCTTCTGAGCTGTGTGCCTGACAGGGTCTTGGTGCTCCGGCCAGGTGTCACGCCTGTGCCTCTGAGGTGGGAGAGCCGAGTTCAGGACATTGGTCCACAAGAGACTTCCCAGCTCCATGTAATATCAAATGGCGAAAGTTCTCCCAGAGATCTCCATCTCAATGCTAAGACCCAGCTCCACTCAATGACCAGCAAGCTACAGTGCTGGACACCGTATGCCAAACAACTACCAAGACAGGAACACAACCACACCCATTAGAACAGAGGCTGCCTAAAATCATAATAAGGTCACAGACATCCCAAAACACACCACCGGAAGCAGTCCTGCCCACCAGAAAGACAAGTTCCAGCCTCATCCACCAGAAAACAGGCACTAGTCCCCTCCACCAGGAAGCCTACACAACCCACTGAACCAACCTTAGCCACTGGGGGCAGACACCAAAAACAACAGGAACTATGAACCTGCAGCCTGCGAAAAGGAGGCCCCAAACACAGTAAGTTAAGCAAAATGAGAAGACAGAGAAATACACAGCAGATGAAGGAGCAAGGTAAAAACCCACCAGAACAAACAAATGAAGAGGAAATAGGCAGTCTACCTGAAAAAGAATTCAGAGTAATGATAGTAAAGATGATCCAAAATCTTGGAAATAGAATGGAGAAAATACAAGAAACGTTTAACAGGGACCTAGAAGAACTAAAGAGCAAACAAACAGTGATGAACAACACAATAAATGAAATTAAAAATTCTCTAGAAGGAATCAATAGCAGAACAACTGAGGCAGAAGAACGGATAAGTGACCTGGAAGATAAAATAGTGGAAATAACTACTGCAGAGCAGAATGAAGAAAAAACAATGAAAAGAACTGAGGACAGTCTCAGAGACCTCTGGGACAACATTAAATGCACCAACATTCGAATTATAGGGGTCCCAGAAGAAGAAGAGAAAAAGAAAGGGACTGAGAAAATATTTGAAGAGATTATAGTTGAAAATTTCCCTAATATGGGAAAGGAAATAGTTAATCAAGTCCAGGAAGCACAGAGAGTCCCAACCAGGATAAATCCAAGGAGAAACATGCCAAGACACATATTAATCAAACTATCGAAAATTAAATACAAAGAACAAATATTAAAAGCAGCAAGGGAAAAACGACAAATAACATACAAGGGAATCCCCATAAGTTAACAGCTGATCTTTCAGCAGAAACTCTTCAAGCCAGAAGGGAGTGGCAGGACATATTTAAAGTGACGAAAGGGAAAAAACCTACAACCGAGATGACTCTACCCAGCAAGGATCTCATTCAGATTTGACGGAGAAATTAAAACCTTTACAGACAAGCGAAAGCCAAGAGAATTCAGCACCACCAAACCAGCTTTACAACAAATGCTAAATAAACTTCCCTAGGCAGGAAAAACAAGAGAAGGAAAAGACCTACAATAACAAACCCAAAACAATAAGAAAATGCTAATAGGAACATACATATCAATAATTACCTTAAATGTAAATGGATTAAATGCCCCAACCAAAAGACATAGACTGGCTGAATGGATACAGAAACAAGACCCATATATATGCTGTCTACAAGAGACCCACTTCAGACCTAGGAACACATACAGACTGAAAGTGAGGGGATGGAAAAAGATATTCCATGCAAATAGAAATCAAAAGAAAGCTGGAGCAGCAATTCTCATATCAGACAAAATAGACTTTAAAACAAAGACTATTACAAGAGACAAAGAAGGACACTACATAATGATCAAGGGATCGATCCAAGAAGAAGATATAACAATTGTAAATATTTATGCACCCAACACAGGAGCACCTCAATACATAAGGCAAATACTAACAGCCATAAAAGGGGAAATCGACAGGAACACAATCATAGTAGGGGACTTTAACACCCCACTTTCACCAATGGACAGATCATCCAAACTGAAAATAAATAAGGAAACAAAAGCTGTAAATGATACATTAAACAAGATGGACTTAATTGATATTTATAGGACATTCCATCCAAAAACAACAGAATACACTTTCTTCTCAAGGGCTCATGGAACATTCTCCAGGATAGATCATATCTTGGGTCACAAATCAAGCCTTGGTAAATTTAAGAAAACTGAAATCGTATCAAGTGTCTTTTCCGACCACAACGCTAAGAGACTAGATATCAATTACAGGAAAAAATCTGTAAAAAATATGAACACATGGAGGTTAAACAATACACTACTAAATAACCAAGAGATCACTGAAGAAATCAAAGAGGAAATAAAAAAATACCTAGAAACAAATGACAATGAAAACACAATGACCCAAAACCTATGGAATGCAGCAAAAGCAGTTCTAAGAGGGAAGTTTACAGCAATACAATCCTACCTCAAGAAACAAGAAACATCTCAAATAAACAACCTAACCTTACACCTAAAGCAATTAGAGAAAGAAGAACAAAAAATCCCCAGGGTTAGCAGAAGGAAAGAAATCATAAAGATCAGATCAGAAATAAATGAAAAAGAAATGAAGGAAACGATAGCAAAGATCAATAAAACTAAAAGCTGGTTCTTTGAGAATATAAACAAAATTGATAAACCATTAGCCAGACTCATCAAGAAAAAAAGGGAGAAGACTCAAATCAAGAGAATTAGAAATGAAAAAGCAGAATAACTGACACTGCAGAAATACAAAGGATCATGAGAGATTACTACAAGCAACTATATGCCAATAAAATGGACAACCTGGAAGAAATGGACAAATTCTTAGAAAAGCACAACCTTCCGAGACTGAACCAGGAAGAAACAGAAAATATGAACAGACCAATCACAAGCACTGAAATTGAGACTGTGATTAAAAATCTTCCAACAAACAGAAGCCCAGGACCACACGGCTTCACAGGCGAATTCTATCAAACATTTAGAGAAGAGCTAATACCTATCCTTCTCAAACTCTTCCAAAATATAGCAGAGGGAAGAACACTCCCAAACTCATTCTACGAGGCCACCATCACCCTGATACCAAAACCAGACAAAGATGTCACAAAGAAAGAAAACTACAGGCCAATATCACTGATGAACACAGATGCAAAAATCCTCAACAAAATACTAGCAAACAGCATCCAACAGCACATTAAAAGAATCATACACCATGATCAAATGGGGTTTATCCCAAGAATGCAAGGATTCTTCAACATACACAAATCAATCAATGTGATAAACCATATTAACAAATTGAAGGAGAAAAACCATATGATCATCTCAATAGATGCAGAAAAAGCTTTTGACTAAATTCAGCCCCCATTTATGATAAAAACCCTCCAGAAAGCAGGCATAGAGGGAACTTACCTTAACATAATAAAGGCCATATAGGACAAACCCACAGCCAACATCATTCTCAATGGTGAAAAACTGAAACCATTTCCTCTAAGATCAGGAAGAAGACAAGGTTGCCCACTCTCACCACTATTATTCAACATAGTTTTGGAAGTTTTAGCCACAGCAATCAGAGAAGAACAAGAAATAAAAGGAATCCAAATCGGAAAAGAAGAAGTAAAGCTGTCACTATTTGCAGATGACATGATACTATACATAGAGAATCCTAAAGATGCTACCAGAAAACTACTAGAGCTAATTAATGAATTTGGTAAAGTTGCAGGATACAAAATTAATGCACAGAAATCTCTTGCTTTCCTATACACTAATGATGAAAAATCTGAAAGAGAAATTTAGGAAACACTCCCATTTACCACTGCAACGAAAATAATAAAATACCTAGGAATAAACCTACTTAAGGAGACAAAAGACCTGTATACAGAAAACTATAAGACAGTGATGAAAGAAATTAAAGATGATACAAACACATGGAGAGATATACCATGTTCTTGGACTGGAAGAATCAACATTGTGAAAATGACTCTACTACCCAAAATCATCTGCAGATTCAGTGCAATCCCTATCAAACTACCAATGGCATTTTTCACAGAACTAGAACAAAAAATCTCACAATTTGTATGGAAACACAAAAGACCCCAAATAGCCAAAGCAATCTTGAGAAAGAAAAACGGACCTGGAGGAATCAGGCTCCCGGACTTCAGACTATACGACAAAGCTACAGTAATCAAGACTGTATGGTACTGGCACAAAAACAGAAATACAGATCAATGGAACAGGACAGAAAGCCCAGAGATAAACCCACGCACATATGGTCACCTTATTTTTGAGAAAGGAGGCAACAGTATGCAATGGAGAAAAAGACAGCCTCCTCAATAAGTGATGCTGGGAAAACCGGACAGCTACATGTAAAAGACTGAAATTAGAACACTCCCTAACACCATATACAAAAATAAACTCAAAATGGATTAAACACCTAAATGTAAGGCCAGACACTATCAAACTCTTAGAGGAAAACATAGGCAGAACACTCTATGACATAAATCACAGCAAGATCCTTTTTGACCCAGCTCCTAGAGAAATGGAAATAAAAACAAAAAAAACCAATGGACCTAATGAAACTTAAAAGCTTTTGCACAGCAAAGGAAACCATAAACAAGATGAAAAGACAACCCTCAGAATGGAAGAAAATATTTGCAAATGAAGCAACTGACAAAGGATTAATCTGCAAAATTTACAAGCAGCTCATGCAGCTCATTATCAAAAAAACAAACAACCCAATCCAAAAATGGGCAGAAGACCTAAAAAGACATTTCTCCAAAGAAGATATACAGATTGCCAACAAATACATGAAAGGATGCTCAACATCACTAATCATTAGAGAAATGCAAATCAAAACTACAATGAGGTATCACCTCACACCAGTCAGAATGGCCATCATCCAAAAATCTACAAACAGTAAATGCTGGAGAGGGTGTGGAGAAAAGGGAACCCTCTTGCACTGTTGGTGGGAATGTAAATGGATACAGCCACTATGGAGAACACTATGGAGGTTCCTTAAAAAACTAAAAATAGAACTACCATACGACCCAGCAATCCCACTACTGGGTATATACCCTGAGAAAACCATAATTCAAAAAGAGTCATGTACCAGAATGTTCATTGCAGCTCTATTTACAATAGTCAGGACATGGAAGCAACCTAAGTGTCCATCGACAGATGAAAGGATAAAGAAGATGTGGCACATATATACAATGGAATATTACTCAGTCATAAAAAGAAACGAATTTGAGTTATTTATAATGAGGTGGATGGACCTAGAGACTGTCATACAGAGTGTAGTAAGTCAGAAAGAGGAAAATAAATACCATATGCTAACACATATATATGGAATCTAAAAAAAAAAAAAAAACGTTCTGAAGAACCCACGGGCAGGACAGGAATAAAGACGCAGATGTAGAGAATGGACCTGAGGACCTGGGGAGGGGGAAGGGTAAGCTGGGACGAAGTGAGAGAGTGGCATGGACATATATACACTACCAAGTGTAAAATAGCTAGCTAGTGGGAAGCAGCCGCATAGCACAGGGAGATCAGCTGGCTGCTTTGTGATCACCTAGAGGGGTGGGATAGGGAGGGTGGGAGGGAGGGAGACGCAAGAGGGAGGAGATATGGGGATATATGTATATGTATAGCTGATTCACTTTTTTATGTAGGAGAAATTAACAGACCATTGTAAACCAATGATACTCCAATAAAGATGTTAAAAAAAAAAAAAAAGAAATGACAGAGGAGGTGTTATAGCTGACACCACAGAAATACAAAGGATCATAAGAAACTACTATGAACAGTTATACACCAACAAATTAGATGACCTAGAAGAAATGGATAAATTCCTAGAAACCTACAAACTTCCAAGACTGAATCATGAAGAAACAGAAAATCTAAAGAGACCAATTACTAGGAAGGAGATTGAATCAGTAATTTTAAAACTGCCTTCAAACAAAAAACCAGGACCAGATAGCTTCACTAGTGAATTCTACCAAGCATTCAAAGAAAAATTAATACCAATTGTTCTCAAACTCTTCCAAAAAATAGAAGAGGAGGTAACATTTCCAAACTCATTTTACGAGGCCAGCATTACCCTGATGCCAAAACCAGACAAAAATACCACAGGAAAAGAAAATTAGAGGCCAATATCCCTGATGAACGCAAATAACAAAATTCTTAACAAAATATTAGCAAACTGAACTCAACAGCACATTAAAAGAATCCTATACCATGATGAAGTGGGATTTATTACAGGGATGCAAGGATGGTTCAACATATACAAATCAATCAACATGATACACAACATTAACAAAATAAAGGATGAAAATTCTACAATCATCTCAATAGATCCAGTAAAAGCAGTTGACAAAATTCAACATCCTTTTATGATAAAGACTCTCAACAAAGTGGGTACAGAGGGAACATACCGCCACATAATAAAGGCCATATAAGACAAGCCCACAGCTAACATCACACTCAATGGTGAAAAGCTAAAAGCTTTTCTTCTAAGGTAAAGAACAAGACAAGGATACACACTTTTGTCACTTTTATTCAACATAGTATAGGCAGTCCTAGCCAGAACAATTAGGTAGGAAAAAGAAATAAAAGGGATCCAAATTGGAAAGGAAAAAGTAAAATTGTCATTATTTGCAGATGTCATGATAGTATATATAAAAAACCCTAAACACCCCCACCAAAAAACTGTTAGAGCTAATAAATAAATCCAGTAAACTTGCAGGATACAAAATCAATACACAGAAATCTGTTGTTTTGCTTACACCAATAATGAACTATCAGGAAGAGAAATGAAGAAAACAATCCCCTTTACAACTGTATCAAAATGAATAAAATATCTAGGGAATAAATTTAAGCAAGGAGGTGAAAGACCTGTACACTGAAAATTGTAAGACCCAGATGAAAGAAACTGAAGAAGACACCAAAAATGGAAAGATATTCCATACTCATGGATTGGAAGAATTAATATTATTAAAATGTCCATCTTACTCAAAGCAGTCTACAGATTTGATGCAATCCTTATCAAAATTCCAATGGCATTTTTCACAGAAATGGAATAAACAATTCTAAAATTTGTACAGAACCACAACAGACCCTGAATAGCCAAAGCAATCTTGAGAAAAAGAAAAACAAAGCTAGAGGCATCATGATCCCTGATTTCAAACAATAACACAAAGTTATAGTAATCAAAACAGTATGATATGGGCATAAAAAGACACATAGATCAATGAACAGAGAGCTCAGAAATAAACCCATGCTTATACAGTCAATTAACTGATGACAAAGAAGCCAAGAATATACAATATACTGAAAAAAGGACAGTCTCTTAAATAAATGGTGTTGGAAAAAATGGAGAGCGACATTTTAAAAAATGAAACTGGATCACTTTCTTACAATACATAAAAATTCACTTGAAATGGATTAAAGACTTGCGTATAAGACCTGAAGCCATAAAACTCCTCAAAGAAAACATAGGGGGTAAGCTCCTTGACATCAGTCTTGATAATGATTTTTTTGGATTTGACATCAAAAGCAAAGGCAACAAAAGCAAAAATAAACAAGTGGGACTACCTGAACCTAAAAAGCTTTACAGAGCAAAGGAAACCATCAACAAAATGGAAAGGCAACCAACTGAATGAGAGAAAATATTTGCAAATCATGTATCTGATAAAGGGTTAATATCTAAAATATATAAAGAACTCATAAAACTTAATAGCCAAAAAAGCCAATCTGATTTAAATAATGAACAGAGGATCTGAATAGACATTTTTCTAAACAAGACATACAGATGGCCAACAGGTACATGGAAAGGTACTCCACATCAATAATTAATCATCAGGGAAATGCAAATCAAAACCACAATAAGATATCACCTCACATCTATTCGAATGGCTATTATCAAAAAGACAAGAAATAACAAGTGTTAGCAAGGATGTGGAGAAAAGGGAACCCTGTGCACAGCTGATGGAAATGTTAATTGGCATACCCACTATGGAAAAAAGTATGGAGATTCCTTAAAATATTAAAAATAGAACTACCATAAGATCCAGCAACTCCACTTCTGGGTATTTATCCAAAGAAAACAAAAACACTAACTCCAAAAGATATATACACCCCCATGTTCACTCAGCATTATTTACAATAGCTGAATAGGGAAATAACCTAAATGTCCATCAACAAAGAAAATGTGGTATATATGTGTGTATATATACACACACACACACACACACACACACACACACACACATATATACAATGGGATATTTTTTGGCCATAAAAAACAATGAAATCTTGCCATTTGAGACAACATGGATGGATCTTGAGGGCATTATGCTAAGTGAGATAATCAGATAAAGACAAATACCATGTGATCTCACTTATAAGTGGAATCTAAAAACAACAACAACAACAAAACAGGCTCATAGATACAGAGAACAGATTGGTGTTTGCCAGAGGAGGGGGAGGGGGGTGTGGGCAAAATGGGTGAAAGCAGTCTTAAGGTACAAACTTCTGTGTTTAAAATAAGTATGTCACAGGGATGTAATGTACAATATGGCAACTACATTTAATAATACTGTATTATATATTTTAAAGTTGCTAAGAGAATAAATCATCAAAGTTCTCAAAACAAGAAAAAAATTCTCTAACTATGTATGATAACATATGTTAACTAGGTTGATTGTGGTGATCACTTCATAATATATACAAACATCAAATCATTATGTTATACACCTGTAACTGATATAATGTATGTCAATTATACCTCAATTTAAAAAAGATATTAGAAAAAAGGAATGGACTGCTGACACACCCATGCTACTAAATGGATAAACCACAAAAAGATTATGCTAAATGAAAGAAGTGAGATAGAAAAGACTTCATGTTGTATTAATCTGTTTATATAAAATGTCTAAAAAAGGCAAATCTATAAATTCAGAAAATAGATTAGTGGTTCGCAGAAGCTGGGGCTAGGAGCAGGAACTGATGGCAAGTGGGCATGTGGATTCTTTTTTGGGGTGATGGAAAATGTTCTCAGATGGATTATGGTTATGGTTACACAATTCTATAATTTATTAAAAATCCCTGAATCGCACACTTAAGACGGGTGAGCTTTATGATACATAAGTTATACAACAATAAAGTGGTTTTAAAAATCAGCCCAAAACACAATTCTTTAACTTCTTTTTATTGATAACTTCTCCATAGTTTTTCAGGTCCTTTGTGATCTCTGTGGTCACCTTCTTACTCTATTTATAACAAAATATGAGGCATCAGTTGTTTACACTGATTGTACACTACATATCAATAGTAAAATGGTCATCCCTCTCAAAAATGATATGTTCTAGAAAGCCTGATTGTGATTATAGATATTTTTTAAAAGATACTAAATTTTAAATGTTACTTCTGTGTATTTAAGATTATTTCTCAAAATGACTAAGGCTATGTATACAAAATGTGAAAACAAATGGTTCAAACATGAAAATTTTGATCAACCAACCATAGTTGCCTCAATAACCTCTAGTAACTCCTTTGACTGATTTTCAGGCTGGACTGACCTTTTTTTTTTTTCCTTCACTGAATTGACCAAATTGACTGTGGAAATTGGTATCATGTTGAGACAAACCCATGTTGCCACCAATAACAGCCTCAAGCAGGAAACTGTATCTTTACACATGCTGTATCAATTAGCCATTAAACAACCCACATGAACAGCATCAAGCTGAAGCTTGCTCATAAAGGCCCACAGAGCATGGGCTTTCTGCCGCTCTTCACAAAAGGCTCCTCCGCCTACTACCCAGCACCCACCCCCAACACAATCAGGGGTCAGAGTGGGAGGCGATCCCTGGTCAGGAAACGGCTGGGGACCGAGGGGGCTGCTCAAAACACATAAATAAAACCTCTTTCACAGAACTACAGCTGGAGTTATCCAACGTGCTTTACACAGGGCTCTACACATCAATTTCCTTTAAGTTTAGTCACAAAGAAAATCGTGACTTTCTACGCGCAATTCTATGCTTTCTCTTTTCAGAAAAGGAAATTCTTGAGAACTGAGGATTCCCTTTTTGCTGTGATCTATTCATATCAGGTGCTGGTGATATCTCCCACTTCTGCTCCCTTCTGGTCTCCATTTTGTCTTTTTTTTTTTTTTTTTAATTTTTACTGGAGTATAGTTGCTTTATAATGCTGTGTTAGCTTCTACTGCACAGCAAAATGAATCAGCCACACATATACATATATCCCCTCCCTTTTGGATTTCCCTCGCATTTAAGTCACCACAGTGCATTAAGTAGAGCTCCCCGTGCTATACAGTATGTTCCCATCAGTTGTCTATTTTATACATAGTATCAGTAGTGTATATGTGTCAATCCCAATCTCCCAGTTCCTCCCACCCCACCCCCTTCCCCCTTGGTAGCATATTTAAAATATTTAATTTGCTCTGCGCTTTCATGTGTAAGCCTCACTGAATGCTTTTAGAAATAAGCACGGTGCAGTCCTTAAGGAAACACAAGTTCAGTTTTAAAATACGGTATGTGGCTCTCCTGTGGGATGATAATGGAAGCAGAAATAAACTTCTCTTCAACTTTTTCCCCTCTATAAAGCAATTACACTATTTTGCTTGAATGCCAGGAAGCCAGTCTCAGTTTACCAGGAGCCAGAAGACACATTAGCAGGTCTTCATACCTAGTAAGCTCTCCTAGCACTATGCCAGGGCGCTGCAGCAATCTTTTTTCATTATGTTTAATTGTCTTTGAAAAGACAACAACTAATATATTTATCTAGTTATTTCTTGGGGACTGCTTTCTACTAAATGAGAACAGCAGGTACAATTAAACATAGACTATGCTGACATTTCTACATTACAAATTCATCTGTGCACAACAGGAACACACTTAAGAGAAAACCACAATGCAATATAAAAGTTATTCTAATCATTCCATCACACAACAAAGGGTAGGTCATCCAAATATTCTTGCAAAAGCCTTAAATAAAATTAAGCAGCATAATTAGCCATCCTAAATGGCAGTTATTATCTAGAGTCTCATGATTCAGTTCTAAATGGAAGCAACAAACATGGTTTTCCCTCTTCATGTATGACAAACGCAGAAGACATGCAGCATTTACAAGGTTAATACCAGGGGCAAAAAAGGCCCAGGCTTCTCAATTCTGCCTTCCTTTTAGTAAGTAAAAGAGGTTTCCTTCTAATATAGTGGATTTTAGATTCCTACCCAGCAACATCCTCTGTTTGATGTATGGGAAATACCGGGCGTGGAGGAACAGGTTCCTGGGGGTCGGAAGGGACCTACTCTGCCCCAGTTCTGAACAACTTAATTCCCACAAGTCTAAGATACCACCAATTACAAGTTTTTCAGTGAAAAAGGAAAGAAAGCAATGGAATACAACACTGAACGCATAAATACATTATAAGATACATTTTGAGCGTAGAGTTGACTTGGAGTAGCATGTCCAGAAGACCAACTCTGGTAAATTGTTCTAAAGAAATAACAAAAATTAGAGATAACACTTCTTTGGCACTTGCTATATGCCAAACACTGGACTAAATGCATTATCCTCATACATATTATATCTCATTTAATTCTCATTATAACCCTTGAGATAGGTACTATTATTAACCCCATTTTATAGATGAGTAAATTGAGGCTGAAGTTAATGAAATTACTTGCTCAAGGTCACACAACTATAGACTACAATCCTAACTCTTAAGCCTTAACAAACTGTATTATGTTTATGAGATAAATCTCATCTCAATTTATGGGCTCGATTACTATCCCAGTTTTGACCTTGAATAGCTGGGCTGATCTTCATACATTTTATTTTAGATTTTTCCACTTCTCACATAAAGTAGATATAGGAGGGAAGTTTGGGGACGGTTCTAACTATTCTTTCACTTAACCTCTTGCTGCTTGTCTTGAGAAGCAGTTATGTGAACTATAACAATACCTATTATGTGCCAGACAAAGTGCTACAATCTCAAAGAGGTTAAGGAACTGATCCAAGGTCACATAGCTGAGTTGTATTAAGAAGAAGCAGAAGCAGAACTTAAATCTGGATCTGACCCTAAATATAGATCTATTCCATTAGGCTACCCACCAGTTATCACCTTCCTTATGACTAAGTTATTTATCCTTTTTAAGCTTTAGTTTCCTCATCTGAAACACAGAAAGGCACTCAATGAATGATAATATTAATAACAATAATAACTGCACCCAATCCAGAAGGAACTTAATCCTCCAACAGCAAAAGAATGGATTTAATTTCCATGGTGCTGACCACCTTAAACCATGCCTTTGGAGAAAGGGACAGACATGGAGAGGTCTTCTAACTGCTAAACATTCTTGGCAGGATATTCTCTCTGAGGATAAATATCTTACTTTAATACTAAAGAGGAACAAAGGTCATCCAATTAAGCCACACTACAAAAAATTCCAGGAGAAAAATATTATTCCCAGAAAACTGTGATTCAATTTATTCATCTAACAAATATGGACTGGCACACAATCAGTGCCATAAATTAACTGTGGCCTCCAACCTCTACCAACAGAAATGACCCAGCATACAGCTGTTCTCCCTCTCCCTCTGATAAGATCCTAAAACTTCATAGTTTGCATAAGAGACAAAGCTGTGCTCAGGGCTTGGTGAAATCAAACATTCATCAGACCACCGAGTGCATTGTGCTGGGTGGTTAGACAGGGGCTCATCATAAAGGTGAGGGGCATATATTCAGGTGCCATAAAGAACTGTGAGTCAAACCCACAATGATCACATAATCTACTTTAAATCCCAATCCCCAGCAAGGCAGAAGGGTCTCAGGGGAGGTAACAGGAGGACTAAATACCCTCTCAGACTATTTGTATTCCTTCCCTCTATGGCACATGACCTCTTCTCTTCTCTTCCCTAAGGCTTCCGCTGATACTCATTTTTAGAAAGGGAGGGGGAGGTGGCTTGCACGGTAAGTCCCCTGGGTTCCTCACCCTTTTAGAGATGTCCTAAAAGGGATGACTCTGCCTATGATAAATCTTACCACAGACACATGGATAAAAGAAAAACTAAGTCCAGGACCACCCTCTCTGATGAAGTAGATCACCCAAATGCAGACAATCATAGAACAATCACATATTCTTTATTATTAAGCTCTTTATTTTGAGATAATTGTAGACTCACATGCAGTTGTAAAAAATAATAGACATCCTGTATACCCTCTACCCATTTCCTCCCAACAGTGACATCCTGAAAAACTGTTGTACAATATCACAAACAGGGCACTGACACTGATACAGTCAAGAGAGAGAATGTGTCCATCACCACATCCTTTTATAGCCACACCACTTCCCGCCTACCCCTGCATCCTCTCATTAGCCTCTGGAAACCACTAATTTACTCTCCATTTCTGTAATTTTGTCATTTCAAGAATCTTATAAAAATGGAATCACACAGTATGTAACCTTTTGTGACTGGCTTTTTTTACTTGGTATAATTCTCTGGAGATTCATCCAGGTTATATATATCAATAGTTCATTCCTTTTTATTGCTGAGTAGTAGTATATGGTATGAATGTAGCACAGTTTGTTTAACCATTCACTCATTAAAGGACGCTGGGGTTGTTTCCAGTTTTTGGTTATTATGAGCAAAGCTACTATAAACATTTGTGTACTCCTTTTTGTGTAAACGTAAGTCTTCATTTCTCTGGGATAAATGCCCAGGAGTGCAATTGCTGGGTCACGTGGTAGTTGCATGTTTAGATTTTCAAGAAATACCAAATTGTTTTCCGGGGGGTCTGTATCATTTTACATTCCTATCAGCAATGTATTAGTGATCTAATTTCTCTGCATCCTTGCCGGCATTTGGTGTTATCACTATTTTAAAAATTTTAGCCATGCTGGTAGGTATGTAGTAATATCTCGCTGTGGTTTTAATTTGCATTGCCTTAACGGCTAATGATGCTGAAATCCTTTCCTGTGCTTATTTGCCATTTGTATATCCTCTTCAGTGGACTGTCTCTTCATGTCTTTTGCTCATTTTTTATTGGGATTGTTTGGGTTTTTTTGCTGTTGAATTTTGATAGTTTTTCATATACTCTAGACATGCATTCCTTAAAAGAACACTTTTAAGTAATGCTATACGGGGTTTCTTGTCTTGAAAATCATTACCACAAATACAGAAATCCCTAGTGATTACTCGAGGGAAAGAGAATGAATGACCAACGTGGGGAAGGAGGTTTAATTTTTAGAGATGTTCATTTGTGTGGAGAGTCAGAGCTGCAGAAAAACCAACAACCCAGAGCCATTAAATTAGTTTGTTTACCTCAGTTAATGGGCTAAGTCTTTTTTTTTCTGCCAAAAACCCAAGTGTTCATAAGTTACGATCTACTACATCACTGGCATGTGATTAATATTTACATTTAAAGGACAATACTTAAACAATTTAAAAACAGGAGCCAAATGGACATATATACACTACCAAATGTAAATAGATAGCTAGTGGGAAGCAGCTGCATAGCACAGGGAGATCAGCTCGGTGCTTTGTGACCACCTAGAGGGGTGGGATAGGGAGGGTGGAAGGGAGACGCAAGAAGGAGGAGATATGGGGATGTATGTATATGTATAGCTGATTCACTTAGTTATACAGCAGAAACTAACACACCATTGTAAAGCAATTATACTCCAATAAAGATGTTAAAATAAATAAATATATAAATAAAAATAAAAACAGGAGCCAAGATGTAACTGTGCTCCCACCATCAGCACTTGCTAAATGCCTCCCTCCAGACACATTTGGCTAAGCAGTCACAAAGCCTAGGGAAGGAGCCCACACACCCCAGTCCTCTCATCATCATGTATTACAACATAAAACCAACTGGGGATGATTCCTTTTAAAATGTCTTGGGTTGCTCAAACACTAACCAGTTCTTTTAAAACCTGTGTCTGGTCCTCCAGATAGCAAAAATAAAACTCACCTATGAGTAAGCACCAACTGTAAATATCTCTGCAAAAGAGGTTATGAAAGTTTGGGCATATTACATTTCTTCATACATTACCTAAAATTCATCAGGTTAGTTTTCCATTGATACTAATGTTTTCCAACAATCTGTTCCCTAAAGAATCACTAACCAGCAAATGATCATTCCCTAAGTTTCTTTCCACCACAATTCCCAACTTTTACATACACCAAGGTACTCTTTTAACACTACCACCTTGACATCAAAGTTCCTTTCCTAAGGAATTCAAAGGTTTTACTTCTACCATCTCATTCCTCTTTTCTCATTTAATAATTATAATAAAATAATTTGGAATATAATACATTCTTTTTTTTAACATCTTTATTAGAGTATAATTGCTTTACAATGGTGTGTCAGTTTCTGCTTTATAACAGTGAATCAGTTATACATATACATATGTCCCCATAATATAAATATTCTTATAACATTTTTTAAGTCTTAACATTTATGCTGATCTCATTTAAAAGGTATTAGCAAATGTATGTAACATTCACCTGTCTACACTCTTCTGGATTATTAGCCTCCAATTTTCTTCCAAATTCCTTCTTTAAAAAGGATGCCCTTGAGGACAGTCTCACAGACCTCTGGGACAACATTAAACGCACCAACATTCGAATTATAGGGGTCCCAGAAGAAGAAAAGAAAAAGAAAGGGACTGACAAAATATTTCAAGAGATTATAGTTGAAAACTCCCCTAATATGGGAAAGGAAATAGTTAATCAAGTCCAGGAAGCACAGAGAGTCCCAAACAGGATAAATCCAAGGAGAAACACGCCAAGACACATATTAATCAAACTATCGAAAATTAAATACAAAGAACAAATATTAAAAGCAGCAAGGGAAAAACGACAAATAACATACAAGGGAATCCCCATAAGTTAACAGCTGATCTTTCAGCAGAAACTCTGCAAGCCAGAAGGGAGTGGCAGGACATATTTAAAGTGATGAAAGGGAAAAACCTACAACCGAGATGACTCTACCCAGCAAGGATCTCATTCAGATTTGACGGAGAAATTAAAACCTTTACAGACAAGCAAAAGCTAAGAGAATTCAGCACCACCAAACCAGCTTTACAACAAATGCTAAATAAACTTCTCTAGGCAGGAAAAACAAGAGAAGGAAAAGACCTACAATAACAAACCCAAAACAATTAAGAAAATGGTAATAGGAACATACATATAGATAATTACCTTAAATGTAAATGGATTAAATGCTCCAACCAAAAGACATAGACTGGCTGAATGGATACAAAAACAAGACCCATATACATGCTCTCTACAAGAGACCCACTTCAGACCCAGGGACACATACAGACTGAAAGTGAGGGGATGGAAAAAGATATTCCATGCAAATGGAAATCAAAAGAAAGCTGGAGTAGCAATTCTCGTATCAGACAAAATAGACTTTAAAACAAAGACTATTACAAGAGACAAAGAAGGACACTACATAATGATCAAGGGATTGATCCAAGAAACAGATATAACAGATACATAAATATAATTGTAAATATTTATGCACCCAACACAGGAGCACCTCAATACATAAGGCAAATACTAACAGCCATAAAAGGGGAAATCAACAGGAACACAATCATAGCAGTGGACTTTAACACCCCACTTTCACCAATGGACAGGTCATCCAAAATGAAAATAAATAAGGAAACACAAGCTTTAAATGATACATTAAACAAGATGGACTTAATTATTATTTATAGGACATTCCATCCAAAAACAACAGAATACACTTTCTTCTCAAGGGCTCATGGAACATTCTCCAGGATAGATCATATCTTCGGTCACAAATCAAGCCTTGGTAAATTTAAGAAAATTGAAATCGTATCAAGTGTCTTTTCCAAGCACAACACTATGAGACTACATATCAATTACAGGAAAAAAAATCTGTAAAAAATACAAACACATGGAGGCTAAACAATACACTACTTAGTAACCAAGAGATCACTGAAGAAATCAAAGAAGAAATCAAAAAATACCTAGAAACAAATGACAATGAAAACACAACGACCCAAAACCTATGGGATGCAGCAAAAGCAGTTCTAAGAGGGAAGTTTACAGCAATACAATCCTACCTCAAGAAACAAGAAACATCTCAAATAAACAACCTAACCTTACACCTAAAGCAATTAGAGAAAGAAGAACAAAAAAACCCAAAGTTAGCAGAAGGAAAGAAATCATAAAGAGCAGATCAGAAATAAATGAAAAAGAAATGAAGGAAACGATAGCAAAGATCAATAAAATTAAAAGCTGGTTCTTTGAGAAGATAAACAAAATTGATAAACCATTAGCCAGACTCATCAAGAAAAAAAGGGAGAAGACTCAAATCAATAGAAATAGAAAAAAAAGAAGTAACAACTGACACTAGAAATACAAAGGATCATGAGAGATTACTACAAGCAACTATATGCCAATAAAATGGACAACCTGGAAGAAATGGACAAATTCTTAGAAAAGCACAACCTTCCGAGACTGAACCAGGAAGAAACAGAAAATATGAA
Source organism: Eschrichtius robustus (assembly GCF_028021215.1). Taxonomy (NCBI): domain Eukaryota; kingdom Metazoa; phylum Chordata; class Mammalia; order Artiodactyla; family Eschrichtiidae; genus Eschrichtius; species Eschrichtius robustus. The sequence continues at coordinate 128,761,571 of NC_090824.1, read as the reverse complement.
CAGACCAATCACAAGCACTGAAACTGAAACTGTGTGAAAATCTTCCAACAAACAAAAGCCCAGGACCAGATGGCTTCACAGGCAAATTCTATCAAACATTTAGAGACGAGCTAACACCTATCCTTCTCAAACTCTTCCAAAATATAGCAGAGGGAGGAACACTCCCAAACTCATTCTACAAGGCCACCATCACCCTGATACCAAAACCAGACAAAGATGTCACAAAGAAAGAAAACTACAGGCCAATATCACTGATGAGCATAGATGCAAAAATCCTCAACAGAATACTAGCAAACAGAATCCAACAGCACATTAAAAGGATCATACACCATGATCAAGTGGGGTTTATCCCAGGAATGCAAGGATTCTTCAATATACGCAAATCAATCAATGTGATACACCATATTAACAAATTGAAGGAGAAAAACCATATGATCATCTCAATAGATGCAGAAAAAGCTTTTGACAAAATTCAACACCCATTTATGATAAAAACCCTCCAGAAGGTAGCCATAGAGGGAACTTACCTCAACATAATAAAAGGCCATATAGGACAAACCCACAGCCAACATCATCCTCAATGGTGAAAAACTGAAACCATTGTCACTAAGATCAGGAAGAAGACAAGGTTGCCCACTCTCACCACTATTATTCAACACAGTTTTGGAAGTTTTAGCCACAGCAATCAGAGAAGAAAAAGAAATAAAAGGAATCCAAATCAGAAAAGAAGTAAAGCTGTCACTGTTTGCAGATGACATGATACTATACATAGAGAATCCTAAAGATGCTACCAGAAAACTACTAGAGCTAATCAATGAATTTGGTAAAGTAGCAGGATACAAAATTAATGCACAGAAATCTCTTGCATTCCTATACACTAATGATGAAAAATCTGAAAGAGAAATTAAGAAAACACTCCCATTTACCACTGCAACAAAAAGAATAAAATATCTAGGAATAAACCTACCTAAGGAGACAAAAGACCTGTATGCAGAAAATTATAAGACACTGATGAAAGAAATTAAAGATGATACAAATAGATGGAGAGATATACCATGTTCTTGGATAGGAAGAATCAACATTGTGAAAATGACTCTACTACCCAAAGCAATCTACAGATTCAGTGCAATCCCTATCAAACTACCAATGGCATTTTTCACAGAACTAGAACAAAAAATTTCACAATTTGTATGGAAACACAAAAGACCCTGAATAGCCAAAGCAATCTTGAGAAAGAAAAACGGAGCTGGAGGAATCAGGCTCCCGGACTTCAGACAATACTACAAAGCTACAGTAATCAAGACAGTATGGTACTGGCACAAAAACAGAAATATAGATGAATGGAACAGCATAGAAAGCCCAGAGATAAACCCACGTACATATGGTCACCTTATCTTTGATAAAGGAGGCAAGAATATACAGTGGAGAAAAGACAGCCTCTTCAATAAGTGGTGCTGGGAAAACTGGACAGCTACACGTAAAAGAATGAAATTAGAACACTCCTTAACACCATACACAAAAATAAACTCAAAATGGATTAAAGACCTAAATGTAAGGCCAGACACTATCAAACTCTTAGAGGAAAACATAGGCAGAACACTCTATGACATAAATCACAGCAAGATCCTTTTTGACCCACCTCCTAGAGAAATGGAAATAAAAACAAAAATAAACAAATGGGACCTAATGAAACTTCAAAGCTTTTGCACAGCAAAGGAAACCATAAACAAGACAAAAAGACAACCCTCAGAATGGGAGAACATATTTGCAAATGAAGCAACTGAGAAAGGATTAATCTCCAAAATTTACAAGCAGTTCATGCAGCTCAATATCAAAAAAACAAAAAACCCAATCCAAGAATGGGCAGAAGACCTAAATAGACATTTCTCCAAAGAAGATATACAGATTGCCAACAAACACATGGAAGAATGCTCAACATCATGAATCATTAGAGAAATGCAAATCAAAACTACAATGAGATATCATCTCACACCAGTCAGAATGGCCATCATCCAAAAATCTACAAACAATAAATGCTGGAGAGGGTGTGGAGAAAAGGGAACCCTCCTGCACTGTTGGTGGGAATGTAAATTGATACAGCCACTATGGAGAACAGTATGGAGGTTCCTTAATAAACTAAAAATAGAACTACCATACAACCCTTGCAATCCCACTACTGGGCGTATACCCTGAGAAAACCATAATTCAAAAAGAGTCATGTACCACAATGTTCACTGCAGCTCTATTTACAATAGCCAGGATATGGAAGCCACCTAAGTGTCCATCGACAGATGAATGGATAAAGAAGATGTGGCACATATATACAATGGAATATTACTCAGCCATAAAAAGAAACGAAATTGAGTTATTTGTAGTGATGTGGATGGACCTAGAGTCTGACATACAGAGTGAAGTAAGTCAGAAAGAGAAAAACAAATACTGTATGCTAACACATATATATGGAATCTTAAAAAAAAAAAAAAAAAAAAAAAAGGGTCATGAAGAACCTAGTGGCAAGACAGGAATAAAGATGCAGACCTACTAGAGAATGGACTTGAGGATATGGGGAGTGGTAAGGGTCAGCTGGGACAAAGTGAGAGAGTGGCATGGACATATATACACTACCAAATGTAAAACAGATAGCTAGTGGGAAGCAGCCGCATAGCACAGGGAGATCAGCTCGGTGCTTTGTGACCACCTAGAGGGGTGGGATAGGGAGGGTGGGAGGGAGGGAGATGCAAGAGGGAAGAGATATGGGGATATATGTATATGTATAACTGATTCACTTTGTTTTAAAGCAGAAAGTAACACACCATTGTAAAGCAGTTATACTCCAATAAAGATGTTAAAAAAAAAAAAAAAAGGATGCCCTTGCAGGTGAACTTCCTGTACATTTTGGGGGCAACTTCCTGTGGATCTACAATCATTTCAAAATAAAAAGATTTTTTAAAAAAGAATACCTTTGCTTTCCATCTAAGTTGTAACTTTGCATGTCCTTTTTATAACTCTTTGTTAATGATAATATTTTATTTTCAGTATACTTTATAGTTTAAAAACCCTTCCCCTTAAAGATGTCTTTTGTATTGATTATATCAGCTTGGTTTAGAAAGCAACATTATTCTTAGCTAAGCCACATTGCTTTGATTCTCAATTATTAATATTTGCTTGCATTTTAGCCTCTTTAGTTCTAAAATATTTCGTATTTCCCAGAGCTCCCCATTTTGAAGGAACACAAAATAGTTTATACATGTTAAGCACTTAGAACAGGGTCTGGTACAGAGTAAGTGCCTAATTAATATTCATTATTATTACTATTACTACTATTTTCATAGCAAAATCTACTCGCAGGGATTCTCATTCGTTTTCTTTCTTCTCCGATATACCTGACTTACTTTGTACCTTGGTAATATGTCATACTTCTTTCAGTCACAAATCAAAGAATCCAGAATCCTTGAAGGAACTTGAAGGAACTTGAGTGATCATCTAGCCATCCCTTCATTTTCTATATGGGGAAACTGAGGCCCAGAGAGTAAGAGTCACCTGCCTTTCCAGGGTCACACAACGAGGCAGTCAGTCAGCGGGAGTGGGTTGGGAATTTAAATAAAACTTTATTCCTTCTTAGAAACTGAGCTTTTTAAAAATTGTCCCAAGTTAGACCAAGTCAGTGCAGCACATCTACAGTTCTTAAATAATACCTGAGGAAAAAACAGGTTAACTAAGGAAAGAAAAATCTGTGCAATTTCCAGATGCTCCAAATTGCTGGCCAAGGATAACAGCAACTTTTAAGTTTCTCTCTTTCTCTCCCTTCCTCCTCCCATCTCTCCCTCTCTTTCTCCCTCTCTCTCTTTCTCTTTCTGACATTGCAGATATCCACAAATGATGAAGGATTCTTTTTTTTTTTTTTCAAGCTAGTGAGTTGCTAGGCCAAACCTAGGTAGGATTTTTCAGGAGCCACGGGATATGATAATGACAAAATCACCCAGACCCCTTGAAAGAATGGTCTGTCTGTTTGGGCAGGGGAAACGTCTTTCTAAAGTAGAGCTTCCATGGGACTTCCCTAGTGTTCCAGTGGTAAAGAATTCACCTTCCAATGGAGGGGACATGGGTTTGATCCCTGGTTGGGGAACTAAGATCCCACATGCCGCAGGGCAACTAAGCCTGCACGCCACAACTAGAGAGAAGCCGGCATGCTGCAACGAAGAGACTGTGCACTGCAAAGATCCCGCATGTCACAATGAAGACCCAACGCAGCCAAAAAAAGAAAAAAAATAACAATAATAATAAAGTAGAGCTTCCACTGCACTGCTAATAATTAAAAGAATGCCTCCTTCTTCTTCCTTCTTTTTTTTTTAAGTCTGATTTACTGAGGTATAATTTACAGTAAAATTCATCCTATCTAGGTGTATAAGTCTAAGTGTTCTAACAAATGTGTACAGTCTGATAACCACCACCAAATTCAAGATATAGAATTTGCAACATCTCCCAAAATTCCCTCACAGCTTTATAGTCAACGCTTCCTCTACCCTTGGGCAACCACTGATGTATTTTCCATCCTCATTGCTTTGCCTTTTCCAGAATGTCATATACGTAGAGTGACACAATAGGTAGCCCTTTGAGTCTGGCTTCTTTCACGTAGCATAAGGAACTTACGGTGCATCTGTGTCACTGCATGAATCAGTAGTTTGTTCCCTATTACTGCTAAGTAGTATTGTATGTTTGGATGTACCACAGTTTGTTTATTCATTCACCAGTTGAAAGACAATGGAGTTGTTTCCAGTTTGGGGCTATTATGAATAAAGCCGCGTGGAGTACGATTGCCAAATCATTTTGTGGGACAGTACCAAACTGCTTTCCAAAGTGGCTGGACCATTTCATATTCCCACCAGCAATGTATGAGAGTTCAGCTGCTCTGTATTCTTTGTCAGCACTTGATATTATCAGGTTTTTCTTTAATTTTAGTGAAGGTCTCTCTTTTAGCAGAAAAAAAAAATGTAGCAGGAAACATTTTTTTATCACACTGAACTGCTGCTGAAAGTTGAAGCAAACTTGACTCCTCTCTTCCTCTAAAAATCCACAAGCAATCCATCAGGAAATTCTAACTCTACGTTTAAAATACATTCATAATCTGACCACTTCTCCCCATCTTCACGACTGTCTCCCTGACCTGAGCTTCTATAACTCACCTGGTTACTGTAACACTGCCTAACAGCTGATAATACCCTCACCCCTATCCTCAGCGTGACACACTGGCCTCCTTGCTGTTCCACGAACACGCCACGCACATCCCACCAGCATCGTCTGCTCTGCTCCCCCCACATACCTTCCTGTCTAGCAACTCTCTTCCTTCAAGCCTTTGCTTCAATCTCATCTTCTCTATGAGGCCTACCTGATGAACACTGCAACCTGCCCTTTGCCTCCCCTAAGCCTGATCTACTTTTTCTTTTCTCCCTATTAATAACTACCCTCTAACACACTCCGTATTTTTTTTTTATTATGTTCATTACTTACGGACATTACTTTCCCAACCCTGCCCCACCCCAGCTAGAGTATAAGTTCCATGAGTGTCAGAATCTTTTGTTTTATACAAATCGATGTATCTCAACTACATAGACAACTGCCTGGAACACAGTAGGGATAAAAATAAATAGTTGCTCCATGAACAAACTAAAAACACTGGCTTTGGCACCAACTGGAAAATATGTATGAGGCCAGATTTATAAAAAGTAGAGCCAGGGGTAGAAAATGAAATTTCTAACATGCCTATTGAAACCACAAGACTTACTTTCTCCAATCGCAAATCTATTTGGGCAGCATTTGCCTTCAGAATAATACAAAAAAAAATTTTAAATACATATATATATATAATATAAAATATAAAAAAGCTCTCCTGTTAGAGAAAATTGATGAAACCAACCAGGTTCATATATACAAAAATATCCTGGGACACCAACTATCTAGGTTTTTTTCTTTCTATAAACTTCTCCATCTGTGTTAAGACTGCCCCAGCCTGACTGCCAATTTTATTTTCTTAATCTAAGTTCTATTCTCATTACCCTTCCATTTCTATTTATTATCCTCAGGGAAAGAGAGAGCAGTTAATGCCAGGGCATTCTCACATCTTCCAAAGAAATGGCATAGGTGTTAATCTTGTATTTATGTCTGATGTGGGTAATGATGGCTGTGACTGGAGCTGTAGGTTTATTAATATGCAGGGCTCTCACCTCATTAGTGGCAATGTATGTTTTGAAGTTAAGCTGCAATGTTTGCTGTAATGTCAGATCTGGCCTAACAGACTTTCTCACTGTTCATTTTCTTTGTTTTTACTCAGTCAGTACATGCTATGCTCACAGGGCTCACACGAATGCTTTTTAATAAAGACAATTTTTCCACGGTAGTTTATCTTGGTGGAAGTTTCAAACAGTTTTAATAATTATTTCCTCATGTGATACCACATGTTTATCCTGAAGAAAAGATTCTCATAATTTTTCACCTAGTAATACAAAGTATAATAAACTCTCTCCCTGGCTTGATTTGGGAGTGAGGTATGCTTATTAACAGGATAAAGTGGTTAATTCTAATAACAGTTATTATATAATTAAAACATACCTGCATTACTAATATTTGATAGTTTATAAAGCACTTTCACATATATCTTCTCAACCAGATCTTAAAAAGAACAAAATAAACAAAAGTAAAACCTGGTTGAATATAACATTTGATGATCCACTATGAATGGCAACTGATATACCTCAATTCCTTAAAAAATTTACAGTTTACATAATACACAAATAAACTAACCTGTACCAGACTAACAAGCTTCATGGGATGGATGGGTGGTCTGTCGCTGCTTGTTGCTCAGATTTCACTCTGCTCTACAGTCCTCATGGGGTTTGCACTATAGGAAAGACTCGATTTTCAACAGCTTGTCTGGAAGTCATTAACTATATTTTATAAATTCCACTATATATATATATATACACACACACACACACACCCCTATATATACACATATATATATACACATGTATATACCTATATATACACACATATATGTACATATATACACATACACACACACGCGCACACACACACACACACACACATATATTTACAGCTACAAATCCAGGACCACTGTACTTTAAGGAAGCCATTTAAATGTGAGAAACAGTTTATCCTCTTTTCTCATTAGATAACTGAATATATATCCATTTCTTAATATTTTAAAATTTGTGTTCATAAGTACAAAACCCTGGTCTTTAGGGGCGGCATTTGGTAGGGAAGAAAATGACAGTCAGAGGAGAACACAGGTACTTAGACCGAGACAAAGGAGAAGGAGGGTTAGATCACTCATTAGTGCTTCTCTTTCACCATCTTTTCACTCTGTCTTCTCACAGCGCTTGTACCGGGCTCCCCCTCCCGCAGAAGGACCACTGTCTTTGATTTGACAACGTGACACATATTCAGCTAGAACTCCCATCATCATTCAAGAAAGCAAAAATGAGGATATGTGCTTTTAAGAAGGTACAGCAATAAGCTTACATAGCAAAAGTCTATAAACAAGTGTATTACCTATTTAATTGCCTTAGCTGAACTTAAAAGCTCTGATCTTTAATTGAACTGATCTAAAAAGGTACAATTTTTAAATCAAGGATAAAATTAGATAGCTTTTTGGTAAACAAAAAGGCATCTTTAATCTTATTTTTATGAAATCCAAGTTATTAAATATAGACAAAACCTCTAAAATATTAAGTTAACAACTACTCAATGTAGAGTAAATTTCTCATGACAAAGCTTTACAAAATTCTTCAGGGACACCTGGCTTCTTCTACTCTTCAATAAAAACACGTACTTTTAAATCTGGAAGGTAAAAGTTTCCACAAATAACAAGGAAACTTAAAAGCTAAACATATATGTTTAATGAGGTATACTACCACAGCATACTATTTGTATAGCTGAGTACCCATAATTACTGGGGAATAACTGTTCATCTGCACTGTAATTCATTAGTCTTTCCATCTAGACAGATGCAGATGCACATTCACTTACTGGTATCTATTTAAAACTGAACATATACACACTATTAAATACAAAATAGATAACCAACAAGGACCTACTGTATAGCATAGGGAACTATACTCAATATTCTGTAATAACCTATAAGGGAAAAGAATCTGTATATATGTATAACTGAATCACTTTGCTGTACCTAACACAACATTGTATACCTGAAACTAATACAACACTGTAAATCAATACTTTAATTAAATAAATAAATTTTAAAAACTGAAATCCCTTGAGAGGGTTAGCTGGCCCACTACCACCATCCCCACTCAGCCTCTCACAGATATCTTCATTCCATAACCAGTGGCATTTTATAGTGGTTACTCTCTGTGGGAACTGGACTGGCCAGCACAGACTAAAAAGAGAAGTGCAGGCTTAGGATTCCTTTTTGAAACCTCTATGTCCAAAATCAGTCAAACCACTAAGGCCCTCATACGTCACTGATCAAAGAACCCTTCTTAGCCCAAACTGCAACCACAGCTGGGGAGAAGGACCTACCTACCTCTAAGAGGCTCTGGTCAACCACACTTGCCCACAGTGATTATAGGGTGGTTGTACAGGACTCTGATGAACACTTTAGACTTTATTTTTAGATCCAGACATAAATCCATTTGAAACATGTCCATCAAGATGCCATTTTGAATGAAAAATTCAATTATTCCTCCAGATGAAGAGTAAAACTAAAACCAATGATTTTAAAGAAGAAAAACAAAGATGACTGCAGAATAACTGAATAGTATTTTCCTATCTACTATAGTTCTTAGTGCTACTAAGAGTCCTCACAGAAAGTTATGGCTAGTGAGAATTCCTTATAAACCAGAATCATGCTGTGTGCCCACAGTACAGGATGAGCCTAAGGATCTCTTTAATAATATTTGCAGGACTTCTCTGGTGGTCCAGTGGTTAAGAATCCGCCTGCCAATGCAGGGGACATGGGTACGAGCCCTGGGCCAGGAAGATCCCACATGCTGTGGAGCAACTAAGCCCGTGCGCCACAACTACTGAGCCTGCGCTCTAGAGCCCACGAGCCACAACTACTGAGCCCAGGTGCCACAACTACTGGAGCCCGCGTGCCTAGAGCCCATGCTCTGCAACAAGAGAAGCCACCACAGTGAGAAGCCCGCGCACCGCAACTAGAGAAAGCCCATACGCAGCAACGAAGACCCAACGCAGCCAAAAATAAAAAGATAAATAATAAAAATAAATTAATTTAAAAAAATAACATTTGCATTTCCATGGCAAGGTCCTTTTAATGAAGGCTTTGCTACTGAGCATTGATGACTTCCTTGAGTTCCTTTGTCAAATGGATAGCAGATGTCCATAAAAATCAATAAAATGACAAGAATTGACCACTGTGTTAATTCCTATTAAAATGGCTATAACCACTTTATGGGCTGGTGAGTGTGGGGAGGTGGGAATACAGGGAAGCAATATAAGTCATATTATGTTAACAACCATTCTCTCTTAATCTTGGAGGAGAAAACGCTCCATTTTTTCTCACCCACCAGATGTATTCACATGCTTATTTATTCCCAGGTAGAATAATACACACTCAGCTCACTCTCCCTACATCTACATTGTGTACCAACTATATACTCTAGAAATAGAGTGGACTGGCTTTAAAGAAAAACTTGGTTTATGATTCCATTTAATCAGCATAAACACCTTCAAGAACTGAATTGAAAGTTTTGCTTGTCAAAATCTACATACCCTTTTCAAAAGAGGAAGGAAGATTTAAGCACAAATTTGGAATCACTAGGATATTAAAACCACCACAACAAAAAAAAAACCCCTTAGTGACAGATGTGATACTACAATTGAAGACATCAGTTGTTTTCTCTCTCTCATACCTTATACCTTAAAAAAAAAAAACACAAAACTTTCCTTTCATCACATCTAATGTGTATGTTGCTGCATTCTCCAAATGTGCATAAAGCTAGGCTGAGCAGACGTGTAAAATTAAACAGTAGTTAGTAACATTAGGCCAACTTCCAAATGAATTCACACATTTTGGGAATATTAAAAAATGCAAAGAGAGGTTCCTTTTGCAACATTCAACAGGTATCTGATTATTCTTCTCATGTGTTCTGTTAATAGACTAGGAGACTAATTGCTGATGCACTTACCAATCCCTTATTTAAAGTTTCACTTTCAAGGTATGTAAAGCAATCTCTTAAGGAACAGTGCATGAGGATATTTGAAATGTTAATAAAAGGAAGGGATGCAATTGTATAGAAAGTGAAGGTTTTGCAATTAACTAGAGTTAAGAAAAATAAGATCCTGTCATTTCCAAATACTATGAAACACCGTTTTACATGTTTGGTAAACATTATTCACAAAAATACAATACCAAGTTTATAATCTAAATCAGAGTAGTTAAGGAAGAAAAAAATTTTTAAGTAACATTTATAAAGCAGCCATCTTACTTACTACCAAATATATCACCTGGCTTAAATATTAGATCATTTATTCACTTTAAAAATCAAGGTATAGGGAGAGCTCCCCACCCTACCCCAAATTAAGTCAGAGCTTGTAAGCTCAGTACATACCTCTATGTAAAATCTTTAAACTCCACAAATAAGTAAGGCCTTTAACGACCTAAATTGAGAAAGAGAAAACAGGACAATGATGGTTTTTATAAGGAACTTTCCACATTTAAACACATAATCATATCAGCCGTAATTTCTTCCTTCCAAAGTCTGTTAACCAACACTCATTTATTGAACACCTCCCATTTCTGTGTCAGGCGCTGTGGGCACACCGAATGTATAAGCTACAGGTTCCTTCCTTTAATGAGCTCACAGTGTTCTGAAGATAAGGTACGATGAATGAAAGAAATGGATATGTGTGCACATAATATGACCTGGAAGTCCACTGACAAAGTTCTCAGTGGTGGTGTGGGCAGAAAGGAGAGGGACAGGAAAAAGGGACAAAGATTTTCACTTATTTTCTATACTTCCGTACATGAAAAAAAATTTTTTTTAAGTCATGACATTTATGACCGAGGAGAGACATTTTTTAAAAACTTAACTAATGAAGGCAATGGGTGGACTAAAGACTGCTTCCCCTGACAGTAGTCAGGAAGGCTTTACCAAAGTGCCAGGCCCTGAGTAACAGATTCAATTGATGTGAAGAAAAGTGAAAAAAGCATTCAAGCCAAGGGAAAAATATATGATCAGTGTTGGGGCAGTGTATTCTTCAAAAATATCGAGGTTGTGGAAGACAAACACTGAGACACTGTTCTAGATTAACAGAGACTAAACAGACATGACAACTAAATGCAACGTATAATCCAAGATTGGATGCTGGACTAGAAAATTTTTTTCTTTTGGTCTATAAAGGGTATTATTGGACAACTGGCAAAATCTGAATAAGGATTGTTGATTAGATAATAATGATGTATCAATGCTCATTTTCTGATTTTGATCCATATACAGTGATGATGTAAGAGAATGTCCTTGTTCTTAGGAAATAACACACCTGGAGTAATTAGGAGTAAAGGGTCATGATATTTGCAACTTATTCTCAAATGTTTCAGGAAAAAAATCTGTACATATATATTTAACCAAATGTGGTTAATTGTTAACAATTGGGGAATCTGGGTGAAGCATCTTTGGGAATTCTTAGTATTACTCTCACCAGTTTTCTGGAAGTTTAAAATAATTTCAAAATAAAAAGTTTCCCCCAAATATTTTAAATGCTATTAGGGTAGGAAACAACAAAGTATATCAAGATGATGATCCTCACAAGCCAGTCTGACTGATGCAAGTATGTGTGGAATCATGTAGACAACATTGAAAGGGCAAGTAAAAGAAATAAATGAGAAAATACAAACATCTGAGTTAGATTTTAGATTTTTTTAATTTAACAGACTAAGTTAAGAGTAATTAGTCGAATAAGGTACTGAAGAGAAGATGTTTCCAAGACCCTAAGTACAGGGGTTGTAAGTGCTACCTTCTGTATGGGAAATTTAATCATTAAAAGCTTTAAAAATCTTTATATAGAAATTGCTGTAAAAGGAGATGCATATATTTTTTTCATACCCACTGACCCTGTATGCACATGAGTGTGAACTTACCAATTTCAAGGTTGACTATTTATAATTAGGTATCAGATACAATGAACACACCACTATTATTAAAAATTTACTGTAAGAATTTTAAAGTACCCATCATTATAGAAATTTTTAGGTGAGTCAGTAATACAAGAAAAAGAAAAACTACCATTATGAGAAATAACTGAGTAATTTACATATCTTGAGAATGATGAAAAGAGGGTTGGAGCTAAATATGCAAGGATTTTAGTTGATCAAAAAAGACCAAGGGCAATATTAAAAATAGAAATGCCAAGGGAAAAACCCAATTTCCAAATACTAAAGGTCTAGAAGAAGATAAAATCTATATCAACTAATGCTGAGCAGAAGTTAACATATTTTAATTGTTCTCACTGAGTGGAATGTACTCTTGAAAAATTTGCTAACACATTATAATCAATTCTGTGATATATTTTTCTATTTTAAGAGAACAGAATACATATCTATAGCAAATGATTTCTTCCAGGATTCAGACTAAGTGGCATTACAATAAAACACATGTACTCTGAACAGTAAGATAGTAAAAAAAGAAAATATGAAAATAGGAATAACTAACACAGAAGGAAGAAACAGGACAAAAATATTCCCTTAAATGCTTATAAAAATAACATCAATAATAAAAACAATTTTTTCTTCAAGTAGTAGGACAAGGTCATCTTATTTAGCTGGAAGTAATCACCCTCTGAGCTCTGGAAATAGGGTTAAAGTTCTCAACTTATAAGCTTAGTTGCATATTTTAAAGCTCTCCCATTAAAGATAACTCACCACTGAAAATTAGTCCCACAGAAAATGAATAATCAGAAAACACACAGGGGAAGGAAATCCACCATATTCAGATTATCAGGCAGAGAAAAAGTAAAACAAATACTGATTTTATGATACTTGCTAAATTTATAAGTTTTGTTGGAGATTCAAAAAGAAAATATTATTCTTCCAACTTTATCAAAATAGACTACATTTTCCTTTAGAAGAAGAATAAACCATGGGGAGCTAGAAATCTGTCCACTGAAAATCTAGAGGGTATTATTGGTATTCAGTAAGCTAGGTTTCACAACGACTTGACAAAGCCTTGACACTAAAAGTACTTATATCTGCTGTCAGTCACTCACTCCTTGACATGTCAAGTGCACAGCCTTTCAGGGACAACTTCAATCAACATTAGCACTCAAAATACAGTACACAGTGTCACTGCTTCAGAAATGAGAGGAAAAATAAAATGTGTTAGATGGCAGGGAAAGGCAGAAAGGCATTCCTCTTTATAGGAGACCAGATTCCAGTGGAAAGTAATAAAAATCACTAAGCAAGCTGTAAGGCTGAAATCAACCAGTTTATACGGATTTCTTTTTCTGGGAAAATATTCTCTTGCCATACATCCATCAAGAGAAAATTTGAACAACATACCATAAAGGCTGACAGGGGTCTATCCTGTAATGAATGTTGGATCTGTGGACCTGTATAGCATGCCAGACTATTAGAACCTGGAAAATAAAGTTACTTTGGGGAGGAAGAGATGCCTAGATGTGGTTCTAAGACATGAAAAGAATCTGAAGCAGTTGTATGTGTTACTCTAGTATTCTCTCATTCATACTTCTCTTTTTTACTTTTAAACCTCATTCTCCCTTTCATTTCTTCCTCTTCTTTTTTCTCATTTTCTTAGGAAAGCAGAGTGAAAAGGTATGGGGCTTGGAGTCAAACTGCCCTGGGTTCTAATTATTACTGACTAGCTACATGATATCTCTAGGCAAGCTGTTTAACTTTTCTACACCTCATCTTGCACTTGTATAAAATATGTACAATCATCTGTAGAGTTACTGTGAAGGGTAAATGACATAATATTTGTATATAAAACATTTGTCAATGATTTTCATAAAGAAGTACTCAATATACACCTATTTCCCTCCTCTCTCCTGATTCTGTTCCTTCTGACTTGGCAAAAGAACCCATGTGCTTCCTTGGTCTCCCTGAGGGAACTCAAGGGAATGATGTTGATGCTGTCTTCAGAACACTAGAGGAGTGATGGTCAAGGATACTGGGAACCCAATCAGGCTGTGAGAACATTTACTTTACAAATCATGTCCTACAAACCATCAATTTGCTAGTCTTATTTTGATTGGTAGAACCCTTCCACTGGTGTTCGTTAGCTGCAGCAAAGGATTATCCAACTTTGTAGTCTACTAAAATTTCATTAAAAAAACACACTTTGGAAGTATTATACAAGCTTAGGCCCTAGCAGAGTTTATAAAAAGTAGCAGATGAAGAGTAAAATTATCAAAACCATTTTTTTTTTTTTACTCTGGCCACAGGCAATTTTCATTACTAGGACCTGATAAGCCATAAAAGCTGGTGAAATTGGACACATTTTAGAAAAAAAAAAACCAGCCTCATTTTTTAAAATGTAAGGGTTAAATGCAAATAATGCTTTGGGCTAGCACTTATTTCAAATGCCTTTCACTAAAATCACTGTCATATTTTCAATTAGGTAAGCCCTGCATTGAAGCTGGATTTTTTTTTTTTTTTTTTTTGCTGACTCCATTCACTTCACAGGCTTCCCACTCCAGTAGAACTGAAAAGACCGATGGCCTTGTGTGGCTGCCCTACACAAGAGGGAGGCAAGATTTATGAAGTCCAGGAAGAACAAGCTCCTCTACTGAAGAAGGCAGATTCCTATTTTAGCCAAGTTTGATAGATAATTGAGTATAGAACTCATACTTTTTGCTTTTTCAATTGGTATCCCTCCTTTTTTTTTTTTGCCCTTTAATATACATGTTTTTAAACTTTAGAGCTAAGAACTGCCAAAAGCCACAAAGCATTCATTCCCCCCTGAGATTAAAAGAGGAAATGAAACATTTTTATTTTCATCTAAAATAGTGCTTTAAGTAGTCAAATTTCATACTCATCTACCTAAACATGTAGATTAGAAGCTACTTAGCAGCAATAGCATCAGGAAAGAAAGTTCTCATCACCCTGGGCAGTTCTCACTAATAATTAGAAAGAAAAAAGGAAAGCTGTGAATTACAATGAACTAAGACTAAATACGTGTCCATGTTGGATTAAAGGGTTTGTGTTGTCAGTTTGATGTATAATGAATGTGAAAATCAGCCATTTAATTAAATGGTACATGGTATAATCACTTTGTTCTGCACTAAACTGCTTAAGTTATCAGAGCGCCTTTAGTTTAGCAACTGTTTACTATTACACCACCCACGACTTCTCTTAGACACTGTTTAGCCTATGTTATTCCAAATTTGAAATCTGGAGTTTATATAGTAATGTTAGTTTAGTTGATATAGTTCATCAGTTTAAATTAGTGAATATAGAAAAAAGGAAATCACAAAGGGTATAAACTCCAGATATACATGGTAAAAAAATTAAAAACCAAGTACATAAAAAGTCTGCAAAAATCTTTAAGACTAAAGTAGTATTTTCTTATGGATCGTTTTATTTTAATAATTTAGGCTTTAAAAGTATTTTCTAATCATATGCCTATAACTACAAAATGTCCCTAAAACAGCTTTCTTTCCGAAGATCGTGGAAATTTTACTGGTTAACAAGAGTAGTAAGGTCCCTGCAAACACATGAAACTAGAACTGGTCAGAATATGCAGGAAATTCCCTGGCAGTCCAGTGGTTAGGACCCGGCCCTTTCACTGACAGGGCCCAGGTTCGATCCCTGGTCAGGGAACTAAGATCCCGCAAGCCACACGGCGTGGCCAAAAAAAAGAATATCCATAAGCCTGAAAACTATCATGTGTCTATGTCATTATTGTAGGTTGGTCTATGAAAAGAAGAAAGGAAAAAAATGATAAGAGAGTTAAGAAGGCCCTGGCAGTCAGCATGGATTGAAGAAAAAGAAAAAAAAAATCCTGAGGATATAAGGAGAATAATGTTTGACTATAGAGATTAAATCACCCAAATTTCATAGAGTTGAAGCCATATACTCACCGCCACTGCAATTCTTCCAAGGACATGCTCTGGAATTTTTCTATATACATCCAAAGATCCCCCTGTAGAAACAAACATGTTGTGTTACAACAAATGAAACTACTAGAAAAGTGCACTGGGCCCCTCCTCTGTGGATCCATTGTGAGACTTCTTTTTCTCTACTGACATCATGCATTGGATGTCTAGAGTAAAATTAGCTTTTTAGTCCAATTTTATCAATATTTATGACATAATCATACTTCCAGATGAAGCATAACTAGATACTTTCATTTTATTCTCAAGTGTATAATCACATACATGTAAAAACTGAAGGAACGTAGTGAAGGACAGGCTAAGAATCTGTACTTTATGTAAACTTAAATACATACGCAAAACTAAAGATCAATAGGACAATCATATCTAGGTATCTAGCTTGTGTTAACAGTTTTCTCAAAGGTAAACCAGGACCCTATCTTAGAATTTTCATATTAACCAAACAAAAGCTGGTGCGTATAAAGTTCAAAATACACATAAAAACTAATAAAGTAAAATAGTAATGTTAACATCTATCTAAATGAATGTTACCCTTCAAATTAGGTACCATGACAAGCAATCAACATATTCCAAAGATACTATCTTAGAACAAAATGGTTTTCTCTTTCTTGGAAATTCTCTTTGATACAATTTTGAAAACCACTTTATGAGGCTAAAAAAAAAACTCCTTATGTCATAACATTTTTTCACTAAAATGGTATTCACTAACATCCTTCACCTTTACCAAATTCAGCTTTTGGTGGTTTCCAAAAAACAAAATCACTAGATTGTGAACATGATAAAGGCAGGGGTCATGTTGTTTGTTTTTAATTTTCATCAACCTAGAAATCAGCACAACTAACAGAGAGTACATATTCAATAAATATCTGTCAGATGAATAAATAAATAAATTTAAATCGCCATGAATTTTACCAGCTAGGTTAAGTTGCTCTGAAAACAGTTTCAAAAGAAGGGACTGCAAACCATTTGCAGCAACAATAACATCATTAAAATAATGGCATAACTTCCCCAGGAAACTATTTCAAAGGAACCAGTATTCATTTGGAAGTATAAATTTGAGTATGTTTGTTAAATTTTTAATCTTGATTTTTAATCAAGTAGTATAAGAATTTCAGGAAGATATGCAAAGAACCACTACCTTACTCATATTAATGATATGATTATATGAGAACTATTTTAACCACATGTAATAACCTTTCTTTGAGTCAAGGTGAGGTGTACAGTCTTTCAGTTCCATAAAGGAATTATCCAATATATTTGAGAAACAATTTTTGTTTCTATCAGAGGCTAAAAATTCATATTTAACAGTTTTACCACTAGATGCTTTATAAGTATGCCTGGTAAGATGTTGACATGGAGCATATTATCCTTTTCAAATGCAGTTAAGTCTACTTTGCAAATATAAATATTTTTATGTCAAGTTTTCCTAAAGCTGAACAGAGAAAAAATTATTTTTCCCTGTAAAAAATATTATACCAATATATATTCCATATATATAAAGATACTGGTTTTGTATTTACCTTGTTTAAAGCAGGAAAATGATCACTTCTTTCATTAACTTTGGCTTGTAGTTTCCAGATTCTGACAAGAAGCTGGAAAACCACAGTGTTAGTAAACCTTATGCTTTGGTTCTGGGTGCTACCGGGAAGAGAATGAAAAAAAGACACTTCTGCAATGAGGTGAGCCATCTTTATTTACTAAAATGGCATTTTTATTATAGATGCAAGAAAAGTGAAAACACGGTAGAAAAAACATTTCATGTTCTCATCGATCTTTCAGATGAACTGGCAGTTGCAAGGATGAACAATCTCAAGAAGGTCAAGCTTTACATGGTGGTATTTGGAATCCTCAGAAATGTAGTTTAGTGGGCCAATCCCTTATGAAGTGAACAGCTTGAGTGGCTCAAAACTAGGAGGTGCAAATCTATTCACATACACTACTAAGAAGTGCTAAGAGAAGATTTATTTTTACATAGGCTATAAATCAGGGCTTAATTAGCTAAATGGATAGTAGTCAACAAGCTAAATCAAAAAACCAAAGATTACATTACTACCATTATTAG
This sequence comes from Eschrichtius robustus, assembly GCF_028021215.1. NCBI lineage: Eukaryota > Metazoa > Chordata > Mammalia > Artiodactyla > Eschrichtiidae > Eschrichtius > Eschrichtius robustus. The sequence goes on along the minus strand of NC_090824.1, from coordinate 128,743,381 downwards.
TGGAACAAGCCAAAAAAGAATCCCATTTTGAGGTAATTCACTGATTTTTCTAAATATCTATTTAATCTCAGTTATATCCCACTCTCCTTAGCTATCCATATGGGTAAATCTTTACATAGCTGGCTTTGTGTCATCACAGATTTATCCCGTCCTTGACATAATCATTAGAGAGAGATACTGTCGGAGGCAAAAAAAAATTGTGGCAGATCCACTTAGAATCAATAGTTCCTACTAAGCCGGATGAGTTCTCATGCAATTAAAATAACTCTTTATCAGGCTAAAAATGGCAGAGGGTTTTCAGTTGAATTTTTACTGAGTTTTACTATCATTTCTATCCTATAGGCCTAGGCAATCTTTAGACTCATCAAATCATCAAACATTAGTGCTGGAGGGACCTTAAAGATCAGCCCAATGACTTTATTTGACAGAGGAGGGAAACTGAGTCCAGAGAGGTGGGTGTTCTAGTCACAGCCATGAGTCAGTTGATGCCAGAACTCGGAAAAGATCTGAACCTTTGAACTGCAAAGATCTAAAAGGTTTCCCTATAACATCACATAGCTTGAGAATCACACGTGAACTTTTTAGTCTCACTGCAATGTGATATTACTATGTGACACATACTCAGAGAGACAGTTTAATCTTAGCTGAGGCATTGGTATTCTCATTGGTATTCTCATATACTCATTTATCTGTTGAATGGTTGCTTTGAACCTTCTCCTCATGATTCCAAGGTCACTGGTTTACTCTCTGTGACCTGTCACTTCCTCGGGTTCCCTGCCCTCAGATCATCCCTAGCCAGTCATTTCCTTGCATGCCACTATCCACCACGGGAACCGGGAGGAAGAGTGCTAACAGAATAGCAAAAAATCCATGTCAACTGCCAAACAACTACACATTTCTGTTGATGAACTGGGGCTATCATCTTCATGTATTTAAGCCAAAAGAACTCATGGGGTAAGGTCTGTGCTTATCCTAATACAGGGCTATAGTGTCTTGCATGTGGGATAAACAGATATGTAGTAAATGAACAAGCAACATTAGTTTCATATTCATCCCAACATTTTCCTTAAAATGATCATGATTATTATTAATACTAACAAAATTGAAATCTGGAGCCACAAGCAAAAATTTCAGAAACTCTCTTAGTCTCTTCCAGTTGAAAACAATAAAGAGCCGTTTCTTTCTTTGCAACATGGGTTTTGGGGAAAACAACTTATTCCCATGATGGTAACCCAAATACATGTACACAGATTCTGAGATGCTATATTTGGGTATTTCTGAGTGAATTTAATTTTGACTTAATGAGAAGGCCTATCACATCACTCCCCTACTTGAAACCTTCCAATACATCCTAACAAATTCAGACTGAAACATAAATTCCTCACCATGACTTACAAGGCCTACACAATCTAGCTTCTGCCTATTTCTCTGGCCTCCTGTGTGGCCCCAGGTCCTCTCATCACTACTCTCAAGTCACCATGGTCTTCCTGTGGGGCCTGATTACACCAAGCTTGCTTCCCACCTTAGAGCATTTATACTTGATCCTCTGCCTTGAAGATCTTCCCCATGACCTTCCCTGAGCTGGCTCACCGACATTAAAGTCTCTGCTAAAATGCCACTCCCATAAAGAAGCCATCCCTTGGACCTAGAGACTGTCATACAGAGTGAAGTAAGTCAGAAAGAGAAAAACAAATATCGTATATTAACGCACATATGTGGAATCTAGAAAAATGGTACAGATGGACCAGTTTGCAAGGCAGAAATAGAGACACAGATGAAGAGAACAAACCTATGGACACCAAGGGGGGAAAGTGGTGGGGGGGGTGAGGGTGGCAGTGGCGGGATGAACTGGGAGATTGGGAACGACATATATACACTAATATGTATAAAATAGGTAACTAATAAGAACCTGCTGTATAAAAAATAAATAAATAAAATAAAATTTTTTTAGTTAAAAAAAAAAAAAAAAAGAAGCCATCCCTGACCGTCCTATATAGCAGCAGTCCCCAAACTTTTTGGCACCAGGGACCAGTTTTGCAGAAGGCAATTTTTCCACGGACGGTGGGGTGTGGGGATGGTTCAGGTGGTAACGTGAGCAATGGGGAGCAGTGGGGAGAGGTGGGGAGCGATGGGGAGCGGCAGATGAAGCTTCGCTTGCTCGCCTGCCGCTCACCTCCTGCTGTGAGGCCCGGTTCCTGACAGGCTGTGGACCAGCACTGGTCGATGGCCCGGAGGTTGGGGACCCCTGCAGTATAGCACCTCCTCTCCTTGTTAGTCATCATCTACCTTGCTTTAGGTTCTAACTAGACTTATCCCTCTCTGAGAGTGTACTGTATGTTTCTTGTCTCCCCTTCTAGAATTTAAGCCCCATACCAACAGGGATTAAGTCTTGTTCACTGTTGTCCCCCAAGTTTAGAACAGTGTCTGAAAGAAAGTGCTCAATTACTACTTGGAAATAAACAACTAATATAAGACTAAAATAAATAATGAGAATTTACACTAACAGACCAGAACTAGGGTTGAGACAAAGTTGTCAAGAAGTTTAACTGAGATAGGAAGGGAAGAGAAGGAATGATAGAGGATGGCACATAGTTTTTGGTCCATGTATTTTTGAGGAATATTTTGTTTATTACAGAGAGAATGAAGGTCCAAAAGAGAGAGGGTGGTTAATGGAGAAACTCCACCAAGGGGATGCACATGTAAAGGGACTGACCTTAAACAGCTTTTCATGTGAGAGGTGCATCAGGTGTGTGCAGTTGTTGCTAAGCTATAGGTGGAAAAGCAAGGAATTATGAGAGCTCATACCTGATGGTCTATGTTGTCTCTAAATGAGAAAGAGGTAGGTAAAATCTGGGGGAGGGTAATAAAGTTTTATAGGAGCTGATGTGGGAAATAGCAGAGAAGATGGGAATGGGGGAACAAAACTTAAGAAGTAGGAAATTTTAGTGTTCAGGGACCAGTTAGGGTGGAGTAAAGGGAAGCTGCCAACAGCAGTAGGAGAAGGGCTTCAGGCAGCTCAAGAGAGTGAGGAGTCTCAAAAAAGAGGTTAAATATAGGTTATAAAGTGAATATTTTAAGATAAGGACTTAAAGTATTAAAATGTAACTAAAAGGTGACATCACTGAAAACAGCAGGGTAAGGTCCTCTGAAAATTCTCTTCTCCACAAAAGCAATGAAAAAACAGACAAAAATTGTCAGAATCAACTTGTTCAGAACTCTTGAAATTAGCCAAAGGATTGTAGCACCCCAAAATTGTTTATTCAGGACAACGCTTGAATCTTGGTAAGAAAAGCAAGCTTTGTGGCATTTTTACTTGCCCTATTCCCACTGCCTGATCTCCAGCTTCAGTGCAGCCTTGAAAACCAGCAGCCTGCCATCACAGTAAACTCCAGCAGCCTGATAGCCACTGCACAGGCAGAACTGAGTTGGTGCTCCTTCATATCCACATTCTCATAAAAGTTTCACTTCTGACCTGTTTGGGGGTTCCCTGGAAGACCCCACTTGCAATGCTGTCTTTATTTACACCTTATACAAAAAAACCTTTTCCTTAGGGGCATTTACTGGAAACAATTAGAAGCAATCAATTAACTCTGTAACTTACTGAGGTGGCCGATAACAGTTTAGGTAAACAATAGGCTAACCAAAAGTCTTAAAAGGAAAAGCTGGGGAATGAGATGTCAATAGAGGCTTTGAGGGACTTCCCTGGTGGTGCAGTGGTTAAAAGTCTGCCTGCCAATGCAGGGGACACGGGTTCGAGCCCTGGTCTGGGAAGATCCCACATGCCGTGGAGCAACTAAGCCCGTGCACCACGGCTACTGAGCCTGCTCTCTAGAGCCCGCAAGCCACAACTACTGAGCCTGAGTGCCACAACTCCTGAAGCCCGCACGCCTAGAGCCTGTGCTTCAACAGAAGCCACTGCAACAACAGAAGCTACCGCAAGGAGAAGCCCGTGCACTGCAACAAAGAGTAACCCCCACTCGCCACAACTAGAGAAAGCCCGTGCACAGTAACGAAGACCCAACGCAGCCAAAAATAAATAAATAGATTTATTGGAAAAAGAAAAAATAGAGGCTTTGAAAAGCTGCAACATATTCTTGGGAATCTAGGATATATGCATGCACAAGGCCATGTGCATGCTCAGGAAGGCCTGGAGGAGGCTTTCAGCAGTCACCTTGGGCTGAACATGAGGCTCAGCACAAGCAGGAAGCAAAGACTAAGGCAGAGTTATCAACTGGTGGGACAGTACTAGACTTATTCCTCTCTGAGAGTGGGAGAGTACTGAAGGTGTGCCCCAACACGCTCAGAACCCTTCAGCAAAGACTGGGAGACTTATTAGCCCCAGGCATTTAAGGAAATCTTTGTCTAATCATTAGCTGACCAGTGAGCTAACTGAAAGAGGCTTCAGTGGCTATACACTGGAGACAGAAACACTACAGAATAGTTTACTATTCTGTAAACTATTCTGAAAAGTCACTAAACAAACATATCCAACAAAAACAAACCCTGGGGATGAGGGAGAATCTGATTTCTAGAGTTAACACATTATATAATTTAAAATATCCAGTTTTCAACAATAAAAGAGACATGTAAAGAAACAAAAAGGTATGACCCATACACAGGAACAAAAGCAATTAACAGAAACTGTCCCTAAAAAAGCTCAGATGTTGGACTTACTGGAAAAAAAATCTTTAATCAGCTATGTTAATATACATCCATATAACTAAAGGAAACCGTCTGTAAGGAACTAAAGTATGAGGATGATGTCTTCCCAAATACAGGCTATCAATAAAGAGGCAAATTACACACCCTCCCAAACATACACATATACATACATATACATATATATACACACATATATACAAACCCCTCTCTCACTATCCCTCTCTCTCTCTCTCTGTGTATATATATATATATATATATACACACACACAGATATATAAAATAAAGTATGGAGCAAAGCTTTTGTACGCTACTGAAAGGAAGTTGATATTAATCTGATAAGTTGTTGATATTAATCTGAATAAGTTAAGATGATAACTGTAATCTCTAGGGAAACCAAACATACACCTTAAAAATATAGTAAAAGAAACCACAAGATAATTTAAACAGTACATTAGAAAATATCTATTTAATATAAAAGAAAGCAGTAATGAAGGAACAGAAGAACATAAAAGAAGACTTAAAGAAAACAAGTAGTAAAATGGCAGATATAAATTCTAGCTTGTCATTAATTACATTAAATGTAAATGAATTAAACACTCTAACTGAATGAGAGACTGACAGAATGGATAAAAAAATTATCCAACTCTATGCTGCCCATAGGTGATGCACTTTAGATTCAAAGACCCAAATAGGTTGAAAATAAACAATGGCAAAAGACATAACAAGCAAACAGTAATCGATAGGGAACCGGAATGACTATACTAAATTAGACAAAATAGACTCTTAGGCAAATGCTGTGACTACAGACAAACACATTTTATAAAGATAAAACAGTCAATTCATCAAGATGATATAACAATTACAAACATACATGCACCTAACAACAGAATGCCAAAATATGTGATGCATAAACTGACAAAACTGAAGGGAGAAACAGACAACCAAAAAAATACCCCATTTCAATACTCACTTTCAACAGCAGATAGAACAATTTGCACTAAAGATTAACAAGGAAATAAAATACTTAACTCCATAAACCAACTAGTCCTGACAGACATCTCAAGAACACTCCACCCAACAACAGCAGAATACATTTTTCTCAGGTGCACATGGAACATTCTCCAGGACAGACAATATTTTAGGGCATAAAACAAATCTCAATAAATTTAAAAGGACTGAAATCATACAAAGCATGTTCTCTGACCTCTAAGGAATATTAGAAATCAGCAACAGAAGGACAAATTCAATGTGGAAAATGACACACTCCTAAATAAAAATGGGTCAAAAGAGAAATCACAGGGATTATCTTTGTGGGGAATTAGAAAACACTTCGAGATAAATGCAAATGAAAAAAACAATATATCAAAACTTCTAGAGTGCAGCTAAAGAGGTGCTTACAGGGACATGTATAGCTGCAAACACCTACATTAAATAAGAAAGATCTCAAATCAATATCCTAACTTCACAGCTTAAAAATACAGAAAAATAGGAGCAAACTAAAAACAGAGCTAGTGGAAATTAATAAGTATTAGACCAGAAATTTAACACAATAGAAAAACAACAGAGAAACATCAAAGAAATCAAGAGTTGGTTTTTGAAAAAGACAAAGAAACTGATCAACTTTTAGCTACCCTGACCAAGAGAAAAAGGGATAAGACTCAAATTAATAAAATCTGGAATGAAAGAGAGAACATTAACACTGACTTTACCAAAATAAAAATGATTACAAAGGAATACTAGGAATAATTGTTTACCAACAAATTAGATAATCTAGATGAAATGAACAAACTTCTAGAAAGCCACAAAGTACCAAAACTGACTCAAGAAGAAATAGAAATTCTGAATAAACCTATAACTATAACTAATAAAGATACTGGTTGGTAATTTAAAAAACTACTCACAATATTACTCAATCTTAAAAAGAAAGTAAATTCTGACATATGCTACAACATGGGTAAATCTTGAGGACATTATGAAAAGTGAAACAAGCCAGTCCCAAAAAGACAAATACTGTGCAAGTTCACTTAGCTGAGGTATCCAGAGTAGCCCAACTCATACAGACAGAAAGTAGCATATTCGCTACCAGGGGTTGGGAGTAGGAGGCAAAGGAGAGTTATGGCTTAATGGGTACAGGGTTTCAGTTTCGCAAGCTGAAAAGAGTTCTGGAGATGGACGGTGGTGGTTGCATGGTAATGTGAATGCACTTAATGCTGCTGAACTACACACTTAAAAATGGCTAATATGGTAAATTATGTGTGTATTATACCACAGTTTTTGAAAAACTTTTGGGAAAGACAGTCTTATGTACACAGTCTTGCTAATCCTACTTGCCCACATAAGAATGGGCCTTGGGGCTGGAACACTTGCTTACCAAGAGATAAAGAGGCCACACAACCTGTGCTGGGTTTATCTCCTTGTTTTGGAATATCTTTCCCTGTTTTAGGCTCAATGTGTACTCCTTTGTCCTGATTAAGCATGTGCATCAATGGACCTTAGGCATACCTCCAGCTTTCAGTATTTCTGACTCCAGGGGAGTAGGGCAGAGTTGGGGGGTACTTTTGCTGCAACACAGATGGGTATGTGCAGGCCAACTGCCCTGCACAGACTGCCAGGAGGGACCTGCTGTTGGCCATTGGGAACTGACACCCACTTCTAAAGCTGATCTTGCTCTCTTTTTTTTTTTTATGTGAGTAAAGCATTGTTTAATCCAGTGCTTGATTGTACTGTTTTTCTTGGCAACTCCAATACCAAGATGCAGTGGGCAGCAGTGCTTGGACTTCTCCTAATGATAGACAACAAACGCCACCTGACCACAAAAACTACTCACAAAGAAAACCCCAGGACCAGATGGCTTCACCGGTGAATTATACCAAACGTTTTAAGAAGAATTAACATCAATCTTTCACAAACTCTTCCAAAAAAGCAGAAGAGGAGGGAACACTGTCCAACTCATTCTTTGAGGACAGAATTATCCTGATATCAAACTCACACAATGACATTACAAGAAAAGAAAACTACAAACCAATATCACTTAAGAATATGGATGTAAAAATCCTCAACAAAATACTAGCAAATTGAATCCAGAAACATATAAAAAGGATTATACAGGACTGATTCAATATGCAAAAATCTATTCATGTAATACACTGTAAGTATGGAATAAAGGACAAAAAAACACATGATCATTTCAATAGACAAAAAAAGCACTTGACAAAATCTAATGCCAATTTATGATAAAAATACTCAACAAACTTGATAAATGACATCTACCAAAAACCCAGAGCTAACATCATACTTAATGGTGAAAGACGGAAAGCTTCCCTTCTAAGGAGCAAAAGAAGGATGTCTACTCTCACTACTTCTATTCAACACTGTACTGAGGGACCTCCCTGGTGGTCCAGTGGTTAAGAATCCGTCTTGCAATGCAGGGGACACCGGCGCAATCCCTGGTCAGGGAACTAAGATCTCACATGCCGCGGGGCAATTAAGCCTGCGCGCCACGACTAGAGAGCCCTTGCGCTGCAACTAATGACCCTGCGCGCCACAACTAGAGAGAAGCCTGTGCACTGCAACAAAGAGCCCACGTGCCACGACGAAGGATCCTGGGTGCTGCAACTAAGACCCAATGCAGCCAAAAAATAAATAAATAAATATTTTTTAAAAAAATTAAAAAAAAACAAAACAAAAAACCACTGTCCTGAAAGTTTTAGCCAGGGTAATTAAGCAAGAAAAAGAAAAAAAGACATCCAAAATGGAAAAGAAGATGTAACACTACCTCTATTTTCAAATGACATGATCTTCTATATGGAAAACCCTAAGGAATCTATAAAAACCTATTAGAGTTTAAGGAACAAGTTTAGCAAACTGAATGCAAACTGGTGTAAAATGGAATGGAACAGTTTGGCAGTGTTAAACCATAGAGCTACCATACAACCCAGCAACTCTACTCCTACTGACATACTCAAGAGAAGTGAAAACATATGTCCACAAAAAACTTGTACACAAAAGTACATGGCAGCATCATTCACAAATAGCCAAAAAATGGAAACATCACAAATGCCCATCACTGATGAATGAGTAAAGAAAATGTGGTGATCTATACAATGGACTATTATGCAGTCATAAAAAGTAATGAAGTACTGATAAATTTTACAACATGGGTGAACCTTGAGAACATTATGCTAAGTGAAAGAAGCCAGACACAAAGGCCACATACTGTACGATTCCACTTATCTAAAATGTCCAAAATAGGGAAATCCATAGAGACAGAAAGTAGATTAATGGTTGCCAGGGACTAGAGGGAAGAGGGTATATGGAGTGACTACTAATGGGTAGGGAATTTGTTTCCAGGGTGATAAAAATGTTTTGGAATTAGTGGTGATGGTTACACAATCTTGTGAATATACTAAAAACCACTGAACTGTACACATTAGAAGGACGAATTTTATGGTATTTGAACATACCATCTTAATAAATACATTTTTTTTTTTTTTTAATTTTTATTTATTTATTTATTTATTTTTATTTTTGGCTGTGTTGGGTCTTCGTTTCTGTGCGAGGGCTTTCTCTAGTTGCGGCAAGCAGGGGCCACTCTTCATCGCGGTGCACGGGCCTCTCACTATCGCGGCCTCTCTTGTTGCGGAGCACAGGCTCCAGACGCGCAGGCTCAGTAATTGTGGCTCACGGGCCTAGCTGCTCAGCGGCATGTGGGATCTTCCCAGACCAGGGCTCGAACCCATGTCCCCTGCATTGGCAGGCAGATTCTCAACCACTGCGCCACCAGGGAAGCCCAATAAATACATTTTTTAACGTAACAAAAATTGAGGATTCAAAAAAGGATGATGAAAAGTCATAAAGTAATGACATGTACTGGCTCTATGAACCCACTTTTTCTAGTCAGTCTCCTTGAATACTAATTGTCATACTTCCCATATGTTTGTAAGACTTTTAATTCTTGACATCTACTATAACTAATTTAGAACACATTATTATAGTAAAAAGGTATCAATGATGGCCCATTAAAAAGTCTTGTGGGGGGCTTTCCTGGTGGTGCAGTGGTTAAGAATCCGCCTGCCAATGCAGAGGACACGGGTTCGAGCCCTGGTCCAGGAAGATCCCACATTCTGCGGAGCAACTAAGCCCGTGTGCCACAACTACTGAAGCCTGCGCACCTAGAGCCCGTGAGCCACAACTACTGAAGCCCATGAGCCTAGAGCCCGTGCTCCGCAACAAGAGAAGCCACTGCAATGAGAAGCCCGTGCGCCGCAATGAAGAGTAGCCCCTGCTCACCGCAACTAGAGATAGCCCACGCACAGCCAAAAAAAAACCAAAGTCTTGTGGGGAATGAACTAATTGTATTATTAATATACTGAGAATCCCCCAAATGAACTAAGTATATTTTTTAAATGTTGAGGGTTTTTTTTTTGGCCATACTGCTCGGCTTGCAGGATCTTAGTTCCCCAACCAGGGATTGAACCCCGGCCACGGCAATGAAAGTACTAAGTCCTAACCACTGAACCACCAAGGAACTCCCAAATGTTGAGTTTTAATGAGCTAGACATTAAAAAATTGAATATGTGAAATTTAAAGACTGCTTTGATTTCAAATAGGTAAACAATAACAATGATGACATCATTTTACTGATAGGGTACCAAGAAATTTGCATTTTGCCAAAATATTCAGATCAAAAAAGATTTATCAAAATAGAAATGAATAAAAAATAAAGGAAGGAAGGAAAGGGCTAGAGTCCAAAGAAAACTAAACACATCTTGGCTAAACAGCTGTGTTGGAAAAAAATTTCTTTTCTTGCAATTAAGAACCGATTTCTTTCTAAAAGACACAGGACATTGTGTTAATAGATTTCTTTAAAAGAAAATCTGTTTTGGCTATTGAAACATTAAAAGAACAGAGCATCTGTTTTGCAAGTGAAGACAGATTGTATGGAAGAATCAAGTACCAAACCACCGATTAGACTAGTATTTAATCTGTTCTACTTAAATTTTCAATAAAAGTAAATGAAATTACATTCTTGAAATTATGGCTCGGCTATAAATATTTAACAACAGGAACCCTTAACACTAAGATGTTTTAGAGCATAAAGGAGGTAATTATTAGTACATTTTCATTATTTTTAATTCTACTTGATACCTACATCAAAACCAGGTTTTAAAGCACTCTAATCCCAAAATCACTTTTAAAGTATTATAAAAGGGAAAACTCACCATCCATGAATTCTGTACATATTGAAATTCTGTTTTCCACGAAAAATGCACCATAAAACCCTATGATATATGATGAATCACACTGTAACAAAAATAAGACAAAAGTAGTTAATAGCCTGCAAGCCAATACCACAGGCATACTTTATAAGGAAAAATGACCAAGAAAAAAATTACCTTATAAAGAATTTCCAATTCAGACATAATTTGCTTCTGAAGTTCCAGTGTAATATCTAGTAGTATGACCTAAATATATAAAGGAATCAACATTCACACATTTATTCACCTTTAAATTAAATGGTCATATTCATTGTGAAATATAAAAACTAAAAAATATGGTGTTTCCTCTATTCATTCCACCTCTCTCCTCCCCACCACAACCTCCAGTAATACAAACTGTGTCCACATCTGTCTAACACTTTGTATTGGGGGAGGTGGTATAGAAGTGATTGATGGGATCAAAGAAAAAGCCAGGTCTCAAAGGTCAGTATTAACAGCTTTAAAAGTCAGTTAAGTTATAACACCCTTAATTTACACACCCTATTTTGGTCACGTTGGTTATTTTGAGAAGAGGAAGATCGTAATGACCTTGAAACCATTAAAAAAATAATTGTCTTGTAATTCACACACTGGGCAAAAGCAGAGAGAATAATGAGTAAAAATAACATTTAAAGTAGATTTTTAGTTATGAGAGAAATAAGGAGTTTTAAAAATACGTCAGGTTTTTATATTCTTCCAGGTGGGTAATCTTTCTTTGCCAAAACTGTTATAAAATGTTGGAGCTTGAAGGAACCTCAGAAATGATTTCATCTAATTCCCTTCTTTTTTAAAAATTAATTAATTAATTTTGGCTGCATTGGGTCTTCGTTGCTGTGCACGGGCTCTCTCTAGTTGTGGTGAGCGGGGGCTACTCTTCATTGCAGTGCATGTGCTTCTCATTGCGGTGGTTTCTCTTGTTGCAGAGCACGGGCTCTAGGCAAGCAGGCTTCAGCGGTTGCAGCACGTGGGCTCAGTAGTTGTGGCACATGGGCTTAGCTGCTCTGCGGCATGTGGGATCTTCCCGGACCAGGGCTCGAAACCATGTCCCCTGCACTGGCAGGCGGATTCTTAACCACTGAGCCACTAGGGAAGTCCCTAATTCCCTTCTTTTAGAGGAAGAAACCAAGGTTCTGAGGAGTCATGAGGCCCAGCAATGTCAGGGCCCCTCCCTGATTCCAAGGACCATGCACTTTCCAGTATGCCCTGAGGCTTTATGGTTTTCCTTAAAATATCAACCACTGAGTCAAATTCATAACATAGAAATGTACAATGGTGTATTTATAAACTTACCTAGAACAAATTCTAGTTTATTTCAAACACTTATTTTTTTAAGAAAGAAGACCGTCAACCATTCAAATTTTACTTAGCATTTCCTGTGAAGCCAATTCAAGGGAAATTGTTTTTTACTTAAAATAGACAGTGATGATAATAAAATAACTGGAAGATAATTTCTAAGATTTGTGGCAGAGTTTCTGACTCTAGACATTTCTAGATAAAAACTTAACATTCAGGATTACCAGTAATAGTCTAATTAAACACCATCCAACACTGAACCACATTTTGTATTACAATGGCAGAATATGTGTGTGTGTGTGTGTGTGTATACACACACACACACATATATATATAATCAATACTGGAGGAAAAAACATAAATTTTGAATTGCAAACTGCTGATAGAGCAAGGAAGGAAAAGGATAATCTCTAAAACACATATTTTATAGTCCTGACATCCATTGGGGGGAGGATAAAATGAGTACAAAAAGGCATAGCAGTTTCTATCAAGAGTTTGCTTTAGGGTTATTTGTAAAAGCTCTGACTAAAACTAGACTGTAAGTGTAATGCAAAACTGCCAAGAAGCATTTAAACATTTCTCCCAATCAATAGTCATTTGCCACAATATTCACTTACATTTTTGTTCCTGTATAAAATTTAGCAACAAAATTAATTCATCTAGTGTTGTTTTAATTCTATGCCATAGAATATTAGAGCTATTCACCCTACTATGTCAAGTACAGGGAATCTTTCAACCTGAAAAACTCTGCTAAAAGGAGTAAGGTATTATTTACCTTAAAGCAGTGGTTCTCAACCTTGGCCTCACATTATAATTACCTTTATATCTAGGTGTTTATATAAATATATAAGGACACTTCTAACAAATCCTGATGCACAGGGCTTACTCCAGAATAAGGGAATCAGAATCTCTAGGGTTGGGCCCACATCTCTGCATTTTTAAAAAATTTCCCAGATGATTTGTAACCCACAGTAAGGTTGAGAATCCCTTATATAAGGTTTAAAAAAATGCCGTTTATCCAGTGTTTAGCATGACTAACTACTAAGATATATTGCACCTCCAGGCCCCCAATCAAGAAACAACATGATTCCACAAGGCTAACCAAAACCTTGTTATTAACCCAAAACTACCAGCTATGAACATATTCTCTTCACAGAGAACCTTAATTGGGCTCCTATGGCCTCAAATAAAGTTAAAATTCTAGCACGACAGTCAAGGAATTCTTTCACAGTCTACCTCCAACTTGTTATTCTAGCTCCTTCTCCCACTACTCCTTACCACAAACCCAATCTACATGTAAAACCAGATGATTTCTACCGGTCCACACGCATGTCCTGTGCTTTCCCCCATGCTGTTCCCTCCACTTGAGGTGTCTTCCTTGCTCCATTCCACAGTCACTCGCCATAAAACCTTTCCTATCCTTTAGATACAGCTTGAATGCCACCACCACCTCCACAAAGCCAGCCCCAAAGCCCTCCATCAGATCCTTTATCTTTTCCCTTATCACAAGCTGCCTTTAGCATTCATGCCTCATCTCCTAAAAACAGAAGCCTAGAGAGTACAGAGTGGTTGTAAGCCCCAGAATGGCAACGACTAAGTCTTGTGCATTTTTCTCTGGTCCCCTCCCCCCATATCCAGCACCCAGCCCAGGGTCTTACTCAAGTGGTGCCCATTAAGTGATGTGGGACTTAATTAAAGTACTCCTTACAAACATAATCCTACAAATAAGAAGCTATTTCTAGACAGGAAGGAAATGAATTGCCTGATTTCTATAACTGAATTTAAAACCAAAGACATAAACACCAAAATAAATAAAATTGCCACACTGGCCTAACATGTAGAAAGTAACACCGTATTTGTGGGACCGATCCATTGCACCCTAATAGGTCTTGATCATTCTTGGAATTTGCTATAGTCCAGAATAGTGGAGATTCCATAATGGTAAAAAAGTGAAAATGTAATTTCTGGGAACTTGAGAGGGCAAGTAAAATCTACCCTAAAATGGAAAAATTGGAAAAAAAAGCATGGTGAATACTAATTTTTTTTTCTGAAGAACAAAGAAAGCATGAACTCCTTAAGTCTTCATGATTATTTTTTTTTCTCCTTAGGAAGAGCTTAATTTTTCAAACCGGAAAGAATTTGAACATGAAGCATTTCCTGGAGAAAGGGTTAAGTGAGAAACTGAAATACCTGAGTGCATTTCCGCTGCTCTCCACTACACCTCCAGGACAAATAAGGATGAGTTGTCAGGTTAAATATAAGCAGTCAAGTGACTGAATTATAATTTACTCTGTGCTCAATTTAAATTAGTGTGAGGCTATTAAAATATACAGTATAAATACGGCAATTCATCACAAGCTGTCATGGATGACTTCATTTATTTGCTGGAGTGGCACACACTCCACTAAAGGGAAGGAGAGCAAAATCACAGGTCAAATTAAGCCGCTATTCTGTTTTAATTTGCTTATTTAATCTGTGGCGACATAATTGTCTTTTACAGTATGTACAACTCAGAAAGGAAATTTGGGAGGATTACAGTCAGTATACAAATGATTAATCAAATGGTCCATTTAAATGCTAGTTTAAAAGCAGCAGAAACCCAAAGCAGTCAAAGAATGATAATCAGCACATGCTACATACAAGGCTAAGTTTCCTGGAAGATGGATTTTTCCCAATTAGAAAACATACAATACTGGGGAATCTACTAAGCTCTACTCTTTTAAAGATTTTATAGACTACATTAACGGTATAAAAAGGTTCTGTTTGCAAGATGGCTAACAGTATTTTTATTTGTTTTCTGCTCTACTTGCTTGCAATCGTCTTGCTTAACTACATTCCTCCCCCGCCGCCCACCAAAAGCTAGTTAGAAACACATACTCATATTCAGTCATCGAATACTTATCTTTGAAATAGCATTAGTATCATTTTCAAAGTACTCTCTTTGAGGCAAATTTTTTTCTAAACTCAGTGATATAAAATAAAAATTCAAGATACTTCTATTCTTCCCAAAATTCAACTTTCTTTTTATAATATCTGAAATGATATTTTCCCACCTTTGAAGTCTAAAGAGGTAAACACTAATACGCTTAGACATTGCAATATTCTTTAGACAAAAAAGTCTAGAAAATAAGAACATTTACAAGTACAAAAATTAGAAATATTTTGAGTAGGAAGAGAAAAGTAACAGATTTTCAAGGACTCTCATCTAATTGCTCCCAAAGACATTCAAACTATGGGTCCAAATGACCATTTGACTTGGAAAATTAAATTTCCCTCATCATTCTATGCAGGCATCAGAGCCCTGCAGGTGATTCTGTTTAGACAAGGACTGTGATTTGCTGCTCTTCGCAATCCCTTTGTGACACCAGGCAGCCCCGTTTCACAGCTGAGGTCACTGAGAGGTTCAAGTGACATGCTTGAAGTCACACAAAAGTCAGGAGGGGGTCAGGAAAGGACCAAAGGCACTTCTAACTCTTAACCTTTCATTTCACCCTTTAATATAAAAAAAAAGCTAAGAAATACTCTGGGTGAGAGCAATGGTCCATACAAAGAACACTATGGGATATTTTGTATGTGAGCTGAACCTACTTCCAGGATGTTACTTCAAAAGATGAATGAATGAATTAAAGAACAAACGACAGAATAAAATTTATTTATTCAGTTAGTCAGTCAACTAATTATGTGTTGAACATCTAGTCATTACAAGATGTTCAGTGCTCTGTACTAGGCCCTATATGCAAGGTTCTACGTGAATCAACGAGTAAGACAAGGAGCTAAATAAGATCTGTTCCCCACTTACAAAGAGATTTCAGTGTAATAGGGGAAATGTACATGTATACTAATAGCAAAATACAAGGCACTATGTGATAACACCCATTAAGAGACACATACAGAGAATTCTAGGGAGGTTCAAAGGAGAAGGTGAATGTGAGTGATAGATATACCAGATGTGACAGGATTTATTCAAGTAAGTTCAATGGAAGAGCAAGCTTTGGAGCTGACCCTTGAAGGGTGTTAAGTATTTTGATAGGTGGAGACATGGGTGAAGGCATTCTAATTAGAAAGAAATACATGAGTAAAAGTGTTGAAGTGAGAAACTACTTGGGTTCAGATAAGGCAATGAGTTCAACTTAAAAGAAGCACAGGATTCAGACACATAAGATAATGCTTTCAAAGTAGGCTGATGACCTATTGTGGAAGATCTTGAGTTCCATTCCACAGAGCTTTTACTTGGGAAGTAATGTAGGGCCTTTGAAGACTTTTGAGAAGGGAAGAGATGTGACTAGAACTATGCTTTAAGAAGCCAAGTCCAAGGGTAGCGAGCAGAAATACAGTACAGAGCATGGACTTGAGGCAAGACTTCCCTGAGTTCAAAGCCTGGTTCCATTACGTATTAGTTGTGGGACTATGTCACTTAACTATGCTGTGCCTCAGCTTCTGTGTCTTAAAATGAGGATCCATAATGGTAGTAACTGCAAAAGGTCATTGTGAGCATTAAACGAGGAAAATGTATGTAGAGTGCTTAGCACAGTACAAACGATCAATAAATGGGAGCTTCTATTTTTGAGAGAATAATTTAAAAAAGCTGGTCAACATGTCTGACAAGAGACAAAAACAAGCATCTGGATTTGCATGGTAACAAGAAAGGAAGAGATACTAAAAATTAAATAACAACAACAAAAAAAAACAAAACCAGAAAAATCAACAGGCTTCCAGACATTAGATATCAGCTAAAATGGGACAGTGATCCCTAAAGATGGAAAACAAATAAGATGAGTCCTATGACTGTTCAGCTTACTGACTAGACAAGAGTTTCCAGGCCCCTCCCTGCATGGGACCCCTGCATGGAACCCAGGGGGAGCTCAGCCACCTCCCTAAGCTGAGAGAACTGGGAGTCTGAGGAGGCCAAGGCAGCTAGAGTTCACTGGCAGAAGAGCAAAAGGAGACAGCTCCAGAGAGCTGCAGATGGCCCTGAAGTCTTCAGCTGAGTAACAACTAGCACGTGGATGTCAGGAAACTACCTGAGGCCAGGGAAAGAACCCCCAGAAAGAACCAGGAGAAACAATCTCCAAACCTCACACTAGGCAGAGTTTGTGTTCCCACCAGCCAGGATGGAAAACCTATATTTGCCAAGGCATTGAGGTAAAGTATTCAGAAGATTACTGCTTCAGCTGACTGGGGAAAATTAGTTCTAGACTAACCACTGGGATTGTCCCATCTCATAAAGCTTAAAAGTAAGTCTTGAAAGGATCAAACTGTTTCAGATTCACTAAACAGCATCTCAGAATAAAGCTCAAGAATATTTACAGGAATGAGCCTATGCCATATGACTGGCATCCAGTAAAAAATTATAAGGTATTAAAAAATACAACCCCAAATGGGGAGAAAAAGCAATCCGACAAAACTGACCCCCAAATGAAACTTATCATAGAATTAATAGGCAAGACCATTAATTCAGTTATCATAACTATATTCCACATATGCAAGAAGGTAGAAGAAAGATGGAGCATGTTAAGTAGAGACATGGAAGATGTAAAAAAGACCCATGTAAACTTCCAGGGATAAAAAGTACAACGTCTGAAATGAAAAACATACTGAACAAAATTAATAACAGATTAGACAACGCAGATGAAAGGACAAAAACCTGAACATGTGACAACAGAAACTATCCAAAAGTGAAACGTTAGAGAGAAAAAAAAGCCTAGAATAAACAAACAACAGAGTATCATTTTGCTATGGGACAACTTCAAGTGACCTAATATAAATGCGAGTTAAGTTCCCAAAGGTTGCGGGGGGCGGGGGGGATACTTGAAGAAATAACGGCTAAAATTTTTCCAACTTTAATGAAAACTAAAAATCCACAAATTTCCATCTCAACAAATCCTAAGTACATGAATCATGAGGAAAATTACATAAAACCTCACCATAATCAAATTGCATAAGATTAGCAATAAAAAAAATCTTAAAAGCAGTCAGACATATACACACTACCAAATGTAAAATAGATAGCTAGTGGGAAGCAGCTGCAAAGCACAGGGAGATCAGCTCGGTGCTTTGTGACCACCTAGAGGGGTGGGATAGGGAGGGTGGGAGGGAGACACAAGAGGGAGGAGATATGGGGATATATGTATATGTATAGCTGATTCACTTTGTTATAAAGCAGAAACTAACACACCATTGTAAGGCAATTATACTCCAATAAAGATGTTAAAAAAAGAGAAAAGCAGTCAGAAAAGACGTCAGTTCTAACGTACAGAGGAATAAAGATTTTAAATGACAGTAAGAATGAATGCAAGCCAGAAAACAGTGAAACAAAATCTTTAAACTACTGAAAGAAAAGGACGATTAACCTAGAATTCTATGTCTGGCAAAAATGTCTTCCAAAATTTAAAGTCAAATATACACTTTTCAAGACATGCAAAAGCTGAAAGTATTCATTGCCAGGACACTCATGCACTATAAGAAATGTAAAAGATGGGAGTCCTTCAGACAGAAGGAAAATGATACCAGACAGAAATGTGGATCGACACAAGGGAATAAAGAGCACGGAAAAAATGTGAGTAAATATAAACATTTTCTTACATTTAAAATGCCTTTAAAAGACAACTGTCTAAAGCAAAAACAGTAACAATGTATTCTGGAGTTTATAACATGAGTAAGTAAAATGTACGATAACCAAGGTGGGGATAAGGGAAATGAAAGTATACCATTGTAAAGTTCTCACACTATAGGTAAAGTGGCACAATATTACTTGAAGGTAGGGCTTCTCTGGTGGCACAGTGGTTAAGAATCCACCTGCCAATGCAGGGGACACGGGTTCGAGCCCTGGTCCAGGAAGATCCCACATGCTGCGGAGCAACTAAGCCTGTGTGCCACAACTACTGAAGCCCGTGTGCCTGGAGCCCGTGCTCCGCAACAAGAGAAACCACCGTAATGATAAGCCCGCGCACGGCAATGAAGAGTAGCCCCGCTCGCCGCAACCAGAGAAAGCCCACGCGCAGCAACGAAGACCCAACATAGCCAAAAATATATACATAAAAAATAAATTAAAATTACTTGAAGGTAGACTATGATAAATTAAAGATGTATACTATAAACTCTGAAGCAGCTGCTTAAAAAAAGGACATAACGGACAGAATAAATAGAAAACAAAGAGCAAACTGATACACTTAAATCTAACCATATCAATAATCACATGCAATGTAAATGATCTAAATATCTCAATTGAAAAACAGAGATTATCAGACTGGATTAAAATACAAGACCCAACTATATGCTGCCTACAACAAATCCATCCCAAATATAAAGATACAACAGGTTAGAAGTAAAAGGCTATATCATGCTAACACTAGTCAAAGTAAAGCTGGAGTAGCTATATTAATATCAGACAATGTTGATTTCAGAGCAAAGAATATTACCATGGATAAAGAAGATCACTTCTTAATGATAAAGGGGCCAATTCATCAAGAGGACATAACAATCCTAAATAACCTAACAGATCTTCAAAAGATATGAAGTAAAAAAATGATAGAACTTCAAGAAAAAATAGACAAATACACAATTGTTGCTGCAGATTTCAACACCCTTCTTTCTTGTTAATAGGACAAGTAGATAAAAAATCAGTAAAGATACAGAAATTTGGAAAAACACTAACAGCCAACTTAATCTAATTGACATTTATCCTACATCCTATACAACAGACTATACATTCTTTTCATGTGCACAGAGAAGACTTACCAAGATAAGTCATATTCTGGGCCAAAAAATAAACATCAATAAACTTAAAATAATTCCAGTTATACAAAGTATGTTCCCTGACCACAATGGATTTAAATTAGAAATCAGTAACAGAAAGATATCTGGAAAAATCCCCAAATATTTGGAAACTAAATAACACTCCTAAGATTTAATAAAAAACTCTGCCTGTTTTAAAGAAATGATACATTTCTTTCTCTTAGAATATGACTATTATATAAGCAAAAATGGTTTTTGCCTTCACTGCCAAGAAGCTCAGGGCTAAACAAAAAGTTTAAACACAATAAACATATCTACTCAAATCATTCATTCATTCAACTCAGTTTGAGCATCTAGTATGTGATTTTATAGAATCGAGGGATACAACACAATACAGTCCCTGCTCTGTAGCTCAGTTTTATGGGCAGGTCTAGTGAATAGTATATTTGTAAAGCCCTACTGTTTTCATTTGTTGAAAGTCTCTACTTTAACAGCTCTTTTTAAAATGTGTCCTTTCTTTAAAATTGCATTTAATCCTTTCCAGAAACAACTGTTAGCCACACCCAACTAAATAATCATGCAGAAGAATTTTAATATCAGCCTAGGTTAAACATAATTCAAAATGTATGAAATTATGAAAAATTATAATGCACTTGCAAGGCCAAATAGTAAGTTTTTGGGGGTGATTTATAGCAGTGCTCCCTTCTCCTGGAATAAATAACCTGAAGTTGACTGTCTTTAAATACACCACTGACAACCATCTAAAAGTTCTGACATTGGAGGAACAAACAGATAACTAGATAAAAAGGAAAACAGTGTTGGAGTTGGTGGAGGTGTCCTCTGAATGAAGAGGAGCTCAGAAGGTATAGCAAGAACAACCCAATGACGAGCTGGTACCACAGAGCTGTACTCAGTGAACTCAGGGGAAGACTGAGGTGGAACCTGGCCTCTACAGTACCTACCCTGGGAACTGTCTGGACTCCAGGGTCCTCCTCTTTAAAATGTGGGCCATGACAGATGATCTCTAAGGTCTCTTTCAGTTCTACAATTCTGTGAACCTAGTTTGGCTGGAATATCAAAGAAAATATCCCAAGAAGGAGCTCTGTGGTAATGCCTCACCAAAAGCTATTTGAGTTGTTAAAACTAGACTTGATAATACTCGTAACACATTCTAGGTGCTGTATTAAGTGTGGTATTGAAGACCTGAGTCTCAGTTTTGGTTTAACTTTACTAAAAGGTACAACCAATTGCAATTTAAGTGTTCTGATTCTTAGTTTCCTAGATAAGATAAAAAGATACAGAAATATATACTATGCAAGTATTGGGGAAAGAGACTGAATTCTCACTATGGTTAGCTAAGAAGGAATCTTGGAGGAGATGGACCTTGAAAGGATAGATGGAAATCAAAGGGATGGGCAACGGTAATAACTTATATAAAGGCTACAGGGTATAGCAGAAGACATGTGCTTTGGAGGCAGATGGATTTTGTTTTAAATTTTGGCCTTGGCTCTTCCATCTGTGTGATCTTGGACAATTCAGTTTTCTGAGTCTCAGTGTCCTCAAATCTAAAATAATAGGCTTACTTTATAGTTTTAAGGATTAAAGATAATAGCAATATAGAGTCTAGCACAATATCTGGCATATAGTAGTCATTCAAAAAATAAAAGCTTTCATTATTAAGGGCCCAGAGACAGAAGATAATGGGCATAACAGAAAGCAACATGCAGGTAAAGCAGAGGATGTGGTTGTAAAGGTAGGCAGGGGCCTATCTGTAGAGTGCCTAACCAATTTGCGGGGGAGTAAGGAACAAAGCAAGCCTGACTAGTTTGTTAGCTAAGAGCCCAGTTTGGAAGTGGAGTTCTATGGAGTTAATTTGAGGTAGTAAAGGTTTCAGTCAGAGGTGCAATTCAAGAGACTGCATTAGGGAAATCTGAGATAAAATGATGGGAAAATCAAGCACCAGCAGCCAATGCCAGAGATTAAATCCAAAGTAGCACGGGCAGGACTGGGAGCTTGAAGTGCGGCAGGGATGGGGTGTGACCATGAACACAACGGAAACAAGTAAGGAGCATCTAAGGTAGTTGCCTTGAAGATCCCTGAGTTACGTGCAGCTTCACTCTATTCGGGGTGTGGTGTGGTGTTAGGGTATCTCAGGATGCCGTAAAGATGTAAAGAAGCGAGGCAGACATCATAGGCTTTATGTTGTACACTGTTGGGGCTGGGGGAAGAGGGGTGCTAAGAGGGGTGTCAGATCGGGGATTCACCTTCTCAACTCCAGTGGCAGAGTGAAAGGTACAGTGAGGAAATTATTATAAAAGTCCAGGTAGGAGGTATGTGGGCCTGATACAAGGCCAAAGCGATGAGAACAGAAAGAAAGTTACACATGGACCCATTTCAGGGGAAATTTCTGACAGGATGTGGTGACTTACAGGATGTGGCAGATGAAGGAAAGAAAGGAGTGAATAACTACTAAGTTTTTGAACTGTACGATGAGGAAGACAGTGATGCCACTGAGCCGGGAACACAGAAAGAAGTGTAGGTGACGATGATGAGAAGAATCACAATTTGAGGAGCTTACAGCTGAGCATTCGGAGGCACCTGAAAGACGTGAATGTCACAACAGGGCCAGAGCTTCCATCACCCACCACCCAAACCTTAAAGCACTTCATTTCTTCTTTGACAATACCTGTGACTCAAGCTAAGGGGGCTTGGGGGCGGGGAGAGCATCAAAAATTTCATGAATTTCATAAAACTTATCCAGCACTTACCTTTACAGCTAATATTTTCCCACTTGGAACATGATGTGCTCTACGGAAAGAAAAAAAATAATACAATCACTTGGGATCACTAAACAACCTACCAAGTGCTTCAGGACATAAATGTAAATCTGAATACATCCTCAGCGAGGGGATATATGATACTTTCAAAGAACACTAATAACAGTAGTAATTTACATTTCTATTGAGCTTAATGGTTTACACAGTGACTCACTATGTAGTACCTTAAAATAACCCTCTGAGGTAATGCTGGTATTATTATACACTTTTTAGAGCCCAGAACTCTGAAGCATAGAGAAGTTAAGCAGTTCGCCCAATGGCACGAGTCAGTAAGAGGCAGAACTAGACATTAAACCCAAGTCTTCTGGCTCCAGATCCCTTACAACATACTGTCACTGTGTGTGCGTGGGTGTCTTCTACAGCTCTCTGCTAAGCACGGTACAGAGCCACATAAAATGGGAGGTTTCCCTTTTATCTCAGTTACATATACAGATAAACTACATCCCTACATTTCATCAAAATAATCTCAAAACACATGGCTTAAGATATAAATTCATGTACAAAGTCATAGAGTTACAAGGCTCAAGTATGAGGTTCATCTTTTCCTAAAGCTGGCATCTCTCGATATTTTTTTAAAAAGCTACAGAACAGAGGCAAGCTCAAATGATCAGATATAGTGAAATAATTACAATTTAAATCAAGCAATATGAATACATTCATTTATGAAAAAGAGTAAGAGAATAATGTTTGCAGAAATAAAATACCATTACATCTCATCAAGACCTTTTGTGTTGAAATGAAATGTGTATGCATGCACTGCAAGGAATGCACATTCTGACCAACTATCCAAAAACAATTTGCTTTATATAAAAATTTCAAAACAAACCAAATAACATAAACAAGCACTGTTATTACAAGTCCATATAGGTATAAAGAAACGAATTAGTTTGGAAGAACTAAAATCTTGCTCCAGAGAAGATTTTACATATTAGCCAAGATCCAACTGATCTTCCCCTCACCCAGTTAGTGTTAAGATGTAAGTGGGGTAGGGAAGATGTGAGGGAATGGAATTTAGCTTCTCAGGAATTCCCCATCCTTACATGCCAAGTTGCTAAATAAATTTACTGGGCTCCCAATTTTTACTGGGTAATGACCTAGTAGTAAACATTGTTCATTCCTTTTATTTTTTAATTGAGATATAACTGACATGTAATATTATATTAGTTTCAGGTGTACAACATAATGATTCAATATTTGAATATATTGTGAAATGATCACCACAATAAGTCTAGTTAACACCCATCACCACACAGTTACAAAAATTGCTTATTTCATAAAACAAAAACAAAACATATATTCCACTATTATCAAAATAAAAACATCATTTTCTGTTGTTTTGGCATAAATATTCATGTGGTTGCTCTGAAAATTTTTAACAGCTTTATTGAGGTATAATTATATATGGTAAAATTCACTTGTTTAAGTGTACACTTCAAGATTTTTAGAAAATTTACAGAGTTGTGCAATCATTGACAAGTGTTTTTAAAGTGACTGACTTATAGAAATCATTCAGTTATTAAGAACCTACAAGTATTTGTAACTTTTCACATATAAAATGTTATAAATTCAGGTATGACTAAGAAAAAACATATATATCAACATTAATGTATATATCCATACATAGGACTGTTATAAAAAATTCATTCTGCTTCTCCTACTTGAGTGGACAAAGGTCAAGCCAATTATGGAAGGTAAACTTAGCCTTTATTTTATCAATTAATTGTAGAGAAATTCAGGTATATCTCATTTAAAGGAAAGGCAAGCTTATAAAAATCAGCAATTGTTCACTTTACCAAAGAGTACTTTAATCTGTATAAGTGTCTAAAGACTTTCTCTAAACACCAACCTCCCCAATATATATAAATACTATTAAATTATAAAACTTAAATTATTTAAAAATTTTTGTACCTGTATAAAGTGATACACATTTTTAAAGTGGAACCCTTATATTATACTGGTTTTACAACAAATTACCAGTTACTTTATTACCTATGCTAACATCAGACTTTTAAAATGTGAAACTACATGTCATGATTTGATTCATGATATATCTGAACTCATGTAATAAATTAATATATAAAAACTTACATTGTATTTTTTCTCAGTGCATGACAGAGAAGTTTGTTGGACTCAGCCAATTTGAAGTATGACTTGAAGGAATTTAGTAACTTTATTCCAGGTAATATAATATGTAACATTTAATAATGACATATTATTTTTCCTCTTGAATTGTCATGGTCTCTTCCAATTTCAACATTTTAAAATACTAGATATTAGAATCACTAACTGAAGGCTGAAACGTAAAGATAAATAGTTGAATGCATACACAAGGATCCAGAAGTTGTAAAAAGAACAGTGATGTTACACTGGACAATGAGCAACACCCGGACGTTTTAGACCAACAGGAGGGACAGGGCAACGATTATAGCAAATAACCTAGTACATATACCATACTGGACACTTCGGCAACTTAATTAGCTTGTCAAGAAAGCTGATCTCTTTTCCAAAAGAAGGGTCTCCTATTTCCACGTGAATTAAAAGCGGAGGCTTGATGATTTAATTATGATGCATGCTAATTCATCCGTGGAAGTTTGGGTTCGATTTCGAGCAATAAAGATGCTGTGTGGTTTGGTTTACAGTGCAATGAGAGTACCAATTTAACACTTAATCATCAATGAGAAGTGGATGACAAAAGCAGTGCCAGGTATGAGTCCAGTGTGTCCCTTAACTTTGCAAATGGCATTCTACCCAGAGAAAAGGAATTTGTTTATTTTCAGTGGATACTGCATCTCAATTGCTTTGACCTCAACTGCCTTAATCTTCCTCAACACTGTAAAGTGATTAATGAAGTTTGAATGGAGGCTCTGGTTACACCAAAAGACAACTATACACCTCTGCATTGTTTTAATTAACTGCTAACACTTCAAATTAGTTTGTTGCCACAGTAATTACCTGTTCCAATGAGTGCATGGAGGTAGTATTTTTATAAGTTATTTTTAGTGCTGAGTCCTTGAGCATTCCATTCTGTTCATGACCAGCACAGAGCTTCTGGGAAGAATCCCAGCCCTTAAAATTGAGCACACAATATAGGATTTAGGATTGTAAAAGCTTTAGGATTGTAAAAGCTAAGTAGCCTGGTATAAACTTTTTGAGTTTTTAAAATAACAAGGAGACCAGCAAAAGAGAACATCTATACTTTCCACACTTTCTTATTTTCTTTTTCTACTTGGAACCATAGGTTCTATGTGACTGGACAAAAAAGCTGGTACCAACCTTTAACTTTGGTAGAGTACAAATTCAGATAATGTATTGAGCAAATACGTAACATAAAGAACTGTCTTATCTAATCCCTTCCTTTTGCAGTAGAAACATCTAAAAGCCAGGTTAAAAAACTTGTCCAAGCTTACACAGTTAGTCAATGGCAAAGACAAGACTGGAACTGAGGCAGAACATACATATTCTAGGACCTAAAAAAGTATGTGGTAATGTTTAAGTGTTCTTAACTGCATTCTAGAACAGGGGAACTCATAATTCAAAACTTACAAAGGTGCTGACCTATTTCAATCAGGCTAAGACCATCACACTGAATCTTTCCAAGCAAGGAATCTTCTGCAATTACTGCCAATCTACCAGGGGAGGCAAAAGAGTGAGGGTTGTAATCTCTAAGTCACTGCCTGGGTTCTGATGCTAGCTCTGACACTTCTTCATGTGAACCTGGCCTGTTATTAAACCTCACCTTGTCTCAAGTGCCTCAAGTCTGAAAAGGGGAAATCAGTCCCTACGTTATAAACTTGTGAGGTTCAGTGAGATAAGGAAAGCACGTAGGACAGGGCCTGGCACGTAGTAAGCGGGCATTACATGTTAGCTAGACAGTTTTCAGGGTAGCTGGGTTTTTAAAAACCCACTAAAACAGGCTGAAAGGCAAGAGTTATCTCTGTGCTTTAAGACTCAGGCTATGTGCTCTACAAACGAAGGTTAATAAAGCTTTAACAATGAAGACTGGCAAAAAGCTGCAATATAGCACTTACTGTTAAGAAAAGCAAGTTACATCATGGTGAACCAACTTTGAAAACAAAGAATTAGTCATCTGAAATGCTATGGCTATACCATGATTCAAATTCTAAAATTTCTTACCATGCTTATCTCCTGACCACTAATTAACTTAATTACACTCAGACAGGTGTGATAAGTGCCACATTCCAGGTATTCATCTTAGCAGAAACACCATTGGACAGTAACAGTCGCTAAATGAGAAGCCCAATTTTTTATTCTCCTTGGATTAATAGGAAAATATAAGCTACCTTAAAAAATCCACACAACTTCCTTTAATATACACCCTCATAGACTATAACATTTTGAGGCCTCTCCTAGTCTTCAGACTTTAGTATCTCTGTTATAACCCCCAGCACACTGCAGAAAAATTGTTTATATGTCTGTCTTCCATACTGGGCAGGGACACTACCGTGTCTTAATCACCTTTGCATTCTTTATGCTTTGCACAAGTCCTGGCCCATGATATAGGTACTCCAAACTTAATAGATGTTTGACAAATGATTATTACTTCTGCATGAAAAAAATTTATGTAATTGTTGAATAAAGCAGAAATGTATTTAATTAATTAATGCATTTAATTAATTGAATGCATGTAGACATTCTACATGCATTTAATTGATTAATTAATTCCATAATCTTATGAGTAGGAGCAGGAGTTATTCTTCCCTAGCTTTACTGTGATATAATTGACATACAACATGAGTAGAAGTTATTATCATCCCCATTTTATGGGTAGATTTCTAAGCACTGAATCAAAAGTCCTTACAAGGATTTCATGATCTGGCCCTTGATTACCTCACTAATTTCTGCTTCTGCCAATCTCCCTTATCCACAATACTCACTCTGCTCCACCAAACATCTTTCTGCCTCAGGCCCTTTGCACCTACACTCAGCCTGGACCACTCTTCCTCCAATATCCACTTGGCTTGCTCTATCACTTCCTTCAGGTTCAATGTTACTTCTTTGACTATCTTACATAAAACAGCCCATTTTCTCTTTCTTTATTTTTTATAGAATTCATCAACACCCTACACAATTTATTTATTGTTTGTCTCATACCACCAGAAAGCAAGCACTGTGAAAACAGGGACATTTTTTGTTGTTGTTCACTACTGTACCTCCAGTGCCTAACACTGCTGGGCACATTTTATAAACATTTGTTGAATGAATGAATAAATTTCCTGAACTGCTATAGGTCTTTTTATTTTTTTTATGACAGTTTTGTTTTTCTAGGAAATTGTCCATTTTCTGTTTTCAAATTTATTGTCGTAAAGTTATTCATTATACCCTCTTATTTTTAAAGTCTCTGCTCTGCCTAGAATTATGTCTCCTTTTTAAATTCTAATTGTATTATTTGTGTCTTCTCTCTGTTATACTTGAGCAATTTTTCCAAAATCCCACTGTTGGTTTTCTTGAATTATTAATATTTCTTGAATTTTAATTTCATTAATTGTTTTCTTTAGTATTCCTTTCCTTCCACTTTCTTTGGGTTTAACCCCTTCCCTTTAAAAAAAATTATTGATTTAGATGTTAAACCTATTTATATCCAATTTTTTTCTGACATATATACAAAAAACTATCCTTTAAGTAAGACTTGGACTGCAGCTCATGAGTTTTCATATATGATATTTCTTTACTGTTCAGTTGTAAATATTTTTATCCCATTATGATGTGTTACATGACCAATAAATTATTCAGATGTGTGCATTTTAATTTCCGAATGAATGAGAGGGTTAACATTATTATTAATTTCTAAACTAATTGTATAGTCAGAAAAAGTGACCTGTATGTTACAAATTTAATTGAGACTTGCTTTGTGTCCTAGTACATAATCAGTTCTTAAATAAGTTTTCTGTACCTGAAAATAATGCATATCCTCAACATGACTGATAAAGAGTGCTCTATGATCATGTGATCAATTTGTTCACTATGATGCTAAAAATCTTCTATATCTTTAGTTACTTTTGGTCAGATTGATCTTTTGATTACTGAGACACATTCTACCACTATAACTGTGGATTTATCAAATTTTCCTTGTAATTCTGTCAAGTTTTTTGCTTTACATATTTTAAGGTTATGTTATTAGTTATATACAAGCTTAGGACTATTATGTATTCACAGTCTTTTTCTTCTGTCATCATATAGTAGTCCTTTCTATCTTCATCCCTAAAAAAACCCCCCAAAACAAAAAAACACAAAACTTTCTGCCTTAAAGTCTGCTTTGTCTTATGTTAATATAACCACAATAGCTTTCTACTGATTAGTTTTTACCTGGTATCTTTTCCCCAACCTTTTCCTTTCAACCTTTCTCTGTCTTTACGTTTTAGGAATACATTCTAAAATAGTCAAAAATAGTAGATAGCTGTATTTTTTAAAGTTTCACTTGACCAATCTACTAACTGGCAACATCAGTTGACATATTTAATATACTTATTAATACATATAGATTTATTTCTACCACCTTATTCATTTACTTTACACCTCTCTCCCTCTACTATATTGGATTATCCCCCCTTAATTCCCTCTATTTGTTTCAAAGTTATACATTCCATTCATTATCTTTCAGTTGTTACCCATACGTTTTTAAATCATATCTGACTTAACAAAATATAAAGTTAATTGCTATCCCTATTCTTCTCTCAAACAATATAAAAATCTTAGAGTGCTATAATTCCAATCAGCTCTTCTCATCTTGTATTATTTTGTCCAGTCTTTTTGTGTGACTTCATTTTGAAGTCCCTAAATTAATCACTACAACTGTTGTTTTGTAGTCACATTTATCTAAATAGTCACCATTCTTTCTTTCATTTTATTCCTTCCTGGATTCAATTGGATTCAGTTTCTTTCTACCTAAAGCATTGCCCTCAGTTATAAACTAACTCTCCCTCTTTCCCTATAAAACTATCTTTTTCTCACTCCCTCTGTCTATACATATAGACACATATATTCTTTTATATTAATTTCTGAAGATGTATTTATTTTGCCCTCACTCTTGAATGATAGTTTAACTGAGACAATCATTTCCTTTTCATCTTTTGAGGATACCATTGTCTTTCAGCTTTCATTCCTATTGTTGTAAGTCTGCTGTCCTCAATTTGCTGGCCAATAAATGCCACTGAAGGTTCTTGGACAGAAAAGTGATATGATCAAAATCCTTATTCTGGCTGCATATTACCACAATACTACTAGAAATGAGGAGAAACTAGAGAGAGCAAGGGGTACTTAGAAAGCTGTTACAGTAGTCTACATAAGAGGTGGTGATATGAACCTACATAGTATTCACAGATATGGAAAAGGGGGAAATAGATACAAAAGATTTTGGCCAGAGATAATTTATGAAACATGGGGATTAGGAAGCTGAATCTAAAATTTCAAGCTAAGATCATAGGAGAATTATAGTGTTTATTAACAGAAATAGAAGAATCTTACCTAGTTAGCCTTAGACTACATAATCCTGCACTTTTAAGCTCCATGAGGGCAGAGATCACATCCACTTCATTCAACAATGTGTATAAAGCATCTAGAACAATACTTAGCACACAGTAGATACTCAGATATTTAGGAGTTAATAAATAAATGGGGCAGTCAGGAGAGAGGAGAAAGAAAAAAGGAAACAAGAGGAACTAACAATTCCTGAGAGTCCACAGAATTATTCTAATCTCTGTATGATGTATGTAACATAAGCCACATTTCACAGATAATAATAGAAACAGACTCAGGGATATTAAGGTAATAAGAATTCATGAATGGCAGATACAGCATTCAAATCCGGGTCTATTTCACTTCAACGCTTGCGTTCTTTCCAGTATAGACAGGGTATACACAAGGAATCATTTGAAATATGTTTACTTCAGAATATTGTGAACGTTGAAGGTGAAATTCAGAAAAAGAACGCATTAAAATTCCACCTACCATATTCCCTACCCTGTGGTTTATGTGGCTGAATTTCCATCGGCATCAACTACTCTGATGCTTTATATGTCACATGTTGCTGTTATTATTATTTTTCTTTAAAACTGTTATGTAACGTCACTAGTGTGTGCTTTAACTATACTGTAAACTCTAATTACCAAACTATATTGCAAATTCTTAATATAGGGTCTGTGTCTTATCCTATTTTATAGTAAGTTTCAAGGTCAGAGTCAAGGTTCATTCTCTTCATTGCTGTGTCCCCAACTTCTACCATGGTATATGACATACTCTCCTCTTAGTTTATGTATTTAATAAATAATGCATGTCTCCAACTGCCAAGCACTATGGGGGGTACTGCGGCTGGAGTAGAGAACAAACCAGACAAGGTTCCTGCTTTCCTGGAGCTTACTGATGGGGAAAGAATGACAATAATCAAATAAATATAAAATATGTCAGGTAGTAGAAGTGCAACAAAAAAGACTGAAGGTAGGGATATAGAGAGTGATCAAGATTAGGGGCATTTTTTTTAATATTATGAGTGGGAGGAGTTAGGGAATGCCCCTTTCATTAGGTTATATTTGAGCAGTAAAGGAGCATACCCTTTAAAGAGCTGGAAAAAGAGGACTTCGGGCAGAGGAAATGTTAAATTCAAAGGCTCTAAGGTGCAAGTGTGTGTTTGACATGTGCGTGGAAGTGGAATAAGCAAGAGGGCTAGTTGTGGGAGACAAGGTCAGAAAGGTAATGGAAAGACAGACTGTGTAATACCATTTAGGCCATGGTGGGGACTTTGGCTATCATTTTGAATGATACAAAAAGCCATAGGGTCAGGGGGAGAGCTTATATTTTAGAAAGATCATCTTGGCTATCGGGTGGAGAGAACTCCTTGTAGGAAAGCAAGGACAGAAACTAGGAGACTAGTTGGGAGGCTACTGCAATAATCCTAGCAAGAGATAACAGAGGCTTAGAATATAGTGGTAAGTCAGAGGTGGTCAGCTTGTTGAAATAGTTTTGAGGAAAAGCCAACAAGATTTGTGGGTCAATACGACGGATGGTCTGAGAGAAAAAGAAGGAAGAAGAATGACTGGAAAGTTTTTGTCATGAGCAACTTGTAGAACAGAGTTTCCATTTACAGATTAGAAAAACTGTAGAAGGAACAGGTTTCAGAGGAAACCAGGAGTTCAGGTTTGGGTAACTGTGAAATGCCTAAAAGACATTCAACTGGTAATTAGATATGAGTCGGAAGTTCAGGACAGAGGACAGGACTGGAGATATACATTTGGGCTTCATCAGCATATAGATGATATACAAAGCCATGGAACTACAAAATCTCACTTAGGAATTAAATTAAATAGAGACGAGGTCTGAGGACTGAACCCGAACCACTCCAAATCCAGAAGTCAGGAAGATGAGAAGAAACGAGTAAAGGAGACGAGAAGGTACAGAAAGTAAGCCAGCAACAGAACCCAGAGAACAGTGCCCCTGAGGCCCTAAATGTTGGTGTTGCATCTCTCATACTGCCAAGTGCAGTACCTTGCCCAAAAGAACATGTGACTGATTTCAAAAGCAATATCTGGGGACAAATGCAATTAATCTTATTATTTTCTATTTGAAATTTTAAAGATGGGTCTAGTACAATACACACAAGGCTAGAGGTGTCCCTACCTTCATCTAAACCCTAATGAGAAGTTATTAAAAGATACATCAGTCCAAAAAATAAACTGAATTCCTGTAAGAATCTTTAAAAGTGAGTAAGGAAAAGAAAAATTTGAAAACAAAATGTTAAAAAGTCCTACATTCACACGGGACATAAGGGAGAAGCAACCTGTGTTCACATTCTAACATCTGGATCCCCACACAAATTTATGTCATGCATAAGATCAACTGCATCTGTATTTTACAATGTTTACTGAAATTATTTATGCTTAGAATCTCAAATTCTAGGAGAACCTAAAAAATATGAATCAGCCCAGCTGACTCCTGTTCACAAAATAAATAACCTAGAGCTGATCATATATTTTCTGATAAAGCTTGTACAATCTCACATAATTAAAGTAGGCATCTAATTTCTACCGTGCTATTCTGCATATTAACTTCTGAATACATTCTAATCAAATTATTTTCAATTATGAGGAGAAAGAATTTATAATAGGGAATATCTATGCTTCTCTAGTGATTGTGATAATTTAAGAATGGGGGGCTGACCTATGACCCGACTGTAAATATTTCACACTTCAGTGTAACTGATAATATGATATGTGATAAATGTCAATTTGTTAGTAAAATGGTTACCAAAATGAGAAGGGAAATACGACCCCCCCTCACACTTTTTTGCCTCTTGGAGCAAGGATCTCAAGAGTAATTGCATGTATGACGACTTTTAATCATGACTGCAAAATAAGAACACTGAAATAACAGCATTGCCATTGCCCTGTGAAGGGGGCAGGGCAATTCTTTCATACACCATGTGGAATAAATGCCACTGACTTAAGTTCCACTTCTCACATAGCATACTTTATAAAAGGTTAGTGAAAAGAGGGACACAATTACTCTGTGAATTATTTATAGAGCACTATCAATTGCTGGAAGTTCTCCAAATGGATGGGAAACCTAACAAAACAATCCAGTCACTAAAATGGAGAAAGCAATAGTTAAGATTTGGCTTAAGAAATACATATATACACAAATAAAACAAAAATCTTTTGTTATTTTGTGAGATTTCTTAAAAACCCTGGATGTTATCTTTTAATGCAATGACATGCTTTCAGTAACCAAATGTAAACTAGCTGTGGTTTTGAAAATGAAAATTTTGTTTTATTGCTTGATCTTTTTAGAGATTTGTTCTCTTGGTAGGTTTCTTTGCGGGACGATTTTACCAATATGTCACATACTAAAATAGCCATCCACAGAAAAAAATTCAAATCGTTTGAGGGAAATCAACACTGACAGTTGTTGCCTTCCATAATAGATAAACACATTAGCCAGGCTCTAGCTGTTAAAATAGGAAATCCAAAGTAAACAGCAGTTATAAAAAGCTTTTACATAAACTGTACTCATTCAAATAGCAGTCTATGCCAACCTTCCTTCTGTCTAAAAACCCATTACCGATGCTGACTACTGACTGTAAAATAATTTATGGTTAAGCAACAGGGCCCCGTAGACTGTTTAAGTATCAAATCAAACATGTCATTAGGTCACAGATATTAACAACTCTTTCAAGATGCTGATCATACGTAGGGCTCACAAATCAACCTGATGTATAATACGGGGAACTTGGGAGGGTTAGAAAGAGTTTTCTAATCAGAGAAAAGCTACCATAACTCTACACCTTATGATTTCTTCTTCTTTCTATTTACTCTGGTTATACGCTCCTTTTTACTCCCACACCTGCCTCAAAGTTAACATGGCCATCACTGCCTCCATATTTCTTCCGTAAGTTGATACGGCCTGATTCAAGCCTTTAACATCAACTAATGTCTTTTAATATATGGCCTAAGTATCTCTGAGATCAAGGAAGCTACAGTCATAGTGATCTCTTGATCAAAGCTTCTGAAAGAATGTAATGGGCAAAACAGAGAGGCAAGAGAAAGCCTAACGATGAAAATGAAAAAAATAAGGCAATACATGTGGGGGAGAAACAGGAGTATCGTGAGGAATAACTAGCTAGGAAACTTCTCTCCTGAAATGGCTTGACTACAATATCATCTCTGCTCACAGTTTCTTGGTGGAAAGCTAACAATAAATCACCTTCCAAAATCAGATACAAAAAAGGCTATTTCAGAAAACCCCCTTCTACTAGTAATTAACATTTGATTATGCTTTGTGGTTTATAAAAAGTTTTTTATATAAGGAAGCTATTTAATTTGCACAAAAAATTTTAAGGTAGATATTCTTATTATCCCCACTTTATAGATAAGGAAACCAGGGCTTGGTGAGGTTAACAACTGCTTCAAGATTCTTATCTCCTAAGCTCTGGAGTGGGATGTGGATTCAAGTCCTCTGAAGCCAAATCCAATGCATGTCCCAACAACCCTGTGTTATCATAAACTGATTGTTTCTAGATCCTCTAATTCCAGTTGTCTGCAAGGTTCTCTGGATATGGTCGTGCTGGTTTTTAAAAAGCAATAGGGAAAATCGATTGAATGACTCACTTTTCAGAGTTGCATTAACTTTTTCAGGCCACTGGGATACAATTTACTAAATTACCTCTCCTAGAACACTAAATAGTACCCTAGTGGGTCAAAGAGTAAATGCACCTCTGAGAAGTGAGCCATTTATCCCCTTCTTCCCTGTAGTACCAGATGTAATATGTCCCCTATGACAGAAATATTAACCCATTTCCATTAAAAACTCAAGAAATTGTCCCACACTAGAGAAAACGAGTATGGGGAAGCGTCCCTGGGAGAGGAAAACAAAACAAACAAACAAAACTCTCTTCTATAATCCTGCCCACAATACTGGTGAAAAGTCATCATGTACTTATATGAAAATATTGGGTTCTCATTCACTGGAAGTTGATTTTAATCAAGACCTTAAAACAGGATAAAAAAATACAAATTCAAAAGCTGATGGTTTTCAGCAGGGAGATGCACAGGACATCATGATGGCTGTACTGCAGTATTTAAAAAATAAAGCTCAAGCATTCATCTTGCTTATGTAATAAGATATATATCACAAACAGCTGTTCTTTCACACATCTCACTATACTAGAGGTTATCCCTTTGATGGAAAAAAATTCTCTTGGCTAGCAAGTAAGCACATTATTACTTTTAACCTCTATAAAGGGCAAAAGCCTCTGAATACATTTCTGAATTGCCACAGGAATAGCTATTGAGTGATTTAACAGTTGCCAGATACCTTAATAAAGCCAAACTTTAAGTTTTCAGCACTGTTAGTCCCTTACTCTTCTGGAAGACGGCTATGCAACAAACATAAGACAACTTTAATTTAAGAATCATCCAGCTTCTAATTAAACTGCCATAGGCAGCTGGTTGGATAAGTTTTAATCAGTTTCAATCACCTATTGATTGGTATACTGAAGCCTAAAAAATTAAAAGTAAAAGATGATTGGGGAATTGTCCCATCTCTGAACAACAGTAGAGGCCTCTGTAAATAACTCCTCTTTTAACCATCAGCTAAATGAACACTTCAATACTGCAGTACAAAGTCTTCTGCAAAATTACTTTAACTAACAAGCAGAAATTTATCAGCTTCAGCCAAAATCAATGCTGAAATCAATTTGAACACTGGTTGTGTCTAAAGGGGCTCATTGGCAATTTAGGGAAATTACACCATGTAAATGCCTGTGCTTTAATTGAACAGTTTCATCAACTAGGCTGTGATTGCTGTCCATTCATTTATTTACTTTCACTGCAGCTACCAATTCTGCAAAGGAATGGCTTTTGTCAGGCTGGAGAGAGGCACTTTATCTTCATTTTGTGCACTTTTGTGTATAACAGACTTCATGAAACTGGCGTATCAGGACTAGGGTCAAAACAAACCAGGAGGAACTTTTTCCTTTACCATAAAAACTGAACGACACTCAAACTACCATCATACCTTCCACCATCCAGGGACAGTCATCTTTAAGCTCAGTAAAAAGGAAAAATCTGTGCCTCTGTGTTTTGGACAACAGAAGAAAGTATTTGGATTCTAAACTCAATTCCACCATGGTCTTCTTCTTGAGATACCTGTAGTGTTAATCAGTTAATTCAAAGATTACAAATTCCAGGGAAGGAGAGAAGAAAGAAGACAGCTGTTTTTTCATATGGGTCATCTGTAAGGTACACGTGCCTGATGCAAAAAATAAAAATACAAAATGCAACTGTAGTATATTTGCTAGAAAATGCCATCAGAAATTCTTAGGCTTGCACATAGTTTGCTTACCTTAGCTCCTCACAGAATCAAAATGTAATTATTTACTAGTAAGGGCACTGGGAAAGGACCAAGAAATACGAAAGCATGAGTTTCCGTGGTGGTTCTATCCCTTGTCTTGCTTTGACTCCTCAGGGAAATCCCTTAATTTTGGTGTTTCAGTTTCATCATAGGTCAAATGAGGATGGTGATACCTACTCTACCCAACTATATTCCAACGCTGCTGGGGATAACCCTTGGCATGCTATGGTGGCCCAGGTTGGAAACACAAACGCAGCCATATGATTCTGAGCAACCCTTGCATCTTGGGTGTATGAAGGAAGGGTCTTAAAACATTTTGCTAGGCTTCCAGGGAAGCAGGGAAACTTCTCATTTGCCTCTTCAGTCAGTTACCCCACTGTACTCTGCAACACTCACTAAGAAGTACCTTTAAAAAAAAGTTAAAAGGAAGAAGAAACAAATGGTGTCCAGAAACTTAACTGAGTACACGTGTGTGTGGTAAAAATTCACTCTGTAAGTTTATCCCATGTACCATTTTCTCTACCACTATAAAGTTTCATTGGCTATATTTTTTGTTGCTGAGACAATGTAAAAATATATTTTATTCATAGTTTTTAGATAACTTTTCAGAAAACTTAATTACGGTTTAATCAGAGCTTTATGTTTACTGACTAAGTATATTGTTACATTTTGCTGTTATAGTTAGCAGTCGTAATAGAATCAGTATGTTTGAGAACATTATACAATACATATTTTCCAAATACACTAAGCTTGTTAAAATGCTATATTGATTGTGCCCTAAAGCAAGTTCTAATTTTGTCTGAACGTTTTTCATTTCATTATTTGAATTCACAAAACAAAAACCACGAACTCTGCTTTGAGCAATAATATTGTACATTCTTTTTCTTTCTTTCTTTTATAATACTGACTAGGAAAAGTATGGAAATTTTAGGGTCAAGAGGATAACATAATACAAAGTCACACTTAAAAATCAAAGTAATGTTTAAAAAAACTTGATGCCTAATACCCAGAGCCCACGTCGCTATTGCTATTTCCCCCTCTAATTTAGTAACCTGCTCCTCCAATTCAGTTTTATTTCACAAATCAGAACCTAAACTTATTTCACTCCAGTAAGGCAGCAATTTAACAGGAACATGGTCTCTTATATCAAGGTAACCAACGACAGAGCAATGAAAAAAAATTGTGGCAGAAAGTTATACACAGTAAATGCCTTTTGGACTTTCCAGTGAATTATTTTCCAAAAAAAGCAATTTAAGTAAATACCCTAGATGCTATGGTATACAAATATTTGCTTGTGCTATATGCCAACCAAGAGCCTATAATTTTCTAACACATCAGATACTGTAAAATAGCTAAAAAAAAATTAATGTGTCTTATAAATCAAGAAATGCACCACCTCCACTAGCACAACCATACAATTAATCTAGGGATTCAATTATTAAATTCAAAGCTTTTGATAAGTAAAGACCCAAAGGATAGACCAAATAACAAGTTATGTTGCAATAATTCTGTCAGCCAAGTAATGGTTGCTTTAACATCTACTAAAAAGCCTCTAAAATTAACAACTAGAGGTGGTGCATCACTGACTTTCAGGATTATATATTAATTTATATCTCACATCCAAAAATAATTTGGGTTAAAAATTAGGAAACTTAAGAGTGTGAATGGCAAACAGGAAAACCCTGGCTTGAGAAGTAGGCCCAAGTACTGACCTAGGTGTCAAAACAAATTAAAGGTGCACAACTCGATGTTTTGATACTGAGTTTTAGTCTTTTTTTAAAAATCATTTTATTTTATTTTTATTTATTTATTTTTGGTTGCATTGGGTCTTTGTTGATGTGCGCAGGCTTCCTCTAGTTACGGCGAGCGGGGGGCTACTCATCACTGCGGTGCGTGGGCTTCTCACTGCAGCGGCCTCTCCCGTTGAGGAACATGGGCTCTAGGTGCACGGGCTTCAGTAGTTGTGGCACACTGGCTCAGTAGTTGTGGCTCACAGGCTCCAGAGTGCAGGCTCAGTAGTTGTGGCACACAGGCTTAGCTGCTCTGTGGTATGTGGGATCTTCCCGGACCAGGGCTCGAACCCGTGTCCCCTGAATTGGCAGGCGGATTCTTAACCACTGCGCCACCAGGGAAGCCCCCACAGGCGGATTCTTAACCATTGCACCACCAGGGAAGTCACCTGAGTTCTAGTCTTGATTTGACCATGGGCATGCCACTTAACCCTTCCAAGCTTTTTTTTTTTAATTTTGGCCGTGCTGCGCGTCTTGCGGGATCTTAGTTCCCTGTCCAGGGATTGAACCCGGGGCCCTGGGAAGTGAAAGCGTGGAGTCCTAACCATGGACCGCCAGGGAATCCCCCAAGCTTTATTTTTCTCACTGGTAAAAAGAGGGTAAGCATACTGACCATGCCTTCTTGGCAGGGATTTAGCAAGGTCTCAAAAATCCTACATGATCAGGCCCCTGCCCATCTCTCCACTCTCCCCTGAGCTCGCTCCAATCACACTCCTAGACACAACACCTTCACACCCATCTCAGGGCATTTGCCAGAGCAGTTCCCTCTGCCTGGAAGGTTCTCCTCCCAGATTCTCCCATGACCGGCTCCTTCCTGTCCTTCAGGTCTCAGCTCAAATAGCCCCTCCTCAGACAAGCCTTGCTGAGCACCTATTTTACATTCTATACAGCACTTGCAAGGTCTGATATCATCTTACTTCAGTATTCATTTTCTCGATTACTGTCTGTCTGCCCCCCTAGCACGAGCTCCAGGAGTACCAGGAACTTGTCAGTCTTGTTCACTACTGGATGGCCTTGGTACAGAGTGACTCTTGTTCAATGAATATACAATAAGACAAAATTTAAAAGAACAAAACCAAGTGATACCTGACACTAAGATTTTTATGGTAGCTGAATGCTGAATTTCATTCTGGAATTTCAGACTCAGGAGTAACCTTTGCACTTATTTCATGTCCAGTCTAAGTGGGAATTGTTTTCTCAGCGATTCTGAACACTAAGCCATATCGTTCTGCTTAAGGTAGAAGCCAGAGCCACCCAGCAATGCACAACACTTTGTGTCCATCCTTAGGTTGTGAAGACTCTGCCTCTGCAGGTTAATTCCTAAAACACTAAGTACCTACAGTAGGTAAGGGGTAGTGCTAGGCCCTGGGAGGATACCCACTCAGATGACCTCTAGGCAGGACAGTCCAGTGGGAAGAACAGCAGGAAGAGTACATGGTTCACTCTAACCAAAGGCAGACTGTCACAGAGACATTCAAGACAAGCAGGGACTTCCCTGGTGGTGCAGTGGTTAAGAATCCGCCTGCCAACTCAGGGGACATGGGTTCGAGCCCTGGTCCTGGAAGATCCCACATGCTGCAGAGCAACTAAGCCCATGTGCCACAACTACTGAGCCAGGGCTCTAGAGCCCGCGAGCCACAACTACTGAAGCCCATGCGCCTAGAGCCCGTGCTCCGCTACAAGAGAAACCACTGCAGTGAGAAGCCTGCACACCGAAATGAAGAGTAGCCCCCACTCGTTGCAACTGGAGAAAGCCCGCGCACAGCAATGAAGACCCAGTGCAGCCAAAAACAGATTAAAAAAAAAAGACGAGCAATTTGAGGTGGGCCTTCAGAAGAACACAAAGCAAACCTGTTCCTCTGTCTACACGAATGCCCTTCAGACTTTTTTATGTCAACTGTCATGGGACCCCTTAATTTTCTCTTCTTCAGATAAAAGTCAGCCAATTCCTCTGACCACTTCTCAACTTAAATAACAGTTCCTCCATGAGGCCCTTCCTGTTACCTCCTGAGGAAGGAGCTAAAAGTCGTCACTCCTTCCTTGGCCCCCCAGGGGCTGTGTGCCA
Source organism: Eschrichtius robustus (assembly GCF_028021215.1). Lineage (NCBI taxonomy): Eukaryota > Metazoa > Chordata > Mammalia > Artiodactyla > Eschrichtiidae > Eschrichtius > Eschrichtius robustus. The sequence continues at coordinate 128,702,886 of NC_090824.1, read as the reverse complement.
CACAGACAGACACACAGCCTAGACTGTGAGGCCCCGTACTTACCTGTGGACACAGAGCTTCTCCCTCTATCTGGACACAGCTCCAGTGAGAGCCTGGCTGTCCCCAACAGCTGACACAGTGCCCTCCACACAGCACACGCTCAGAACACGCCCCACTAATGAATGAAGGAGGATTAGACAGGCAAATTCCCCAGACCCCTTGCTATTCTCTCCATGCTCCTCTGAGTGGTCTCTGAACTGTCCACATCTCTCTGTAAACGCAGTACCCAGAACTAGAGACAAAAATCCAAAAGCGGCACCCTGCAAGAAGAAGTCAAACCCAAATGAGATACCCTCCTAATGCAGCCAAGAGAACAGATTTCAGTGGAAACTAGATCTCTTCCACCCTATAAAAATAGAAGTGTGCTAATGCTTATCCGATCACAAAGACTTCTGCTGGGGACTTAAATTTCTTTATAAAGAAAGCACTTTTATTAAAATAAAATATTAGAAAGAAGTCTTGCTGCTTCAAAACTATTTTTCCCTGAAAGGAGATAGGGTTGAAATACTTAGATTCAGCAAATTCTTACTTGAAATATTACCATAATGTATTGATTTTTACCAGACTCAATTGACTGAAAAGTTGTTTGTGTAGCAATATTGGCCAAACCAATATACTAGAACAATTTTGTTACCCATAGTAATCAAGTGCATTTCTGAAGTATAATTATACTGTCATAAAAATAAAACCAAGATACCCTTTTCCAAGCAATAAAACAATAGGGGCTATAAAACAGGAAGAAGAAAAGGCTAAATAAATGAGATTTTTTAAAATGAAATTTAGTGTCTTTCAAAAACACCGCTGCCTCCTCTTCCTTCCCTTAAGCCAAGGTTAGCAGAAAATGATCAATACTTCAATCTCAATAAACTATTTCAATAATAGTTAATTCGGGTGGAAACAGAGTCTGAAAATCTCTGCTCAGCGACCTGTGACATCCTGTCATGTTGGCTGGAGGCCAATAATCCATCATTGCCATAATGGATATGAGCATGTGTGAAGTTATGGGAACATGGAGATGGGGCAGCAAAGGTGGGAAAGGTGTAGAGAATCAGGAGCTCAGGTTCATTCTTCAGATTCTAATCAATACAATACACATCATTGTATGAAACAAACCTATAACGGTGAATGCTGAGAGAGGGAGAGAGGGAAGCATACATAATTAATTTTATTTGACAAATACTCATTGATTTTCTCAAAATATTAATATCCTTGCTTGTCACATGATACTATAACACAATCCAGCTATATACAAGTTATTTAATTTTACATTAAGATGATATCTTGTTTGCTTGTTTAAAATATGATCTTGGCTGCAAGGAAAAGGCACTTCATTTGATTGGAAATTTAAAGTTAAAATAAATCAAACAATCACCCTAGCTCTTGGGTCAATATCAAAACCATTTAAAAACTACTCTTAATTTACAAGATGCACTTCAGGGAAAAAACATAAAGGAGTGGGGTCACTGATACAGTTGTCAGAGAAGCTGGGGTTAGGCCTACGGCTGTTTTGGTTTGGCACCTTCAGGTTGTTTGGTGAAAAGGGAAGTGAGAGTTTTTCTGGGTATTATGTGGTTCCCAATATTTTCATCAGGGAATCTCTTTGTTATGCTTTCCCCTCAGGGATCCTATGTTTTAAAATATTTTGTTTACTAAACAGCATTTAATTAGACAACAATTCATGTATTTTCTCATTTTCTATAACTGACCACCACAGCTTCTAATTTTCATGAAATAAATCACATTAAGTGTAATGAGCTGATATAATTCCAGCCCCGAAACAAAAATGTAATGTTTTAGTTGGCCTGTACAGCCATATCATGAGGGCAGAATACAATTTAATAGCTCCTGTGATCTCAATTACCATCTCCAAGGACCATCTTCACCCTATCGCCCAAAAATATTTCATAAAATTGGTAAGACAACAGAAATGAAGAGAGACCAACACCTTTGAGAATTATTATCCCCTCCCTCTTCTCTTGTCTCTAGATATGGTCAAATTAATTCTTAAATAATGGTATATATCCAATCTTCAAAATGCCATGTAGTCAGCATATATGCTGCTGATTAAACCACTGAGAAAATTCTACCACAAACCCAGGTTAGACCCTTAACTGTACCGTAGGAAGCAGCTGGATTTAGAAAGTTCACTAGTGTTTTCCAACACCTAGAGATTAGAATACATGGCCAGAAAGCTGACAACTTGAGTCTTAGCCTGAATAATTTGCATTAAGGAAAAAGATAACGTAACAGATGATCCTTAAGTGCTTGCTGGCTAACTGACTTAGCACGACCTAAATCCTAAGAGTTAGATACTACTTCATTTCTGGACCCAAAGCTTATGTGACTCCATTAAACAATGCACTGAAGGAGCAAAGGACCTGAGTGACTGGCCTTCATTATCACAGAATGTTTCCAAAGTAACTGGGCCTATTAATTACTTTCCTTTCCACGTGACATACTATCCAAGAAAAACGGACAGTAACTAGGATGTTGGGTTAATGGATACCAAATACTCCAAGTTTTAACATTTGAAAGAAAATTAATCATTCAAACATATGCCCTTAGTTTAGAAATCCCTACTCTTCTCGGTGAATGTTCTAAAACAATTACACAGTCTCAAAATCATGCAGCCTCTAAAACTAGCTAGGTATGGGGAGGATCCAATTAAAGAGCTCTACTAAAACCTCCTTGGAAAAAACCTCCACCTGCCTCATTCTCATTCCAGCCAGCACATATAAAGCATCTATTCTATCCTTAGGACAGTGCTGGGTACACTAGAAAATACAAGGAAACACAATGGACTCTGCTTGACCTTGAGAAACAACACTGCCTTGGGGAAAAACAGAGTGAAAGGAAGAGATGCTGTGTAGGGTGCTGGCTTTGCCACATGAATGTGAGCTCTAGCTTCTTCCAGTGGAAAAATGTGCTTACCATTATACCAGCTGTCCTATAGCAATTGAAATTAACTATGATAAAAGAGAATACACCTTGAAACTCTGAAAAGAATCATTCTATTTAAGTTAATATATAAGATATAATAATAAATCATATTCATGAGGCAACTAGAGAATAAAAGGAAACAAAGAAGTGTATGATGTATCATAACATAATGTAGAACTTCTCAAAGTTAATTCAACACAACTCTAATTCTGTGAGATATTTATAGATGTTCCTCAAAAAAAGAATCCCATGGCCAAGTAAGCACAGGAAGCCCAGGGGTTAACGATTTGTCTATCACTGGTACTATCACGAACAGTAGCTAACATTTAGTAAGTGTCAGTTACAGTGCTAAGTCTTTTCTATGGAACATCTCATTTAACTTCACAGAAACTTTATAAGATAGGTATTATAGGTATTATTATACCCATTTTACACACGGGGAAACTGAGGTAGAAGACGTTACATAACTTTCCCAAGGTCACACAAGCTAGTTAGTGGCAGGTGCAGGATTCAAACTCAGAGCCTCCACATTTAACCGCAATACATACTGTTCTCTACTTCCCCGAAGTTTTCGAAATTTATTGTGAATCTACCAGAAGGGAATAGAACATGTGTGTTTCCTGATTTATTTTTGTGGAGCAACTTGTAGCACTCTGGGAAATGGAGCAATAATTAAAGTGCGTTCATTTCCCTTTCTTAAATTATTCTTCTTCCTAGGCTTGGGCTATACTTTAGTCTAGGGTATTTCCTTTATGATCTATTTCATCCGAACTAGTAATCCAACAGATACCACAATTAAAAATTACCTGCCTAGATCACTATCATAATAGTAGCGCAGCAGGGGACTACACACAGAATCCACATTTGGTTTAAATATCTGGGCCCAGAAATGCATATTGTATAACTGAGGAGAACATCTAGACTTTAAGGATGAAAACGTGATCAACTATTAAATAATATATATTGCAGTTACACAATATATCCCTTGAAACTCACAACATCCCATCAAGTAGAGCAAATAAGACTGAAATATTAAACTCCTGCTTTACATTTATTATTCTTTATAAGAAAAAAATTAAATAGGCCCATTAGGCAGTTTTGCTACCAATGAGTGGATTTTCCAATATCTTCTTCATCTAGTTTATGTAGCATAAACTGTAATGTAATCATTTTTGTTTGAAAAATCACAGTTTTTATAGTCAACACCATTAAGGTAAACTTAGTATAGGAGAAAGTCAATCATAACACACCAAACACTTAGTTTATATAGAGACTTCAGTAAAGTGGCTTTTCATTTCCTGATGATTATACAATTTCTTTGTGCTGAACTAAAAGTCAGGGATATAAGAATAACACAAATTGAAACCCAGACAGAAATGAAGACCAATGATCAATGATAAGTGGTTATGCAATTTGATATCTTCATGTCTTTCCCCTTAAGAATCACCTAGGCAATAAGTGAAATGTCTTCTTTTTTATAAGAAATCTATTACATAAAATAAAGTACTAAAATGATCATGATACTGCCACTCACCCTCCATAAACAACCACTGTCAAAAACAAACTAAATCTTACAATACATACTGAGCATTAGCAATGGTAGCTAACTAAATGAACCCAGGATAAGTCGCTAATGTCACCGCAGCATCCTAGCAAACTGAAGAACTCATGCTTAAGGACGTCCCCTTGGATACTGTGGCCCTAATAAAAAGAAAATGTCTAGCCATGCTTCTCAGCTAAAAACAACATAACCCAGGCGAGGGGCTTCCCTGGTGGCGCAGTGGTTGAGAGTCTGCCTGCCAATGCAGGGGACACGGGTTCGAGCCCTGGTCTGGGAAGATCCCACATGCCACGGAGCGACTAAGCCCGTGAGCCACAATTACTGAGCCTGCGCGTCTGGAGCCTGTGCTCCGCAACAAGAGAGGCCGCGATGGTGAGAGGCCCGCGCACCGCGATGAAGAGTGGTCCCCACTTGCCGCAACTAGAGAAAGCCCTCGCACAGAAACGAAGACTCAACACAGTCATAAATAAATAAATAAATAAATAAATAAATAAATAAATAAATAAATAAAAAAGAACGTGAATTTCTTAAAAAAAAAAAAAACAAAAAACAACATAACCCAGGCGAATGGGGAGTTATTGTTGAATGGGTACAGGGTTTCAGATCTGCAAGCCAAAAAGAGTCCTGCAGATGGATGGTGGTGATGGTTACGCAACAGTGTGAATGTACTTAATGCCACTGAACTGTAGACTTAAAAATGGTTGTGATTGTAATTTTTATGTTATGTGTTTCTACCACAATTAAGAATAATAGTTAAAGAAAAACAACACTAACACAATTTTATGTTGTAATTTTTCCTTGCTGGATGGGCATATTATTTCCACTTCCCTGTATCCCCTCTCCCTTTTTTTATAAACCTGTTTTAAGATAAAAGGTTAAAATTTTAATATCTAGGATATTATTTCTAATAAAAATTATCTGCTGGGGTTTGGTGGTCTTATGCTTTCTCCCTTCTAGAATAAACCAGGACAGTAAATTCACAATAGGCCTTCAATTTAAAAATAAAAACATGCTTGAGAATCAAACATTTGGTGAAACAACACAAATAAGTAGGTTAGGAGTCTAAAGAAATGTTTTTGGATTCTATTCGACCAATAAAAGGAGTCGAAAGAGTTGCTAGACATCTTTTCTGTTTTATTACACCTGAACACCAGCATAAAAGCATTAAGAAAAAGAAAGGTTGAGACTTTGAAAACCGCTCCCTCCAGGGAACTCAAGAGAAGCAAATTGGAGTGTACATGTTCCTTCTTCTTATTTCTAAAGGTACCTGAACCCAAGAACCTTCAGGACAGGGTAAAAAGTCAAGTCAGATAAGAGTGAGGAAGAGAAGACTAGGACGAAGAGATGCTATTTATGCAGTACTGGGGGACTGCATGGGAAGGAATGCTAGTATGATCCACGGAAGGACAACAAACTTTTTAGACACGTGAGGCATCACATATTTTAAGGGCAAGACCCAAGGATTGTGAAAGAAATGTGTTATTATTTAATTCTCTGAATTATCATAGTGGAAGCACTTAACTTTCAGACCAACTATTCACCATAGTCAGATATCTATAGGAAAAAACAATCCAAATATGTAAGCATACGTTCTTAAAGGACTATGTTAAAGGACTTTAGGAGAAAGGACTCACATCCTGGCTCTATCTACAGAGAGGACTGAAGCCCTGGGTGGGGGACTGGATCAGATAACTTTGAAGGAGCTTCTAACCCTGAGAAATCTGATTCTATGCCAATGCTGCATCTGTGTGGAGGATGTTCTGGAATTTTAGGATGTGACCTTTCACATTCATGGGCAACAGGGTGATTTTGCAACAGGGCAATTTTTATCTGTATTCACGTCATTAATAAGAACTTAAAATTCTAAGAAAATCAGTAACCAGTTAAAGATAAATTAAATAATTTACAACTTTGAAAATATATATTAATATCAATAGTAAAACATCTAAGGTAAAAACACAATCATAATGTGATGCAGGGTTAGTGTATATATGGAAAACAGCTCTCTGGAGGAAAGCTTTATTACTCCCTCAGGGCTTTCTTACAGAGTATGGATTTTTTAATTCCTAGTGGAATATTTTTCATACACCATTGCAGACTATTAAGTACCAGACATTACATTATGTAGTTTAAACTTTGCACTACTGCACGAGAAAGACTTCCCTGTTGAGAGAACTATTTTTTACGGTTAGCATTTTTTAATATGAAAATGAACACTTCTTTAGGGTAAGATCACTGCAATTGGAATTTGGGAGAATTTTATAACTTAACATATTCATCAATGTGTAGAAATTCTCTCAGGGAGTAGGGTGAGGAGAGAAGGAAACACAACAGGAAGAAGGCTTTTTAATAACTGAGTGTTGACACAGGGCAAAGCAATGGTATTTATAAGGTTTGTCTTCCACTGGGCATAGCTGTACATACACAGGCAGGGGACTAGCATAGGGTGCTAGCAAGTTAAAAAAAAATAAAAATAACGGTGTTAAAGAGCGAAGGAAAAAAATACATTAAACTTCAGGCCGGTTAAAGGTATACTTGCTAATGGTGGACTATTAAATGCTCACCCAGGAGAGATGCAGACTCAGAAATATTAAAAAGGCAATATAAATGCACTTTTCCAAGCAATTCCTGAGAAAATAGATTCCTTGCAGAATTTTGGAGTCAAATGTGGAAGTAAAATCTAAGCACTGGTGGTCATTTAAAAATCTTTGCCATGGAGAACTTGGATACCCACATTTGGCAAAAGTGGATAGAAAGTTTAAACAAAATTGACTACTCACTTGTAGACTGTGCCTCCGTTGCCATGACCAAGAGTGTCTCGATACCGTATGTCTTGTTCATTCATCTCCACAAGAAAGAAAGAAAAACAAAAAGGGTGTCATGCTGTGGATGGAAATGTCAAGGAAAAGCAACTCTGGGCCATAAACAACAAGCAGTCTGGGTCATTTCAAGTTCAGCTGCAAGAACGAGAAGATCAATACAACATTTGCTGTCCAATTTATAAAAGACGATACCAAGGGACAAAGTGATGGAAAGTTTAATGACAATTTGTTTGCCTGGGTCATTTCATTAAAGTTTGATAAAAGGTGTCAAAATGGAATGATATAACATAGCTCAAAAGGGTCAGGTCAGAGATACTGATAAGAACACAGTCTCCAGCACTACATAACCACTGCCAAACAGCACTGCACATAACCAAAGTCAAACTTGGCAAGAAAACACACACACACACACACACACACTTCTAGTAATCCAATGCACAATTTGTAAATAAATCAGCCCCTGAAAACTCCTCAAGTGACCCTCTAATTAACATTAAACAAACTAACTGAATAATGTTAACGATTTTCCTAGAGTAGATATAGCCTTTTTTTGAAAATGATAAATTAGTACACAGCAATAGCTGGGTAGAAATCTTATGCTCATGGAAAAGTGCTAAATCAATGCACTTTAAAATGCACATATAGTCAAATATTATAATGCATAAAAGGAAAATAGATAGGCACGTGATTCATATAAAGTCATTTTTGTAAGTTATTATGTAAAACAGTATGTGCATTTTCCCAGGTTCTGTAAAACTATTATACCACAAATACTACTCTCATTTGAACCGTGAATAGAAGTGAACTATTTTAGTACCCAAAAAATAATGTTTTAGAGTTTGAAAGAACTCCCTAAATAATTATTTATCAAATGACTTTAAGACTAGTCAGATTCTATTTGAGGCATTCAGTAATTTTCTACACACTGGTCCAGTTGCTTAAAAATTAACTGCCAACTTTATTCACTAAGTGGATTCAATAAAGGTGTTATTTTCCATATAGCTAAAGCTCGGGAAAAGCCATAGTAAGCCCTGAAAAAAAATCAATTTCCAGGGAATTGCACTGCCTTGCATGGGCAGAAAATGGATGGAGTTTTTAATTCAATATCACCTGGAAAAAAATAGTTTGCTTTCAGACCATTATAGTAAAGCTTTAAATATTTTGCTCTACTCTGAACTTCCACCAATGGAATAAAGCAAGGTTCCATTCATCAAGGGAAATATTTTTGTCTACACATTTCTGAGGTTGAAGCTTCAGAGAGCTGTGATAATTAGGAACATAGTGCAGGTAACAGAAACAGCTTCCTTTCCAAGCCATTCTGCCAAACCCTAAAAGAATATTGACAGATTAATGTATAAAGGCCAATTCAGCACCCCATTTAATTGTAGTAAAACCTGACTGACGTAATTTGCAATTAGCTAGTTACTATATTTAGGGTCAGAGGCAAAATGACAGACAAGTCAGAAAAATTGGCAACAATTTTCCTATTTGAGGGAAATTCTGTTCTTCATTATATGTGGCATGAAGAAAGAAAAGAAAATCTCATTATTCTGGACCAAAAAACAAATTTTAAAACAGCATGAAGAAAAGTAGCACATCAAGTTGAGATACTAAATAAACTAGCCGAGTGCTACTGGGTTTAATTTGATCAAAGGGTGTAAGAGATACATATGTAAATAGCAGCATCTATTGGCAGGTACAAATAGGCTAATTCCTTGAAAACATTCCTCAAGGTAGCCCAAACATGACTCTAACAACCTAATTTGTACTATTAACTTGCTTAACAAGCTGCACCCTCATCAGAGCCTGAAGTAAATTTCTCGGAGAAATTTTACTCACTCAACGTCTACAAATTCTGAATTGGTGGCACTGAAATTTAAGGGTAAGCAGCATGTAGCTATAGGATCCAGGCTCTGGAGAGGTCACAACCTGTGATTACATTCCCTCCACCTCCAACACTCCAGGTAAAAGGACCAGTAGTTTCCTCTTAGAAAAATATAAACATAAGACTCATTGATATTATATATTCCAATGATATACTGTGAGAGACCTAGGACTTCGGAGGGGGCTTGATTTTGTGGGATTTTGTTGGAGGCAGAAAAGGCAAAGGGGCAGGTCTCTGAGCAGCTTCAACCACTATAATCCCAACACCATAGTCTTTTTTAACTTTAATACCCACTAGGTTGAAAAGAGAAGTGGAGCAGCCACCCACCCAGCACTCCAACCTAACCAGGAGTGGTAGATGTAAAAAAAAAAAAAAAGGCAGGGGATAAGCTGAACGCTCCAGAGAGATGGGAGATGATGTTGTGGACGCCGTATGGGGCGTGGTGGGGGGGTGTGTGTGCACGCACGTGCATGTGCACACTAACACAATGTTTAGGCAAATTCAAGGGTGCAAATTTGGAATCCCTCAGATAATGAGAAAGATTTTAAGAGTCTCATAAAGATAAAAATGGTTTTAAAAAATAAGTTCTAGAACCACGTCACTCAAAAAGACAGTATCCATAAAAAATTGTTTCGACACTGTTTTAAAGTTTTATATAGACATTTGCCTGGCCTATAAAATGATTGATAGATTTTTCTATTTAAAAATATCAGATCTTTTTTCTTTTTGCTTATTTGAATCTTCCAATTTTCATAGAGTATTCAAATATTATTCACGTTAAAAAAGTTTTAAAAAGGAAAACTATTACAGTCAAGCTTATAAACTGATCACAAACGAATTCTGAGAATTTTGTATATCTAATCAAAATGGATTACTTTAATTGATCTTAAATATTAAAAAATCATTAAAGGGATCAACAAGTAGCTAATAACATTTCTGCCTTTTTAGTTTAGAAGAGCATATTATTCAACTTTTCAAAATGAAGCATAGAAACAGTACTCATTATGATACAAAAGTGGAATTTATAAGCCTACAAAGTATAACATTTAAATATGACAGTTGGGATCAAGTATCATAAAAATCACACACTTTTACAACATTTTAAACATATAACCCAATTCGTTTGGGTCATATAACTAGTAAATAGCAACTAGCCAAGGTGAGAACTCAGTCTTTCAGGTTACTCTGCTCAGTGCTCTATCTTAGCAGCTGATCTCATGTGTAAGTACAGAGGGACATCCTCTCCATCAATGGTCCCTGGTCCATAGGAAGGAAAATAATCAAGTGAAGGGCACTCAAAAGTTAAAAGCGATTTCATCAACTACGATATTTGTTTTTAAGAAGAGAAATCACATAGCTCTTTAGATTAAAAAGAGGTAAAAGAAAGTTTTTATTCAATAAAGATACCAAATAATTTTTAAATACAGATCAGTTTCCTTGTTTTGACTAAAAAAAAAAAAAAAAAGCAAATAAAAGGCAGAATAATAGATGTGAGGGAGGAGGGAGAAAAAACCCTGAGAGTTACAATGACGTGTCAACTGCCGCAACAGCAAAATGACCTGGGAGAGATGATTGGCACTGGGCTCTGCTGCTGCTGCTGCTGCTGAAAGAGATGGGGGCTGTGAAAGAACGTGGACGTGACACCCCAGGGGGCGGAAAGGTTGTGTCTGTGCGGGGAGGGGAGGTGCCATGCAGTTTGGACTTACACAGTCTCATCTATGTTTAGGTCTTCGTATGGGATCTGAGACGAACCATAAGAATCTAAGAGCTTTATATACTGGTAATAGGACACTCTTTAAAGCTAACTTTACAGTCGAATACTATTTTTCTTCCTCCTCCTTTTTTTTTTTCTAAACACAGAAAGTTTTTTAAAGGCATCTGAAGTTCTCAAAATAACAGCCAAACATGAAGCAGGATTAGAATTATTTCTAGTTTTGTGACTTCACAGTACATTTATACTTGATTTACCAGAAACAGAAAAATACTGTCACCCTCTCCTACAAATTATAAAAAACAAACAGAGGAAAGACAACTTCAGAGATGCAAAGGTCAAAGTCATACATCCTTGGAGTGACTGTACTTTTTTAATCCTTTAAATTGACCCACTGGGCCATTTCTAATCAGTTTCAAATCAAGGGCCAATGTTAAACAGATGATACCGCACTACAACTGAAATGGGAAAAACACACCCAGAAACACATCAGTGGTACTGATTTATAGCTCTCAGTACAACTTGCCAAAAATACCTTATGATTTGTTTTTTTTTAAGCTGGAAAAAAGGAACCCTCCCTCACAAAGCGATTACAGAAGAACAATGTCTCCATTCCAAAGACTAAATGTTAAACTTTTTAAAGTGTTTAATATAATGTTAATGAAATTAATGGGGAAAATGAAATGGAATTCAATTATAGATCAGCAAAGAAAATATTCTTTGTTTATTGTCTGCCTGTGTTAAGAAGAATCAGTACCTATTGCTTATAAATCATTAAAATAAAAAAGCTCAATTAATCCTTATTTTATATGTAAAGGTCTGACAGAACTAGTCCTATCACCAGACCTTTGCTTCACAAATCGAAGCAATAATAGTTTCAGAAAGCAGTCACACTCTATGAGCAGACAATTGGAGAGATTTAGTAAATCCCACTTTATAGAGCAGAGACTAATCGGAAAACACAAGCCAGTCAAATGTTTCTTATGAACTGTTGACACTATATCAATGCTGAATCAATTGGTGGCATTTACTCTGAGTGACAGAAAAGAAATAAATATTTATATCACATAACCTATATCAATGAACCCAGGCAGAAAGCTATTTCTAACCTGTCAATATTTGATTATCTTGAAGAATCATGTCCCTTTCTTTTAATGATTAATATGAATTCCTTATTAAATCTAAGTGGAGGCTAGTGGAAAGGCAAATCATTATTAATGCTTGAGAGCATAAACCACTAAAATAAAAAACTATGCTCAAGTGTTAAAGTATCGTTAAATGTGACTTACATCTTCCATATCAAGTGGTGTCAGTGTTCAGCCCAGAAATTTATTGATGCCACAACTGTGCACATTACCTCACTGCAATGCAATCTCACTCACTCTTTAGTTACCTGATAGCACCAAGAACTGAGGAATTAAGAGGAGGAGGTATTTTGAAGACTTCCAAAGGTGGGAGTTCTTTGTTTTGTACTGTTCATTTTCGTGAATAAAAGTAAACATAACAATGGCTAATCCTTAAAAGAAAGGAAATGCCATACTGTTTAATGTGGGATTATCACATTTCCAAGGGAAAGCAATAAACAATCTTTAAGTGTCAAAAATCATTGCCATGACAATCTTCCACCAAAGAGAATCTCCTAACCAAGACCACTAAGATATTTATGGTACTAGGTTCAGAACACTAGGAATATTTCAGAATGTTTATTTTTTGCCCTGGAAATAAACTGTTTTTCATTTTTGAAAGAGGAATCTATGACAGGTTATTCTCCATTGCCTGGGTTGAACAAATGTAGTTAAAGCTTCTTAATTTATGTCAATTTTGAAATATATTTTCCAGCTGAAGAACACTAGTAACTCACACATAAATTACAGTTAGTAACTAGGATGCAAACATGTTGGAGATACATAAATATCGTAGGCTCAATATTTCAGCTCTTAGTCACATTAACGCCAAGTGCTGGAGACGTGTAAGAAATACACCTGCACAACCATGTATGCTTCCCTCCGGGGGGAAAAGAGGGAGAACAAGAGGACAATAATGGGTTTGGCAGTGACCATAAGGAGACAGAAAGGCAACCAGGTTTTGTTTCATGTTTCTGAAAACATGCAGGGCACTAGGGGAACATGTATGCGGACCTCAATCTAAACAAAACTTTGGCTGCTTGAAGTTAAAAGTACTATTAGATAAATATGAAATATGGGGACCATTAAGATTATACATACAACATACATACATATGTTGCACATACATACAACACCAGATTCTCCTTAGCCATATATTGGATAGTTAAGGACTAGAATTCACACACTCTAGATGATGATCAAATGTCAAAACCAGATCAACTTACTTTTTCTAACTGTATTCAAGGGATTACGGGCTAAACAAGTAAGGCTTCCAAAAGTACCACCATTCAATCCTTGTTTTAAGGCATGCACATCTATTAGGCCACAAAGTTACAGGTGATATTAAAGGACAAGCACGAGGACCCAGCTTTGTCTTCTTGACATGCTCCACTCCAAGTACTTGATTCATGAAATGCCAATGAGGATTGGAGAGGTCAGCATGTGAAGGCACTGAATAAGCATCTGAGATAATTAAGATTTCAGCCTTCGAAACATGGACGGGAAGTGAACAGCAGTTAAGAAAATCAATAAGAGTCTTTTATTTGCGGTGACACAGATGTCTCAGTCAATAGAGCCTAATAGGCAGGCTTGATCGCAATGGACAGGCGCCCTGCCTCCAAGGCTATCAAAGGGCTTCCTCTATAACAAACATTAAAACGCATTTATGTTGCTATTGAAGAATCGAGGACCCTGTAGGTAGCTTAATTTACCAGTGTATGTTTAAAAGCACTATATTATTTCAGATGTGTCCATTTAATCAAAATTAGTGAGAAATAACTGGGCTGCCAGCCTGTTTATCCGTCACTGGCTGGAGTAGGTCATTCTGCTTTAGATGACCAGTCAACTAGGCAAACTGAGGGTCCCTGAAGCCCAGGAATTTTAAATGCCAAAGGTCTGCTGTGACTCTGTTCCCCTAAAAAGCCAGTGTTAGTTTCAGGACAAAAGAAGGAACTAAGGTGAGAAAGTAACAGTTTCTCTTTTTCTCCTTAAAGATAAAGAAACAGTCACCTCAGGATGCAGGGCCATTTCAACAACCCATGGGTTGACACACTTGTTCCGAACTGATTAACTTTTTTTACACCGCGCTGGCAGCAGGGTGTGTGCATGGTACTTCAATCTGCTGGGAGTGAAACCCATTAGCACAGTTTGAAAAACGTGCTGCAAATTGTTCTGCCAATCAAATTAAGCATGTAATTCATTTATGACAAGAAGAAATTTATAGACCCTTTATCTGTTTATTAAGTTTATGGATACAAAAACTAGACAGCACTAAGTTATTACTATAGTCTTAATACGTAATGACACCTACCTGGCCATTGGCTAATATTTTTTTCAGTTCAGCAGAAGACTTCTTCAAGCTGAAAAGAAAAGACATAGTTTTTAATGGCAAGTTCATCAGCACCTTTGAACACCACTGAAAATTCCAGACTAAAACACATTTTTGTTTTAGGTGTAGACATAGACTACACTACTCTTTACATCCTTCTCCCTACATAAAATATTTTCTAAAGTAACTGGCCAAATGGCAAAGGTATCGATAAGAGACTGAAACCCCGTTAGTAATCTAAAGCAATAAAAAAGCCTCCTGTCATAATGAAGCTAGGCTATTGTATGGACTATTTCAGAGACCTCTTTTTGCTATTAGTTCTGCTGCCTCTGAGTAGCTTTACAGTGGTTATTTTATGTGGACTCTGTCATCTGCTAAATATCAAGTACTTAACAATGCACTCTTAGAATGTTCACAGCAAACAAAGACTATAGAACTTCAAAAGATAAAATAATTTAAGTCCTCATTTTTTACTATAGTTAAAATTTACAATTCAGCTTCCTGGGAAGCAAATGTGTAATAGAAATAAATCCTGGTACTCACTAGCTGTGTGCTCTGGAACAAGATACTTATCCTCTCTGAACCTCAATTTCCCCTTTCTATAAAATGGGGGAAATATCAACATTATAGTGTAACCAAGAAAATTAAATATTACAAAAAGCCCTAGCATCTGTTTCTTGCACATAGTAAGTATTAAATCAATTTTAGCTGCCTTCTCTTTCCTTTCCTTTCCTGTAGGTATGAAACCCAGCTTCCATAGGTATGTAAGAAATACGGAAATCTTCTTCTCTGGACATTTATGACTATGTAAACATTTATGTGGATGAGTTTAGGGAAAGTGGCCAAAGGATGCTGTGAAGTCCTTCTAGCTTTATGATGAGTTATACCTGTACACATCCTCCCAGTTAGCAGAGTGGTGCATAAAATAATACCTCCTCCCATCAATGTTCTAATTTGAAATTTAAAGCTTGTTAACTCTATCCTTAATCTATCTACTCTAATCCTCTACCCACCTGCCAAATTAACTCTCCTCCCTTTGGTAGTTATCTGTAGATACCTTTCTTCCCACCACACCCTCTCCCAAGACTGGAAGCTCCCTGAGAACAGATACCACATCTTACTCACCTCTCTATATATTCCATTTCCTTCCCACTCTTGAACCTAGCCCAATGACTTGGCACACACTAAGTGTCTGATAAATGATAGTCATTATTCTGGTTATTATATGGTAGTAACACACACACACACACACACACACACACACACTCATTTGGTACCTTTAATAAGTTATATTTGAGAAAACCACAGACTTCAAGTTTGACCACACTCACCATTCCAAGTTATAATTATTTTTCTTAATAAATACTTCTTAAACTTCTGCTATGGTCAAATGCAAACTACGGAGCCCTAGTCTCTACTTTCCCCAGATTTTATAAAACATGCCTTCAGCCAATGATTCTAAACTTCAATAACATCCTCCCAAGTCTAAGAATTCATGTACTCAAGTGGCAATTAAGAATACTGCAGAATGGGACTAAAGCTGAAATACATCCCCCCCAAAATAAACAACTGCCTAAGATCAGTCCAGTTGAAAACAAAATATTAGCCTCTACCATTTCCTGAGTGATGACCATGTGCCACGCACTGTGCTAAATGCTATTACTTAGTATCCTGATCTAATCCTCACAGTAACTACCCACTGTGGGTATACCCTGTGGGGGAAAGTTATTCCTGATACATAAAGAAAACTAAGGTACGGACCTTGTTCAAAGTCTGTCTGTCTTACACACATACTTTTTTTTTCTGGAAAACATTTGGATCCTGATATTGCCATAAATGGTCCCAATTTAATATTTGCAATTATTATAAAAACAGAAATGACCAAACAATGCTCAGGCAATGTTTCTCCACAGATATTCCATTATGTCATGCAACTTGAAATAATAACGTTTTGATTCACTGCATTTACAAAACACCTTTCATCCAAAAAACAAAACGTGATTCCTTAAAACAACTTCATCAATCTTCTTAACATCAGAGGTAGATAGATGGAAAATTTAATCATCCTAATTTTATAGAAGGAGAAAGCCAGAATGTTTAGGAAAGGCTGTGCCTTGGCAGTGGGACATGAATTCAGTAATTATGGTTTAGGAACACCATGTGGATTAGTAAACTCAGTTTAATAAACATATCCACCTAAGGCAAAGACCAATTTATGCTTTGAGAGTAACAGAGGAAAAAACTGATTTTATTCATTATGTCAATATCTGGCTATGAACTTTGGTAAAAAATTATATTTATATATCCTGGCAATTCCTTTGTGCCCCAGTTTACTCAATGTTTTATTTTTATTTATTTATTTATTGGCTGCATTGGGTTTTCGTTGTTGCACACGGGCTCTCTCTAGTTGTGGCAAGCAGGGGCTACTCTTTGTTGCGGTGCGTGGGCTTCTCATTGCAGTGGTTTCTCTTGTTGCGGAGCACGGGCTCTATGCACGCAGGCTCAGTACTTGTGGCTCGTGGGCTCTAGATCGCAGGCTCAGTAGCTGTGGTGCACGGGCATAGTTGCTCCACAGCATGTGGGATCTTCCTGGACCAGGGCTCGAACCCGCATCCCCTGCATTGGCAGGCGGATCCTTTTTTTTTTTTTTTAAACATCTTTATTGGAGTATAATTGCTTTACAATGGTGTGTTAGTTTCTGCTTTATAACAAAGTGAATCAGCTATACATATACATATATCCCCATATCTCCTCCCTCTTGTGTCTCCCTCCCACCCTCCTTATCCCACATCTCTAGGTGGTCACAAAGCCCCGAGCTGATCTCCCTGTGCTATGCAGCTGCTTCCCACTAGCTACCTATTTTACATTTGGTAGTGTATATATGTCCATGCCACTCTCTCACTTCGTCCCAGCTTACCCTTCCCCCTCCCTGTGTCCTCAAGTCCATTCTCTACGTCTGCATCTTTATCCTGTCCTACCCTTAGGTTTTTCAGAAAAAAAAAAATTTTTTTTTGATTCCATATATGTTAGCATACAGTATTTGTTTTTCTCTTTCTGACTTACTTCTCTCTGTATGACAGACTAAAGGTCCATCCACCTCACTACAAATAACTCAATTTTGTTTCTTTTTATGGATGAGTAATATTCCATTGTATATCTGTGCCACATCTTCTTTATCCATTCATCTGTCAATGGGCACTTAGGTTGCTTCCATGTCCTGGCTATTCTAAATAGTGCTGCAATGAACATTGTGGTACATGATTCTTTTTGAATTATGGTTTCCTCAGGGTATATGCCCAGTAGTGGGATTGCTGGGTTGTACGGTAGTTCTATTTTTAGTTTTTTAAGGAACCTCCATACTGTTCTCCATAGTGGCTGTATCAATTTACATTCCCACCAACAGTGCAAGAGGGTTCCCTTTTCTCCACACCCTCTCCAGCATTTACTGTTTGTAGATTTTTGGATGACGGCCATTCTGACTGGTGTGAGGTGATACCTCATTGTAGTTTTGATTTGCATTTCTCTAATGATTAGTGATGTTAAGCATCCTTTCATGTGTTTGTTGGCAATCTGTATATCTCCTTTGGAGAAATCTCTATTTAGGTCTTCTGACCATTTTTGGATTGGATTGTTTGTTTTTTGATACTGAGCTGCATGAGCTGCTTGTAAATTTTGCAGATTAATCCTTTGTCAGTTGCTTCATTTGCAAATATTTTCTCCCATTCTGAGGGTTGTCTTTTCATCTTGTTTATGGTTTCCTTTCCTGTGCAAAAGCTTTTAAGTTTCATTAGGTCCCATTTGTTTTTGTTTTTATTTCCATTTCTCTAGGAGGTGGGACAAAAAGGATCTTGCTGTGATTTATGTCATAGAGTGTTCTGCCTATGTTTTCCTCTAAGAGTTTTATACTGTCTGGCCTTACATTTAGGTCTTTAATCCATTCTGAGTTTATTTTTGTGTATGGTGTTAGGGAGTTTTAATTTCATTCTTTTACATGTAGCTGTCCAGTTTTCCCAGCACCACTTACTGAAGAGGCTGTCTTTTCTCCATTGTGTATTCTTGCCTCCTTTATCAAAAATGAGGTTACCATAAGTGCGTGGGTTTATCTCTGGGCTTTCTATCCTGTTCCATTGATCTATATTTCTGTTTTTGTGCCAGTACCATACTGTCTTGATTACTGTAGCTTTGCAGTATAGTCTGAAGTCTGGTAGCCTGATTCCTCCAGCTCCATTTTTCTTTCTCAAGATTGCTTTGGCTATTCGGGGTCTTTTGTGTTTCCATACAAACTGTGAAAAATTTTTTTCTAGTTCTGTGAAAAATGCCATTGGTAGTTTGATAGGGATTGCACTGAATCTGTAGATTGCTTTGGGTAGTAGAGTCATTTTCACAATGTTGATTCTTCTAATCCAAGAATGTGGTACATCTCTCCATCTGTTGCATCATCTTTAATTTCCTTCATCAGTGTCTTACAGTTTTCTGCATACAGGTCTTTTGTCTCCTTAGGTAGGTTTATTCCTAAGTATTTTATTCTTTTTGTTGCAATGGTAAATGGGAGTGTTTCCTTGATTTCTCTTTCAGATTTTTCATCACTAGTGTATAGGAATGCAAGAGATTTCTGTGCATTAATTTTGTATCCTGCTACTTTACCAAATTCATTGATTAGCTCTAGTAGTTTTCTGGTAGCATCTTTAGGATTTGGCAGGTGGATTTTTAACCAGTGCGCCACCAGGGAAGTCCCTCAATGTTTTATTTATCTGCATGGTCACAGTGACTTGAGCTATCCAAAAATCACTTTTAAAAACACTTTAAAATTTAAATGTGATACAATTGTAATCTGGGAATGACATTTTAAGGGGACGCTGAGATACCCAGAGTAAAAGGGTGAGGGGACCAGAAATAATGTTGTATCAGAAAAGCTGAATGAGTTGGGAGAATTTAATTCAGAGACAAGATTTAAAGGGAATGTAAATTCATTTGTCCACTCATTTATTGAAGCATTACTGACTATCACCTATGTGCCAAGCATCATGCTGGGAACTGGGGATTCAACAATGAATACATCTGAGTAGTATCCCATTGTATATATGTACCATATCTCCTTTATCCATTCAAAACCATAATGGAAAAAAATATGAAAAAGAATATATATATATGTATACATATATATATATAACTGAATCACTTTGCTGTACAACAGAAATTAACCCATTGTAAATCAACTATATTTCAATAAAATAAAACAAAAAAAAGCAATGAATATGCTACAGTCACTGTCCTCAAGGAGTACCGAAGCTAATGGGGGACAGGGGTGATTATAATACAATGTGCTAACCACTACAGTAAAAGCAAGCACAGGGAGATATTGGGAATTCAGAGAAGGAGTACCTGGCATAGACTGGGAGGTGGGCAATAATCAGGGACAATTTTCAGAAGAAGATAACATCTTTGTTCACCAAAGATGACGAAGGTTAGCCAGAATGAAGGCGAAGAAGGGAATGGATTAAAAGAAGAAAGCAGGAAAGAGGCAGCAGTGGATGTGAAGTCCCAGTAGTGAGAGGAAATGTGATCCATTAAGGGGACCATGTATTCATCAACAAAGCTGGACCATCAGTTGGAAGGGGGGAAGGCAGGCTAGGGGGCTAGAGTGAGCAGAGGACCCACACGTGGCAGGCCATGGCTCACCTGCTGTGGAGGGTACAGTTTGTCCTGAAGGTTGTGAGGAGCAGTAAAGGGGGGAATGATGGGTTCAGAACATGCACTAGCAAGATCACTCTGGCTGCAGCGTGGAGGAGGGACTGCAATGGGGCAACACGGGAGGCTATCGCAGTAATCTAGGGAGCCTGATCTACCTTTGCAACAACAGAGATGCTGGCAAGTAGACAGATTCCACAGTGATTCAGAAGGTAGAACCTATAAATGCAGGGACTGACTGGATGTGGGGCTGAGGGAGACCCAGGAAGCAGTGAATGATGCCTGATGGGTCCCCTGGAGTTAGCATCCAGGTGGACGTGGGAGAATTTACTGAGACAGGAAACCTAGGAGAAGAAGTATGTTTGGAGGGAAGATGACTAGTAGAGCTATCACCTAGAAGAGGGAACAGCCCTGTTCTGAGGGCTAAACTCAATCTTTACGAGTGGGTGCTAAAGGGACACAAATCTCAGCTCACGAAAAGAACGTTCTGAGACATAGCTACATGAACATGGAACAGGTGCCTCAGCCAATAAAGTGCATTCCTGCCACAGGGCTGTTCAGGAAGAGCACAGATGACCATCTGGCAAGGAGTGGGGAGTCGGGCACCTAAGGAGAGCAGGATTAGATGGGGGCCCCTCCTTCTCATGCTTCACACCACAGGCAAGAGTCTTCTATAAACACAGAGCTGGCCATGGCACTCTGCTGAAAGTCGTCTAACAGCTTGCCAATACACTGAGGGGAAAACTCAAACACCAGGCCCCAGGAACCAGCTCCTGTCACCTCCTTTTCTCCTATCACTCCTACTGTTCTCCCCGCCTTTCCATTCCCTCCCCCAGCCCAGCACCCCTCCCTGGGCTCCAGCCTAACTGGCCTCCTTCTGAACACATGGAGCTCCTTTTCCACCCAAGGGCCTTCACTTACACTCTCCCCACCCTCTGAAATGCCCTTCTCTGGCTCTTGATGTGGTTAGGTATTTCTCACCCTTCAGGCCGAAGTGGAATGCCACTCTCCCCTGGGCACCCCGTCCAAATCTAAACACAATCCTGCCCAGTATTCTCTCACTTCAAAATCTGCTTGTTTCCTTCATAACACTAATTATAAAGCATAATTATTTGTATACTGGGGGGAGGTGGTCTGTATGCCTATGAGACAGCAAGCTCCAGAGGATAAGGACCACATTGTATTCCTAGTGGGTAGGACAGCACTGAATAAATAGGAGGCACTTGATAAATACTTTTGATTAGTTATCAATATGGGGCACAGAACATGGCCAACCTAGGGTGGCATATTAAAATCACCTGTAGGACTTTTTCAAACTGCATTCCTCCCATAACAAAAATCACTTCTGGAGCAAACTACCATTACTATTTGGGAGGCTGTCATATCCCTAAAGGAAGATGCTGCAACAAAGGGCTGAGAACCACTAGATCAGATAGTCTCTTTCCAGCCCAAAGATTTTAAAATACTCTGTGAATATAAATGATAGTTTTTAAAAAGCCAAGCTAATCCACTTTGGTTTTGGTTAAAACCAAATCTGAGAGAGTTGAAAAGTTATCCTGCTGCTTCTCTGCCTTACTGTCTTTTTCAACTCCATCCTGCTTTTTATACCATGATGAACTTTGACCTAAAACACCAGGAAAAGTCCTTGTTTTCACTCAAGGCTAATAGTCAGTCTGTCTGAATAACATTTTTTCTAGAAGTAGTGGTAATAATTAAAGGCCCTGCCCTCTTCGAGCTGAATGTAACAAGTGACCCTCAGTCCCCATGCCTCTACTCGGTGGACATGGCTCTCATGCCCAACAAGCATGAAAAGAGAAGCCTCAGAGCATCGTCTGGCAGGGCCAAGCACTTGGATGAGGACTAAAAGACGTACCCCTCAGGACCACAAGACAGATGATCCACTGGTGAATAACCAGTGGATGTATTTTAACACAGAATAAATTGTTTAAGAAGGAAACACACTCTAAGAGTAGTGTGTTCATAGCAGGAAAGCTGTGGGTAAGATATACTGACACTACAATAAAGCAATCAAGGAAGTGACTTTTGGGGAGGGGACAGGAGAGCAGAGAGAGAGTCAGAAGGAGAGACTTTAAATTACCTGCAGTAAAGCCCAGTGGCAAAAGAACCAAGACGTTGGGTGGAGGGGGTAAGGAGGGGCATGGAAGGGAAAGTAGAAGCCTAAGCTACATCTCAGCAGATAAGGGCTGTGCAAACACTGACTACTGCCCTAAACCCAGAAAGACCTGGGCACACAATGGAAGGGTGATCCAGCTCAATGATGGCTTTTCAGTCACCAGAGTGAATACATACACACAGAGCAATCACCTTCAAGTGTCATCTTCAAGTACAGTAATAAGATGTTAACCAGCTGAATAACTGAATATATAACAAATATGATCTAGAATTCTTTCAGCTTAAGCAGGTCCTTCTACTTGAGAACCTTAATCTTCTAGAAGTAAGTTCTCAGGCCTGTCAGAAGAACACTTTGAAGAGGCTCAAGTCTTTAGCATCCATTCCAGTATGGGACAATGTTAGCATGAATTAATGAAAATTATCTTCCTTCTGTAATAGCTCAATCTCTTGTGCACCAAAGATACATAAATGGACAACTTGGCTGGTCAATTTAAATTTCACCACGTTACTCCTTCCTTGCCTCTTTCTGGGAAAAATGTCAGTGGAGCATGACACTGCCAAAAGATGGACAAGCAAGACAAAAATAATAAGCCTTATACAAACCAGATCATCAAAGCATGAAAACAGTCAAAGGCACTGAATCTTCTGTTTCTGCATAATCTGGAGACTGAAAGAAAACCATTCCACAGACCAAAATAAATAGTTCAACATGTCTAATTTTATCTTTCTCTATGAGGTCCTTTCTTTTCAGTCAATACATAGCTAGGGTTACCTAACTGGTCAGATTTCTTCTTAGCCACATACACACTTTTGAGGTCTTATAAAAAAAAAAGAGGTGTCATCCCACAAGCCTCTTCTCCACTCCCAACTAGGTAGATATTCATGCTTAGAGGCACATGTCACTCGCTTGCTCTCACCTATTGCTTGGAAGTGAATCTGAGACTGCTGGGCTGCTGTGTTGAGAGGATCCAGCCCGGGTATTCACCTACAAGTAAAGAAAGGATCTTGATCAGTCTGTGTTCTGAGGACACAGTTCTAATTAACCTGTAATTTGCCACAAATTTCTCATTTCACTATGAAGGTTAATTAGCTTTTTACTAGACAGACCCATGGTTGGAGTCTATTCAGTATATAGGTTATAAAAACTGTACAACCTGTATATTACATAATACTTTGTTCCTGTCATTATTCAAATACTTAAATAGTGCTGAAAAAGGGAGAGGTAAACTGGGGACATTTTCAATTCACTGTCTAGAATTGAATTCAACTCTAGTGAAAAAATTCAGTTCACTGTTTCTTTTTGTTTTATATAAAAAACAGTATGTTCAAAAAAGTATATTAAGAATACATCCAAGGGTTAGTAGTGAACCTCACGATATCATACCCCTCCAGCCTTAAAACCAGGTAGAACATTGCAGAATGTTTCTTATTCACTGAAAAATGAGGTCCAAGTAATTAATTATAAAACGCTTGAGTCTAATACAATAGCCAGTTTTTCTTTTAAATGTAAAGCCTTAAGCAGAAATCCAGAATTCAAAATATGCAGAACAATGAAAGGACATTAAATAGATATATGTTTCTAGCATAAACATGTCAAAAGAAGAGGGGGGTATTCTGTGTGCAATATGCTTATGTGCTTAATTAATCACTGAAATGAAGTCTATATTTTTCCTCAAGTAAATCTTTGTGGAGACCAGTACCCAGGGTCATCCTGAAGAAACAGACCAACAAAAGAATTCCAAATAATAATAATTTTTTAAAAATACGGCATCAAAACCCCAATATGTACACATATAGAACAAATACTAATGAATTCCCCTCCACATCCCATTTAAAAAAAAAAAAAAAAAGGAACGCTTGTCAGAGCTTGAGAAAGTGCAGTTTTATTTGACATTTCAATAAGTGGAACACAGCATTACAAATCCATCTAACTTTACTGAAACAATTATTGAAATTCGTACCTTCAGGCCATGTATGTTCCGTTCCCCAGGAGGCTTGCAGGCTGAAACAGTAATTGACTAAATTGTAGAACACATCAGGGCCATTTACAAATTTGCTCAAAATGAATCGTTTAAAAAGAAATGAGGGTGACACCAAAATTAGCAGAGAGAAATGATTGAAAAGTGGCTCCCAAGACCCAAAGTGGGAATTATGAACCAGGGTTTTTAACTTGCAGGAGTGAGCATTTATAAATGCAAAGAGCTTTCTGACACCACCTCATATAAATTCCAATTTCTGCTTAAAACATATAAAAATCAAGTTAACTGAGCTAAAATGATTAGATTCCTTTCATAATTCAAATTTCTGCAATCATCTTTCCTCACTCTATTACACTGTATATCTGTTATCACTTAAGACTACAATGAAAATAGCTAGGGTTTTTGGAGGGGAGTGGGAGGAGGGTCTTTTAATGCCAAAACAATTGCTAGAGATTCTAAGATGAAATATTTAAGTTTGAACATCAGTTTGCAAAGCAGTAAGCAGTCAAATTTGTTAGAATACAGATATATCATTAATTTCATGACATTTCTTGCAAATCTTGACATTTGCTAATATTTACGTCTAAACATAAAGCAGTACCAGGGAAAATAATATTAATTTCCTGACACCATCTTGAGTTACAGGTTAGTACTTTTCCAATTCAGCAAATGCTTCTTCATCAAATGTTAAAAAAAATAAAGTGCTTCCTACCCATGTTATAGGCTGCTTCCATCTGAAAACTACAGTGTCCTACATATTATATGTTAAGGGGCCGTCAATTTTGATTGATTGTTTGGGAAAGGATGAATTTGATTTTTTTTTTTTTTTTTTTTTGCTCCTTTCTCAGACGTACATGTATTTTCCTCTGTTTCTGACAAGAAATAGAGCTGTTTAATAAGAAGAAGATGTGGCTAATAATTACAAAGCACATCAGTTGCTTTAGTTTTGTGTATTTCAAATATATTCAAAGTTATTATGTTATTTTCCTTAAAAAAAAAACTAAACCTCAATAAAGGATTTTTATTTGTTTTTCTAAAATACGTTAAAATTAAGACTCCAAATCCTCTTTCCTAAAGATGGAAATTAACTTTTTGAACAAAACAACAGTCACATACATCTGATGCTTGGTCCTTTAGGGACCATTAGTACTTCCTAAGACAACACTTCAGAGCATTTCCTCTGAAGTAGCCTGTGCATTATAAACTTCATTTAGTAAGAAAGTGGCTAACTAAGGAATTAGAGACAGGCATCAACTCTTATCTCCTACCTTAACATCTGCCTCGTTCCTCAATTGGCTTCTTAAATCTTTATGATTGGAAATCTAAACAGTACTCAAGGGACTTCCCTGGTGGCACAGTGGTTAAGAATCCACCTGCCAATGCGGGGGACACGGGTTTGAGCCCTAATCCTGGAAGATCCCACATGCCGCAGAGCAGCTAAGCCCGGGTGCCACAACTACTGAGCCTGCGCTCTAGAGCCCGCAAGCCACAACTACTGAGCCCGCGTGCCACAACTACTGAAGCCCACGCACCTAGAGCCTGTGCTCCGCAACAAGAGAAGCCACCGCAATGAGAAGCTCGCGCACAGCAACGAAGAGTAGCCCCCACTCACTGCAACTAGAGAAAGCCCGCGCGCAGCAACGAAGACCCAATGCAGCCAAAAATTAATTAATTAATTAAAAAATAAAATAAAAAGTAAACAGTATTCAAAAAAACCCAGTAACCTCATATTTCCTAAAGTTGTGGAGCCAGAAGTTACTGTAAAGCTAGTGAATTTTCATACTTATTAATAGTTAACGTATCTTTTAACTACAAAGAGAACTTAGCCCTGAGCTGGGAGTTACTATCCAATGCGATTGTGCCACTTGGAATGAGAAGACCTGATGTTAGAAGAGAATTGTTTTCTCCTGTCCTCTGATTTGCTCAGTCTAGAGATTCTTCTTCACATGGGGCCTGACCACAGAATCTAAGGTCTAAGAGCCTCTAACCAACTCAGTAGACCCAGGCAATATACCCAATGTCTATACTCTAACTGTAAAAATCTGTATAACCTCTAAATTTATATAAATCTTACATAAAATTTTATATATATTTAGAGATGTATGTAAAATTATATGAAAAATAAAATTGCATAAAATCTACACTTTGTGTAGATAAATAAGCAAAAAGCAAAAAACTGTAGAAAACTAAAGACATATAACAGTATGCACAAAACCACAGAGATAGGGAGACTGAGTCTCATATTTTAAAAAATTTAAATTTGGCATGGAACAACTGTATTTAATAATTTATTGGAGACTAATAGGTTCTGTCCTAGGACTACATGTGACACTCACATATTTTCTTTTAAGAATCTCCTCCCTACAATATACTCTTCTCCACACTCCTACCAAGCCCTCCAAACTACCCCCATGCACACTCTACTATTTTAACCTACATTAAGAGCATATAGCCCTTCTACTCTAAGCAAATTACAACTTAAACACAATTCTTATTCAAAGGGTATATTAACCACTTAAAAATTGTGACTCTGAAGTTACTTAACGTCTCTGAACCTTAATATTCTCAAGTATAAAATGGAAGCAATAATAATAGGCATGACTGTTGGGAGAACTAGAAATGGTGACACACAAAGCAATATTAGTGTCTGAACAGCGAAGATGGCTAAAAATGGCTGTTATTTATCATGGGAGGGGCACAATGATATGGACAGGGACACTGACAGGGGCTGTTCACAAGATAAAAGAAAACAAACAGAACTTAGAAAGATTCTGGATGAACAGAAGTAAATACTTTTTGGAAAAAAAAAAAAATGAAGGTCCTCAGCATTAGAATTATAATTCTCCAGGATACTTTCTGGGGTTTGCTACAAAAGAGCTATAAAGTCATCCAGTAGGAAAGCAATGAATGGAAATTTTCAGCTGGTAAAAAAAATATTCCTTGTGGAGAAACAATTTTGAAACTTGCCCAAATTCTCTGGTTATTGAAAATATTAAGAAATAATCTGCACCCTGTTCTTGGCTTAATACACAGAAATGGCAACATTTTCTTTTTTTTCTTTTCTTTTTTTTAGTTTTTAGTCTTCAGGGGCAACTGAAGAACTGAAATAATCATAATCTTATTTCAGACACGCTATCAACGGCCCAATTTTACTTACTTAGGTCTTTAATAAGTTATTATTAATAATGTACTAAATACTCCTAATCCCGCTGCCCATGTTAATGCTAGAAGAACAGCATTACTCTTGAACCCAGATCTTCTCATGGGCTGGAGACTGTCAGTGCAAATAGGAGTCTACTGGTTAATTAAGCTATTCAAACTTCAGAGAGTTACAGGTAATGAAAGTCTAGAATGCTTAATTGGAAAACCCACACCATGATTATTTGTACAGTATCAGTTAACGAAGGTAAGTTTAACTTTTAATTATTTCAATTAAGTTATTTCTAGAAGACTTACTTAGAGAATTTTCTTATCTGTTCCATCAGTTAGAAAACATAGATTTCCAAGTGGGGCAATGTATAATGGGTGAAAGACTTAACGGTTTATATAATTAAACTGTTCTTTTTCACCATTATTCAAATTTTAAGGGAACATTTATATACAGCTGAGCAATCATATCTGATACAAGGCTAGTACTATCAAACCTAAAGGGAAAAACAAATGATTTGACCAGGTGATTCACCAAGGGTCACTCTCATTAGCTCATATTTTTGGAAACTTAACAATCAAATTCCTATTTATGAGGATTTTCAATTATTTAGAAAATGTCTCCCCCCAAAATCAAGCACCAAACATTCCACCAAAATATCGCTCTTAAAATCCCCCAGTAAATCTTGGTTTCTGCACTAGCTGAAAGCTTTCTACTCAATAGCAGCTCTGGCTACCATCATGAGCCACAATTTATAAATACCAAAATTAAAGTCATTCATTTGCCTTGGTTTAGAAACCATGTGGACCCCCAAAGAGTTCTTTAAGCGAATGTAAGTTTGTACTTCAAAAACAAAAACCAATCTAGTTAGCTTAATTTACTCTAGTAAATTAGATATTCTATCTGCCATAACTATAATACAGCCTGCAATCCCCACGATAATGAATACTTCTTTTGTTCTTTCAAATTAAGAGCTAAACATCATGTTATGTGCATTTAAACCTTTGGAAAACATAACTGTTGATGAAACAGTTTACTGAAATAATCATTGTTGATTAGAATTTGTTCAACATTACCTCTTGGAAATATCTGCAGAGGCTCTATTAACTGTCCATTTACTTGCTGTTCCATTACTGTGGAATAATACTGCAAAGAGATTATAGAAAGAGATTACTCAGTAATGTATGAATACTGGAACAGACACTTATGGGTTGTTTAATTCATAGTACTTTTGTAAATTACTGGTATATACATATCAGCCTCGAGAATTCTTTTTCCCTATTTGCACATCAAAATGACTATAGTGAATACTCAGGACTAAAAGTCCAGTAATAGCGTTATCCTCCATATTGTCATTTATCTTTAAGAGTAAAAAATGTTGATTAAGATTTTACGTTAGTATCTGATCTCTAGAAATGTTCTGAAAATGACATATATTAAAAATGACACAAGAACTTCCCTGGCGGTCCAATGGTTAAGACTTCGCCTTCCAATGCAGGGGGTGCAGGTTCGATCCCTGGTTGGGGAGCTACGATCCCACATGCCTCATGGCCAAAAAACCAAAACATAAAACAAAAACGGTCCACATTAAAAAAAAAAAAAGAATCTTATAAAAAAAATGTAAAAATAAATTAAAATGACACAAAAAGCATTTTAGTAGAAATTTCTCAAATTGCCTTTTGTTCTTTTTCCCTGGATTTTACAAAGCAAAATGGAGACGCCTCACATTTAGCTTGGACCTATATGCCAGTCAGTTAATCAAACATTATTCATATTTGTGTATAAAATGTACAGATAATGGAAATCAAAATCACAGAGACTGTGGAACAAGGAAACAAGATATGATCCATCCAAAGATGACAGGATTAATATGATAAAAAGGTAGTCCAGTTTCAAGCAAACATACCTTTCACGTTTTAGTCTTCTAAATACTTCAGTATAGATCAAATTTCACTTTAAAAATCTGGGCATGAAAAATTAAGTTCCAAGTTCAAAAAGCTTTCACACTCCATCATAAACAAGTTCATTCAGTAGGCTGTATTACGGTCTATCCCCATTTTCTTTAATATGCTAATTGGTGAGCATATGTCCACCTAACTTGCATGTGGCTTCTGTGCCCTAACTTTTTTTTTTTTTTTGGCTGCACCACGTGGCATGCAGGATCTTAGTTCCCTGACCAGGGATTGAACCCGCGCCCCCTGCATTGGAAGCACGGAGTCTTAACCACTGGACCGCCAGGGAAGTCCTTGCCCTAACTTTTTTTTAACACTTGACAAACAACAGTGATGTTCTTGGTGGAAAATATCAACGATGAAAACCACTGATTTTGTGTTGTGAGGGGCTGTCACAGAGCAGAATTTCCCTTTAATACTTGTTGTTTCTATATTAAAAAACATAAGCACATTTTCTATTTAACTATCATATTTTCAGAAAATTCCTCCTTGATAATCATTATTTGCTGACATTCTTTAAAAGTTTCTTTCTAAAAAATATGTACATATATCTTTCTATTGCTTTTATGTAATAATTAAAATTACAAGATCAAGTTTATTTTTCCCTTATAAATAAAGGGGAGTTATAAAATTCTACATCATCTTTAGAATCACAAGTTAACAAGTCTAAGGCTCTTCGCCCTAAAAACGAAGTGAAAGTGTATTTTTGATGGCTATGGACTGATATAAGTATACCCTGCCTTCTGAGGACATTCAAACTGTATAGGAAACTGATCCTCTCCTTCTATAGATGTAAAAACTTATATACATAAAGCATAAACATGTGTGATACACTCTCTGGAATACATACTAAGGCAAATGTCTTTCAGGAATCTATATTCCTTAAAATCACAGAAATATAGTGCTCGCCATTACTCAAGCAGTGATGACAAGTAAATGAAATATCAATCATGTAGGCTGTCAACCTTTTGGGACAGCAATAACTGTTAACAAGTAGTCTGGAAAAATTGTCCGAAAATGACTTGTCCTCCGCACACAAGTATTTGAGGTTTCATGGAAAATTAAGATGCCAGTGGCTATTTGGAACATTGCTCAGGTATTCTTTTTAATGGGAAATTTGCCGGTTATTGATCCACAGCATGTACCCTCTTGCTTCTGGAAGGCTGCAAGCAACTTTCCAATCAGTGGCTGTCAAAAAAATTACTGCCTTTTTATACTGATACAAGACAACAGCAGTGGTGGTGTTCTCCTATAGTTAATGCTTTTCTTTAATTAACTGCTATGTACAATAGGTTAGTAATTTCAGTTACTACTTTACCACAATCCTAGAAATCAAAACAAATAAAATATCCTTATGCTTTATCTAACAAATTATTTACAGAGTTGTGTGAAACTGGTGCTTGGGGTCAAGTTTGAAAACAAATAACCTCAAATGTAAAGGGTCAGAACAGGTGCAAGGCATTTTTTTCCTACTATAAAACCTTGCATGCATGAAATTGACCTGTTTTCCAACTTTATTTACCTCACAAAATATATAAATAAAAATGGTTTCCCTTTCATTTCAAATCAACTGGGAAACTATATATACGTTTATAATCATTGCAGGAATTTTTTAGCAATCTAAAAACATCTCTTTGTACAGTGATTAACACAGCCACAGTAATGATATTAAGTATGCCACTTGACAGTTTCTCCAAAGCAAGTAGTTATGATTTGTTTTTTGTTTTGTACAATTCTTCCAAATCCTAGGAACATTTTCTCCTGCTAAAATACTGGGTTTGATCTGTGTTCGTATTAACAGAGAATTTTGTGTTTCACACACCAAAGTAATTCACCATCAAGGACAAACTATAAAGGGTGGTAATTAAACCCATGGCATGGGCCCACTCTAGGCAACCGACCTCTCAGGAGCCGGCCTGGTGAGGGTCGGGGGGCCATCAAGGAGGCACTAGGCCTAGGAGCTCAGGCCACTGCTCACAAGGCATTCCCTAAGGAACAAGAATAAAACGTGGGCCATGTGCAACACCTCCTGGCACAGAGCAGTCCTGATGAGCCACAAGGCCTGTGCTGCCCAGTGAGATGAGCAAGGCACTTAGAGGAGTTACAGGCTCAAACCCTGGGGTCTCAGTACTGGCCACTTCTAGCTGATGATCTCAGTGAACAAACGCTCACCTCACCTCAGTTTACTCAGCTGTAAAATGAAGGTGGTATGTACCCACAGGATTATTGTGAAACTCACATGAGAAAACATGAGAACACTTAATAAGCTGCAAAGCAAGTTCTTTTTTAGATCTTCATTCTCTCTCAGGGTTTTATATATTCTCCCTTTAAGGGGATATTTCCAATTTTGCTCTAAATAGTGATAAAACAAGCAATAATGACAAAGACAAGACTTCCACTAGATAAAAACAAAATGAAAAGACAACCAACCAAACCAAACAAAAATCTAAATCTTTTACGCCAATATACTTAATATGGCTTGGACAGAAAAGTAACAAAGTGACCGTGATAACATTAATGGAGCCATAATTTGACGTTATCCAAAAAGCTTCTTAGCTTAATCTCTATAATCTTATCCTGGCTTTCATTACCCCTAACACAAATTCCTGCACATAGTAGGTGTTTGATAAATATTTACCGATTGAAATGGAGTCCAATCCCTATTCTGCCACTTATTAACCTGTATAGTCTTCAGGAAGTCATTTAACCTTATCACTGAACTTTAGGTTCCTCTGAATGAGAGTAAAGATACTTACTCTATTACATAGGGTTACTGTGAAGCTCAAAATTAAACTGCAGCAATAGAATTAGTGAAGGCATTTGTAAACTGTAATGATTAGTAGTTGAGGAATTTAAAAGTGAACCTCCTAGTAGTGAAACAATATTAAGCACAGCACTTTCTGAGTAGAAGTGTTATGGAATTTAAAAACACAAAAATGGTTATGTATAAAAAGTACAAACTGAACACATTTGCACTCGAACTGAACACATCAGCAGCAGTTATAAAACATGTTTTCTCTGGTATCCCTAGTAGAATCCATTACATGCAGTAATTGCAGCAATAATCAATAAGCTAACTGAGTAAAAGATTAATCAAGTTTTGTGATTGCTAATGGAATCTCCAGTACCAGACTCAGATTAGTTTCAGAGTCCCTCTGAGATGTTCTTCAAAATCCTTAAACAATTTTAATAAGGATGTGACAAAGTTTAGCATAGTTATCCAAATACCTAATTAATTTGAAACAGAGGGCCAGATTCAACAAGGGGATAGCAAGTACAATTTTTGGCTTTGTTCTGTTTGCAAGTTTATCATACAGTGTTCCTACTTGTTATGAACCTAATTTTAATTTTAACAGCACAACTCAATCAATAATTACATTTTTTTCTTCATGGAAATCTGCCATATAAAAACTTGAATTCCAAAACAGCACAGTTTAACTTTACAAGGCACAAGTTCTCTACTGAAAGGAGAGAAAACAGTGAGAGAGAGATACACAGAAGCAACTACCACTTATTGAATACCTACTGTGTGTTAGGCTCAACACTGAAACCGAGCCCCCCAAACCCCCTGCCAAGTTTATGATTAACGTCTCCATCCAAAATTTTATTCCCTTTCTTGTCCTGCCCCCATTCCCCTCAGGATTGAGGAGTATCAAAGAAAAGGAGGGATTGGAAACAAGCAGGACCCTTCGGGGCCCTCCTGGGTACAAAAGCCCCTCCACGTCCCCCGTTTCTTGTTTGTAGAAAAAGGCTTTAGTCTCCTAGGCTTCCCTCAGTTCCAAAGAGCAGACTCAAGCAGTTAACTATCAGGACAACAGAGTCACAGGCCTCCTAATGCCTCCTCAGGGCAGATAGATAACAATCTGATGCATATCTTTGAGTTGTTCTATAGAAACTAAGACTCCCACCCAGGTGGAGGGAGGATGGGACTACATGCTGACCACAAGCACTAGACCCCAGACTGGTTGGAACCAGAAGGTTGTGATTCCTTAAACATCACCCTGTTGCCTCACCACCAACAAATCAGAAGAAGGTCCACGAGCTGATCAGCTTCCTACGACCCTCTCCCCTCACCCTGTGTTTAAAAACCCTTGCCTGAAAGCCATGGGGGAGATCGGGTCGTTGGAGCATGAGCTTCCCATTCTCCTGGCTTGGCTCCCTGCAAATACACCCTCACTTTGCTGCAAACCCTGCTGTCAGAGTTTGGCTTTCTGCACCTCAGGCACATGAGCCCTTGCTCAGTATCAATACTAGATATTTACATTTATTCATCTAGTTTCTCACAACCCTATCCTATTCTGGGAGTATCATCACCCCCGTTTCACAGATGTAGCAAACGGTTTATCAGTCAACCAAGAAAATCACTTCTTTCATTCTAGTACATGCACTCAGAACATAAAATGTATGTTTGCTATTTGAGAGTCAAAAGGTAAGTTATCTCCTATTTCTCGTACCTCAAAACCTTTAACTAAAGCAGGCTACTGGGTGGACTGCTGAGCTGGTGGAAAGCTTCTTCATTCATATCTTGTGTGGGTTAGGCCATGTCACCTGATCTTTCAGAGGCTGGGGAAGGCAGCATGGTGTGATGCAGATACCTGTGCTGGCCGGTGACTTCTCCCTCTTTCTTCAGCAACTCCCCCCGCCTGTCCACATTTTCCTCCTACCTCTCTTACCACTCTACTCAGCTTCCTGTAAGTGGTTCTCTCCCCATCCCTTCCTTAAATGCTCACGTTCCCCATGGTTTTTCATCAATCTTCTCTTTTTATTTTGTACTCTCCCCGAGTTAACTTCAGCCACTTCAAAGGTTTCAATTACCAGAGGAGTCACTGAGACTAATTAGGAGCTGATGAATCACAAACCTTTATTTTCAGCCCAGATTTCTCTCCTAAGATTCGGAACATACCCAACTGGTTGTCCAGAGGCCCCTCAAATTCAACAGGCCCCTACCTCTCCCACCCCTCCCTCATGCCCTAGGCCTATCTTCCACCACATGGGTTCACTACCCGGATGAATGAGATCACCATGACCTAGCTTCCCAAACCAGTTATCTGGGAGTCGTCCAGACCATCTCTCTTTCCTTCTTCCCCACATCTCATCAATCACCAGTCTTATTAACTCTACATTTTCCCCAGTTCTCAAATCCTCAAGCTAGGGCCCTCCACGATCTAGCCCACCTGCCTTCCCAACCTCATCTCATACCCTCCCCCCACTGTCCACGCCACACTAATCATGGGTAGCTCCTCCTGAATGCACCAGGCATCCTTTCACCTGGGCCTTTAAACACTGTTTTCTCTGCTCAAACACCCTTCCCAGTCCCCTTGTCCTCACCTACTCCACCCAGACACCACTCTCTCCAGGAAGCCTTCTCTGTCCCCAAAGCTAGATCAGGTGCTCCTTTTTTGTGCTCACAGAACACCTAATGTTTAGGCATATGACAGCATTTATCACTATGCCTGGTAATTCTGAGTCTTTCTCGTCCTCCCACACCAAACACTGTTTCCTTTTTTGTTAACTTCCCTGACTGGAGAGCATGAGCTCCTTGAAAAAGTGAACTATATGTTCACTGCACCTCCACCAACTAGCATAGGGCTTGGCCAGAGAGTTGCCATCCCATAAATATTTAATGTGTGAAAAACTGGCTGTGTGAATAAGTGAGCAAATCAGTGAATGATCTCAGGTCCCAGCTCTACATAGCTGTATGACCTTGAGAAAGGAATACAATTTGTTTGTGCCTCAGTATTCTCGGCTGTAAAAATGAGAAAAATAGCTGCCTTGCTCACCTCATAAAGGTGTTAGGAAGATCAAAATCACAGAAGCTGGTATATGGAAACTTTTTTATAAAGTACTTGAAAAACATCTTAAAATAGGGCACAGGGCTGCGAATCTCCCACTTCCAAGCAATAGTACATAGAAGAAAAATGGCCATAACGATAGGGTGACACAGAAACCACTAAACAAGAACACTGAAATGTTCAGACCAAGTACAGAGACAGAATTTAACTAATTGTTTATCAAGGCTGAGTCAGTATCTCCTCCCCTTCCCTCAATTACTACAGTACTATAAGTAATAAAATAAGTAAAAGGGTACTATAAGGAACATTGTCTGTTTCTCTTTCTGGAAGTTCATCAAGGGCATGGACCATGTCTTGTGCATTTTATTATCTCTTATGGCAGAGGTATTAACCTGGGGTCTATATGGGCCTGGGAGATCCTTGAAATTCCTGAACTTCTAGGTGAAATGTTGCACAGTGTGAATTTTCTGGGAAAAGAATAAACAACTTTCCTCACATTTTCAAAAAGCCCTGTGTCCCCAAAAATCTAAGAAACTACTGCCGTAGAATGCCTAGCACCATGCCTTACACATAATGGCTGCTCCACAATGTTTAAGGGAAGGAGGCAAATAGGAATTAATACAGACGTGGTGACTAGGTACTCTCATTGGTTATACATTCTAACTTACTCAGTGGCAAGCCTTACGTATCAACTCACATCAAATCACGCTTATTTATTATTCTTCTATACACTTATAACAGAAAGGTTTCTTAAATCTCTCCTTAGCATGCTTTCTAACAGACAACATAAACAGTACAGTATGAGGAATATACTTATAAAGAATAAGCATGCTGGCTTTTCCCTACTAATGATAAAATTTTCAAATTCTTGTTTTGTCAATATTGCAAGCATACCCTGTTATATGTAGCTCAGTCAGTAATTACGGCAATAATCAATAAACTAACCAACTATTTGCAGTCCATAGTTAACTTATTAGTTTTCCTAGTGAAGAACCCAACAATCTTAACTCTGTCAAATGGCTACAAATTCAATTACAACACTACTCAGATGTGCCATCAGTTATACCTCCTTTCAATTACTTCTCATACTTTACATGAAGAGGCATCCCCTCTGTGACGCTGGTCTCTTAAGAAGCACACAACTGCTCCAACAGTCGAAAATAACATATGAAGCTAATCTGTTTTGAATACCAAATTAATAACTATATTTACTTACCTGGCTTCAGGTCCTCCCACTCCTCGATAACTCATTGCCCCTGCCTTGAGGTGACTACAGTGTGCACATGCTCTTCCTTAAATGACTCTAGACCAAGGGTCCACATATGGTCATGGACTGATTAGATGATGAGAAAGAAAATCACAATGAAAAGTCTTCCAGTGAAAAGGTCAGCAGGAAACAACTCTGAGGCCTCTTTATAGGTTAATGTTACTGTACTTATATATTTACTAGTGATTTGAAAATGAAACAGACAGTGAGTTGGCCAAGTTTAATGATAACACTATTTGTTTTGGACAGTAAAACTGTAAAGGATGTTAGGGAGCTCCAGATGGTCTTAAAAGCATGGAGGTTTGGATAGCCTAGCCAACAGCAGATGAAATTCAACTTGGCTAAGTTTAAGGTGACGTGCACTGGCAGAACGAGTTTAAATTTGTATTCAGCGATGGGTCCAAACCTTGTAGGATCCCCTCAGCTGAAGCTTTCACAGTCATCACCATCACCATGGTTAGCTTGAGGCATTGTCTACAGTGACCTTTCACCTGATTTCTAAGTTGTACCAATTCTGCCATACTTCCAAAGTAGAAGAAGTTTAAATAGCTTCAGGGAACCTACAACTTAAATAAAACAGGACCATCAGGTCATGCGGCCAGCAGGCCAAATGGAACATTCCCTTACAAATAAACTACTTTATTTGGCCAGGTCCAATAGTGTTCAATAAAGATCCAGCCTACTGCTCAAATGCTGTTAAAAAATAATTGAAAAGGTAGTGAGAAATGAGTAAAGAACATATATGTAACAGAGAAACATATATTAAGAGAGAAACAACTTGTTTTGAAATTTCCAATTACCTCAATTTACACCTTTTTGGACATATTATATTCCTAGGCTGATAATTTACTGAATTCCTCTAACTCTACTGTATTATAGCAAATTTACATTCATCTTTCAGATATACGTAGAAAATACCGCTCCTGTTTCCAGTAGAACTGGCCCTAAGAGAACAGGTTCATTAGGAGCTGCCAACAAGAGCCTAACACCTTGGTTATGCCCCACAGCAATCCTACTGCTAGAGGTCCATCATTCCCTCACAGCCCATCTCTCTCCGGAAGAGAAGCCCCTACCATAGCCACCAAGGGGCTAATTGATGTCCTACATTTTTCTGCCCCCTCATGCCAGCTGCCTCAACATAGGACCCCAGAGGGATCAACCTGTAGTCCACACTGAGCTCTCCACAGAGACGGAGCTGAACTGGGAGCACAGCCATGTTAATGACAAAATACTGGTGGTTCAAAGCACCCAGAATGCCCTGATGCCACCTGGCTGAGGTCTGCTTGTGCTGTCTCTTCATTTGCTTCCATGAGCTGCATAATAAACTGATGCAAATTTCAGTCTGCTTCTGCTTCTTGCTAGCAAAGATGTCCCAAGATATTTCACAAGAGGGGCTAAATAAGGGGCTACTACATTCTCATCACTATTTCAAGGGCATCCATATGACCCAGACAACACAGAGAAGAGAGTTAAAATAATCTGCCTGAAAAAAAGTTTCATTCTTTGACTAGGATGAGAAAACAGAACATAAACTTTACTTACAGCTTAGAGCACATCACTATTTGAGTAAAAAAAAAAAAACACTGAATAATTTCCACAACTATTTATTTATTTCATTCAGTTTTCCTGTCTCACTCTTTTCACTGTTTCTCCACCCTGCCAGGAGAGTATCGAGTATTATCACTTGTTTAGATGGATCGTGTTGAATTAGGGGACTAATCACTCACTGAAGACCGAGATGACTATACCAAATACAAAGTTAAGTTCAAAGTAGGACCTACTTAAAATGGAGCATGTTTAAAAGCACCATGTGGAAAATGAGCTTCGACTCTCTGCTCTTTAAAGAAAACTTCCTAATAGTAAAGGCCCTGAGGCTGTTAAATATTCAACAACTAAGTGGGCAACAAATTCTGTGGTAAAATTCAGCCTTGTAGGAAGGACAAAATCTTGAAAACTTCAAAAGCCCACAGAGTATTTGTTTGCATTCCTTTTCAAACTCAGGTACACTAACATTCTAGTAAATAGCATTATTTTTTGCTACCAGGAAAACAGTAGTATTTGCAAAGCTTCTTCGGCAGGATCGCAATAAATGCCAAAACAAAAACATCACTTAAAACCACCAGGAGGGAAGACTGGACATCCAAGACCTAGGTCTGTGTCCAGGCCTTCCCATTCATTAGCAATGTGACCTCAAACTGAATCTGAGCTCGTTGGGCCTCAGATTCCTTATCTGTAAAATGAGACAGTTGGACAAGACCTCTAATGTTCCCTTCCAGCTCTCCTTGAGCAACTATGATTTTTGAGGCAGTCTCCAAGTTATGCATGCTAGGATAAAGCCAATCATATCCCAATTTACAAGGTGCTACAGAGGTCAAAAAGTATTTTCCCTCATGGTACCCAACATCTAACAAGGTACACTACCGTCAAGTATACCAAAGGGAATACTTACACTCCAGTAAAACACAAGGTCCCTGCCATAATGGGAGGCATTACAGTTAAACTCATCCCATGCTCTTCCGGCAATGTGGAGAAACGGTATAAAGAGAGAGAACCGGCAAAATGAAGAAACATATTCTTATTAATACTGTGCTCTACTCATATAAGCCTCTCAGTATTGAGAGAACTAGGTGTAATAAATCCTTTACTAGCCACAGGATTTAGCAAAAACAAATAGGAGTCCATTTACAAAAGCAAGATGTACTGCTGAGTTTCTTGATGAAAGGTCACCTAAAAGCAGAGGTTAACATAAAAGTAACCTCCTCCTATAACTGGGTCTCAGTGATAAATAAAGCTTATGATGAATCAATAAATAAGGCCCAGCACTGTTGTGCTTGATGCTATAAGGAAATGAGGCCAGCACTACCAGACAACAATTACAAAAAGATGGAAGGAGAAAAGCAGTATACTATCTTCAGTCTTTCTGGAAAATGAGAGTAGAAGACAAGAACAACAAAAAAATTTAAACTACTTTAAGGGAATATTTAACAGAGTCCTTTAAATAATTAGCAATGATCAGGTATTTAGTTTTCAGAATATGTAGGTTGGCTGTATTTTTTTCCTAGTAAAGCATTTCAAATTCTAATTAAAAAAATACTTTATGGAGAAATTAAAAAGATACAATAGCGTCAGAGGACAAGCCATGATCCCAGAAGTAGAATATTCTAACAACATAACTTACAAGAAACTACGCTATAAAAACAGATTGTTGATTAACACAAACTCATAACAAAATGCAGAGAGCGATCACAATGGTGCTGTAATAACACTTGGCTGCTGAATTCTCTCAATACATTAAATATCTCCTTGGAGACCAAATTACTTTACATTTTCTTAAAAGACAATTTATTATAGCTTTGTTTTCTTCTCATTATCTCTTAAAAATATATCTAATGAAGAAAAGAATACAACTTCTAAATAACTTACATAAAATGGTACTAATGTGTGACAACAGACTTTGGTTTACTATGTTGGTTATTATTTAACAGCACACAACAACCTATTGTCATGACAAATCCTTACCACAATGAGACATTCCATGTGTCACATGTATCAAAATCCACTGTATGCCATTATTATGGCACACATAAAATTAACAGCCTAAGGCTGCTAGCAATTTAAATAATTGATAAGTTTTCAATTAAAAAGGCAACATTTTCAGGTCTAATACAAAAATCTATTTAAATTACTGATAAAAACTTACGCTTCTGTTGGCCCAAAGCCAGAAAATGCTTACATCCAAGGGGAAAAAAAAAAGTAATTCTGCAAGTGTCAACTCAGACACTGTAGTTTTTTTAAAAGAATGTTTAAAGGATTTATGGTAAAAGTATGCCTAGTTTGGCTTTCCCCATATGGTTTTTAAAGAAATACTAAGGTGACTACAAATTTATTGAATTCCACATGAAAAACATAGCTTTTTTTTTTTTTTTTTAACAGTAAATACATGGTCATCTGTCAGTATCTTCCCTATCCCACCACCCAAATTCTGGAATCAAAAGTTTTCAGAGCCAAACTGAACCTAAAAAATAAAGGCCAATGCAGGTTTTTAATAATAGTTTGGCAACTGAGGACTAATAACCAAAATCTATTGTGAGGTTAAGTCCAAATTGTTCTCTTTATATCAAAACTGTAACCCAAAGGAATTTCAACCAGAAGAACCAAGACAGATCAAAATGACAGCCAATCAATCTTGTTTGTGCTTTCTGAGACAGAGATTCCCTTACTCTTTACTTTTTAACTGTTTTTTCAGAGCCTGACTCTACATAAACAAAGAGTATGTGATGGTAGGAGCTGCCTCAAGAGATAAGAGGAAAAGGAAATCCATTTAGGTTTTAAATAACTTAAAACTTATTATCTCTCTCAGGGATATTTTCATTTTCACTTTAAAATAATTTGATCCAACATTCACAATTAGGAGAGTGGAGCTCTACCTTGGGGCCTCAGGTTCTCATCTGTAAATATTAAGTGAATTCATGAGAAAACTCAGACTTGACCATCTAGACCCCATTCTATGGACCACTGCCAATGCATAGAAAAAAGTTTTCACCAGCCATAGCAAATTAACAAAAATAAGAAAAATGTAGTGAGTTTTACATAAAACTAAATTTATTCACTTTAATGATCATCTTTACTTTTGAGATTAGGTACTGC
Source organism: Eschrichtius robustus (assembly GCF_028021215.1). Taxonomy (NCBI): domain Eukaryota; kingdom Metazoa; phylum Chordata; class Mammalia; order Artiodactyla; family Eschrichtiidae; genus Eschrichtius; species Eschrichtius robustus. Next base: position 128,661,868 of record NC_090824.1, on the reverse strand, counting down.
CCACTGTTTTAATCCTTAAATGACTACCACTATTTTTCCCTAATAAAATAATGGTTAACGGTAGATAATTTTTATTAGTTTATTTTATTAATGTTTTTATTTGGCAAAATTAAAGTTACCACGCCTACGTCTGTCCCTCAATCTAAAAGTGAAAAATTGATTATTTCATGAAATCCAAATACTTAGGGATCAATAAGCTAGATGAGCTCCCTTCAAACTAAAAGTCGCTCAAGAAATCTCAGGGACTTTTAAGTTTAAGGACAATTACAGAACTTGTACTACAACACAAAAATAAACACTGCATTTGAGAAAATAAGTGCAAGTCATAAGGAATATTTGGTATAGATATCTCGACTAAGGTATTATATAAACACAAATCATTCAGAATGTAATAATGGTGATGACATATGATAAAAAAGAGACAACCGGCCCAAAATGGAGTCACCTGTGCTAAGCCCAAGTCACCAAACTAAGACTTAAAGTACCTAACCTAATTACAGTTTCAGCCTCTCCCAGGAATATAATCTTAACCACTCAGTCTGGGATTTCCCTGCTGTCCCCCAAAGGAAGGTGACCTTGCCTGAAACAATCAGCTCTTAGCTAAAATAACTTCCTTGCCCTGCCTCCTGCCTATAGAAGTCTTTAGAGTGTCTTTGTGTCTGCTGGATGGGATAGGCCAATCAGATCTTTAAAATTTACTCAGATGAATTTTGTTTTTTAACACACAAAAAGATCCCAGTACAAATGTGCAGGAAGGTGGATGGGAGAGAAACAGTATAAAACAGTGAAGGAGCATGGGCCTTGCACAAGGAGAAGCTGAACTTATATTCCATATTCACATTCATACTAGCTATAAGACCTTTGGCATGTCTCTTAACCATAGCTTCCTCATCTGAAAGATAGGGATGATAATATCTACTTTACAGAGTGATTATTAAAACCAAAGAAAATTAAACACCTTAAGCATCTAGTGTATAGTGGCCACTTAGAAATGGAAATGATTATTACTATCACTGTGATCACATGCAGTAACATTTCTCAAAGAGCACCGTTTGTTAGATCTTCCCAAAAGTACATTTTTGAAAATACACCTTTGTGTGTGGTTATGTCAGAGACATAATGAAAGTACACTGATGTCAGTAATGTACTCTCTGCAGTGGATGTATGTGAAAAAACTAGAACCCGTGTGTGTGTATGTGTGTTTTCTAAAAATAAGCATGTCACATTCTCAGGAGAGTTAGCCAATCTATTATTACTAGTGCTAGACCTTTCAGCAGACAATCCTACTCTGCCTTTCAAGGTACTGATGAGCCCTGCTATAAATTCTCAGGGCACAAAGACTCTCAAATAAGTTAATGAGAAGTCAATGGGAAATTGACTTTTCCTACTCTGTGCTCGTCTGAATGCAACGCTCTGTTAATCATGCCATCCTTCTTGTTCTCTTTCCTCCTACCCTAAATTAAAACTATTGGCGGAAACCCATACAGATATTTCACAGTTTTCATTACGACGAAAAAATATCCTGGTTAAAGCTGAGGTCTATCAAAAACCTACAACCTAACCATTGGCTGAGATTAGAGTCTCACTGAAAAGCAAGGGCCCTGATTCCATCATTTCCACCATAATACCACTTTGCATTTGTATAGAACTTTGAACTTTTCAAAGGGCTTTCACATCTATTATCCCATTTGGTCATCACAATGACCCCGTGCAGTAGAAAGGACAAGTATTATTATCCACAATTGACAGATGAGGCAACTACAGCACAGAAAGGTTAAGTGTTTTGCCTAAGGCCAGGAAGCCAGAGGAGTGCAGCGGTCTCCTTACTTCCAGTCCAATGCTCTTTTCGCCAGACCACTAGAGAAGGTTTCGTACACAGACTGCAAACTCAGAAAAAATAAAATAAAATGAATAAGAGAAAATAAAATAAAAATAAGAGAAAAGAACAAATCAGGGCTCAGGGAAGCTATGTCTCCTCATTGTCATTGAATTATTCAAGCTTAGTATTAAAGTTTTAGAAATGTATCCTTTTTTCCTGTTTATCTACTTCTGTCCTGAGACAAATGTTAATGCAAATTTTCACTGAAATTTGAAACACAAAAGAAAAGTCATTTCGGGATATATTCAAATCACTTAGATTCAGTAAGTAACCCTGTAGTTCATTTTGGGATGGGGTGGTTAGTGCATAAAATAACTGAGAGTACATCTTAAATCATGTATCCATATTAAGCCTGCAGCTACATTATAACTATAGTCTGGTTTGTAAGGGTGAAAGAGATCTCCAGTTGAAAGTAGATTTTGAAAAATTTTTTAGAGCCCAGGGGTTCATTTTTAATGAGCCGTTACTTTAAGTACTGCATAAAAAAATACAGGAAATTGATAGTCCATTTAGTCTGCACCATACCTAATGCAAAAGTCATTAAGATGCATTATTCTTAATGTTCATGATATGATCAGTAAGTGTCTTTTGAAAAGAATGCCCTTAACTTTCACGTAAGGAAATCTTTAAAAATCTTATATATTATATAGAAAAATGTTATAGCAACTGTGATTTACTTTTATATCTTCACTATGCCAAGAAACAGCATCCTCAATTACATTAACATTTTAAAAATAGTCCTCATTTGTAATATACTTACATATGACAGCATTGCCTTCATTTCTTCATCACTTCTCACTGTAATTCGATCACCATCTTCATCTTCATCTGTTTAAAAAGCAATATAATACAAGTGATAAGATTTGCATTTTTTAATGTACAAAAACCATGTTATCTGGGAACATAATACAACTGGTTTGTACACTTGATATCCAAATTCTCAACACCATATGTTGTGGATGTTAAGGTTATTGGTTCGTGGTTTTGTTTTTCTGTTTAGAATACAACCAGAATCTCAATAAAGAACTAAAAGTTTTAGGAACAGCTGAAAATTAAAATATTGCTCGTGTCATTCAAGACATGTACCTAAGTTAAAGTAAATATAGGGACTTCCCTGGCGGTCCAGTGGTTAAGACTCCATGCTTCCACTGCAGGGGGCAAAGGTTCAATCCCTGGTAGGGAAAGTAAAATCCCCCATGCTGCGCGTGTGGCCAAATAAATAAATAAATAGAAATTTAAAAAATAAAGTCAATATAACTGGAGTATGACTGAACAGGTTTGGTTTGGAGAACTTTAAAATCCGAAGAAAGGCCAGTTTTATTTAACTATTAGTACTTTTTCCTTTCCCACATGGCACCCCATCCCTCTTTTCTCCATTCTTCCTCTCTCCCAAGCAATCTGTCATAATAGTATAATAAAAATGGCTGACATTTACTGAACACTACTGTACACAAGGCACTGTGATTTATGCTCCATACCCCCTTAAAAGCCTCACAATGATTCTATGATGTGGACAATATGACTTGATTACTATCATTCCCTTTTTACAGAACTGAGAGCCTAGTATAAGGTTAACTTGCAAAGCAACTCTAATAAAGTTCTCCTCATAACCCACTTGATCTTGTAGCTCTCTTTCTATTTCTGAACTGTTTCAATTGTACTGGGTACTCTCTGACCACAGTAAGCTTCAAATGGTGGTTCGTGCTATTGTTGAATAATTTAATGGTCTTAAAACTAGAGGATACAGACTTCCCTGGTGGCGCAGTGGTTAAGAATCCGCCTGCCAATGCAGGGGTCACGGGTTCAATCCCTGGTCCGGGAAGATCCCACATGCCGCAAAGCAACTAAGCCCGTGCGCCACAACTACTGAGCCTGCGCTCTAGAGCCCGTGAGCCACAACTATTGAGCCTGCGCTGTAGAGCCTGTGAGCCACAACTACTGAAGCCCGCATGCCTAGAGCCCGTGCTCCGCAACAAGAGAAGCCACCTCAACGAGAAGCCCACACACCGCAACGAAGAGTAGCCCCCGCTCACTGCAACTAGAGAAAGCCCGTGGGCAGCAACGAAGACCCAACGCAACCAAAAATAAATAAATTAATTAATTAAATAAATTTCTTAAAAAAAAAAAACAAAACTAGAGGATCATAATACTTCACAAAACACTTAACCAGAATGGATATATTTCAGTAAGTGGATCACCCGAAGCAGCCACATCTAGAAACAATGTACTTACTTCATTGATCCTTCTCTTATTTAAAATAGTTTTGAAATATGTCTTCAAAACTGTTTTAATAACCTGAAGATAAACCAAGTGAAAATATCAGATCTCATTTTTAGCCCAAAATGGAACTGGCCATCTGATTACTCGCTCATCTATACTATCTGCCAGGCAGGACCCAGAATGACTTTCGGCTATTTCTAAATATTTACTTAGCTACTTCATCCTTCTAAAGATTAAGATCTGTCAACAGGATAACAGCATATGTGGCAGACTTTAAATGTACAGTTGAAAGAAAAATGCTAAGAACATGTTGAGCAATGCCAGCATTGCTGGAAGGCATACACAGCCTCCCAGGGGGACAACTTGGAAGGGGCAGGTCCTCTCTCATTTGGATGCCTCAGCTCTGGTGCACTTGTTAAACTGAGTTATTATTTTTTTGGTCACTCTTGGGCATCTAATTGCTGATTTGGTCAGATGCAGAGAAACTGATCCCAGGCGTGGGGAACAAGACAAATCTCTCACCATAAAGAGAATAAGCTAGCATGACACGCTCTGGGGACTCTTACTGAGAACACTAGGGGAGTTCAGTTCAGCACCTGGAACTTAGCCCACCACACCTCAGCAGGCCCTCCCTCCTGTCCAGCCGCAGTTCTTAAGGTATCCCCGTTTGGTGACCACACCATGGGAACCCTAGAAGGGAGCTTGTATTCTCCCTAATTAGCCTATTTCAGAGCAAAATGCTACCTTCTTTTTCTCTCCCACAGCCAATAGCAATCTGACATCATGAGGGAAAGCAGCACTTGAGCCTGTCCAGCTCAGTGACCAAGCCAACAGCTCTCACTGGGGTTTTCTCTCCAAAGTAATTGTTCCTGGATCCTAGATACAGGTTCACTCCTGCAGTTTCCCAACTCTCTGAATCTACATAGCTAGGAGCTGTCACAGTCACCACTGGTATTATCTACCAAGAGCTGCCTATTTTCAGTATAAAAGGCACACAATGGTCACTATCAGTAACAAAGAAGGCACATTCCTAGGGAGGTTACATATATAAAGGACTACAGAGAAATCTAGCATTTTCCTTCCCTCTTTTTTTTTTTTTTAAAGCTACAGACTCTATAGAGCCAAATTGGGAGAGAAACGCCATTCTAATTTTGGAAACAGAGGGAGTTTCTATAGAGGTTCCAGAAACTAGTATTTTCAAGGTTAAGTCAAAAAGCTGTCATACAAATGCAGGAAACAAAGGGGAAAAACAGACATTGTATAAAGGAATATAATGTTACATATTACCACACATGAAAGCACTTTACATTTTTTGTTTTAAAACCAAGTCAAATCTCAGATTGGATGTGTACTAAAATGATTTGTTCTATGAAGTCCTGAACTTGATAAAATTTCCAGTATGAACAAAGTAGCTTTTTGTAAATCTCATTTCTACACTAGAGCTAGCTACAGAGATGGTGGCTACAAAGGGACAGATTATATTCGAATTTCAACATACACAAGATCTCAGTAAGGTATTGTTCACATGGAATGAGGAAGTGCTTGGAGTTCAATAAAACAGGTGAAAAACCTTTTTATAATTTGTAAAGAGAAGGCACAGATTCCAGAAAAAAATCATTTAAATCACATCTCTCTAAATCAGTAACAAGAACAACAACAACAAAAAGAATTCCCTAAGCTCTCAAAGTCAGGGCTTGAACCTTTAAGGCTACTTAAAACTAAAGATTCTCAAATTCTAAAATTCTATGAAATCTCTGAGGGATTATTTCAGTTACCTGAAATAATCTGGTAACTGTGAGGGAAGTCAGTTAGCAGACTAATCTCTTACGTAGCAGTTCCATAGAAAGCAGCTATGAAACACTAAAGGGCACTTTGCTTTAAGTGGACAGAAAACTGAGGACAAAAGGCCAGAATAGCTTTTGATGCAAACCTAAAGTGCTGGAGCTGTCCCATAAGGAGACAAGGTAAGTTGAAAGAGGCATTCTAATAAAGCCTGAGAATAAAATCAGGTTTATATGACACAGTGATTAATAGTTTTATGGATTAATAAGAGCCTCCATTTTATGTAGGTACTGCTCTCCTTTACAGATTGCTCTTTAGAGGACTGTCTGCTTCATTCTTTAATATCTGTAATTAGTAGTTTTAATGAAGACTCCTCATTCTTGTCAGAAAGGAGACTGAGTTGGAAAAGTAATTACACATAAGAGAAGACTAATGATTCTGGCCCAGAGGCAAAATCCAAGCTATCAGATGCCCTCATGGCAACCCAAAAGCAAACCATTGGCCTTGACATTTAAAATGAGAATACACATCTCTCTAAACACAAGGAATTCCAAGGAAGACATACAAATGGCCAACAGGTACAAGAAACGGTGCTCCACATCTCTAATCATCAGGAAAATGCAAATGAAAACCACAATGAGGTACCACCTCACACCTGTTACATAGCTATCATCAAGAAGACAAGAGAGAAAAAGTGTTGGTGAGGATGTGGAGAAATGAAAATCTTTGTGTGCAGTAGGTGGGAATGTAAACTAATACAATCACCATGGAAAACAGTATGTGATTCCTCAAAAAATTAAAACTACAACTACCATGTGATCCAGCAATCATACTTTTAAGTCTATATCCAAAGGAATTGAAATCAGAATCTCACAGAGATATCTACACTCCAATATTCATTGCATTATTATTCACAATAGCCAAGATATGTAAACAACTCAAGTGTCCATCAATGATGAATGGATAAAGAAGATGTGTACACACACTCACCCAGGCACACACACACACCCACACACACACCAAGGAATATTATTCAGCCATGAAAAAGATGGAATCCTTCCATTTGTGACAACATGGATGAACCTTGAGGGCATTATGCTAAGTGAAAAAAAGTTAGAGAAAGACAAATACTGTATGATAGCACTTATATGTGGAATCTAAAAAACCCAAACTCAGGGTTACCAGGGGCTGGAGGGTGGGGAAATGGGGAGATATTTGTCAAAGGGTATAAACTTCCAGTTACAAGATTAACAAAGTCTGGGGATCTAATGTACAGCATGGTGATTATAGCTAATAATACTGTATTACATACTTGAACGTTGCTAATAGATCTTGAATGTTCTCACCACAAAAAAGAAATGGTAATTATGCATCAGGATGGATATGTTAGCTAACACTATGGTGGTAATCATTTTGCAATATGTAATGATCAAATCAATGCACTATACACCCTAAACTTGTACAACGTTATGTGTCATATCTCAGTAAAGCTGGAAAAAAAATTTAATAGACAATGAATTGAGAGGAATGAGAAGTTAGTGAAGGGTAAGAAAGTAGAAATACATACCAAGCAATTTAGTATGACAATAACTTAAAATACTTTTCTGAATAAAAAGTTGGATATACACAGCCAGCCCATCTAGCAAAGACCCTGGCTGGGCCTATCAAACCGGATTAGCTATAAAAAGTACACTAACTGGAAACATAAATCATAAAAAACTTACTAAAATGGCACAAAGAGTTTCAAAGGTATAAATATGTTGAAGAACACTAGAAAGCCATGGCATGAAGTAGAGAGAAGCAGAAAAAAATAATTTGAACTCTTTTTGTCTTACACATGGAGGTTCTTTGCCCTCTGACCAAAAAAGCATGACTAGATATGACCAAGAAGGCAGAGGAGGGGGAGCACTCTGATACACTGGTTCACAATGAGAATTCCAGGCTTCTCCAGTTGCCTGGAGCATAGTAATATGATTTTCCAGCACATTAGGGAAGCAAAAGTAGAACCAGAAAGTCTATGTACTGGCTGGATTTTGTTAATGTCACTTAAAATGGCGGCAAAAATCCTAGCAAGATACCAAATAGAGTGCAGCAGATGGTAAACAAATATTATGAAGCAATCTTCACAAAATCTGCAGTGTGTCACAAATATACAAAATGGCAGAGTTTGGGAAAAGACAATCATAACAGGCCATATGTTGTTAGCGATTTTATTTCAAGCAACGTGCAATCCAGAACAGAAACCAAGAGGAGGAACATAAAGGTCCGAGAGCGGAGACGCAGCCTCAGGTAAGGGGCGGTCAGAATGGCAAGCAGAGTGCCTACTGAGTAAACAGCAAAAAAACATCAGACTCTGGGGAGCGCTCAGCCAAACGGCACCCAGTGCAGCGGCAGGGCTCAAGTGGGCTTTCGAGAAAAACAATTTAGCTTCTACCAAGGGCAACAGAACATTAAGGCAATACTGTACTTTATATGTCATTTGTCATATTACTTCAGTGCCAGGTAAGAAGAGTCAATTAGAACTACAGCAAAGGCATTTTTCTAAGGCAAGAGGAAAGAAATGAAAACATAACTGTAGAGGTTAAAAAGGCATCAATAGGAAATTACCAGAAAAGCTGTCAAATTTAGAACACTTCTCAGGTGTGGAATCTAAGATCTGGTCAGGACCAAAGGCCATAGTTTCTAAGGCTAAATCTTCATATCCACAAATTTTAATTTAGCTCCATGCCTCCCACCTCCTGATTCCTTCTTTACTTCTTTGCTTCCTTTTTCTTTCCAAAAAATATTCAAGTGCCCACTATGTAGCAATGTTCTGGACACTGGGGTAATAACAGTGGAAAAAGGAAAACCCCTGCCCTCATGGAGTTTACACTCTACTTGAGAGAGACTGAAGGGTATGAGGGAGTGAATCATACAGATATCTGGGGAAAGAATGTTCCAGGCAGAGGGAACAGCTCATGCTAAGGCCCTGTGGCAGAAGAATACCTGGCATGCTTGAGAGACTGAAAGAAAGCCAGAGTAGCTGCAACAGATTGAGAATAAGATGGGGGAGAGAGACGAGTTCAGAGAAGTAATGGTGGGGCAGAGTTGGGGGAAGATGAGGAAGGGCAGGGCCTTGTAGGATATGTTAAGGACTTGGCTATCACTACTGAGTGAGAAGGAAACCACTGGAGGGTCTTGACTGTAGTGATCTCACTTAACTTCTAAAAGGATCTCTTTGGCTGCTGTGTGGATAAGAGGCTATATGGAGGCAAAACAGAAACAAGGAGACGAGTTAGAGGACCACTGTCCTAGTCTAGGTAAGAGATGATGGTGACCTAAACCAAATTGAGGTTTTGAGCAGTCATCACATGCTGGATATATTTGCTTGTCCTTATTACTTCATTCCTTCAACCATCCATGCATTCCAGAAACACAAATTGAGAGTCTACTATGTGCCAGGTACTATGCTGGGTTTCTAGCAATTCAAAAATGAGCAGCATTATCTACTGCCCTCAAGGAACTAGACTGGTGCTTGGGTAAAGGACTTAAACTTCTTAATTCTCATGTAAAACAGCCAGACTACTAACACCTACTACTACTAATAATAACTAATAAGACTACAAATACCTACTACTAATAATAATAACTACTCTCATGAGACTAAAAAAGATTAGGACTTTTTGCATCGATGATATTTCAAAACAAAATTTCAATAAATTAAAGCTCTCTTCAAATCGTCTCAAATTCTAAGGATACACAATTAACTCTTATATGTTAATTTTTAGACTCAGTGTACATCTATTGTGGATTACAATTTTTCATTAACCTACCCAGTTTTTCTTATAAGCAGCCAGTTATCTTTTACATATGCTATACTGTAAGAAAATAAAACTTCATTTTTCCCAGAATTTTTCCAGAAATTCATAAAACAACTGAAAAGGAATCTATTCAATGAAAAGTGAGTATAAAATGGTCACGGTTAAAGAAAAACAAATAAAATAAAGATTTATCCTATAGTCGCATTTTCTGAACCAAAACTCAGACACGTGGTTTGACCAGTGTGAAGTTACTTACGAGGGCTACAGATCAGAATGTGTGATGTCAGAGTATCACGGAAAAGTAGGGCCATATGGTATTTATAGGTATAAGTCAGTGTTTGTCCACATAGACTTAAAACATATCTTTCACGTCAACAGTAAGATTTTACTGTCCAGCAACACCAGCCCAACAGTAATTTTACAGCAGTAACTTGTCTAGAGAAAATCCAGGGAGAGGAACACATGTAACAGATATGCACAGGAAACTCATTAGTGGGCACAGTTGATTTCCATCACCTCACGTGTTGGTGTACTCATTAATCTGTTAATGAAATTGTGAAAATCAGCAGGGATCTCTGGGCCTATATGAATGTCAAGCTCCTACAGCACACGTAGGGCCCACACATGCAAACATTCAAGATTTTTTATGGTTATGGAATTTAGCTTCATCTCAGAAGTGTTCTCACATCCGGGAAAAGACAAATTATTCAATAACCAGTATGAAATCAACTGTCTATCTGCTTGAAAAATAAAGCTGGATCACCACCTGACTCCTCCTTTCACCAAAATAAACTGAAAGATGGTACAAAAAAAAAAACAAACTTCTGCCTTTGCAATAAAAACATGCTGTTTTATAAAAAAAAAAAATCCACACAAAAACACATACAAGCGTACATATTTATAAATGTGTGTGTGTATTGAACCCCATTAAAGTAGGCAGAAAAAAGAATTTGAATTAATGTTTTTTCAACATCCTGGAATGTGGACCTTTCTAAGCATGGCATAAATCCAGAAGTCACAAAATATGACAAATCGGTTCTTGTAAAAACTTTAAACTTCTCCATGGAAAAAAAGAGAAAAGAAGACCGAAACAAGCTTAAAGGAAAGCAATAAACTAAACAAAAATATTTATAACATCTAAGACAAAGGGGAATTTTCTTAATATTGGAAAACTCTTAAATCAATCAGAAAAAGACAAATAACCTAATAGAAAAATGGGCAAAGGTGATAAATAGTTCACAGAAATTAAATACAAATGACCAAAATATAAATGAAAAGATGCTCAAGCTCATTTATAATTGAAGAAATACAAAATAAAAATAAAACAATAATACAATAATCTTTTTCACATATCAAATTGACATCAACTAAAAAGTTTATTGGACTCAAGAGCTGGTGAGGGTAAAGAGAAATGGGCATTCTCAAAAATTGCTGGTGGGAGTGCAAATTGGCTCTGCCTTCTAAGGAACAACATGGAAATACCTATCAAAACGTAAAATATGGGTACTCTTTGTTTCAGTAGTTCCAAATCCTAGGAATTTATCCTACAAATACATTTCTACAATGTGGAAAGCCATAAGAGACAATGCTGTTGACTGCAGCATTTTTTCTACTACTACTAAAAAACTGGTAACATCTTAAATTTAAAACTGGTCCATCAACAGGTTAAATTAAGTCATAACCATAAAATTAAGTATAATGTAATTATCTAAAAGAATTAAGTTGACTTGTACACACTGATGTTAGAAAGAGGCCCAACACATACTACTAAGTGGGGGCTGGGGAAACTAGTTGCAATCCAGTATATATTATATATGAGAAAATTTCTGGAAGGACACAGAAGAAACTGTTAACTAGGGAATTGGGGAGATGGGGACTTTTACTTGTTGCTTTATTTCGATACTGCTTGAATTTTTTTTAAAGATCATCTATACCTTCTTAACTAAAGAAAAAAAAATCAGACACTATTTATTGAAAGGTAGTACTTTCATTTGTGCTCTTATTGTAAGGGAGAAAGGACCTAAAAGTGGTAAAAAAAAAAAAAAACAAAAAAACGAGGTTTAGGGCCATCAGTCCAAGAGGTAGGTTTGGCACAAATGGGACTCCCTCCCCTCATTCACTCCTAAATCCCCTTGGAAACACCATCCCCTGGGATAGAAATCAGAAAGAATATAACCACTATAGACCCTCTGCCCCTTTGGGACGTAGGGCCCAGTCAAGTGTGGGAATTTGAATTTGGAGCCTGAATTGTCCACCACCAACCAATTACATCCCACGCCTGCGCCAACTGCAAAAATAATCCAAAAAAAGCAAATTACTTACTAAACTTTAGGTTACATGCATTTTACAATTCTCTTTTGAATACGGACATATATAACATTCCATCTTATTCAACAAGGGTATTCCTACAAGGTACAAAGTACACTCGTCCCTCAATATCCACAGGGTATTGGTTCCAGGACCACTACCCCCGACCCACAGGATACCAAAATCTGTGGATAATCAAGTCCCTTATATAAAATGGCATTGTACAGTTTGCCCTCTGTATCCACAGGTTCCGCATCCACGAATCGGGCAGGTGTGGAATCCAAAGATACAAAGGGCCAACTGTACTAAGAAGAAAGCAAGAGTGAAATAAAGCATGGTTTCTGTCACCAAGTCATTCAATATCTGGCACACAACCAACCGGAAGGGAGGCCCAATAGGTTATGTGCTCTAGTATAGTGCCCAGAGAGATTAACCACACCTGTGGGGATCAGAGGCTTCACCGAAGAGATGGCATTTCTTAGAACTGAATTATCAGTAAAAGAACCTAACCTTTCCCCTCTTTTCCACTTACTCAACTCTTTTTCTCTATGTAAGACAGGTAAATTTGACACTGTCCTTTCTCTCGTTGCTTAATTCATATCACTAAATATAACACCTCTTTTGTATAAGTTAGTGTTGGGTATACTTTGCAGTATTAAATATATTACTATAAATATCTTAAAGTTTTATTTATTCAGGAGTTGTTCCATCATACCATAAACAACTGAAAGAGCTCAAAAATTTCAACAAATTAGCTTATAAACTACATCTTTCCAACTATTTCTTATACATAGATTTCATTTATTAGTGAAGATCCTTGGTACAGAAAATAAGGTCGCCCTAGAACAATCACAAAAAAAGCCAGCCTAGGATTTTAAGTCTATAATGGAAAGTACACAATAATCTAAGCACAAAAAAACAAAGAACTATCATTATTTTGTCTCTGTGTATTTTTGTTCTTATTCTTTTCACCTAAAACTGATCCAGATGCAGATGGGTATAGAGCTTCTGCCCTTGTTGGGGGAAAAGAAGGAAAGTGATCTCTAAGAAGTTAAACCTAGAAATTTAAACATTTTTTCTGTTAGTGTTAAGTGTACTTTTCGTGTTAAATATATTACCATAAGTATTTCTTTGATCAAAGTTTTATTTATTCAAGAGTTGTGCCATCACACCCATAAACCATACTTAACACCCTTCACAGGCTTTCAACACACTTGGTTATAAAGAGTGCACGTTTTATAGTCAAACAGAACTGCATTTGAATATGGGTTCCACCACTTCCTAGCTGATCACTTTCAACAATCTTTTCATGTCTCTGAGTTTCAATTTCCTCACAAATATAATTTTCTTACCTCACAGAGTTGTTGCAAAGATTAGCAACAATCCAGGTAAATCATCTAGTACACTGCCTAGCACGGAGCAGGCCATCAATAAATGATAGCTAAAATAATCAGCATTACCACCATGAACCCTAACTCTGAAAGCCAGTAAGGCACAGGTACATCGAGCCACTTGGAGGGACCCAGAAAGCAAGAAGTAGAAAGAACAAGGTAAGTTTCTTTTTTGCCACATCTAAAAACAATCAGAACATACAATATCAAGAATTACGACAACTCTCAGAACAAGTCTCAACAGTGGTTGAGAATATACACGTGAGAAGTTCCACTTTACCACTTACTAGCTGTGAGACTTGAACAAGTTGCCTACAGGAGATGTCCTTTCCTCAACTAGAACAGAGCTAATAACAGTCCTTCAAAGTACTTCACGGGGATCTTGTGAAGGTTAAATTAAATGAGATAACCCAAAGAATGCTCTTAACAAGCATCTGGCAACAGTAAGTACTCCAAATGTTAACTACCAGACTGTCTGTGAAATCCCTGGCACCCCCAAGGAGTTACTCCAAGGGGTCTGAAGAGCTTGCAACACTAATATGTATTTCAGATATACATACTATTTTTCAGTAGTATATGGAGTCCAGTGTGGTTAATACAATAGGAATTATTTTAAGAGTTCTCAAGTAGCTTTTAAAACCATGAAATGATTGTTGAAAAACATTCAATAGAGAAAGTTATAAAGTAAAAAATTGTGCTCATTCGGCCAACTCTTCCCCCACTCCAGCCCCAAGTCTACTTTCCAGGGGAAACCACTGGAAAGCACTGCAGTGGGCACCTCTTCAGACCTTCATCTCTCAATATATACATGAAGTTGGGAGGAGGAGGAGGGATTAAATATTTTACAAAATGAGATCATACCATACATATTTTATTTATTCAACAGTATATCATGAATATACTTCTATGTCAATGCTTAAAATTCTCATTTTTTTAGCCACTGCTTAATGCTTCAGACTATGGATAAATAATTTATTAATCCATTATTCTAGGCATTTAGCTTACCTCTAAATTTTTTGCTATTAAAAATAATTCCAGGGACTTCCCTTGTGGTCCAGTGGTAAAGAATCCGCCTTCCAATGCAGGGGACGCGGGTTCGATCCCTGGTCGGGGAACTAAGATCCCACATGCCACAGGGCAACTAAGCCACAACTACTGAGCCCAGCCTCCTCAACTAAAGAGCCCGCGTGCCGCAAACTACAGAACTCACGTGCTCTGAAGCCCACGCACCACAACTAGAGAAAACCCACATGCCACAATGAAGAGCCCATGCGCTGCAACAAAAGATCCCGCATGCCGCAGTGAAGATCCTGCATGCCTCAACTAAGACCCCACGCAGTCAAAAATAAATAAATTTTAAAAATAATAATAATAATAATAATAATAATAACTCCAGGGGGTTCCCTGGTGGCCTAGTGGTTAGGATTCGGCGCTTTCACTGCCATGGCCCGGGTTCAATCCCTGGTCGGGGAACTGCAATCCCGCAAGCTGTGCGGCGCAGACAAAATTAAAAAAAAAAAAAAAAAAAAAATTCCACAAGGAACACTTTGTTTGAAGGGCATTCAACACATGTGTAGGTATTTCTGTTGGACAGCTTCCTAAAAGTGGATCTGCTGAGTCAAAGGTTTTGAACATTTTATATTTTGGTAAGTATTGCCAAATTGTCCCCCAAGAGAACATAAATAAAAGAGAGGACAATTGTACTCTCTGTAGTTAACCATCTCCTTAAAAAACAAGAACAAAAAGGAAAAAATCATGTGGAGAAAATGTACATTTTTCTACACGGAAAAGCAGACCACATCTTTGAGAAAAGATGGGACCACAGTTACAGATCCTTACTTTATCCTTCTTAACACCAGAGCCCCTGTGCTGACTAAACTCTCATCTTAACATTACTCAGCCCGTGACCTCCCTCTGGCTTATGTCAAAACCACTTTTCTAGTACACCCTGCCCCCACCCCAGTCCCCAAGCCAATTGTTTTGGGGGGGTGGGAAGGACTCAAGACCTGAAGTGTTGCTGCCATCATCTAACAGCCATGCCAAGCCCCAATAAAACAGAATTACTCCATGCAACGTTCACTTAAATGTTCTACTCTGTTGCTGTTTTAAAGCAGCAAAGGATTAAAATCTTTTAATCAATAATCACTGGCCTACAGGTAGTTTACACGTTTCATTTTGTCCCACAATATTATTACAGTGAGGAGCAAGAGCAGATAAAGGTCATGTTGGTAATTAAAGCTATATTACAGAAATATGCACACCCAGGATATGATTAAATAAGAAAATATTACTCGGTTCAGTATCATTAAACTTGCATTAATTTATAAATATTTAAATGTACCATATGATGATCATAAATAATCTGTTTTTGTCAGTTTCTAAAGTAACGCAACCCATAAACCCTTTGAAAAATTACTGCAGAAAGAAACAGTCAAGAAAGTATACAAGCCAGACTTACATTCAAATGCTGTGGTTGTTGCTTCAGGCAGAACCTGGCCTATCACATCCTAAACAAAGAAAGAATAAAGGAACACAATTAGCCATCTTCTTTATTGCTAACATGTGGCAAATCCTAGAGGAAACAGGAGAACCTGGAAAAGATTTTTGAAATGTTGGCATAAACTATAAAAACATTAGCTCATAATCACACTTAGCCCAGCAATCTAAGTCCAGAGTTTAAATCTCTATTCTGGAGCTTAAATCTCTATACTGGGGGAGGGGATCATTTAAAAAATCCTTTCCACTCTGTACTAATAACATAATTTTTTACTCTCGATTCAACAGCATAGACAATTACACTATTGTGCATTTATAAAAAAAAAATAAGTTTCTTCTATGGGAGGCTATAGAAGGAATGTACTGTTAGTAGAAAAAGAGGTTTGGGGAGTCAAGACTGGCCTGGGTTTGAATCTCAGCTCTGCACTAAACAAGCTGTGTGACTAGCAACAAATTACTCAACCTCTCTGAGCCTCAATTTGATTATCCTCCAATGTGGGTCTAGTAATGCTTACAGAGGTAATGTAAAAGGTATTAAATAATGTAATAAACATGAACATGAACTGGCCTAACACACTGTAGACCTTCAACAAATATAGCTCTGGATATGTGACTACCAACACCTTTCCTTGCACTCATACTGGGAAGAGTTCAAAAAACAAGTTTCCATGATGATGATGTAAATCTACAATACTACAATACATTTAACACAAACAATTCTTATCAACCTTTACTCTTGAGCAACTAAAAAACATATTTAATGACACCAAAATAAAGTTAATCTAGCCTACAAAAGAAAAAGTGTATATAACCTGATATCAATGTTTAAATGAATCTATAAAGTTGAAAACACTTAAAAAATAGTCTACAGAGACAGCTTATTTAGAGAGGTACAGAACACCTTCAAGAAATAGTTACTTCTGGGAAAAGTGACCCTCCATTATGTCCAGTCCAACCCAAATGGTCTGCAAACCTCATTGTTCTCCGGGAGCTCTGCCACAACGTCCCTCCTGGGCTGTGCCACAAACAGCACCAGGCAGCCAGCTGACAAAGCCACTTGCAGTATTTCTCAGCAGGGAGCCCACAGCCCTTCCAAGCAGGGCACTTAGCAGGGTGGCGGCTGCAACTTCCTTCTAAAGGCAGTTCTTTAGAAGCTTTTGCTGCAGTGGCAATTTGCATAATAGCCTTGTTTCTACTGTGTGTGTGTGTGTGTGTGTGTGTGTGTTTTAAATAAATCTGTGCATATAAAATTGATCAAAGGGAACTATCTTAGGCAGCCCTCACTCACTAGAGCCAAAAGAGATTATTTTTTTCTTCTTACTCTAGTCTTAGCAAATGAAACAACTTTCTGTGGAAGTATTTGTAAAAGATTTTAGTGTTGAAAAAAATCCTTTCTACATACTTGTAGGTAGAAAGTATTTATTGACAGCCAAACGAAAACTGTTGAGCGAGTATAGACTACACAAGCAGCCAGTGTAAAGCCTGAGTGTGGACAGGAGCCAAACTGCTAGGGTTGGACCTTGGCTCTGCCGTTCAGTCACTGAGTGACTGAATTTCTCTGTGCCTCCGTTTCCTTCTGTGTAAAAATGACATCATAACTGTACCTATCTTGTAGGACTAGTGAGTTAATATTTATAAAGTGCTTACAAGAGTGTCTAGCACATGGTAAGAGCAAGTATTAGTATCTGTTAAATAAATAAAACAAGTCACTGATGACTGGAACATTACAAATCTTACCTCATAACGAAACCCTAAATTTCAGCACCTGACAATCAGTGGAGGATGGTCTTTGGTTCACTTACTTCATCCTTCCACAGCATTTACTGAGGACTAGCCAGTATTGGTTTAAAAAGGGTGGGGGGGGACCCTCCACTGCCCCAACCCTCCAAGTCTAGGTTATCACTGCTTACTTCCAGACAACCAATCTTGAGATGTGAACCCTACAGTATTAGCAAACTAATTCAGGATTCTTCCTACTTATGAATAGCAGAACCTGTCAAACAGCAAACTTCTAACAACCATCTGAAAACCCTGCTGAGAAGCAATTGCCTCCTTTGCCCATCAACATAAACAAGGAGCCACACAAACTTTACAACTAATGCGGGGGGCGGGGGTGAAGAAAAAGCAAACCTGCTTGAGAGAATCATGAGAATCACGTGAACACAACTGACCATCTTGTTCTGTTAAAGCAAATAAAGTGGGGCTATAATAATGACAAAGAGGTAAAAATCACTATCTCCTGGTCTTTTCTAAGCAGGCACATTTAATTTCATGTGTATTTTCCAGTTTTATTTTAAGTGACTTATTTCAAAATGACCCTGTCTTATTCTCAACATTTTACTCAACCTAAAGAAAGTTTCAAAAGAGCACATAAGTTCACCTATCTTGTTGGTGATCATTTCTTGATCCTTTTCTTCTCCTTTCTTTCAATAAATCAGTCAAACAAATAGCAAACCAAAAATATAAATGAGCATCTATAACATGCCAGGAGGATAAAGATTACAAAACTGTAGGCTACAGAAGAATAAGACTTGCTCCTTGACTTTAGGAAGATTATAATCTGTCACAAAGATAGAGACAAACCTAAAAGACTAACAAATCAGAGCACTTATAGTATGATAAAAGAGCCAAACAAAAGACATAAATTAGCAAACGGTAGGTGCTAACTCAGAAGGCAGGAAAAATCACAGTCTCAGTTAAAATAGAAGAAACTTCACAGATGAGGGGAAATCTGGGCTGGAACTTGGGAGAGAGCATTCAAACAGCAAGAGGAAAGGGGGAACATTCAGATCTCCTGCACAATTTTCCCCAAACTGGGGAGTGGATTGCCAAGGAAGAGGAGAAACACAGAAAGCTGTAAAACAGATAACCCACATGCCTCTGCCTATGAGGACCAGCTGGGCCTACTTCACAATGCACCAGTCCCTAACTATTCAGACGAAGGACAAAGGCCCCAGAGAGGCCCAGTGACTTGCCCACGGAGTCCCAGCCATTTGATGGAGCTGTGAATGGAGCCCTCAACTACTGACTGTAAGTCCAAAACACCCTCAGCTCCAGTTGACTCAGTGACTACAAATTGCTTCCGGCTTCCGTGTCTGGTTCTGCCACAAACCAGCTGTGTGGCTTTAGCGTTTTCCCCATCTGGGGTTCATGCTTCCTCATTTGAAAACTGAAGTGAGGAGAAATATCACATGAAAGGGAACATTCCAGGTTTCATTTGGCTTTAAATTTTAAGGTTCCAAGCCAAAGATGCTGATGTGACTGTTGGTTTTTTGCCTATTTCTCAATGAAGAGATAAGGTAAACCTGGAAAAGAGATCTCAGGAGTCCTCCAGGATTTGAGCTTGCAGTTCCAAGAACTTGATATACAGTACCCATTGTCACGAGCCCTTCATGAGGCCTTCCCAACATAACACGCTCCACCTGGGCGTACCTGAGCAAGCACGTGGCACACGGCACTCTGAGCTCTCAATGGTGGGACCGTTTGTGCAAAGTTTATTTTTAGGCCAGTCATCCTTGAGCCAACGTACAACTGAGAGATTGCCCAGGCCCTATCCCTTCTGCTGCAATAACAACAACACTTAGAGAGCACTTACTATGCTCCAGATTGTTGTAAGTACTTTACACATACCAACTCCACTAGTCCTCAGAACTCTGTGAGGTAGGCACTACTTTTATCCCCCCAACCCTATTTTTGCCTTTTTACAGATGAATAAACTGAGATACAGAAGACACTTGCCCAAGTGAGTCTGGTAAGGCTGACAATGTAAACGCAGTCAGCCTGGCTCCAGTTTGTGTTTTTAACACTGTACCATTCTACTTAAAATAATACCTTCTGTTGTCTCAAATGAGTAAAGTGAAAGAAAGCTCTTGTCTTTCTCATCAGAGACACAATCTCACTTAATCTTTACAAGTCTTTGAGGCAGGTATCATTATCCCTAATTTACAAATAAAGAAACTGAGGCTCGGAGAGGTAGAGTGACGTGCCTAGTTAGTGGGATAGTTTACAATTAAACACGAATTTCTTGATTCAAAATCTAGTGTGCTGTCCACAAAACCATAACGGTGTGCATCCTCTTTGAAGCTCCCTCATTAAACAAATATATCAGGGTCCTATGAAGCATCAGAAACAGAGAGGAAACAGAGGTGTCCGTCTCCTCCAGAAGTTTACCATCTCGTGGAGGAGACAGACAAAATTAGCACAAAACCCATATACTTTGCCAAAACAAAGTTGTGGAAACACAGAGGAGGGGCATGTGACCAAGACCAATGCAGAGGAAAAGCGAAGCTGGGCTTTGAAGGACAGGTGGGAGTTGGTGAGCTGAAGAAAGAGGCCCAGTGAAGCAGGCCTGGGCACCTGGGAGAACTCACGGTTAATTCTATATATCTGGAAGACAGGATGCTCATGGGGGTGTAATGAGAGATGAAGCTGGTGCCAGGCAGGTACAAGCCAATCAAGATGGGCCCAGAGGGGCTTCCCTGGTGGTGCACTGGTTAAGAATCCGTCTGCCAATGCAGGGGACACGGGTTCGAGCCCTGGTCCGGGAAGATCCCACATGCCACGGAGGAACTAAGCCTGTGCACCACAACTACTGAGCTGAGCCTGCGCTCTAGAGCCCGCGAGCCACAACTACTGAAGCCTGCACACCTAGACCCCGTGCTCCGCAACAAGAGAAGCCACCACAATGAGAAGCCCGCGCATCACAACGAAGTGTAGCCCCTACTCGCAGCAACTAGAGAAAGCCCACGTGCAGCAACAAAGATCCAACTCAGCCAAAAATAAATAAATTTATTTTTTAAAAAAATATATATATGGGCCCAGAGGACCACGCCAAGGAGTTTGGGCCTTACCATGAAGGGAGATCCATGTGCATGTGAGCGTGTGGAGAACTCTGGATGCAAAGAGAAGGATGGCATATGTGCACAAGATCAGAGGCTGCTGGTTTACTCCAGCCTCTGCACTCCTTGCGCAGACAACTGAAGATCTCTATGCTCTAGGTGGTCAGTAACATCCAGAAGTCAAAATGAAGGTACACAGGTCAAATTTTGATTGAGTAACCTATGACAATCAAAAACCACATCCCAGATCTTCCTCTTCCCCCAAACCTCCACCCAGCCCCATCTTATCCTGCAGGTAAGTTCCACTATAGATCTGGTACTTGCAACATGCTCCTTGGTATGTCAGCTCTGCCTTTGATAGCGCACTTATTCAAAATATAAAATGGGCACGATGTACTCTATCTCACATGAATACTAAAAGCTGAGAAGTAGTACTACAGCATGTGGAAATAAATACCAAGTAAAGTAAGGAAATCTGAGTTCTGGCACTGACTCTCCCACTCACAAGCAACATGGCTTTGGAAAAGCCATTTCACCTCACTGCTCCTCGGTAACTATCTGCAAAAAAGATCAGAGGGCTCAACAGGCCACCTCCAAGGTTATCCTCTGCTCTAACATTCCATGATTTTATTTGAAATATATTTTGAATATTTATTATGAAAGTAAGACTACGTCATTGACTCTAAGATGCACATTTTCCCCTCTATTTTAACATCTCTGAAATTGGGTTTTGTACAATGTGTGGCATGTCACAGTTTAACAGGTCGCCATTTTCTTTCTTTCTTAGCGGTACATAAAAATAATATCTTAAAACTTATGACGTCTTAGGCTTGCTGAAACATGATTGGTTAGAGTTGCCTTGTTTCCCTTTCCCACTAGTTACCAAGTTTAGAGAACTCAGTAGAAAGACAGGCTGGAATCTGGCCAGGGACATTCCAAAAAATCCTTGAGAAAAACTCTCTTCTAGATTCAGCTTTTTGTATCCTAGTTGGTTGCTTCTGTGTGTGTGTCCCAGTCCAGGCTGTGAGTTCCTTGAGGGCAGGGGTCCAATCTGATTCATCTCTACTTCCCCAGGGACCTGCACACTTGTCAGATTTCAGTCCATACAATTAATCAATGCTTGTGGTGGAAGAAGTAAAACTGCCCCCATACGAGGCCAGCAATGGCCACTAGCTCAGGCCACCAGGGTAAGATGTGGTGATCAAGGTGCTGACTGCCCTACAAATCCCTGCGCCCCCCTCGCTAGGGACACTGAGATTAGCACTCACCAGCACATCCCTGAAGAGAAGCTGCGGCCCAGAGTGCACTGTCCAGTCCACGGCTCCACTATTTGGAATCCTGATGCGAATCACCAGCACCTGGTTCTCCATGGCATGGAAGGGGCCAAGGGCCAGCCACAGCATTACAGGTTAAAGGGGCTCACATCCTGGTAGGGGGGAACCCCCTGGCTCCTGGTTAGGCGGGGGCTCGAAGAGGTGACAAGGGGACTGAGGGTCAGAGGACAGAGGGGGAGGGGGAGTGAAGAGAGGAGGTGGTCCGGAAGCAGCCCGCAGGCTCGGAGCCAGGCCCAGGCTGTATGGGGTTGAGGGATGTCTCCCTGTGAGCGTGGACGGGGCCAAGGGGCAGGAGCCAGTAGGAACTAGCGGAGTTCAGAAGGTTCTGGAGTTGGAAAACAGAGCAAACGGCATCTTGCAGTTCTCTGCCGTCTGTGTGGGTGTGAGGGGACAGCACAGAGAAGACGCCGTTTTAGAGAGATACGGCGGCAGGTGTCCACTCCTCCTTAAAGGAGCGGAGGGTCCCCGACTTGAGGGGACTCAGTCCGGGGCTGTTAGGAAGGAGCCCCAGGGCCGCCGGACCACAAGAAAGCCGAGAGGGCCCTCCGCGGGAGGGTCGGGGCCGAGTCCTCTGCCCCACCCCGAGCCAGAGTGCACGGCGCGCGCGACTCAGCCCCGGCAACCCGAGGCCGCGCGTCCCGGCGGCGGCAGCGGCAGGAGGGGAAAGGCGGCGGTAGGAGGGGGAAGACGGCGGCGAGGGCACTGTTACTCCGGAACCAAAACGCGCGGCGCCGGAACCCCGGGAGACGACGAGGGGACCCGCCTCCCGCGGCGCCATGTTGGAAGAGGGCAGCTCCTGGCCGGCTCCGCCCCCGCTCGCCGGCGGGCAGGACCCGAAGAGCAAGGGCTTGGCGTCGGGGCCGGAGTGAGAGGACCGACTGGACTATTCAGTCGTGAGACCCCACCTCCCCTGTCGCGAAGTGACCACACATGGCGACCGGGTGACAGCCCTTTCTTTTCCCGACCCTCATTAAACTCAGCGAGGTGAAAACATTTAACAAAAGAAGGAGGAAACTGAACTAGAGCAGGGGTCCGCCAAAAGCCGATTGATGGCTTAAAATGCGTACTGTTTCCCTGTTCAGAAGACTAGAAAAATAGAACTGCCCCTCTCTTTTATTCCTACTTTATCAGGCCCTGTACCTAAATATTCGTGGAGGTTTGTGCATCAAATGATCAAGAGCAAGGTTGTCTTTTTTTCATTTTTCCAAGTCACAGATCCGGAGGATCATCTTTCTCCCAAATGAGCAAAGCGAGTGTGGATTTTTCAGTGAGGTCCTTTACCCCCATGGTTACCTTAAAATAGCAAACAGCGCACTATTCAAAAGCAACAGTAAAGAAACTCAGTGAAGAGTTTAACTGCCTGGGTACAGTTGCAGTAGTGGCATCATCTTTTCTTATTAAACCTTTGAAAAAAATATATTCTAGACAGTCCATAAATTTTCAACTAGATAGCAATGTTTACACAGTGATATCACAGGGAGTAGCAATAACCCTTGGTTATTTTTAAATGCCTTGTTAACCTCAGATTTTTAAATGCATAATTTTGTTCATCTATGATGCCTATACAGAAGTTTGTTTACAAATTGCAACGCGTAGTTTCGTCCTTTATCTCTAAGAAAAGTCCACATATCGCTTTACTTTGAGGGGCTGAATTTTGTATAAATTCGGTGGGAGAGGAGTGTCATTCCCCTCTCTAACAGTCAAATAGTTGATGAATGCGAGAGAAAAAATAATTTAAATACTGGTCAGTTTTGGTATAATATAAAATTTTTACTGCATATTTTCTCTATCTGCATTCCTTTTTTTTTTTGTAATAGTATTTGTTTTATTTAGTTATTTATTTATTATTTATTTATTTATGGCTGCGTGGGCCTTCGTTGCTGCGCCCAGGCTTTCTCTAGTGCCGCTCGTTGGGGTGTGCGGGCTTCTGCTCCGCAGCATGTAGGATCTTCCCCGACCAGGGCTCAAACCTGTGTCCCTGCATTGGCAGGTGGATTCTTAACCACTGCACCACCAGGGAAGTCCCTACATTCCTTTTATATTTAATTTGAAAGTCCATTGTAGAAGATAAATTATCTCTTTTCAGTTATTGTAAATGAATAGCTTAGGTAGAAATTCATTTAGTCAGATCCTCCAGGTAGTCAAAGAATTGCCCTTTTCCACCTGCACTTCAGTCTTGTGAAAAACAAACAATTTGTTCAAGGTCCCCATGCACTTTTTATTGAAAGTTCATTTCCTATTATTTGAGAAAATAGACCACAAAGCCAGAGATTTTCTATGAACTCATGATTTGTTAAAATGGTTTTTATTGATAGTACTATGGGCAAAACCAACTCAATTTGTCCTTTCAATTCTTTTGGATATATACCCACAAGTAGAATTGCTGGATCATATGATAATTCTATTTTTAATTTTTTGAGGAGCTGCCATTTTTACATTCCCACCAGTAGCCCAAGAGTTCCAGTTTCTCTACATCTTCACCAACACTTGTTATTTTCTACATTTTTGTTAGAAGCCATATTCTCATGGGTATGAGGTGATATTTCAAAGTGGTTTAGATTTGCATTTCCCTAGTGATTAGTGATGTTCATCTTTTCATATACTTGTTGGCCATTTGTATATCTTCTTTGGAGAATTGTCTATTCAAGTCCTTTGCCCATTTTTAAAATGGCTTATTTATCTTTTTTGTTATAAAGTAATTTTTTAAATGAGGAAAATTAACATTTTACTACTATAAGTTCAGAGATGTTTTCTTTCATCTCTTTTTACATTGCTCCCAATCTCCAATCCTTAACCCAGAATCTGATCCCTTCCCACTGCTTCACAGATACTATCTCAGTCCAAACTACCATTATATTTATATTATATTTCTCTCTTAAACTTCTGTTTCCATTCTTGCCACTGCTACCAACGGTCTATGCTCAACCCAATTACCAGGGTTAGAATACCAAGTCACCCCTTTGGTTAAAACTATTCTGATGGCCTCCTAACTTGTACAGAATAAAAACTAAAGTCCTTTCCTTGACCTGCAAAACTCCACACAGTCTGCCCTCCATACCTTCTGGCCTTATGATCTCTCACACGTCATTCACACCAGCCTCCTTCTTACTTTTCCTTGAACATCTCAGGCATCCCACCTCAGGGTCTTTGCATTTGCCCTTTCCTCTCCCTGGATTGCTCTTATCCCGATATTCACATGGCTCACTTCCTCCTGCAGATCTTGACTTAAAAATCACCTTCGTGGGCTTCCCTGGTGGCGCAGTGGTTGAGAATCTGCCTGCCAATGCAGGGGACACGGGTTCGAGCCCTGGTCTGGGAAGATCCCACGTGCCGCGGAGCAACTAGGCCCGTGAGCCACAATTGCTGAGCCTGCGCGTCTGGAGCCTGTGCTCCGCAACAAGACAGGCCGCGATAGTGAGAGGCCCGCGCACCGCGATGAAGAGTGGCCCCCACTTGCCGCAACTGGAGAAAGCCCTCGCACAGAAACGAAGACCCAACACAGCCATAAATAAATAAATAAATAAATAAATAAATAAATAAATTTAAAAAAAAAAAAAAATCACCTTCGTGTTGAGGCCTTCCCTTAGTACAGTCTTGAAAACCAGCCCCAAACCCACCCCACCCACAGATGCGAGCACGCAGATGTGCACAAATCCTGGTCCCCTTCCCTGGTTTACTTTTCTCCTGGCCCTCATCACTATCTACCATGCCACATGTCTCAATCCTGTGTTTGTCTCCCCACTAAACTGTAACTTGGCGAGGGAGGGACGGGTATGTGTTTTATTCACTGCCATGTCCCTAGTACCTAAAATAGTACCTGACACACAGTGGGCACTTTAATAATATTTGTTAAATGAATGAGTGGATTTTGAAGGCAAAGTGGGTTGAGTAATAGGAATGCAACTACCATGTACATCTCCTGCCTGTCTTGAGCCGCACTTGCTCCTTGGCCTTCCCACAACCACTGCCATCGTGGAGACTGAGACAACAACAATTATAGACTCCCACTGAACCACGAACTTTATAACAAATGTTGACTGCCTCCTGTGTTCCAAAATTCCACTTGTCTTCTTCAGTGCCGGGTGTGGGTCCCTACATATAACATTCAAATGCTTGTTGATTTGGGGGTTTTGTTTTTGTTTTTTCTTTCTTTCTTTCTTTTTGGCCACACCACGTGGCTTGCGGGATCTTAGTCCCCCAACCGGGGATCGAACCCGGGCCCCAGCAGTGAAAGTGCCAAGTCCTAACCACTGGACCACCAGGGAATTCCCAATACTTGTTGATTTTGATTTAAAGGAATATGATGAGAATAGAGGATGAAAACAGTAAGTTTCTAGTGGAGAAACCTTGCAGACACCATCCTAACCAAGTGATCAAGGTTAACATCACCAGTGATGTCATGTTGATGTCATGTACTCTCTTATATGATACAACAAGAAGGGCATTTGACCTGTGGGGTCTTCTTCCCCAAACCCATAACCCCAATCTAATCATGAGAAAACCATCAGACAAACCCAAATTGAGGGACAGTCTACAAAATACCTGACAAATACTCCTCAAAACTGCCAAGGTCATAAAAAACAAAAAACAAAGAAACTGTCACAGACCTGAGGAGACTAAGGAGACATGACGATTAAATGTATTGTGGGATCCTCAATGGAATCCTGGAACAGAAAAAGGACAGTAATGAAAAACCGGTGAAATCTGAATAAAGTCTGGAGTTTAGTTAGTAATAACGTACCAATGCTGACTTTTTAGTTTTGACATATGTGCAATGATTACGTAAAATGCTAACATTAGGGGAATCTGGGTGAAGTATATGGGAACTCTCTGTACTATATTTGCAACTTTTCTGTAAATCTAAAGTTATTCCAAAATAAAAAGTTTTTTTTAAATAAGTTTCATTTCTACACACTTGTAATAATGTCTTAGAAATTTTAATTTAAAAAAGATATAATTTATTGGTATTACAATAACAACTGAAAAATAAACATAAGCATTTTCCTCATAGTGCTTAATATGCATTAGTTTAAAAAAAGAATATGAAGAAGCATGGACAAAGGTGGTGGGACTTACCTGGTGGCGCCATGGTTAAGAATCGGCCTGCCAATGCAGGGGACAGGGGTTCGAGCCCTGATCCAGGAAAATCCCACATGCCGCGGAGCAACTAAGGCCGTGCGCCACAACTACTGAGCCTGCGCTCTAGAGCCCACGAGTCACAACTACTGAGCCCAAGTGCTGCAACTACTGAAGCCCACACACCTAGAGCCCATGCTCTGCAACAAGAGAAGCCACTGCAATGAGAAGCCCGTGCACCGCAACGAAGAGTAGCCCCCGCTCGCCGCAATTAGAGAAAGCCCGCGCGCAGCAACGAAGACCCAACGCAGCCAAAAATAAATAAATAAAATAAATAAATTTTTAAAAAATTTTAAAAAAAAGTGGTAAGAGACAAACCCTTGAAAGTGTGATGGGAAAGTCTGCTCTTTTGTGTTGTGGCAGGAATGGAAAAGAACAGTGGGAGCGATTCCAGTACTCATGCGGAAGCAGAAACAATAGTTCAACAGATATTCATAGAGCGCCAAGTATGTACTATGGATTTTAGATGCTGTAACATGAATTAATTTATTAATTTATGATGTCATTGGATTTAATTTCTACGTAATACATTTTCCCTCAGGTAGAGTAGGCTGGTGTTCCTACAAATCACTTAAGCTTTATTTCCCTTTTTTGATGGTGTAAACATATCTATATTCTTTTCTTTATATTAACCAACAAACTATATCTCACATTTTTGTGGGGCTTTAGAGCTTGCAAAGCACGTCTCCCTTCGTTATCCTGCGCATCATAGGGAAGTATAGAGTAATGGTTAAGAATTTGGACTCTGTAGACAGGTTACAGGGACTGGAATAACACTCACCATGTGTGACATTGAGCAAGACTTCTTGGTTTCCACAGCTTAAAAAATGGGAATAAAAATAGGATTAAGGGAGCTAATATGTGTAAAGTGCTTAGTCTAGGACCTGACACAAAGAAACAATATGTGAGTGTTAGATAAACTCCTTATTGTATATATGGAGACACTAAGAAGGCTCTAATTTTTCTCAATTATATTCAACCAGTAATGGTATAGCAAGACTTAAACCATATTTTTCATCTCCAAAACAAGGTTCTTTGTATTACACACATAGTGGAATAGCAATAAACATCAAGCTAAATCAGACACAGCCATGAAAGAATGATAATAAAATTTCGAGTTAAAGGAAACTTACAAAATCACCAATCTAATCTTCTGCCCAATTCAAGAATTCTCTCCACATTTACCTAAGGAATTGTCATACAGCCTCTCTGAACATCTGCAATAACAAGACTCACTTCCTCAAGAGGCACCCCATTCCATTTTTTGCCAAATCAATTAAAATATTCTTCTTGTCTCCTTGTTACCAACACACTATTTCTAGTTCTGTTTAAAAAGAGTAAGTCTAACTCATCCTAGTAGTTTCTGATTGTTTCATTTCACATACTTCTACACATCATTCTGTTTGACTTTAAAATAGTAAAATTGCTGTATGAGAAAATAGATGGCACCTTTTGAGATGCCTCAAAAGGATAATGCAACAAGATTCCAATCTTTTATTTTTCAGAAGGCATGGAACAGTGTAAGTTTGTTCATTACACCTGAGATAGTATTTCAAAATTTGTTGCTGTTCTTGTAAAGAATCCATATGATTTCCAATTAAAGTATCCTTTTCTTAAAGCTCTTAAAAATGAAGGCAAGTTTTCTTTTTAATTTTGAATCATCACATGTTCATTTGACATAGAGCCTTCATTATATGACAAATACTGGAAACACAAAAATTAGTAACACATTGTTCTCTTCCAGCTGTGTACAGAAGTAGTCTTTCAGTATGGCTTGAATGGACCCTGTATATAGATTCAGAACTACTAGATTTTGTTGACAGGTAAAATTAGTATTGAATAAAATTTGCCTTCAACATGGTCAATGCAAAAGATTTGTAGGATGAATGAATGACTGTTGATTTTTAATGTAATCTAAAAGTAAGTGACACTATTTAGATTTTAATTCAAACCTTGAAATTCTTGGTCCCTTTATTTTATAAAATTTGGATATTTGAAAGCATAAGAAACTAAAATTTTGACTTTATCTCACAGTCAGAGCCTTAATACTATGTGTAAAGAAAGGTTGCAAGATAATCTACTTTTTTTTTTTTTCGTTTTTGTTTTTGGCTGTGTTGGGTCTTCCTTGCTGCACATGGGCTTTCTCTAGATGAGGCAAGCGGGGGCTACTCTTCGTTGCGGCGCGCGGGCCTCTCATTGTCGTGGCTTCTCTTGTTGCAGAGCACGGGCTCTAGAGCGCAGGCTCAGTAGTTGTGGTGCACAGGCTTAGTTGCTCCGCGGCATGTGGGATCTTCCCGGGCCAGGGATCAAACCCATGTCTCCTGCATCGGCAGGCGGATTCTTAACCACTGTGCCACCAGGGAAGCCCTAATCTCCTACTTTTATGAATTATTTTAATCCAATTCATAAACATATACATTTTTTGAAATAAAAATATCCATTTTCCTTAAATGGAGTTTTAAATTCACATCTATTTATTAGAGTACGGATTTTTATTTTGTATATTTTTATTTTTCCTTTAGGGTTAGGGTAGACAACTTTTTAGATCTGATTTTAAGTTATGCACTTATATGAAAATAGAGTAAAATGAATCACTTTGTGGTTAATAAATTCAATATTCTGCTTACAGACAGCTTGTTATAAAATTACTGATATATTCTAGCAGAAGCAGTAAAGGCTATGTCAAATAACTACAAAAAAAACATACTATGTAGTTTTAATGATGTTACCTTAACATACCAGCTTCAGGGGCTGCATAATTGTTTCTGCCAACCCATAAATTTTTGAGTAACAACAAAATTATTGTGATTTTTCTTACTAAATAATTCATACATTACAAAGAATGTATGTAACAAGGTCCATGAATCACTAAAGCATATAATGATCATATATCTAATGACATATCTCTTTTCATAAGATGAATTCAAATAGATTTATGTATTTAGGTTAACTAAAAAATACCAAGTTTATAAGGTTCATAATTCTATCAACAACAACAAAAAACTTCAAATCTTCCTTAAGAAGTACATGATTTGCTTTTAAAAACTGAAAGCTTTTGTTTATCAAAATCCTTGTTTAAGCTACTTTTCATGAAGTTTTACAGCGTTTAAATTGATACTATAAATATTACTGAAGATAAATTTATAATATAATGGAGTAGTACAATGTTCATAAACTGTATTTAAAATGATATAAGTGCAACTAAAATAGCTATAAGCAATACTATATAAAACCTCATTCTAGTAGTAGCTGATATTCTTTATCTAGCAACTAGGATCTAAAAGAGGATATTTTCATTTACTAACATTTTACATACTTTTCTTTGGTCTTATCTTTTTAAAAATTTTTAAAATTAAAAAAAATTTTTGGCCATGCCTCGCGGCATGCAGGATCTTGGTTCCCTGACCAGGGATGAACCCATGCCGCCTGCAGTGGAAGCACGGAATCTTAACCACTGGACTGCCAGGGCAGTCCCTGGTCTTAAAGTATCTCAAACCAAGTATACCCTTTTCTTAATGCTACTAAAAGTGATCCCAAATGAGATTTCATCTATTTAATTCAAACTAGGTTTCACGAAGTTGAGTTATTAGTAGTGAGGTGGATGGACCTAGAGACTGTCACACAGAGCGAAGTAAGTCAGAAAGAGAAAAACAAATACCGTATGCTAACACATATATATGGAACCTAAAAAAAAAAAGAAAAGGGGGCTTCCCTGGTGGCGCAGTGGTTGAGAATCTGCCTGCCAATGCAGGGGACACGGGTTCGAGCCCTGGTCTGGGAGGATCCCACATGCCGCGGAGCAACTAGGCCCGTGAGCCACAACTACTGAGCCTGCGCGTCTGGAGCCTGTGCTCCGCAACAAGAGAGGCCGCGATAGTGAGAGGCCCGCGCGCGCACCGCGATGAAGAGTGGCCCTCACTTGCCACAACTAGAGAAAGCCCTCGCACAGAAACGAAGACCCAACACAACCAAAAATAAATAATAAATAAATAATAATAAATAAATTTAAAAAAAAAAAAAAAAAGAAGAAAGTTTCTGAAGAACCTAGGGCCAGGACAGGAATAAAGACCCAGACGTAGAGAATGGACATGAGGACATGGGGAGGGGGAAGTGTAAGCTGGGACGAAGTGAGAGAGTGGCATGGACATACATACACTACCAAATGTAAAATAGATAGCTAGTGGGAAGCAGCCTCATAGCGCAGGGAGATCAGCTCGGTGCTTTGTGTCCACCTAGAGGGGTGGGATAGGGAGGGTGGGAGGGAGACACAAGAGGGAGGAGATATGGGGACATATGTATATGTATTGCTGATTCACTTTGTTACAAAGCAGAAACTAACACACCATTGTAAAGCAATTATACTCCAATAAAGATGTTAAAAAAATAAAAACTAGGTTTCATACTAAAATTTTTAAAATTCCAAGAATACAACATATAAAATGATGTTAATGTTTTACCTCTTTTAATTTCTAACATTTTTCTAAACATAGTTATTTTCTATAGAAATTATGCAGTTATATTTTATCATAGTAATAATGAATCCTTTACTAATTTTTAAAATTTATTTTTATTTATGGTGAAATACACATCACACAGAAATTATCATGTTAACCATTTTTAAGTGTACAGTTTAGTGTTATTAAGTACATTCACATTACTGTGCAACCATCAATACCATTTATCTCCAGAACTCTTTTTATCTTACACAATTGAAACTCTATACCTATTAAACACTAACTGCCCATTTCCCCTCCCCCCTTTACTAGTTTTTTAATAGCTTTATTGAAAGATAATTCACATGCCATACAGTTCTTCCATTTAAAGTGTACAATGGTTTGAGTATAGTCACAGAATTGTGCAACCATCACCACAATCAATTTTGGAACAGTTTCATCACCCCAAAAAGAATCCCCGTGCCCATTAACAGTCACTCCCCATTTCCTACCAACCTCCCCAGTCCTAGGCAATCACTAATCCACTTTCTGTCTCTATAGATTTGCCTATTCTGGACATTTCATATAAATGGAATCACACAGTGTATGGGCTTTTATGATGGGCTTTTTTCACTTAGTGTAATGTTTTCAAGAAAGCTTTGTCAATGCTGTAGCATGGATCAATAATTCTTTCCTTTTTTTGGTTGAATAATATTCTGTTGTGTGAATATGCCACATTTTATTTTATTTTTTTAATTTTTTGTAAGTGAAATAGGGAGCATTTTCTTTTTTTTTTTCTTTTTTTTTTAAATTTTATTTATTTTATTTATGGCTGTGTTGGGTCTTCTTTTCTGTGCGAGGGCTTCCTCTAGTTGCGGCAAGCGGGGGCCACTCTTCATTGTGGTGCGCGGGCTTCTCACTATCGCGGCCTCTCTCGTTGCGGAGCACAGGCTCCAGACGCGCAGGCTCAGTAGTTGTGGCTCACGGGCCCAGTTGCTCCACGGCATGTGGGATCTTCCCAGACCAGGGCTCGAACCCGTGTCCCCTGCATTGGCAGGCAGATTCTCAACCACTGCGCCACCAGGGAAGCCCCACATTTTATTTTTATCCATTCATCAGTTGATATTTGAGTTGTTTCCACTTCTTTGCTAGAATGAATAATGCTATGCACACTTGTGTACAAGTTTTTGTGTGAACATATTTTCAATTCTCTAGGGTATGTATCCCAGGAACAGAATTGCTGGGTAATATGGTAACTCCATGTTTGATATTTTGTGGAACGGCCAAACTTTTCCCAAGTGGCTGCACTATTTTACATTCCCACTAGCAATGTATGAGGGTTCCAACTTCTCCATATTTCATGCGAACACTTGTTATTATGTCTGATTATAGCCATCCTATTGGGTATGAAGTGGTATCTCGTTGTGGTTTTGATTTGCATTTCCCTAATAGTTAATGTTAAACGCCTTTCATGTGTTTAGTAGCTATTTGTATAATTTCTTTGGAGAAATGTCTGTCCCAATCTATTTTTCAATTGGGTTGAGTTAGAAGAGTTCTTTATATATTCTGGCTATAAGTCCCTTTATCATATATATGATTTGCAAATATTTTCTCCCATTCTGTCAGTTGTCTTTTATTTTCTTGATAGTGTCCTTTAAAACACAAAAGTTTTTAATTTTGATGATGTCCAACTTATTATTTTTTTTGTCATTTGCCTTTTCTAACATTTATCCTTTCCCCAAATAGGAGATTTTTACAGTAGGCAGTATGTAAAATCACAGTTTCTTTACTAGAAAGCTAACTGAACTTAGAAAAACACTTAACTAGGGGCTTCCCTGGTGGCGCAGTGGTTAAGAATCCGCCTGCCAATGCAGGGGACACGGGTGCGATCCCTGGTCCGGGAAGATCCTACATGCTGCGGAGCAACTAAGCCTGTGCACCACAACTACTGAGCCTGCGCGCCACACCTACTGAAGCCCGCGCGCCTAGAGTTGTATTAAATGTAGTCTCAATTAGCAAAACAGGTCTGAGAAGTTGCTGGATGGCCAAGCTTGTGTCATTGGAAATTATTTTATCCACATCTTCATTTAAAGAATTTTTTTTCTCAACATCTGATCTCCAATTTATATTAGAAAAATACTCTGTGGACTGTGGTCACTACTAATAACACTTCTTATTGTTGGGAAAGCTCTTGTGAAACATTAGTCAAGCACATAAAATGGTATAAAAGTGAAATATAGTAATTAAGATGTGTGTTCTATCGATTGTGTAAGCTAAAGTAACTTTTCATTACTAACGTAAGATTTAATAAGTATAAGTAGTTAAAGATTCTGACTTGGCACTAGTCATTAGCATGTAATTGAACTAGTAAAAAAGATCAGTTAAAGCTGTGTTGATTACCACCTTATCTTTGAAAGGCAATTAAAGACCTCAATCATTGCAACAAGATTTGATTGTGCAGCCTTTATTGGACATTGATCTTTCAGCAAAGTGCAGTTACATTTTCCATTAATTTACAGTAACACAGTTTAACTCTGATACCCTAGACTGTTGACCCAGGTGAGATGTAATGCTAAGTACTTGTTTAGGTTAAGATGCCCCCAAACGTCATTACTGTCTGAATGGTAAGTGCTGAAAAAAATTAGACACCCGATCCACTAGCTTTAGGATAAGGTTTCTGTTATCTGCATTAGCTTTTAAATGAAATGAAACCCAGATCCTTGTCTTTAGGTCACTCCACTCATTCAAACAACATTCATTCTTTAATAGAATTAAGAGATATTTTGTGAAGAATTATAGATGATCTGTGATTATAATTTTGAGTGAATATAAATATAATGACACAAAATAAAATGTACATTTTAAAAGAAATACATATGGCTTTTAAAATTAAAAGTGTTTCCATTTTTACTGGTCAACAATAAGCAAAATATTAGTGACCAAATATGTATGATGAACGAACTTATAACTATTTGTACAATTTGGTATGTTAAGACATTAGCACTGAGAAACTAGGGATTCTTTTTTTTTTAATTAGCAACCTCTTTCTTGCTCCCAACTCTGTTACTGCATCTTTATGGTGGTTCACAACTTATACAGGAGCTACGAATTTTGACTAGAAACTTCTTCCAACACTTGATAATTGATTTGTATAGAAATAACAATAGAAGAGATCCAAGATTTTAAACTAAAATAAAACTTCATCTTCATTCAAAAAATAGTTTTGCCTGGATTATTTTAAAGACTAAAAATCCCATTAAAGAAGTATAGGCAGAAAAGCTGTCTGTTTCATCAACTAAGAAAACTCCTGCTATCCAGAAGGGCAGGGTCCACTAGGAACCCAGCTTGCCATCTCAGGCATAACCTGCATGTGCACAGACACACTCGCACAAACTGCCTTCAATGTGTCTCCTCCTTCCTTCCTCTCACTTATTTAAAAAATCCTTTTATTGATGAAGTATTTTAAACTTAAATATATATGGAACACAAGAATAAGGATTACAAAACCAGCTTTTCTGCAATTAATGTAAAACTGACATTTGCTTACAAGCACATTCATGATACATTTTAAGGCAGAAAGGTTTCTTGTTTTGTCCTTCTTAGATTACAGGTGGAAAAAACTAAGATACAAAGGAGTAGTTATTAGCCTGGGGTCAAAAAGTAAGATAGCACTGTTGCTAAAAATAGAATCAATCTCCTGCCTCCAGCATTTATATTTTATCCTTTTTAGGCCACAATACTTTGATGTAGTATCCAACTTTAAAGAAAAAACTTAAACCATTGCTGTTCAATGAGAAGAATTTTTTCAGACTAAACGGTTCACTACAAGACTTCATAAATCCAAGGAATGATATTTTAAATATTTGAACCATGCCCTTAGCCATTGTTGAGTTCTTCCTTTACCATGATCAACTTCATGAGAGCAAGAGGTCTATTGATTTTCATGTAATACAAGAAAATATTATATTTGCTTAATTGTTACACAGTGAGCACATCAGACAAGAAATCAAGGCTCTATTTAATGCTGCAAGCAGCAGAGAATCACAGAGATCAATAGGGTAGTTTGTCAAAGATGTTCTCCAAGGAGACTTACCTATCACCATATGGACAAGAAGTCACTCCGATTGTAGCTATTGAAAAACAGGTAAGCACAGTCAGCAGTACAAATTATCAGAAATCAAACAGGCCAGTGTGAAAAGAAGTGCAACTCTACTGAAAAGCTGTATTTATGGTCTGATAAAAGCCATTTTATCAGCCTTGTGTTGGGACCAAACCTTTACAGCAAGTATTGACAGGATCAGGAGCAATGAATGAGCAGTATTTGACTTAAAACTTATGAGCTATAGTTATTTAACTTTGCCCATTACAGAGGAAATCAGTTCTAGCCTTCCTTGCAAAATGCTAACAGTCAGTTTTATTATTAATGAAGCTTAATGTAACACTATCTCCTTTGTGTAAGCCATTCATTTAACTAGTGTCAAGTATATTCTTCTGGACTAAATATATTGGCATAAGTACTTCTTTGATTAAAAGGTTATTTAGAATTGCTGTTAGACAAGTGAACACTACAAATGTTTGAAGAACAGTTCACTCTCTGTAGCTCACTTAAAATGACTACCTTTAACGAAGCCAGTTTGTGTCACTTCATTATTCCAGTGCTTTCACCTCAATCACTTCCACTCACTTTCCCTACTGATTTGCCAGAAGTAGGCACCCAAATGTTGGTTAGATTGAATTCTATAAAATATTTTGCTACAAAACTGTGTAAACATTGCAGAGCATCAGCAACACATTAACATAAAATGTATATAATGCATGTTTGTAATTATGGGAGAGATCATAAATCTTAAACACCCATTGGTTTAGAAATTAAATAGTTCTACTTAGTTCTCCCTGAATTACTCCAAATTTCTGAAATTTACCATTCGTCTGGGTATTCTGTAACTACCCCCAAGGATAAATTTTTTTAACGACTCTGCTTTCAAAAATGCAATTAACTTAATAAAATTCTAATGCAAAACCGCCATCAGGTCTTTAAAATTTCAGCCCACTTCCCATTGCCAATAAGTCTACGGATACGTACCATTTCAGCTAGTTGCTTTTTTAAACAGTTACCAAATTTATTTTTTCTGGGTCTTTCTAGATTTTAATTGTTCTTACAGCTTTATCGGCATGCTATTTTAACTTTTAATAAGTCTTAATTGCATTCTTCTTGCTGCATTTACATTACCTGCAGTTGTTATTACATTTTTAAAAAAGTAGTATGGTATTGGATTCTTTAGGTAATAAGAAGTTTCAACATTACACCCACACCTCTCATACAGGTAAATGGCACAAGGGCTGTAATACGTTTCCATTTAAAATCCTGACAGTTGAATGGTTTAAATTTCAGATTGCAGTTAGAATTCTCATCAACTTTGGATTTGCCAATGATATTATATTATTTTTATCATATATCATAAAATTCTCTACTTCTTTTCCCAATGTTAAAGATTTTTTCCCCTTCCTTCTTTGTGGGGTATCTATATTTTCAAAGAGTTGATTTAAATTGTTAATACATAACTACAGAATCTATACGTTACAATCATTTTTTATCTCTTGTTTAACCTAGTTATAGGAAAAAATTGGTATAAGCATTATGCGTTTGTAGCTCCCATTGGCTAAACAGAGTATGCAATATATAACAATGTATTAATATGAAAAGCTTTGCCTCTTGAGGGCAATGATTCATCTTAAAGAACCAGACACCGTAGAAAGAAAAAGGTGTTTGCAAAGTTTTATTTTAAGGAATCAAAAATAAATATTGCACATACACATGAGAAAATCTACTGGTATTTTCGTCCTCCAACGCACACTTTCAGTACATGGCACCTTCATCTTCTTTATTTAGAAAATAAACTGTTATTGGTCCATAACTGGTGTGCACAGTCTCTGTGACTCTAGCAAAAAACCAGGAGCCAAGTCCATATAACAAAGTTGGAATACCTAGAAAACAAATGAATATGTTACTTGTGAAATCCATACCTATTAATCATGTACTCATATATTTGTCATGGTATAAATCACATAGCACTCTTCAGCAACATCAAGAAATTATAAAGTTACAAAAATATGAGTAAACACTGACTCAGCCTAAGAGGTCGATTTCATCTATGTTTGTGGAACATAGTAACAATTGTGTAAGCCTAGAGATTTTAAAAACTATAGATAAGGCTGATGTAAACTGTAATTCAAAGTACCTGGGCTTCCCTGGTGGCGCAGTGGTTGAGAATCTGCCTGCCAATGCAGGGGACACGGGTTCGAGCCCTGGTCTGGGAAGATCCCACACGCTGCGGAGCAACTAGGCCCGTGAGCCACAACTACTGAGCCTGCGCGTCTGGAGCCTGTGCTCCGCAACAAGAGAGGCCGCGACAGTGAGAGGCCCGCGCACCGCGATGAAGAGTGGCCCCCGCTTGCCACAACTAGAGAAAGCCCTCGCACAGAAACGAAGACCCAACACAGCCAAAAATAAATAAATAAATAAATTAAAAAACCCAAAGTACTTTACAAACATTAATTCATTACCTCCAAATAATTATGAAGTAATTCTATATTCTTTTCACAAATAATCAAACAGAGAAGTGTCATTAATTTAGTTGTAGATGCTCCTGATTATTGGCCTTGAGCTTAAATTACTAGGTCATCTTTATTGTGCTTTAAGTTGGACAGTAATACCGATGGCTAAAATAATTTCTTGTACAACTTAAAAGAAACTGGGTCAAAAAGCTGTCTTCAAAATCTAAGGCAAAACCTAACTCTAAGGAAGATTTTAGTATAATAACAAACATGAGAAAGAAACAATCCCATTAATATTTTTACAACTGATTTGAAAATCTTGCTTCAACCTATTTGAAATAGGTATATAGTAGACTGCAATAACATATTTCTTCTTTGGAATATTTCCATTTGCGATTAGTTGCCGTTTGTGATACATGAAACTAAATATATACTAGCCAGAGATATGGATTAAGCACTCATATGCACATGACACTAAGCTGGACACAAAGCAAACTTTCACAATTCCTATTTTTTGTAAGGCACTTATTTAAAATCCATGACTATTATTAACATATTAAAAACATGTATAAAACCACAGGCACATGAATCATAACAAATATTGTATAGTGTGCACAAATATTAATTTTATTGTTCCTGGGTATGAGTTGGACAGAAAATAACAATTTAAAAGAAGAGCTGTACATTTGGAAAATCACTTTCTTTCTAGATAATAGGGAAATCAACACATGCTCAAGACTAATCATATTGTTAAATTTTTTTCTTACTTTTCTGCAAGACTGTATTTGCTGTGTTATGTTCTTTTTGAGTGTATAAGTTCATTGGACTACTTTGTGCTTATTCCCTGAAGCTGCATTCCAGCCACTGTGATGCCAAAGATTAATCAGGAGAAGCATCACTAGTTGGCAATGAGAGAGGCAAAAATGCCCATTCAGACCGGCACCTCTCTATCTTTAGGAATATACTGGGTCACAGCTTGTTACTATCACAGGGTTCCCTGGAATCCCTATGAAACTTTTCACAGTATATTGCCTTCTTTGCCTTGGTAATACCTCCCCCAAAATCTCTAAATGCCTCAGAGGAACGTCACAAAAAATTCACAAAAACTAGCATCATAAAGCTATTTATAAATCATTCAACCAAAAAGAAAAAAAAAGGCAAGTAGTGGTGTGGAGTGGGGGAGTGGACAAGAGAACAAGAACAGGCAGGCAGAAGCGAGTGGAGTAGAGGGAGCAGCTGAAATAAAAAATAAATTTAAAATATGGTATCACAACTTCAAAAGCTGAAAATGGAGTGAGAAAGAAAACAGGCTCTAGAAATAATTATTAATTTTCCAAATATACTGATAGTAAAACACATAAAATATGACTTTTAAACCAATGCTAAGGACTTACAGTTAAGAAATGGCTGATGACACTGAAAGTTTTGTTTTACAGTATTTATCACAGTTTTCGGTTAAAATACTGATACTTTAAAAAAAAAATCACACAAATGGTCAATATTTTTTCAGCTAAAATGGAGGACTGATCAAGGATTACTAATTTAATAACTACATTATCTCTTATTAAGAAACAA
Organism: Eschrichtius robustus; assembly: GCF_028021215.1. Lineage (NCBI taxonomy): Eukaryota > Metazoa > Chordata > Mammalia > Artiodactyla > Eschrichtiidae > Eschrichtius > Eschrichtius robustus. Next base: position 128,622,122 of record NC_090824.1, on the reverse strand, counting down.
CTAGGAACCATTATCATTCATGCTATTTGATAGGGGGTGGAGATGTAATGTAGGAGTCAGAAATTCTCTAATTTTTTTTTTTTTATCCTGCAGTCTACTTATTTAATGCAGTCAGGCTAATACACTAAATGGGAAGATTAGCCACATATATAATTTACACACTAAAAAACCCCATAATTTTCTTTACAGCACAAATGCTGTGAAGTCTGTAAGGTTTGGTGAAAAATTAAATTTTTTCCAGACTGTCTGAAACATATCATAACATCAAAATGAATGTAAAAGTCAGTTCTTTGCACAATAATTCATTTTGAGTCAGCTGAACAGTAGGTAAACCACTGTCAAATTAAGCACTTTAAAAAAATTAGAACTTTGTAGCAAGTCTCCAATTACCCATTCATTCCAATGGTAAACTGCTTTTCTTAAATCTCAATCTACTTCCCAGCAGGATACCCAGACTGGTAAACCATCAGTAAAATGTCAGCTTCCATTGAAAGGAAGGCAGAAGAGAAAGGGAACAAATGGGTAAAAGAGAAAGGGAACAAATGGGTAAAAGAGAAATCTTTACTATTTACAAAATGGAAAAATGAATGACTTTGATAATTACTATTTGAAAGGGAAGAAGAGGAATAAAATTCTAAGTATTTTTAAATAGAATATGTACTTGATGATCCAGAGGGGCAACTGCACAACACAGAATAGGAAAAAAATCCTATTATCTAATTCCCTACCCTAAGACAAAAATACAAAATTAACATTATCAAATTGGTGAATACTCTTAAAATAAAAAGTCCAGAAAAAAAAATTCCCTTTATTAGTATAAGCCAATTTGTATTCAAGCATGCTTGAGCATAAAGTTTTCCTTTTTGTTGAACTTAAAACTCTTATTCTCTTTTAAACAGAATTTTTAGAATTTTTAGAATTTTCCAAAGACCATAAACACCATTAAATCACTATTCATCTTTCTCTTCCACATTAAAAAAAAACTACAGCTGTTGTTTCTTTCTTCAAAAGGTTTTACTACTTTTCTGTGTGAGAATGTTCTGGGCATCCTATTTTTCTTTGGATTTCTTTCTACCTAAAAAGAGAAGCCCCTAATCATTAAGCTGTTCTTAAAGTGTTAGGTTTTAAATGGTGAAAACTTTTTAAAAAAAGGCATTGGGCTCATGGTTTACCTATAACCCTCCAGTTATGCTTTTCCTAACCTATTACTACATTTGGGAAGAATGATTTTTTTTGATTCTGAAAATGCTAAAATAAACATATTCTTCTTGAATCTAGTCATCACTCAAGTCTCTCCAAATAATTTTGAATTGAATTTTCTGAGTCACTACACTCCTCAACTTCTTTGCATCAACCTCAAAATTAGTAGGCATGCTCTATATAGTTCATCAGCCAAATAATAAGACATATTTTTTAAAGGATTACACATTGCTGAATAATCTTCTCCTTAATGGACTGAACCCAAGACAGTCCCAGTGGAGCAATGGCTCCAAAATCCCATGACTGACATATGGGAGTTATTATAAGCAAAAATACACCTACCATATTTAAATTTAAGAAACTATCAGACTATATAGGAATAGTGCAGCTGCATAGGCGTTTAGCTTTAATTCTGTTTCAAAAAACTGATTGGGTAACGTGGGTCAGCTTGCACATCTAGATTCTGAATTACTGAAACATGGATTAATTTGATATCAGCTATATTAATAGGTTCCAAACATCCTGAGGCCTATTTTTCACTGACCTAGAAAATATAAAAGATGCACTCATGTCAACGTTCACGCCCCTTCCGTCATTAACCAAAAGATAATAAACATCCAGCAAGAGTTAACACTCTCAGAGTTAGAATATTCCATGAAAACATACCAATATTAAAGAGATACGTCTTTTAAATATCTTTTAGGCCTAGCATCTGAAGAAGCTAACAACACTGGTGAAAACCTTTAGTGCTTTTAGTAAAACAAACTTGCTGGGGTTTCATATAAAGAGAACAAAGAAACTTTAAAAAAGTAGTTCCAGTTTTTATAATATGAACGCACCCACAAAGTGGTGTTCATGGGAACGAATCCTGCCATGCAATTGGGCATTTTTTAAAAACTTAAGAGCCACTTTCCAGCGGCCTACACCCTCCTTCTCACTGCCCAATGTAGGGGTCCTTCTAGTTAAGAGCTGCAGGGTAGTGAGGATGGAATGCTCTCTCCCCGGGGTGATGCAGGATGGTCCCTAAGTACAGGCCTGTCGATAAGCCCCACTTTCCGGGGGACGATTCAGGAGCAACAACTTAGCCCTGACAAGCACCTGCCGGGCGGGGGAACACAGAAGCCCAGGGCCAGGGCCGGGGCTGGAAGGCTGCAGGGTGGGTGGGACGCAGAGGCAGCGTCTGGGTAACGCCCCAGCACTGGGCGAAGCGTGGCGAGCGCGTGCGCCCGGGCGAGCCTGCGCGGGGCCGGGGCAGGGCTCCCAGGGCGGGCGCGGTTTGACCTAGGGCCGGGGGCTCGGCCTCGGAGCCAGAGCGTTTGTAAGCATGCTTTGCAAACAGTGGGGCCATCGTCGGCGGGACGTGCTTCACCGGCCCGGGCCACTCACCGAGGTTGATGACCTTGAGCGCCGTGAAGAACTGGTCCTGCCGGGCCAGGTCGTGCCAGGGGGCCTTGGAGCAGTGGTACTTGATGAAGGGGAAGCAGCCGGTGCGCAGGACGTGGTAGTTGGCACCCTGCACGGGCCAGTTGAAGTGCGAGAGGCCGAACTGGTCGTTGCGGACGGCGCTGTAGGGCACGCAGAAAGAGGTCCAGTGCGGCAGGCGCCGCTGCACCAGGTGGCGCGTCAGCACCTCCGAGGCGCGGGGCTTCGGGCGGGAGGCGGCGCCCGAGGCCCAGGGCCGGCACAGCAGCAACCAGAGCACGGCCTCATGGGCCCTCCGCACGGCCTCCATGACCAGCTTCGCCCGCGTCCCCCACCCACTGGCCGCCGTAGGGGCGCGCGCCGCTGGGGGCGGGGCCGAAGGAGCGCGCGCGCTCGCTCGCTCCCCGGGCGTGCGGCGGGGACGCCCAACGGGCGCCGCGCTAGTGTGCGAGACCCCCCCGGGCGCGGCAGCGCGTGCGCACAAAAGTCCCGCGGCTTCCTAGGGAGAGTGGAGTGGGGCGCGGGCGGGCGGTCAGGGTCACCCTCGCTGAGGAGGTAGTGAAAACGTGACCGAGGATCTCGTGTACGCATTAATAACCCTGAGGAGGGTTGAGGGCGGGCTTCGCGAGTATTATCAGTTTAGGTATGAGGAAAATTAAGCTTTAAAACAAATAACTTAACCACCCTACTGAGTGGCAAAACTTACACCCGTATCTCTCTTCCAAGCCCCAGGCTCAAGTGCAATCCTTGGTTGGTGGTGTTGAGGAAACCCTTGAGAAGGTGTCCTCAGGGAAGCGAGTTAAAAGTCAAGTCCCCAGATTTGCAGTGGCTGGTAAAGTCGGGGAGCACTTTTGTATTCAGATCCCCGCTGTTGTGTTGTTTAAAATAAGTCCCAGATATTTCAACAGAAAAAGTTTATTTCTTAGAAAGTCCCACGTCTCTCCGTGCAGTGTGCACCACCACCCCCCTCCTAAGAGCCTGGTGAACGCCAGACCAGGAGTCTTTTAGTTTTAAGCCGTAATAATCCTGTCACTCATTATCAAATCTCGTACTTTAGGAAAACCTTTTCTCAAATTTTGCAGCCTCTTGAGGTAGTAACTTACATACATCTGCTTTCTAAAGAAGCATTTCCTCTTACAATTCCTAAATTCATGTTTGGAGAAACCATACATAAATAAGATGTGTCTGGAAAGTACTGTATGTAAATGAGATACTTACGTGTAAACGCCATATAACAGTTACTATTACTGTTGAAGACTCATGTAGGATATGAGTAGGATAGCGTAGGATAATGTAGGATAGTGTAGCTAGCTCTTACATTCTCTAATTTTTATTGATTCCTACAACAAGCAATGATTGAGCACCCATAACCATGTGCCAAATCTTGTAGGGTTAAGTCATTTCAGGGGCCTTGTAGTCATGTAAATAATTTAAACTTTATAGGATTCCCTATTAAATTATGAAAGATTTTAGGGGGAAGCACGATGTAGTTAGATTTGCACAGAAATGGCTGAAGGGAGGCTAAGACAAGAGTCAGGGAGGTGATTCAATACTGTGATTTCAAATTAAATTTTAAAAAGCACTGGAGTCCTTTTTCAAACAAAATCTGTCATAGAACCCCAACCTATGAAAACTTGTGTTTTATTACTAAACATTTATAAGTGCAAAATTTTAACATTAACTTTGAAGGTAAGTTTTTAAAATGAGGCTAGTTTGTTGTTGTCTTGGGTTTTTATTTTGCTTGTTTTGTTTTTAGCAGAAAAGGAATTTATTGGAAGGAAATTGGATAGCTAAAATAATAAATAGGACGTCTGCAGAACCAAGCTTAGAAATGGGAAGGAGTCAAGAGAGACTGGCCGGCGAAGACATAGGTAAGACCAACAGGAATTAGTATGGTTGGGATGCCGTGGCTGGCCCCATGCCACTGGACTTTTGACCCTGCTGGCTTTTTTTGTTTGCTTGGTTTGGTTTTTCTTTAATCTTTTTTTAAGTTGATTTTTGTTTTCTTAATTTTTTGGCTGCGTCAGGTCTTAGTTGCGGCCTGCGGGATCTTTGTTGAGGCATGCGGGATCTTGTTGTTGCGGCACGTGGGCTTCTCTCTAGTTATGGCCGTGTGGGTTTTCTCTCTCTAGTTGTGGCGCATGGGCTCCAGAGCGCATGGGCTCTGTAGTTTGTGGCCCACGGGCTGTCTCATTGAGGCATGCGAGCTCAGTAGTTGTGGTGTGCGGTATTAGTTGCCCCTGCGGCATGTGGGATCTTAGTTCCCCGACCAGGGATCAAACCCGTGTCCCCTGCATTGGAAGACAGATTCTTTACCACTGGACCACCAGGGAAGTCCCAATCCTGCTGTTTCATGCTCAAAAATTTTTGAAGTTGGGGGCTATTGACGACAGTTGCTGCTATAGCAGCCTCAGGACAGCTTATTTCTTATTCCTTTGTTTTGGTTGCATACTATCAAGAAAATCCTGATCCCTTGGGAGAAGTGGATACAGATAAGAGTGGTTTTTAAATGATTCATCTTGAAATCTTGGGCATGTGCTTCAGTTAGAGATGGCAGGAGGAGATTAATTCTGAGATCTACACTGAAATGACTTAACCTCAAATTAATGCATGGGCAGTTTGCAATATGTTAAAAAAAATGGACATTATCTCTCTTTTGGCAATATAAAAATCTATTTTTAAAAAAATGAAATTTGAATCAAACATGTGGGGAACCTCTGAATTCTGTCTGAGAAGCCCTAGGTTCTGTAGCATATAATGTAAAAACTACTGATAAAGAGAGCCAGATATTTACATAGGTTTCACTGCGTTGTCTCTTGAAGGCTTGGGAAAAGGCTGAAGGATTTCTGTTGGAAGACGCTGTCTTGGAAAAACCTCAGCAGTGATGAGGGTTTCTCTAATCCAAGGCTCTTTGATTATCTCTCTTTTCTACTCTAAGGTAGGAAGTTCTTCCAAAGATTTCTGATAGATGTTGGACCACACCCAGGTTTTCAAGGGTGTTTGAATGAAATATTACCCTAACCTGAAGATACAGAGCTGGAGAACATGACATCTAGATATCTCTTCTAACTTTAAGATTATATGATACTCCTTCCATAGTTGAAATAAGATAATTTCTCAAAAAACCTACAACTCAGATCAGATGCTTGATTTTCTTTTCAGTTCTAATTCTTCATGGTCATGAAATGAAGGGGCTTAGAAGTTGGCATTCAAAAGCCTGAGTCAGTGTTCAAAAATATTGTGTCCAGTAATTAAGAATTAAATGCATTAAATACACGAATACTTAGTTTTCCACAAAGCATGGAGAAATGGCATATCCCTTAGAAGGAATCCCTTAAAAATAACTATCAATAGTGCTACCGTGTACAGCTTTTAACATGTGCATGGGTGTATCATGCTGCTCCTAGAAAGAAGGGAATTTGTTTTGGTTTTGTTTAAAGGCACCTAGGACCTTGTAGATGTTCAGAACATGTTAAAAATGAGTTCTACAAAGTTGATAGTTTGGAATATATTAAAATTAAAATTTTCTGTTCATTAAAAGGCACTATTAAGAGAGTGAAAATGTAATCCAAAGAGTGGGAGAAGTATCTGTAATACATATATCTGACAAAGCATTTGGTATCTAGAACAAATTGTTAAAAAAAGACAATCCAATAGAAAGGTGGACAAAATATTTGAATGGACTCTTGACAAAGGAGAACATCCAGATGTTTAATAATGTGGAAAAGTGCTTCGTTTCACTAATCGTATGAGAAATGGGAATTAAAATATATATTACCTTATATATTACACACCCACTAGAGTGGCTAAAGTAGAAAAGAAAGTACTAAGCGTTAGTGAGGATATGCAGCAGTTAGAACTTTTATGCATGGCTGGCAACCACTTTGGAAAATTTTTTGGCAGTTTAAATTAAAGCTGAATACATGCATACCTTATGACCCAGCCATACCACTCCTAGGTATATATTTATATTAGTGTGCTCAGGCTGCCATAACAAAATACCACAGACTGGGTTTAGCCAACCACAGAAATTTCTTACAGTCCTGGGGACTGGGGTGTCCAAGATCAGGTGCCAGCCAGTTGGGTTCCTGGTGAGAGTTCTCTTCTTGGCTTGTATTTTCTTCTTGCTGTATCCTCCCATGGTAGACAGAGCTAGCTCTGTGTCTGACTCTTTCTTTTCTAATGAGAGCACTAGCCCTATTATGAGTCCCACCTTTAGGACTTCATTTAACCCCTATCACCTCCTCCTGCATGAGGCCCTATCTCCAAATACAGTCACTTTGGGTATTAGGGCTTCAGCATATTCAGCATATTTTGAGGGGACACAAACATTCAGTCCTTAGCAATTCCCAACAGAAATTGTGTGCATATGTTTTTCAAAAGACACGTACTAGAATATTCATAGCAGCACTACTCATATTTGTAATACTTAACCAGGAAATTACTCAAATGCCTAGCAGTAGTAGAGCAGATACACAAATTGTGGCGTATTCACACAATGGAATACTACACAGCAACAAGAAAGAATGCTGTACAGTCACACACAACATGCATGGATCTCACAAACATGAGGAAGAGTGGAAGAATGCAGACACTAAAGAACTTACTGTACGATTTCATTTACATAAAGTATAGAAACTGGCCTAAACTCATCTATGCTGTTAGAAGGGGGATAGTGATCACTCTTGGAGCGGAGAGGCAGTTACTAGGAGGAGTATGAGGTGACTTCTGGGGGACTGGGATTATTCTCTCTTTTTAAAAACATTCTTTTATTTCTATAGTTCTTTTTTTAAAGCAATTTAAAAAAAAAAAAAGGGACCGCTATTTATTTATTTATTTATTTTGGCTGTGTTGGGTCTTCGTTTCTGTGCGAGGGCTTTCTCTAGTTGCGGCAAGCGGGGGCCACTCTTCATCGCGGTGCGCGGGCCTCTCACTATCGCGGCCTCTCTTGTTGCGGAGCACAGGCTCCAGACGCGCAGGCTCAGTAGTTGTGGCTCACGGGCCCAGCCGCTCCGCGGCATGTGGGATCTTCCCAGACCAGGGCTCGAACCCGTGTCCCCTGCATTGGCAGGCAGATTCTCAACCACTGCGCCACCAGGGAAGCCCTAAAGCAATTTTTTAAGAGTGGTTTTAGACTCACAGCAAAATTAAGAGGAAGGTACAGATATTTCTCATAAATCCCCTGCCCCACACATGCATAGCCTCCCCCATTATCAGCATCCCCCACCAGAGTGGTACATTTGTTATAATTGATGAACCTATGGATTATTCTCTTTCTTGATCTAGATTCTAGTTAAATGGGTGTATTCAGTTTGTAAAGTACTGAATACATATGATATGTGCCCTTTTCTGCATGTATATTATACTTCAATAAAAAGTTTGAAAAAAACAATGAGTTCTGCAGGTAGTATTACATAATAATACATCCTATTATTCACATTTATTAAGAAATATGTATAGAGAACATATATAGTGGACATGACCGAAACATGGCCGTGTACATATATAGCATCTTTTTTCTCATGTTGTTTTTACAACCTTACTGTGAGATCCTGATTTGCTCACATATTTCTAATAGTGTGATTTAAAAGAAAATAGGGTAGGCATGTAGATTTTAATTCACTGCTATTCTCAGAAGGAGAATTAAGGGCAAGATACTAGGTGCATATGTCAGCATGTTGGTAAAAGATAAAGGAATTATTTAGAAGGGATAGAAATATTTACAATTAGGATTTCATTTACAATTTCCAGTTTGAAGCTTTAGGATTTTTGGTTCAAGAAAAGGAGGACCATGGAGTTGCTGCTGCCCCAATTCGTATTCCAGCATGTTTTAGAACTTAAAAACAGATAACGTCAAAGAACCACCATCCTGAGTCTCCTAGGAACCCAAATCTGCTTAATGGCTCAGTGCCCTCTAGGCCCAGCTCAGCACCAGAGGAAGTGGCATGAGTTCCCCCTGTAGCTGGAAGAATGCTCCTTCATTTTCCCTATTCCCATCAGTGGCAAACAGTGCTTGCTGCTCCATTCCTGTATCCTTGTGTGTGCCCTGGCAAGGACGATATACATTGGCTTTATGCAAAATTATCCTCATAGAAGTACTGAGTTATATGGCAGAAGTCATTAGGAAAGGAAGGAACTGCTGTATTCTTAGCTAGATCTTTTTGAGTCCTTCTGTGGAACTGATTGATGTTCTGAAAGCCCCCAAGCAGTCGGCTGGCAGCTGGGGCTGCTGTTACAAAGAGTGGCAAGAAGAATTACTCTGGTAAAACATTTTATTGTGAACAAAGTGGGTGCAGAAATCTCATCCAGAGCATCTTGTGTCTAAACTACTCTCAAGTTCTCCCTGCCACTGGAATGTAAATTTTCTAAGGCCAGAGGTTTATGTCTGTTTTATTAACCTTTGTGATCCCAGCACCTAGTAACTTGGCATATGGTAGGTACTCTATTTGTTGAATAAGTGGGAAAAAAAGTGGGTACAGTGAGTACAATTAGTGTGTTTGAGGGATGTTGGAAAAAGGAAATCATAATACTCAGGGTCAGTGGTTTTAATTTTAATTTCGATAGTTGGAGAAATTAAACTACAGAATAGGAAAGAAACTTATCCAAGATCATATACCAGAAACAAGAATCAAAATTCTGGCCTCCCAGCTTTCAGTGAGCTTTTCATTAGGGAACATTTCTATGCTATTCTGACATGGATGCTAGGAGACATATTTGTGACTTTTTGAAACCAGCTAATGATTTATGCTGGTAGATAACACAATCCATTTCCTGGGCATGTTTTCAATGTTACAATCTTAATAATATGTAGTCAGTGTTTGGGGAAGCATTTGAAAACATGGCCAAGTAAATTCACCTTGTCATACGGGTCATAATTATGGTCTCAGCTTCATAAAGTGAGCCTTGTTTTACTAACAGATTCATTCATGAATAGCATACAACATTTTTGTAGCAGAAATCATATTTTCATATCAAATTCCTAAGATATTTTGGCTTTGCTGCTGATCTTCAACCGACAGTGACTCTTAGCACTTTAGCTGTGAGTCTTTATGCCCCCTCCCCAGTCTCACTGTCAAGTAGTTAATGATCTATAAACAAATACTGAGATGCCCTAAGGGGGCTCTCCATTTAAAGGGGCCTTGAATCATTTTATAATGGAAATACAGTAGTCCACCCACTGATTTATGATTTGTCAGTTTAGGTTTTTGAAGTGGCATTCCACTGGTATTTTCAGATGGGAAATGTTTTTTAGTTTACTGTACAAATGCATTAAATTTTATCCAGTTTTTCCCTTCAGGAGAAAACTTCAAAAATGTGAATCTACATTTGCAGTTTCCATTGTATGAAATACTTTTTTATTTGTGTATGCATACTTGTGCACATTTCAGTTTCTTAAGCTAAAAGTGGCCACAGAGGGCAATAATGTCAATGTAATAGTACTCACCAGTTACTGAGTATTAATTTCATGCTAGGTAGTTTCCACCTATTGTTTCATTGAAACAACACTCCAGAGCAGGGTTTCATTCTTCTCATCTTCAGGCTGAGGAAACTGAGTGTCAGAAGTCAGAGGTTAAAATAAGCTGCCCCCAGTTGCAGGGCAGGCAGGTGGTAGAGCGGGGATTCATACCTACTGGGCTGGCCAAAAAGTGCCTTCGGTTTTTAAGTAAAAATAGACACATTTTTTGTTTTCACCAAGAACTTTATTGAACAACGTAATCAACCTTTTGTTCCACTACCTTCTGCATTTTTCAGGCAACTTCATAATTCCATCTTCCCAAAAATTTTTATCTTTTTGAGCAAAGAACTGTTCCAGGTGCCTTTTACAGTCTTCCAGGGAATTGAAAATTTTTCCATTAAGAGAATTTTGTAAAGACTGCAATAAATGGAAATCCGAAGGTGCAGTGTCTGGTGAATATGGCAGATGAATCAGAACTTCCCAGCCAAGCTGTAACAGTTTTTGTCTGGTCATCAAAGAAACATGCGGTCTTGCGTTATCCTGATGGCAGATTATGCATTTTCTGTTGACTATTCTGGATGCTTTTCATTGAGTGCTGCTTTCAGTTGGTCTAATTGGGAGCAGTACTTGTTGGAATGAATGGTTTGGTTTTCCAGAAGGAGCTCATAATAGAGGACTCCCTTCCAATCCCACCATACATACATATAACATCACCTTCCTTGGATGAAGACCCGCGTTTGGTGTGTTTGGTGGTGGTTCATCTCGCTTGCCCCACAATCTCTTCCTTTCCACATTATTGTACAGTATCCACTTTTCATCATCCATCACAATTTGTTTTAAAAATGGAACGTTTTCATTACGTTTAAGTAGATAATCACATGCAGAAATACAGTCAAGAAGGTTTTTTTTTGCTTAACTTATGTGGAACCCAAACATCAAAGCAATGAACATAACCAAGCTGGTGCAAATGATTTTCAGCACTTGATCTGGATATTTTGAGTATGTCCGCTATCTCCTGCATTGGTATAACGTTGATTGTTCTCAATTAATGTCTCAATTTGATTGCTATCAACTTCAACTGGTCTACCGCCCGACCGTGGAGCATTGTCCAGTGAGAAATCTCCAGCACAAAACTTGGCAAACTACGTTTGACATGTTCGATCAGTCACAGCACCTTCTCCTTCTCCATACACTGCACAAATCTTTTTTTGCATTTCAGTTGCAATTTTACCTTTCTTGAAATAGTAAAGCGTAATATGCTGAAAATGTTGCTTTCTTTCTTCTATCTTCAATATTTAAATGGCTACGCAAAAATTCATGAATTTTAAAAAAACTGATTAATTTATTTATTTGGTTGCACCAGGCGGGCTCCTTAGTTGTGGCTCACGGGCTCCTTAGTTGCGGCAGGCGGGCTCCTTAGTTGTGGCATGCATGTGGGATCTAGTTCCCTGACCAGGGATCAAACCCAGGCCCCCTGCATTGGGAGCATGGAGTCTTAACCACTGTGCCACCAGGGAAGTCCCCCAAATTCACGAATTTTTATAAGTTGTTTTTAAATGCATGCTGATATGACAGCTGTCACAATACAGTCTAACAAAATGGTTTCAAATGAAGTTAAAGACAACAAGGCGCTACTAGAGCCATCTTATGAAAAAAACCCAAACGAACATGTTGGCTAACCCAGTGCATTGATAGGACTCAAAACCCCATGTTTGACCATAGTTAAAAAGAGCCATCTGATGCTAGACTCAAATGTAAAAGTTGCTGACACAATTTAACATCCTTTAGATGTTACACAATTAGTAAGGAAACAGGAAATAGCATTCTAGATCCAAACTGTGGCCCATCTAGCCCAGGAGTCTGTCTGGCTCAAGGGAAATTTGGGGGCATACATGATGACTCTCAAAAAAAAAAAAAAGATTTTTCACAGCGGAATCACTTGCAAAATTTGTTGTAAAACAACTGTTTCTATGCATATTGAAAGTACTTTTATCTTTAAAACTGAAAGGCATGCAATAAGGAGTAATAAGGAGTTTGGGTACCACCAACAAAGATCCCAACTCTAAGCAAGTTATCAAGCTCTAAAACTTGGATTTTATTCGGGGAACCTGAATGAAGAGTATGTAGGAATTCTTTGGACTGCTTTTTTTTTTTTTTTTTTTTTTTTTTTTAGTTTATTTATTTATTTATTTTTTGTCTGTGTTGGGTCTTCGTTTCTGTGCGAGGGCTCTCTCTAGTTGCGGCGAGCGGGGGCCACTCTTCATCACGGCGCGGGCCTTTCACTGTCGCAGCCTCTCTTGTTGTGGAGCACAGGCTCCAGACGCGCAGGCTCAGTAGTTGTGGCTCACGGGCCCAGTTGCTCCGCGGCATGTGGGATCCTCCCAGACCAGGAATCGAACCCGTGTCCCCCGCATTGGCAGGCAGACTCTCAACCACTGCGCCACCAGGGAAGCCCCCTTTGGGCTGCTTTTATAGGTCTAAAATTTTATTCACATTAAAAAGTTTAGTTTTGAAAACTGGGTTTTTAATGGAGAGTGAATCTGGCCATAGTTTGGACAGGTATGAGAAATGCTGCTGCTGTGGGTAATAGGCACATTTAGTCCAAGCCAGCACATCAGTGAACCACATCTGTGGTTCAGCTCTTTCTTTTTATTCCTTGTTGCTATTTCGAATAAAGCAAGATGTTAAAGCTAACTACATGCTCTATTAATTATATGAAGGTGAACTTGAGTCATATTTGTTACTGAAGATGAATAATAATTACCAGTTCTGCACATGTTTCTAGTGCATTTCAGTAAATAAACAGGGTACATTGTTGGGTAGTAATTGATTAATTAGCACATTCATCCTACACAGCTCGATGGTCTAAGGATGCTGAGTTTGAGATTTTGCTCATAATTATTGCAAGAAACAAATCTGTTCCATTTCTCAGTTTATTCTTCTGTATGCTGATATTTTTTTTTCTAAATCGAATGTTTAATGGTTCAAAACCTTATAGGTTTTATTCAGATAAATCAACTCATGAAAAATTGCTAGTCATAATCTCAGAATCTTGTTTTGTGTGAACTAGGGTGAAAACTTTTACAACTTTTTTTAACATTAGATCTTGCTGTTAAACTGGATCAAGTACTGTAAATATAGGGCACTTTCCCACCATGCAGGAAATGCTCATTGAGCACCTATGCGCAACAGGGGCACTGGAATCTCATTTGCTTCCCAACCACATCAAATAAGCTCAGGATTGCAAGTGTCATCGGGTTGGCACTTCGCAGCACCAAGCAAATATACTGTGTAATCTTCAGAGAAGTGCAACAGCGTGTATTGGTCACCATTTTAACTATGCAGCAATTCAGGATTTTTTTTTTCTAATTTATTGACCCAGCATGTGGTTGAGAGAGAATGTAGTTGAGAGAGCGTTGGACAGGGAGTCAGGAGTCCTGGGTTCTACTCTATCTGTATTTTTTCTTGAAGAAGCTTTGTGACTCTGGGCATATCATTACTCCCTTCTCTAAGCATGGATCACTCATCTGTAAAATGAAGGCTTCTACCAGGGATGATGAGGTACAGTGAGGAGCCCAGACTGCAGAGATAGATAGACCTACGTTTGAATCTGGGCTCCCTATTACTGTTTTTTATGATTTTAGGGAAATTATGTAACCTCTCTGAGTTTCTGCTCTGTTTGCTTGAGTTTATTGTAAGGACCAAATGATATATGAAAATAGTTTGTGAACTATAAATTACCATGGGAATATAAGGCATTGTTAATATTATTAACTATCTTAACTGGTTGTCATTAACATGATATGTGGAAGGATGCATCGAAATGCCCATGTGCTGGTCTAACAATAGAGGATTAGTAACATCCTTACGCCGTTATTAAAATGGCATTGGGTAAGAATTTCTGATGTGTCTTCATAATTTATTGCTAAGTGAAAAACACGGTCTGCAAAACAGTATGTCTGATATAATCCTATTTAAAAAATTATATACACAAAGATATAATAGGAACTCAATATATATGTGATAAAAGAACAAATTATATATATATTAATTGAGTGACTCTTTCTACTGATAGGTACTGTTCTAGGAGCTGGGCTATATCTTTATACTTACAGTCCTTTGGGTGAGACAGATAATTAAAAAATAGGCAAATCTATTATGTAATACCACATATTGTTAAGTGCTTTGGAGAAAAATAAAGGAGGGTAAGGTGTTAGAGAATAAGGGAGTGCTAATTAGGAAGGGTGGTCAGGAAGGGCCCCTCTGGTCTACTGACAGTTGAGCAGAGACTGAATGCAGTGAGTGAGCCCCAGAAATTTCTGGGAGAAGAGTGTGCCAGGCAGAAGTTAGAAATGTAGAGGCCCTAGGCAGGAGTAATAGCAGATACACCCCAAATCCTTAACAGTAGTTAATCTCCAGGTGGTGAAATAATTTTTGATTTTTTAGTTTCTTCCCTGTGCTTTTCTGTTTTTCAAAAGGTTTTTGTTTTGTTTTGTTTTGTTTCACTTATTCGTTTTTTTGAAGAAGCTATGTGATCCTATTTGGTTTTTCTTTTATCATGAGTATGTGTTTTTGTAATTAGAAAAATTAAAATCCAGATATACTGAAAGACAAAGTCATCTTAAGAAAAATGCTCATAAGTACTTTTAAAAGCTTACATCATCTATAATTTTCTGTTTTCATGGTTTTAGTGCCAAGAATCTTTGAGTTGGTAGTGAGAATGAAGGAAGCAAAGGGATTTCTGCCCTGGCAATGAAATTCAAAGAAGTGTTTTAGCTATAACAATTAGTGTGGGCTTTATGGAGGGATATAGAATCATCCTACTTTCAGCTCCCTGTTCAGGCCTTGCTGCAGGGATGTCAGAATACTTCGGAGAAAGGCAGTGCCTGCCCACTTTTAGATGTGGCCTAGGAAACAGTGCATTTTGGGAGGTGTTTAAAAATATAGGATTAAAGCTGCCCATTTATGCAGCCTGAGGGAGGACATCTGCTACATAGCAAACTGGAATGTTACAAAATACATCTTCCATCTCTTTTTGAGTCCAGGTACAAATTAAAGTTCAGAGATAGAACTCTAGCTATTCATCCTGCACTGCAAAGCAGATATGAAAAGAAGACATGCTCTGGTTTATACAGGGACATTTAAAGCTTTTATTCACATTTCAGTCCCATCTATTTGCACCACGATCTTCTAGTACAGGAGGTACTCACTATATCAGTTTAGATAAAAATGTTTTCAAAATAAAATGTTTCCATTACTTTAGGTGATTTGCAATACCTAAGAGTTCAGCGCAAGAAAGTGAAAACCCCCCAAAATGAAAGACATGATTCCAGTCTAAAGAGCATGTTTGGCTTGCTACTATTTTGTCAAAAAAATTTCCTCCAAGAGAAAACCATTGGCATTGCAAAGAACTATGTTAAATTATAAAATACTTTGTAACCATTTCAAATCACATCCCTTTTTTAAACTTCTTTTTAAAAATTTATTATTATTTATTTTCTTTTTTATTATTTTTTTCTTAGTTGTGGCATGCGGAATCTTCTTTGAGGCATGTGGGATCTTTCCTTGCGGCCCACAGTCTCTTTGTTGCGGTGCTCGGGCTTCTCTCTAGTTGTGGCGCGCAGGCTCCAGAGTGCGTGGGCTCTGTAGTTTGTGGCACGTGGGCTCTCTCATTGAGGCGTGAGAGCTCAGTAGTTGTGGCTTGCAGGCTTAGTTGCCCCGAGGCATGTGGGATCTTAGTTCCCCGACCAGGGATCGAACCCAAGTCCCCTGCATTGGAAAGCGGATTCCTTACCACTGGACCACCAGGGAAGTCCCAAAATCACATCCCTTTTCGATGGTAGATGGGGAAACTTAAGAGGCTGAACTAAGTTGCAAAATATTTTCATCCATTATTTCCAGTAGATGGAAGAGAAAGCTAGAAGAAAAAATCACCTTCTTGTGTGATACATCAAATGTTGCCCTTTTAATACTTTGATGATGGTGGCATAGAATCATAGAACATTAGAGCTAGGATTAAGCTTAAATATCAGTTCCACTTTCTTATTTTACATGCCAGAAAACCGAGAACTAGAGAGGAGAAATTATTGTCCATTAAAGAAAGAACTGGAACTGAAACTCATTAAGACATTTAAATCTAAAGCAGATGTTATATATATATTCCATACGCATTTAGAATAACTACAAATGCCGCCTAATCACTATCTGTCCCTCCATTTAGAATAACTACAAATGCCACCTAATCACTATCTGTCCCTCCAAACCATTGCAGATGGCAGAAGCATTCACCCTTTTATGCATCTCTGTTTACATGAGTAGGTATCACACTAAAGTCATGGTCTGAATTCTAGAATACTAAGGGTATTAAGCTTAGAATACCCTACCATGGTGCTAGGGAACAGGCCATTACTGTCCGGTGACAGCTTTGGGAACTTGGAGCAGGGAGGTGGTTATGATATTCCCAGGTCATGTCCCTAAGTTCATTATCACTTTGGATAGCAGAATTTACAATGAAGGAATTCATATTTTGCTTTCCCAACCTCCCCAAAATTAGGTTTTTGTTTCACTTGCTCCAGTAATTAAAAGCAGGTTCACTACAAGACAGAAAATACAGAAAGAAAAAAATCCCACCATTAAGAAGTAAGCACTGTTAACATTTGGGGGGTTATCCTTACAGTCTTGTGTGTGTGCTTGTGTGTGTGTGTGTACATATATGTACACCTTTTTAAAAAGTCATAATTTGGAGTCATAGTTTTCATGCTGTTTTAAAACATGCTTCTTTAATTCATAATAATTAAATATCATTTCATTTACTTCTAATGTAACATATTCTCCTAATACATGATTTTTTAAAAACAGTTTTTTGCGGTATAATTGACATCCAAACACTGCCCTTACTTAAGGTGTACAACTTGATAAGTTTTGACATCCAAGAGACCATTTTCACAGTCAATATAGTGAAGCCCCAGAATTTCCTTCTGCCCCTTTGTAATCCTCCTGCTCTTCCCTTCCTTGCTATCCCACTTCCCACCCCTAAGCACTGTTGATCTGCTTTTTGTCACTGTAGTTTGTATTTTCTAGAATGCTATGTAAATGGATATGTACTTTTTTAATCTAAATATTTTCATTCAGCATACTTATATTGATTCATCCATGACTTTGAGTTTATCAACAGTTCACTCCTTCTCATTGCTAAGTAGTATTCCATTGTAGGATATCCCACAATTTGTTTATCCATCCACCTGTTGATGGATGTTTGGAGTTTTTCCAGTTTTGGGCTGTTACAAATAAAGCTGCTGTGAACATTCGTGTACAAGTCTTTGTATATGCTTTCTTTTCTCTTGGGTATATAAGTAGGAGTGGAGTGGCTGGATCATATATTAAGTGTAGGAATGATTTTTTTAATGGTTGTACAGAGGTCCTTTATATAGCTATTCATAATTTTTAAGCAATACTCTATTGTTGAACATTTAGACCTTTCTGATTTTTCACTATTGTTGCAAATGATATATAATTTTTTGCTTAGGAAGGTGGCTACAGATATTCAACTTGAGGAAAAAAAAAAAAAAACAACACCCAAGATAATGAGTAGAAAGGCATTGTGAAGGAAACCTAGATAAAGAGAATGTTGTTAGATAATTTTGAGTTTTTCAGTGATTGCAAAGTAAGTATTTTGTGTCCTTTTCTGGGAAGCAAAGTGGCATGAGTCTGTAAATGAACCAAAATTTGAATTTAAATTTGAAGTTTATTTTGCTGTTTTGTTGTCAAGTTTATGGAACCATGATTTCATCATAACATTCCTTATGAGGCAACTGCAATAAACTTAGGTGTGGCCTTTTGTTTCTGGGAGCTATAATTAGCCATCTGGTATACTTTTTAACATTTTGTTAAATAAAAAAATCTTAAAATGTTGCATTTTACTCACTTCTCTTTCTCTCCATACATACATACACTCACACATATATATAATATATATGGTGACAAAGGTGGAAGTGAACCAAAATGTTTACAGAATGGAAAAGAAATGCTTGGGGGGAAACCACCGTCATAAACCCCGCCCCCCCCAAACCAAAAAACACTTACACATAGATGCCAAAGCTGTATTTTTCTGTGCTACGTTTAGGGTCTTCTTATAACAAAACAAAAGTTGTTTTTACCAACAGATTTTTTTTTTTTTTAATAAATTTATTTATTTATTTTTGGCTGTGTTGGGTCTTCGTTTCTGTGCGCAGGCTTTCTCCAGTTGCAGCAAGCGGGGGCCACTCTTCATCGCGGTGCGCGGGGCTTCTCATCGTCGTGGCCTCTCTCATTGTGGAGCACAGGCTCTAGACGCGCAGGCTCAGTAGTTGTGGCTCATAGGCTTAGTTGCTCCACGGCATGTGGGATCCTCCAGACCAGGGCTCGAACCCGTGTCCCCTGTATTGGCAGGCAGATTCTTAACCACTGCACCACCAGGGAAGCCCTACCAACAGATTTTTAAACAGCAGGGACATGCTTATTATTTACTGTTTTGGTATCTTTCCCTCACTTACATAAATACCCCAGAAACCAGCAGTTTAAAACTAATAGAGCCAGGCCCCTCCATCAAGTGCAATAAAGTTTCACAACCATGAGTTAGACTGTTTGTTAGAGTGAAAAATAAACCTATACATGTGGTTATGAAAGGACTTTCTTAGAAAGTGTATAATCACATTTCAAAGTTAGAACTTCCATTTGAAGTTGCAATGTCATAATACTACTTAAACATTTATGCAGAGTGCTTCATCTTTGAAAGACTTTCCCAACATTGCCAATTAATCTCTACTGCTTCCCTAAGGAGCAGGTATTAACTATCTGCCATTTTTCTAGTTAGAAAATTGAGGAAGGTATGGCCATCTCAGAGAGAGGGAGGGCTGGGGAGACAAGTTTCTAGCCCTTACTATTCTGTGACTCTTTGGAATGTAACTCCTAATAGAATGCATCAGTTTTCTGTTCCACATTGATGAAATCATTAATAAAACAAAGATGGAAATAGCAGCTGTCTGCCTCAGGCTTTTAGATACAGTCCTTACCCTCCTGAGGCACACCTTTGGAAAGAATGGAATACAGAAAAGATACAGAAGAGCCACAGCACAGTCATTACATCCGCACTTGCAATGGATTAGACCAAACTTCTTCCAAGGAGAAAGGCAAAGTCAGATGCTTCCTCCCTCCCTGTAACCTCTACCCTCACATTATCCTGGCAACATAATTTCTAGTTTTCCAAATAAGATTTACTGTGATTAGCACATTTAAAGAGTTGAACAAATTTGCTATGCACATTAAAGCCAGAGGAACAGTAAAATAAAACTAATGAACATTTATACTTTTGGAAATATAATTAATGTGTGCTTGAGAAATTCTGAAAGATAAACATTTAAATGTTAAAATACTTTATCACCTTCCCCACAGGGACAGTGTTGGGAATTAATGAGATAACAAATGTAAAGTGCTTTGAGCTCTTTAGAAGAAAGGTGCCAGATGCATACAAATGATTAATTGTTAAAGCTATCAGATGATTACTAATATATTACTTAGGATAAAATACCTATTTTTATACTTGAAAAATAGGATGCTTGCAATTCTTAGGATGATATAGCTGAAGTAACGCTCCCCAAACTCCTCCCAGGTTACTCTACATCCTGTTGGAAGTCCTTTCTTAACCTTACCCAGTTTCTTGACCTAATACCCATCTTTCGAGTGAAACTATGGGGCATGATTTCCCAGCTTTCAAACTCTTCTGCACGTTCCCATCATCAGTCCTCCACCAAAGTCTTACAGATCCGTCACCATAGGAGAATTCCACTGATGCCACTTTCTCTTCTGATTTCTTTGATCATGCAGTTGTGATGCCTCACAATGCAGTCAGCTGCCCAAGTTTATGTTATTAGCAGGAAGCATGTACAAGTTAAACCGTCCTTCTGTACTTTAAGCAACACACTAGAATTTGTTATAAAAGAGGAGGTCCCTTGCCTGATCTGGGACAAGTGACACTGAACTGTCTACTTTATACAATATGCTAGAGTTTGTGTTAAACTAGTTTAAATCCCAAGTAGATACTGAACTGTCTACTTTATACAATATGCTAGAATTTGTGTTAAACTAGTTTAAATCCCAAATTTCATTTAGCTTGAGACATGGGGTGAGATACCCTCACTAAATCTCAGTTTTCTCGTATGTAAAGTGAGGACAGTAGTAGTATTTTCCCACATGGTGTTGTTGGAAAGATGCAATTAAAAAAATGTATATAAAGCTTCTAGTACAGTACACACCTAGCCAGTAATAAGTGTTCAATAAAAGGTAAATGTTAGTAGATAGTGGAAGGTAGTTAAGTAGAAAGCACAGTTTGCCACTGAATATCATTTATTTGCTTTCTTTAAAATCAATATAAAATAGGTAATATGTAAAGGAAGATCATTATCATTATCCAATAATGTGCTCCTAAATGGTTAGTGGAGTTTGCTTCTCAAACCATCACACACATTCAATATTAAACAATGGGTCATTTCTCATACAAAGATAGCTCTACTGTTAAACGTATGCTTCTCCCCAAAACTTCCCGAAAAAGGGCACATCATTTTCAAAAATCCTCTTATCAACAAAGGTTTCAGTTTCCCATTTAGAATAGTAAAAGCTCAGTCATTTATATTGATTAATTTATGTTTAGGATACATATACATGATTTGTTTTTCAAACTTACCTTAGTTTACCAATAGCACAGTATCTTTGCTATTCATATGTGCTAAAAGATAATGGACTATGCTTCTTTTCAAATGTTCTGTAATTAAAACATTTCACTAATTTAATCTGGTCCTCTGGCTTCTTTCACTTAATTACTTGAAGTGATTGTTCTATTATACCAATTTTTCTCCTTTGATTTTGAAGCCGTAGATTTTTAGGTAGAGAACCTGACTCCCAATCACTTTCCAGTGAGACCTGAATCTGAATATAAGGCCTGAATTTGGAAACAGGCACTCTGTGGTGTATGTTAATGATAGAGGCAAAGAAGGAAAGTGCATTGTTTGAGAAGGCAATCATGTGGGTTAAAAAAAAAAAGTACCAGAGAGTGAACTCATTTTACTATTGCCAGCAGCTTGGGGCTCAAGAGTGCTAATCAAAATTCACATATAAAAACTTCCTTGATAGATTTAACAGTTTTGTACTATTAAGACGGGGATCTCACCATGTGAAAGATCCACTGCTGTGCTGAACAAAACAGAGACAGTTTTCTTTTAAAGTCCAGAGCAGATGAGAGCCATAAGGAGACAGAGGGTTTCATTTACTCTCAGGACACCATTGTGCCAGTGAACTAATGAGTCTCTTGGACCTTATGTTGCTCTGGCTTCAATTGAGGCGAGACTCTAATGGGCATGTAGTACTTCCTATCCGTCAAGTGTCTGGACAATGGGCCCCTCATATGGATTAGAGCGATCTGGCAAGAAAAAGAGGTCATCGTTTTACCTAGCACAGGCAGGAAACCTGGCTAATTAATGTATTTCCAACTATAGCAAAACAAAAGCTGACACATACACACACTAATGTTAATTTTATTGCAGAAACTCAGCCTATGGCCGAGGCATAGTTAACACATTATTGGAATTCCATAGGTTATAAATACCCCTCTTTTCCCCAACACACTCAAATATTTTTAAAGATATAAAGGTCATTCTTTAAAACATCTCTGTGATTTTGGTGTTGTGACTTGCATATTTCCCCCTTCAGTAAAGCTGGATGATGTAGAAATACTTTGAACAATTACAAATGCTGAGAGTTAGTGTCAACATTGCATAATTTTAGCAATTTGCCCTTTGAAAGGTACTGTTGAATTATGCTTGTAAAAATCCTACTGCTTTATTAAATGGAGAACTAGAGAATGTTTATTCAAGCTAGAGGGCTGAGTTTATTCAAGCTAAAGGGCTGAGTTACACTGTATCTTAAACTAAGAGCAGATACTGCCACCTAGATACATTCTGTTGCTTTATTTAACTAGATGTTGGCTTCCCTTACGTTTTGAAAAATGGCAACAACAGACAATAGTGGCTTGATACAATAAAAATACAATGAATGATAAAGGGTCACTTTAAAAATCCATATAAATGTAATTTTCTTGGGAAAAAAAGACATTTGCGTTTTGCCAAATAGTGATGATTAAACCTTTATTCAATTTTTTAAATGCAGAAGACAAATTACTATCAGAAACAGGAGGAGAAAACTTTATAAAACATTTATAATCCTGAAGTTTATAAAGAGGTAGATGCAGAAGTGATATTAGTAAGACTTGTAACTTTCCTGATAATTTCTTCCTGAGTTTGGGAAGAGGAAGAGATTGTTTAATGCTCTGAAATGATAACACAAACAGGTTTTGGTTTAATAAGTAAAATAAGATCACTTAATAAACAATTTTTTAAAAAGAGCATTACGTTACAATCTGTTCTGATACACCTCCTAGCAAACAAAGCAAACTAACTTTCCCTTCCTTTTATTCCTAATAGCAAAATGAATGTTGCCCCTTTTTTGGCTCTAGATTGGAATCCAAAATCAGTAATGTATTCCAGGACCATTCATTTATCAGGTTCAGAGAGGTTTTTTATCATCTTTGGACTCTAGGTTTTCTTCAAATCTCAATTTGTTTTCCTCTGTTACTCCTAGAATGGCTTCAATGTCATCAATGGCGGTCTGTAAATGAACAGTAAAAATAATACTTGTTACTTAAAGACCTCTTTCAAGTCTTGCACCCAGCCCCTCAAACATTAGCTCCTTTTTGGAGTTCAGTGTGGTTTAGACCAGTTCTGCTTAAAGTGTGTTCCACTAGCCAATACCCATCTACAGATTGTTGATTATCAGTCTTAATGAAAGGGTAAAAAAAAATTGAGGGTAAGAACTTGGAAAGCTTTATAGAAATTTTTATGTCTACTAAATCTAATAATGAAAAAATGGACTTCTATTTTATGTCTTCAATTTTTTCATTTCATTTTTCTAGTAATTCATTTTTTATTGTATTTTACAAAAGTATTGATGCATGATAAGTCAGAAAAAACAAAACAAACAGGTCCTTCACTGCAGATAATTTGAGATGCATTGGTCTAGTCACTCTAGAATGAGGGCTAGTTGGCTGATGGGAGCATTTATTTCCATTGGTTTTTGGGAGAAAAACTGGCACCTTTCCATTTTATTCTAGTTAGTTATTTTTTATTGAGGTAGAATTCACATACCATAAAAGTTACCCTTTTAAAGTATATAATTCAGTGGTTTTTAGTATATTCATAAGCAGCCATCACTACTATGTTGTTCCAGAACATTTTCATCACCCCAAGTAGAAACTCTATACCCATTAGCTGCCACTTCCCATTTTCCACCTCTCCTAGCTCCTGGCAACCTCTGATCTATTTTCTGTTTCTATGGTTTTGCCTACTCTGGACATTTCATGTAAATGGAATCATACAATCTGTGGCCTTTGTGTTTTAGCATAATGTTTTCAAGGTTCATCCATGTTGTAGCATGGATCAGAACTTAATTTCCTTTTTATGGCTGAATAATATTTCATTGTATCTATTATCTATTTTTACTTTGGTTGCTTGCACTTGAGGTATTATATCTAAGAAACCATTGCTAACCACAAGGTCATGAAGATTTACACCTATGTATTCCAATGTATGAAATATTATTCATTTAATATAATGGAATTCCCCCATTTATTAGTTGATGGGAATTTGAGCTGTTTCTACTTTTTGGCTGTTATGAGTAATGCTTCTATGAACATTAATATACAAGTTTTTATATGAACATATATTTTCAATACTCTTGGGTATATAACTAGGTGTGGAATTGCTGAGTCTTTTTTTTTTTTTTTTTGGTGACGCTGCATGGTGGCTTGTGGGATCTTAGTTCCCCAACCAGGGATTGAACCAGGGCCCTCGGCAGTGAAAGCATGGAGTCCTAACCACTGGACCACCAGGGAATTCCCTATGTGGTAATTTTATGTTTAACTTAAAAAATTTTTATTTTATTTATTTATTTTCCTTATTTTTTTTGGCTGCATCGGGTCTTAGTTGTGGCACACAGGATCTCTGTTGAGGCATGAGGGATCTTTTCGTTAAGGTGCGTGGTCTGCTCGGGTTTCTCTCTAGTTGCGGTGTGCGGGCTTCTCTCTAGTTGAGGTGTGCGGGTTTTCTCTCTCTAGTTGTGGCGTGTGGGCTCTGTAGTTTGCGGCACGTGGCCTTTCTCATTGAAGCACTAGAGCTCAGTAGTTGTGGCACGCGGGCTTAGTTGCCCCACGGGCATGTGGGATCTTAGT
Source organism: Eschrichtius robustus (assembly GCF_028021215.1). Lineage (NCBI taxonomy): Eukaryota > Metazoa > Chordata > Mammalia > Artiodactyla > Eschrichtiidae > Eschrichtius > Eschrichtius robustus. Next base: position 128,597,733 of record NC_090824.1, on the reverse strand, counting down.
TCCCTGACCAGGGATCGAACCCACGTACCCTGTATTGGAAGATGGATTCTTTACCATTGGACCACCAGGGATATTCCTATTGTTTAACTTTTTGAGGAAATATGAAATTATACATGGCCGTGACACCATTTTACATTCCTGTCAGCAATATATGAGGGCTCCAGTTTCACCATATCCTTGTCAAGCTTGTTATTGTCTGTCTTTTTGATTCTAGCCATCTTAAGTGTGAAATGGTATCTTGCTGTTTTGATTTGCATTTCCCTAATAACTAACGATGTTGAGCATTTCTTCATGTGATTATTGTGTATTTGCATATCTTCTTTGAAAACTGTCTGTTCAAGTCCTTTGTTCACTTTTTAATTGGGTTATTTGTCTTTCTATTGTTGAATTGTAAGTGTACTTTATATACCGTGGACACTAGAGACTTATCAGATTTATGATTTACAAATGTTTTCTCCCATTCTGTAAGTTGTCTTTTCACTTTCTTGAGTGTCCTTTGGTACACACAGAAGTATTCAATTTTGATGGAATCCAACTTACTATTTTTACATTGGTTGATTGCACTTAACGTATCATATCTAAGAAACCATTGCTAACCACAAGGTTATGAAGATTTATACCTGTTTTCTTCTAAGAGTTTAATAGTTTTAACTCTTACATTTAAGTCTTTGATCCAGTTTTACTTAATTTTTGTATGTGCTGTGGAGTAGAGAGGTACAACTTCATTCATTTGTATGTGGATATCCATTTGTCCCAGCACCATTTGTCAAAAAGTCTATTCTTTTCTCATTGAATGGGCTTGGCACTTGTTGAAAACCAATTGCCTGTAAAAGTGAAGTTTTGTTTCTGGACTCTCAATTCTATTCCATTGATCTATATAATCTATATATCTATTCTTATGACAGTACCACACAGTCTTTTTTTTTAAATTAATTTTTATTTTTTTGGCTACATTGGGTCTTCGTTGCTGCGCACAGGCTTTTCTGTAGTTGCGGTGAGTGGGGGCTTCTCTTGTTGCAGAGCACGGGCTCTAGGCATGTGGGCTTCAGCAGTTGTAGCACACGGGCTCAATAGTTGTGGCTCGCAGGCTCTAGATCACAGGCTCAGTAGTTGTGGCGCACAGGCTTAATTGCTCCGCGGCATGTGGGATCTTCCCGGACGAGGGATTGAACCCATGTCCCCTGCACTGGCAGGCGGATTCTTAACCACTGCACCACCAGGGAAGTCCCCATACAGTCTTGATTACTGTAGCTTTGTAGTAAGTTTTTAAAATTGAGAGGCCCTCTAACTTTGTTCTTCTTTTTCAAAATTATTTTGACTATTCTGGATGTCTCGCATTTCCACATGAATTCTAGGATTATTTTGTCAATTTCTGCAATAAAGCCAGCTGGGATTTTGATAGGAGTTGCAATGAATCTGTGGATCAATTTAGAGAGAACTATCATTTTAGCAATGCTAAGTCTTCTATTCCATAAACCATAGAATGTCTTTCCACTTATTTAGATCTCCTTTTTTTAATGCTGTTTTGTAGTTTTCAGTGGACAGGTCTTGTACTTCTTCTGCTAAACTTATTTCTAAGTATTTTATTTTTTTGATTTTTAAAAAAATTGATTTAAAATTATTTTTGGGTTGTTCATTGCTAATGTATAGAGATACAGTTGATTTTTGTATATTGATGTTGGTTCTTACAACCTTGCTGAATTTGTTTATTAGCTCTAATAGATTGTTTCTGGGTTCTTTAGGATTTCTATATATAAGATTATGTCATCTGTGAATAGAGATAATTTTATTTCTTTCCAGTCTGAGCGCCTTTTATTTCTTTTTCTTGCCTAACTGCCCTAGCTAGAACCTCCAGTACAATGATGAATAGAAGTGGTGAGAGCAAACATCCTTGTCTTGCTCCTGATCTTAGGGGGAAAGTTTTCAGTCTTGCACCATTAACTATGATGTTAGCTGTGGGTTTTTCCTAGATGCCCTTATCAGGTTGAGGAAGTTACCTTTATTCCTAGTTTGTTTGAGTGTTTTTATCAAGAAAGGGTGTTAGATTTTGTTAAATGCTTTTTCTGCATCACCTTCCATTTTTATTTGGCCTTTACTTTGCTGGTAAATCCTTGTTTACAAACTGAAAATTCTTATTCGACTGTCATTAGGAGAGTAGACAGAAAATACTACCCAAAATGAATCTAGTCTACTTTTCACGTTTTTAAAAAAATTATTCCCATTTTGTTGAGATTTAAAGTTTTTACCTTTAGACGTTCTAACAAGAGTAAAAAATGTCAAGATAGCAATTTTATTTATATGACATGAGAAGGCTAGAAACCATGAGATATTTAAAAGCTACTTAAGAACATCTGACTTTTGATGATTTTTAAAGTCAGACAAAGGGCAGAGAAATAGCCTTTATTTTGTCAACAGTAGTTGGCTCTGCCAACCTCAAGTCCAAGCTCAGAGTCTACTAAGTATGCATGGTTTGGGGGATAAACTATCTGCTTTAGTCTGCCCAGGCTGCTATAACAAAATATCGTAGACAGAGTGGCTTAAACAACAAAAAATTATATCTCACATTTCTGGAGGCTGGGACGTTCGAGGTCAAGGCTAGCTGATTCAGTTCCTGGTGAGAGCTGTCTTCCTGGCTTGTGGACAGCCGTCTTTTTGCTGTATCCTCATATGGTCGGGAGAGAGAGACAGAGAGAGGGGGACAGAGAGAGAGAGAAACAGAGAGAGAGACAGAGACAGAGACAGAACGAGCGCAAGCTCTCTGGTCTCTTTTGAGGGCATTAATCCCATCATGAGGATTCCACCATTATGACCTCATTTAGACGTGATAACTTCCCAGTGTCCCCATCTTCATATATCATCACATTGGGGATGAAGGGTTCAACACGTGAACTTTTGGGAGGACACAATTCAGTCCACAGCACCATCTGATTCTGACTATTAGCTGTATTTGGACAGATAACCGATCACGTGCATATAGGCTCAGAATTTTGCACATCACAGTAACAGATGAAATGATGCTAGCTGGCAGGAACTTAGAATATAAATGATGAGCATAGATCCTTTAGGACCAGTGAAAGTTGATGCAACACATAAACTCACATTGAAGAGCAAAGCATTATTATCATTATTACTGTTACTAGAGGGACCAGGCCCTAGCTCAAGGAAAAACAGTATTCAAAATTTTTATTTTTATCAAGCTTTTGTTGGGCTTTCCATTTAAGAGAAAAATCACATGTGGTTTTCTCTTTCTTTCTTTCTTTTTTTCTTTCTTTCTTTCTTTTCTTTCTTCCTTCCTTCCTTCCTTCCTTCCTTCCTTCCTTCCTTCCTTCCTTCCCTGCTTCTTTCCTTCTTTTTTTTTTTTTTTTGGCCACTCGGGATAGATCCCCAACCAGGGATCAAACCCCGATCAGGGGATCAAACCCTCGCCGCCTGCAGTGGAAGCGGGGGGTCATAACCACGGGACCGCCAGGGAAGTCCCCACATGTGGTTTCTGATGAGTCCCTTGACTTACTTGACCCCTTCAGACACGGTGAAGGCTCAAACTGGGAACCAGATGCAGACTCTGGTGAGCAATACCAAGTGTTCATCTCTGTTCAGCTGGTATTTTTAAAACTTTCGGTGTAGATCTTGCTCCTGTTTTCTAGAGTTTCGAGACTTCTGGTCAATTACACATGACTGGATTTCCTGAACCAACATCTTTAAGGGACGTTTGGAAGCTTCAAAAGGTTAGCGATGAAAAACACCTGTCCCACTTTGGCGAAATGGGGTGGAGCAGATGGCTTATGTATATGGTGAGGTTTTCCTCTTCTCTCTACACACATGGTCCTTCCTGGCATCTCAGAACTTCTCTGGCCCTAGAAATCTGGGCTTCCCAGGAATCCTTAGCCAGACATTGTATTATCTGAAATATAGGTAGATTATATTCAGGGTTTTTGGTTGTGACAGTCTCTGTTTTGGCTCCATTGTGACACTTCACCTTCAACATCAATAAGCCCTGCTGTCTTGTAAGCTTACGTTTGGAAATTGCAGTAAGTTAAAACAAGTCTACTATATTTCAAAGAAAAAGTTTCAAACTATTAAATTTAACTAATGGGTTCAGTGGGAACCTTACAATATTGACCCTGCATGTTGTAAAATGTGTACCGCTCACAATGAAAAAAAAATGGTTTAGCACTTGTTTTCAATGCAGCATGAGGTATTTTCAGCCCTTGTAGAGAAATTGACCAGGATCGTTAGTTAATTAACACCTCACCTTAAAATTGGTCTCGCCTTGCATATTAGGTGCTGATATTTCTTGATGGATGATGAAGAGATTGCGAGCAAAGGTCATGAGGACCCCCTGGAGATCCTCACCGATTGTTCTGTTAATGATATCCAAACAAATGAGTTTACCAACGATTCCCCTCACATGCTTAAAAACAATCGCCCTCTCATTTGTGCCTGTCTGGTGATGGAATTTAATGAGTATTTTCAGTCTCACAAGGTGGCAATCTTCAGGGAGATATGAAAGATGAGGCTCCATTTTAACTTGTCAAAAAACAGGATTTGTGTAATACATATTTCTTATTAATCAGCTTAGCAGAATGTAGGAATAGGTTCAGTCATTCCTAGCAAAAGGCTACCACTGAGCTAGGACATTAGTATTAGCTCATTTGAAAAACTGTTAGTTTAAGAGAATTGTTGCTGAGTAAAATTCATGCCTAACAGTTTACTTGCCTACAGAGACGTTTGCACCTCAGTATTCTGGGGACTTTCATCTAGACTTTGTTTTCTATTTCATGTATACAAGTGATTCCTGCTACTTATGAATGCACCCCATTTATGTGCAGAGGAGAATGTGCTCCATTCATGAACAGCTGTCTTTATAAAGCTGAACATACATTTAAAGAAGATTTCAGAGACAACCTGCAAACCATCCTGTGGAATTAAGCTATGGTCAGTGCACATTCCCAAACAACTAGGTCATTGTTAAGTTTTAACTTGGAAACAAAACTCCAGGGTATTTTTCTAGCTATTTTTCAAACTTTTTAAAAAAATCAAAGTTAAAAACAGGTTAAATGAATGGATTAGTTTTTTAAAATCATTCTATCCTGAGGGGGTGAACCTAAAGAGCAAGCTGCCTCTTAAGGCAGCTGCAAAGAACTTTGGGATTACTTCTTTTCCCAGTTGTTAACTGTAAAATAAGTCACCTTAGAGTCTAAAGCTTAGACACTTGTGGAATGGCTTCCTTCCAGCCTGATTGGGCTTTCCCTTGGGTCAGGGTGGGAGTAGATAGCTTCCCAGGCTCCAAGACAGAAGACCAGAGCTCTATGTCCTGCCACTGACTATGTGACTTTGGGGAAGTTACTTAAACTCTCTGGGTCTTCATTTCTTTTTCTCTGAAATGAAGGAATTGGACTAGATAAGTACTTCCAAACTTTTTGAGTTAGATTCCCAAAATCCAGGGACCACCTACCCCCACCCCTTATAGCTACTGAACATCAGTATCTCCTCTTTTAATAGAAAAACCAATAGCCAAAGGCAACTTTAGAGTCATTAATTTTTAACAGTGGTTTGTATTTTATTGCCACAGGGTCAGTATGTATTAGACCCTGGGTGCTTCTCCAAACAAATTCCTGGGCCCCGTCCAGATCAAGAAAATCAGAATCTTTGACTGTGCAGTTTCACCAAGTATAGTTTCATCAAGTCCCCCAAAGTGATTCTTACATATACTAAAGATTGAGACCCATACTTTAAAAAAATTGTGTGTGTGTGTGTGATGCTGGGTCCACACATGGATTCAAGCCCCTTGTGCCACCCCTCCTCAGCCTCCTCAGGTCCATGGTTCCCAGGCTGGGAATCAAGAAACTAGATGGACTCTAAGTCCCGTTCCCTATTAATAATTCATTTCTAGAATTTCCTTCATTTTTCCCTTGAAATTTCTACTCAAATGCCACTATTTCCAGAAATATGCCAGTACAAATGGAGTCAGTATGAAGTTATCCCAGTAAAGCCAAACCACAAAATTCTGGTCTGTAGGGTCATCCCCTCTTGGAGCCCTCACCTGATGTGACCTGACTGCAATAAAGCCAAACAAAGCCCAGCCAACTCATGAAAAGCCTCTCCTTGATCCTCCAGAGAAAATCAAGCAACACAAAGAAAAGTTTATAGTTGCTCATCTTTTCTTCTTCAATATTCTGTAGATATTAAAAGGAAGAAAAATATAAGACAGAAACAGTTTCCCAATAAGTCAGGATGACTTAAAGGTACCAAATAACCATATTCCAAGATATGAATAAGACACAATTCAAGGTTGTGGCTCTAAAGTTCTGAGTCCTAGATGAGGAGACAACTTTGCTTGTTCTCCAGAATAACCTGGAGAGAAATCTGCAGGAAACAGGGAAGCACAGAGAAGCCTCCTGAGTGGTACAATAGGACTCTTCTCAGCATAAATGTATCTTGAGGAGACTGCATCAGGGCCGGAACTGGATCTGAAGAGGGACGACAGACCCTGCCTTTTTGGGGAGCATCTTGCCAAGTCACCAGAGCATTTTTCTAAGCATGCCAGAATGAAAACTGCCCTTCTGCAATCGGGACATCTGAGCTGGTTCCTCATCAGTCATATTTGCTGTGCCTTGTAGGTGTATGTGTTTGAGTGTAATATGTTGTTAAAACTAGCCCCTTACCCATCAATTTTGGATAATTAATCAATTATACTTATGAACTCCTGCTGACACATCTAAAGTCAATTTATGAAATACTTAAAGATCTAAATAAAACAAGATAGACAACCAATAAATCAGCATGCTGATTAAAATGCATGAGAAGCATCATTCTTGTTAATTGTTATAGTCTATTTTCTTAGCTTATTACATCTCATAGACACACTTCATACTCACAACATTCCCAACTTGTCTCTCTTCAGGTGTTCATATAATATAAAGATAGTTCCTTGTCTGTCCTATAAAATTTGAATGAGAAGAAAAGAAATAGCATATTATGTTGGAAACAAAGTAAAGAAAACATACTACACTAAGACCAATAAGGCTGATTTGAACTGAAATCTAGAGCTAATTGCAAATACTGTGAGAAGCACATTTGGAAAGGATGTCTCCAGAATATGGAATAGGTATGTTCTAGGACAGTGTTTTTTGTAAAATTGGGATTATAATTTATTTATAACATTGTGTAAGTTTAAGGTGTACATGTTATTTTATATATTTATTTATTGCGATATGATTACCACTGTAGCTTTAGCTAAGACCTCTATCTCATCACATACTTATCATTTTATTTTTGTGGTGAGAACATTTAAGATCTAGTCTCATATTAATTTCGAAGTATATAATGTAATATTGTTGATTATAGTCACTATGCTGTTCATTAGATCCCCAGAAACTATTCATCTTCTAACTGCAAGTTTGTACCCTTTGACCAACATCTTCCCAATCCCCCACCCACCCCGGGCCCTGGTAACCACCGTTCTACTCTCTGTTTCTATGAGTTTGACTTTTTTAGATTCCACATATAAGTGATATTGTACAATTTTTGTCCTTGTCTGGCTTATCTCACTTAGCATAATGCAGTCAAGTTCCATCTATGTTGTCACAAATGGCAGGATTTCCTTCTTTCTCATGGCTGAGTAATATTCCATTCTGCATATATACACTGCATCTTTTTTATTGATATATACTTGATGTACAATATTATATGTTTCAGGTGTACAACATAGTGATTCACAATTTTTAAAGGTTATACTCCATTTATAGTTATTATAAAATATTGGCTATATTCCCTATACTGTACAATACATCCTTGTAGCTTATTTATTTTATATATAGTAGTTTGTACTTCTTAATCCCCTACTCCTGTCTTGTCACTCCTGCCTTCCCTCTTCCCACTGGTAACCACTAGTTTGTTCTCTGTATCTGTGAGTCTGTTTCTTTCTTCTTGTATTAACTAGTTTGTTGTATTTTTTAGATTCCACATGTAAGTAATAACAAACAGTATTTGTCTTTCTCTGTCTGACTTATTTCACTAAGCATAATACCTCTGCGTGCATCCATGTTGTTGCAAATGGCAAAATTTCATTCTTTTTTATGGCTGAGTTATATTCCGTTATACATACATACCGCATCTTCTGTATCCATTCACCTGTTGATGAACACTTAGGTTGCTTCCATATCTTGGCAATTATAAATAATGCTGCTGTGAACATTGGGGTGCATGTATCTTTTTGAATTAGTGTTTTTGTTTTCTTTGGATATATACCCAGGAGTGGGATTGCTGGATCATATGGTAGTTCTATTTTTAGTTTTTTGAGAAACCTCCATACTGTTTTCCACAGTGGCTGCACCAATTTATATTCCTACCAACAGTGTACGAGGGTTCTCTTTTCTCCATATCCTCACCAACATTTGTTATTTGTGCTCTTTTTGATGATAGCCATTCTGATAGTTGTGAGGTAATATCTCATTGTTGTTTTGATTTGCATTTCTCTGATGACTAATGATGTTGAACATCTTGTCATGAGCTTGTTGGCCGTCTATATGTCTTCTTTGGAAAAATGTCTCTTTGGGTCTTCTGCCCAATTTTTAATCAGGTTTCTTTTTTTTAAATGATGAATTGTATGAGCTGTTTATATATTTTGGATGTTAACCCGTTATTGGTCATATCATTTGCAAATATTTTCTCCCACTCAGTAGGTGGTCTTTTTGTTTTGTCAATGGTTTCCTTTGCTGTGTAAAAGCTTTTAAGTTTAATTAAGTCCCATTCATTTGTTTTTGCTTTTGTTTTCTTTGGGAATCTGCCTTTTAGCTCACTTCCTGGGTGATTCTCACACACATCAAAATTTGAAAACCACTGTTCTAAGAGCAATGGGTAAAAAAATATAGGGAAGCAGTTTGTTGTGTGGAAAATAATTTGTACTTCAAAGGAAAACTACGTTCTGTCTATATCACACCTTGATTCTATGGGAGATATTTTACAACTCTGTAAGTTGTAGGTGACTGAGAGACAAGCAAATTCTGTCCAGTCTGGTAGAGGTTCAACTGATTTTCCTCTCCTGCTCTCCTTGTGGAAAAACCAGTTTTGCCTCCATTTGCATATTCATTTCAGTAGTGATGATCTATAAAGTTGTCTGGTTTTTTGGATTCTTTTTTGTCCTGGTTATAACATCTGCTTAATTCTTCTCTCTTAAATAAATCTTTATCATGTGTTTAGTTTTATATCTGTATGAGAGGCATGATTTTATCCTTTTTTGAAAACTATCTTTTAACAGTTCTTCTCCAAATAAATAAAAGTTAACACTGGAGTTGTCCAATAGTGGAAATGGTGAAGCTGTGAACTCCTCATCACTGGAAGTACAGAAAAGGAAACTACATTTTGGAGATTTGGTAAAAGATACCACATGCCAGAATTACAACTGCCCGTTGACTCCCCATTTTATCAGGAAATCTGGGCATTAGGACAGACATTGGGCTAGAACTGTGGTCAATGCTGGCTGCACATTAGAATCATCTGAGTGCTTTAAAAATTTAATGCCTGGGCCCTACCTCCAGAAATACTGATTTAATTGGTCTGGAGTGGGTCCTGGGTACAGTGCCAGGCTAAGCCATATTGGAGCCTAAGGCAAAGGAAAAACATCAGTATATGTTTATTTAAAATATTGATATTTTGTTCATCATGGATTTCTTGCATTAATTTTGATTTTTAACATATTGAATTACAATATTATTTATCTTTATTACTGAGGTGCTTTGGGTAAGTGCCTCACTTGCCTCACATTAATCCCAGCCCTGCCTGAGCATCTGTACTTTTTAAATCTCCTCACTCACGCCATTCTAATGGGCCGCCAGGGCTGAGAGCTATTGACTGGTTGATCTTGTCTTGCATCCTTTACTGAGCTGTCCAATATGGTAGGCACTAGCTACATGGGGCGGGCTACTGAGAACTTGAAATATTAATAATCGAAACTGAGTTGTGCTGTAGCTTTTAAAGACTTAGTACATAAATGTAAAGTATCTTATTAATTTTTATACTGATTACATGTTGAAGTGATAATATTTGTTTTCTTTTTGGGGAGCATCCTTTTCTTGACACTAATTTCTGAGTCAATCAGGTTATGCTGCAGTCATTAAAAAAACAAACAATTCTTAGTCTGTGTTAACAAAAAAGTTGGTTCTTGCTCATACTCCATTTCCCACATGGGTCGGCGTGGATCTCTGGTCCCTGTAGGTACACTCAGGGCTGAAGGAGGCTCCAGCTCAGTGTTCTTCCAGGATTTCCAAGGCAGGAAGAAGGCTATGGCGACTCATAGAGTGGCTCTTAAAGGTATAAAAAGGACATATATCATTCTGTTCATATTTCACTGGCCAAAACAAGTTACATGGCCACGCCTGACTTCAGGGAGAGGGTGGAGGAAGTACAATTCTGTTATGTGCCTGGAAGGAGGAGAATCAGAACATTTTGAACAGCCTTAATGATTGCCACCACGGCAATCCCTTGGCCCGAGGAAGTGATTGCTGGTGGTTGTGGAGCTATTTAGGATCATGGCACACTGCCTATGTATGTGTGAGACCAGCCCTGCCACACTGTCGCAGGCAGTAAACATGACACTTTTCTCCATATGGCTTTCATTACAAGTTCATTTCATTAGGAAATCAGTGGGGGTATTTTGTAGCATTACAGAAATACCAGGAATGAGACCCACCGAGTTGGTTACAAACTCAGCAATGCGTCCTTCCAATATTCAGCAAGGAAAATAAACTCAAAGGGTGATCTCATTTCCCTCTTTTACCCCTAAGATTTTGGACAAGAAACATCATGTGAAATTCTATGATGATAATGGGAAGAAAAACATAATGTTGAGAATAAGGACTTTGAGGATTCTTCTTTTGGTAGCAATGACACTGATGTATTGTTAATGTTGCTTCTTTTTCTGGAAAGAGCCACCCACATTAAATTTGACCGAGAGTGGAAGCAGGTGGCATAGGTAACACTGGAATTAGGGTAAGTGATCTTCTTTTTAGACTCAGAATAACCCAAGGAGGCAATACAATTTTAGGGAAGTTAATTGTTAGACATAACTTTGTTTTCTTTTGTAAGGTGGAGATAGTCATGGGGGTTATGGAGAAGTTTGCGCTTCTTCAGCTGAAGAATACACAAGAATTACCTAGGTGGAATATTTTATTTGAAATGGATCCCAGAATTCTTGGACTGGATTGGTAATAATATTTTAGAAACATACATAGTTAGTGGGAAACAGTCCTTCGGGGGAAAAAAGTGCATAGGGAATACGCTGGTGTAAGAAAAAGAATCATATTTAACTTTACAGACAATTATGGATTAAGGCATTTCATAAAATGCCTGGCTGTGTGACCTGGGGAAAGTGCTTAAACTCTTTAAACATAAATTCCTCACTGCGATATGGTAGAAATAACAACTTCTTACAGGAGAGATATGAAGATGAAAGAGATAATAAAGTAATAGTGCTTAGCTCAGTGCCAGCACGTAGTAGGTGCTTGGCAAATGCCTCTCCAAGAAAAAGCATCGGAGAGAACAAGTGGAGAGTTCTGACAAGGGAGGGACCCCAGTGTCTAAAAAGATGAGAATACATCTTAGGAAGAATAGAGCAAGGACATTGTTAGAGAATTTCCAAATTTTCCAAGTAGTCACATGTCTCCTCCTTCTTACCTCAGATTTTTATGATTCCATTTCTCCTCTCTTCTTGTACTTTTGTTTATTATTTGCTCTTTTTCTTTCTATTTATCCCCTCCTACCTTATTTTTATAGATTGTTCCAGTCTCTGGATTTTATCCTCTCTATTTTCTTCTGTTACCTTTTTCTTCTTCATATTGTTCCATCACTCCGTCACCCCCAATCTATATTTCTCTTTCTCTTCCAGTTCATCTTTCATCCTTTATACGTTGTTTAGCACAGTTGACCTGGAGGCAGAGTCTACGAAATATGCCTGTCAGTTCTTCTGTGCCCCTCTGCCCTTTCTTCAGTCTTCTTACCCTCAGTGGAACCCCTTCCTCTGCACCATCCACTGTTTCCCCTGGGCCTTAGTAGCCTGTTTCCTGTACTAAAATTTCTTCTTAGAAATGAATCTGATCAACTCAGAGCCACAAAGGTGTAAATAACTTGTAAAGTTTGGTGCTTTACTTTTCCCAGGAGTACTAGAACTTCAATCAAGTACAAAGCCTTCAGCCAAAGAAATAAATCTCTAATAATGATCTCGGGCAATAGAAAGTTATGGAGCCCGTTTTCTTTTCAGCAGGAGACTTTCCCTGCCAAATATGCCCACTCACAGAGCTTGTTCTGCTTTGATATTTTAGAAGAAAATAAAATAAGTTGATTCAGATAAAGCTAGAGTTAGATTTAGCCACCTTCTGGCACATGTAAGTCTAATTAATTTAGGGCTAAAAACTACAGTTGACCCTTGAACAACATGGGTTTGAATTGCATGGGTCTACTTATATGCAAATTTTTTTCAACAGTAAATACTACACTACTACACATCCGTTGTTAGTTGAATCCTTGGATGCCGAACTGTGGATACAGAGGGCCAACTATAGCGTTACACTTGAATTTTCGATTATGTGGAGGGTCAGCGCCCCTAACTCCGGCATTGTTCAAGGATCAACTGTATTTAATTCCAAAGAGATTGTGTTGAGCAGATGTAATAATTAATTTCAGATAGATCAGTTCAATCTGTCCTTTTCATTCTTTCTATATTTTATCAATTTTAATGTAATTTGCAAGTGTTTGCAGTCAGCATGAATCAGTCTAATCAAAAGGCGTTATGCACCCTGACAGTGCCCTACAGTGTGCTGGGGATTGCCAAGTGTCAGCCAGTCATCCTATTCACTGTTGGCCCTGTGCCTAAGGTCCATATGCTTTTCAAGGGCCTATAACAATACGTGAACCCTGAAAAATTTTATTTATTTTCAAATATGAAAAAAATTAATAAATATGGAACTGAGTATCTACAAATCAAAACATTTGATCAATTGGTTATTGCTCAATTCTTTGTCATTATCTATACATTATATTTAATGTGAGAGGTGAATATATTTTAATATGTTTGATGTGATGTAGGAAGGGTGTTCCACAAGAGCACATAGGGTCACTCAGGTCTTAGAATAGCCCTCTAAGAATTTCAGATTTGAAGATCTGAATCAAAGTGCAAAATCATGAAACTATTTCTCAGAGTAGTATGAATCTCTAGGCACAAAATGGAGGTTCTAGTTTAAGTAGGAGATATTACATCCCACTTTGCCCCCATCCAGCTACACTAAGGATGAAGAAGCTGGGTAGGGGCCATCAATGTCACTGGAAATAGACCAAAAATGGGGGAAAGTGTTTTTGTTTTTTTTTAAATCAGAACTCCTCCTAGAAAGAAACTATGGTATGTAGGTAGAAGGATGCTGTGGATTGAATTGTGTATCACCCGCCGCCCCCACCCCCGCCCCATTCATATGTTTAAGCCCTAATCCCCCATGTGAATGTATTGGAAACAGGGACTTTAAGGGAATGGTTATGGTTAATGAGGTCATAAGGGTGGAGCCCTGTTCAGTTAGAACTTGTGTCCTTCTAGAAGAGGTTACAGAGACATCAGAGATTGCTCTTTTCCCGCCGTGTTAGGACACAGCAAAAAGGCAGTTACGGTGCAAGTCAGGAAGAGTCCTCACCGGGAACTGAATTGATCGGCAACTTCACCTTGGATTACCCAGCCCCCAGAACCGTGAGAAATACATTTCTGTTGTTTAAACCATCTTGTATATGGTGCTTTGTTACAGCAGCCCAAACAGACTAAGAGGATATTTATTAGTAAGCAGCTTTGGGTGGGTTCAGAAAGCTCAGGACATGCTTCAAGATTAAGAGATGGTCCCCCAAATTACTCCTAAGTCTGGTGAGCTACAGGGTTTTTGCTTTACTAAGTTGGGTGTACAAGTTTGGGGTCAGAGATCAACTTCCCAAGACCAAGTGCCACCTCCTGCCCTTCCCCAAGCAGCACTCAACCTTCCTCTAAATACATGTCAAACCAATGTTTAAAGAATATCTGTTTGAAGGTGCATCAAATTATTAGCTGCCTAGATCACCCACAGGCCTGTATTTGGTCCAGCCTTGGCCAACTGTCACCCTTCATACCTCAATATCATAGCCGATGCCATGGGCCTTACACATCTGGAGAAAAACATAGTGGAAAATCAGAGAGAGATTGTCGTGCCTCAGCTGGGTGCTCATCACCGCATAGCGACTGGTTGCCAGTGACTGGAAAAAGATCACAACTGAATGTCAGACTCTTTACTAAATATTTAAATAAACTTTTAATTTTAGAATAATTGTGGATTAAGAGAAAGGTTGCAAAGATAATACAGAGAGTTCCTGTATAGCCCACACCCAGTTCCCCTACTGTTAACATTGTACATTGATGTGGTACCTTTGTCATAACTAAGGAACCAAATTGCCACATTACTATTAAGTCCGTACTTTATTTGGATTTCATTAGTTTTTCCCTAATTTTCATTTTCTGTTCCAGGATCCCCTCCAGGACAGCACATTATATTTAGTTGTCATTATATTTAGTTTCTTCTGGGCTGTGACAGTTTCTCAGTCTTGCCTGACAGTTTTGAGGAATACTGATCAAGTATTTTGTAGAATGTCCCTCAATTTGTGTTTGTCCGATGTTTTTCTCATGATTAGATGGGGGTTGTTGGTTTTGGAGAGAAGGACTACATAGGTAAACTGCCGCTTTCATCACCTCATACCAAGAATACATATATCAACATGATTTATCACTGTTGATGCCGACCTTGGTCACCTGGCTAAGGTAGTTTTCATCAGGTTTCTTGCTGTAAAGATACCCTCCCCCTTTTCGCTCCTCGGCAGCAAATCACTAAGTGCACTCCACCTGCTTGAAGGGACCAATGTTAGAATTTTAATTCCAACTGCTTTCTTTGTTTGGGAAATTGCTATTCTATATCTTGCTTGCCTATCAATGAGAGCTATCCCAAAGAGACTGGTTACAGTAGGTCCAAAGTATTTCAACTATAATATCTCCTAAAATATTTAAAATTTAATATGTGCAAAAGAAAGTATTGAATCCCGATAGTTTTGTAGCATGTCCTTTGTGAAATATGATATTTGCCTTTGACAATTATCTCTGTTTGTCCTTGGGTAAATGGAAATTTGGAGAACTGCCCATAGAGCCATGGCCAACCTTAGGGCATAGAAAATGGCGAGGCCTGGACCAGATTTTGAACTTTGGAGACTCTCAGGTGCTGGGCAACCAGGTGCCTGATCGCATGCAGTGACTTGAAATAGGAGTAGGAAAAGGAGGTGCAGCTGGTTCACAGCTGGCTGCAAGGATCCTAATGACCTGACACACTGTCTTTTGTGAAACCCCAGGCTCTCTCTCTGTCTCTGAGCTAATGCAAGGAAACTGGGGCCAACTGAGTGAGTGCCCAGCGGAGAATGAACATCATTTCCCCACCTGCATCTCTCTCTCTCTACCCCCCCCCCCCACACACACACACACACACTCAGATTTCATGTTCACCTTTTGTGACATATGTCCCCCACATATTGTGTCTTTTCCTTCCACATTTACGTAAAGTAGTGTATCTGATGGTTGCGTTATCAATAGTAGTAATTAAGCCCATTCTTCCCACACATAAGCAGGATCCACATCTACAAAAATGTTAGGCTCCCCCAGGCTAATGCATCGAGTTGTGCACCTCCATTGGTATTGTCCCACTGGGAGCCATTGGGGATTCTATTTTTACAAAAGAAAATCTATTTGACCCTCTATGCCTCACAACTGTGCTTTGTTATCACCCTGACCTATCATGAGTTGTTCCCCTGTCTGGCTCCCTTACACGACTGGGAGTTTTCTGAGGGCAGGAACTGTTTGGTTTCTGAATCCCCAGGCTGGACATGATGCTAGCATTCAGTGTTTCTTGAATGAAAGAAAGAATGGATACATGAAATAGGGTAAGTGGATTGCACTTCTCTCTGACTTAAGAGACACTTCAAAGGATGTAATTCAGGGGACTTGCAGTCACTGAGCACTTTGGGGCAGAAGAAGAGATTGATTCACAAAACAGAGGACAGTCACACCATCCCTAGAGAATGACAGCTCAGGACAGTCATCCCAGGCCTTGCCCCTAGAGGACATCCTTTGGAGGACAACGTAGCTCTGGTGGACCTGACAGGGATTATTGGTGGGGTAACAAGAACTGGTTAAGTGAAATTCTGGCTCAGCTATGTAGTCAGTCTGGAGGAACGTGACCGCCAGGCCTGCTTGCCCTGCCGTGTCAGGCTGTGCCATGCTCCTGCCTTCACAATGGAGGCCCAGAAACCCGGGCTTTTGTGTGTGGAAGTGAACTGTAAATACTCTGGAATTCCATTGTAGTTACTGAGCATGTAATTGCGTGGTAATTACCATGAATTCACAAGATAATTCCAAGGTTATTTTTGTCTTCTAAACTTGTCTTATGCTGCTATAGTATATAAACTAGCAAACCCAAGATCAGGACCCAGTCAGCGAGGGAGAGAGGTAGGCAGGCATCTGGTAGCAGGATCCAGCTCAGTGCTGTGTATCTTGGCTCCAAAGCAAGGCAGAAGAGCTCACTGTCCAGTATTACTGGACAGCAAGTAAGGACAGGCTGTCCTGAGGTTTCTTTTGCTCTACGGAGACAGACTGCAATTCCCCCTCCTCCAGCCCTGGGCTTGTGATTCATAAGGAATCGGAAAGAAAAGCCAGGATATTTGGTGTATGTCTCCAAGCGACATCTTCTTTTCCATGACCATCACTGTCCTGGCCTGGAGGCCATGACCATCCCTGACCATCATGGCCTGGAGGGCAGCTCCTTTTTTCTACTAGGGAGGTGGGAATGCAAGCAGAATTCTATAGTGGAAAGGTTATACAGAGTCAGAATCACTGAAGTTCAAAACCTGACTAGGCCACTTACTATATGTGTGATCTTGAGTATGTCATTTAACTTCCCTGACTTTTGATGATTCAATAAGCACCTAGCACCTGATACACAGTAGCTACTATTGTTGTTGCTGTTTTTTTGAAAACATCTGCGGGCCTGGAGCATTGTAGACCTACGCCAAATGTAATTTTCCAGGCTATTCCTGCCCCCACTGGTACCTGGGATTCTGAGCATTACTACCAGATTGAGCATTTCCCAAACTCAGGTTGGTCAATGCTCAGAAATCTTCAGTGTCTCCTCTTTGCCTTCAAAATGAAATCCAGACACCTGGCTTGGCTGGAAGACTCTCCCAAACTTTCTCAGTGGACTGCTCCAACCACTTCTCCCACTTCCCTCTTCCCAGATTCTCTGCCCCAGCCCAACTGGTTCATAACAGACCATGGGCTCTCTTCGGCTGCTGTCCTTTCTGCAGGGGGAGGTCTCCCTCTCCTTGCCATGGTGACTGCCTTAGTCTTTAAGGCCAGACCAAGTTCTACGTTCTTAGTGAAGCATCCTCTGTCCCCGCCTGTCCACAGTTGTTTCTCCTAAGAACTCCAGCAGCAGGTTAAGGGACTGTCACCTAAATGGCACTTAAATGAGACCTTGTGGTTTTTCCTTGCGTATGTGCTATCTATTTTATATTTCTTTTCAACCCCTCAAGGACAGGGACTTTGTCAAATGTCTCAGTATCCTGGATGCTTGGTGAAATTCCTGGCTTATCTTAAGTGCTTAATATATGTGTTATAATAATGCAAATAAAGATGAGCATATACAATACACCTACTTTTTTTTTTTTTAAAGACTTAACCAACTCTGCAGTTCCTACAGGAAAAAACTGTCAATGATCTAGTGTTGTCTTTTATCCAGCCTGATAGCACAGGTGACAGTATTGTCTCGAGGATTAGATGAGTTCGTAAAGACCTTGGAACAGTGTCTAGCACAGAATAAGCACTCAAAAACAAGTTAGCTCTTATTAGCATTTGTTAAATAGTTTCACAAATAAGATAAATTACTTGAAAAACAAAACAAAACAACAACCAACCAGTAAATCTTTTCATCAGATAGGGACTTGAATCAGAAAACCTGGACTTTGCTGCTTACTTAACTTTATGACCTTGGGCAGTTCACTTACCTTTGAATAGCCTTACTTTCCTAATCTGTAAAATGGGTATGATAATCCATGTCTTGTCTACTTCTTGGGGTTATCTTGGGGATCAAATAAGCTCATGTCTATTTAAAGTATAAAGCATTATACAAATGGAAAACATCATTTTTAAAAGGCTGACTTGTGTAATTGACTCTCTTCTGATGCTGTAAAATCCATTTAGGTTTACCAAGGAAGTCATAACCTAAAGAATTTTATAGCATCGGAAGACTCCTCCACAACCATCTGGCCCATTCAGTGCTCACTGAGTCCCGGCTTAGCTCAGAGCAGATTAGGAGCCAGTGGATAATAGTAATATGCCTGCAAATAACCTCATCACACCGGGAGATGAAGCCTCCTTTGGAAGAAGAGCTTTTTCCATGGCCTCAACCAGAGACTTCTTCAGGGATGAGCTGAAGCTGTACTCTGGGGTTGGGTCATTGACTCTCAGCCAACACAAGGCAGGTTGGGTAGCACAATGCTCAGACACAAGCTTTAAAGTCTGACAGGCCTGGGCTTAATTCTGGCTTCCATACTTGCTTGTTGAGTGACCTTCCACAAGTTGCTTAACATTTCTTAACCTCAGTCTTCTTATCTAAAAATGAGCATAATAACAGCACCTGCCCCATATGTTAGGTTGTATAAAGATTCATGTAAAGCACTTAGTTAAAGAACCTGTTGAGGAGTAAAGGCTCAGTACATTTTGGATGTTATTATCATGTTATTATATGCATTATAGTTATATGCTGGCCTATCTGGGTCCTTTGAAAAACTTGGAGCTCTTTGCTACTCATGCTTATATCCTCTGCGCTTAGTAGAGTGCCTGGCACAAAGAGGTGAACTTACTTCTAGTTGATTCTGGCTGAGAGTATTAACTGATAACTAAGGTGATGGCTGATGAGAACTTAACATGTGACCTGTCACAACAATATTACTCCTTTCTAAAAGATTCTGCAAGAAAAAGACCATTCAATGGAAGGCTGTGGAGCAGAGGGATGGGCCCTTCCTATGTCCCCTTACAGGAAAAATTCCCTGTCCCCAGTACCCCACTGTGCATGACACTGCCTGGGCCAGGCTTGATACAGAGCCCTACTCTATAGGCCCCATAAAATCAAATGCCTTAGGAGACCCTGGGGGTCATTTAGGGTTCCCTTATTTTATAAACAAGGAAACTGAGGCCAGAGAGAGGATCAGAATTCATGACCCCTGACTTAGAGCAGTGTTGTCCTCTCCAAATTCCCACTGGCCACATTTGGAATGTGTGGGAATTTCAGAGGTTAGCCTTTTCTAGTAAAACAAGGGGGAAGAAATAGAAGGCAAAATATTATTGGTAGAAGTCTAGTTTTATTAAACTACCTTTCTAAATCACAATCTAACAAGAATGCTTCAAGCCAAATAAAGAAAGCTCGAAATACTCCTTTTCACTGGAGAATATAATTTTGCTTCAGCCACAATTTAAATTGATTTAGTTCTGAGCACCAGCACTTGAAGTGTGGAGCATATTCTATTTTCACCATGATACTTGTTTTGACAGTGATGCATTTCAGTTGACATAGTTGAAATCCTTATGTAATAAATCTCTGCCTGAAAATTAATCATGTTTATAATATTCTGAGAATTAATAACACCCATTGCTCAAATCATTAACTTAAAAAAGGAGCTTCCAAAATCTGTTCTCGGCAGTAAGGGACCACAAATAAATGAATGTTTGATAAAATAATCCAAGTAGCAGTTTAACAAGCGTAAACTTGAATGTGGTTGCAATAACATAGAACTATTGTTTAAGGGTTGGCAGAGGCTGATGAGTTTCTTATTTCAGTTACGAAGCAGGCATCCACATGCATAATGAACTGCTCTCTGAATTATTAATGTGTTGCTTATTTAGCCTCATCTGTCTAGAAGATAACGTATCCTAACTCTAATGAGCGAGTGGTTTTGTACATAATTACAGCAGCAGCAGTAGTGGGGAAATGCGTGCCTTCAGAGAAGGAGTTCTAAAAATAAAGTCATCACATAAACTCTGTTGTTGCATTCTATCAAAATCAAACCCGAAGCATTTGAGAATTCATAATAAATTACAAGAGACAGAATCATTATTAACATCATAATTTAACACAAAAGGTTTTACTTAATCATTCATTATAGATCATGTGCTGTTAAAATGCTTATAAATGACTGGGGTTGTTTTAAGATGTTTGCAGAGATGGTCCCTTTTGGCCACTCACCAACTGTGGTATCGAGGGTCCACCAAGAGAGAGGAAGAGTAAAAAACGGACAGAAAAGGGTAGCAATTTACGTCCAGTCTGACAGAACGTTAATTAAAAGTTAAAAAGCCGTTAGGTGACTCCTTTTCATTTTCAAAACATGTACATCTGGGACTCATCCGATCTTGTTTCCACCTTCAAGGGGCTATTTGTGGAGGACACTGGATCAGAAGCCCACGCACCTGGTCTAACCGGGTCTAAATGAGAGTGGTTTGCCACCTGTTTCTAATAAGGGGACAATGGCTCTTCTTAGAGTTCAGAAAAGTTTTTGCTTTTTCCCTGCACAGCGTATTATCTAAAGGAATAGGCCCAAACTGGACACCTTTTATAGGCATTTGTTCTGAATGTGCCCTCATTATCACTGTAGTCGTATCTGTGTATTTCCTTTTTCTTGTCTTCAAAGGGGGCTGTCAACTGACTGTAAACCTGATGGCATCACAGTCTGTTCACACTTGTTCAGGAGCTTCAGTTTGGTCGTAAATTGTACTGTGTGTGCATGCGTGTGTGCGTGATTCTTTTAAAACTTACCTGTCACACGTGCATATACGCATAGGAGCACGTGTGTGCACACACATGCACAGTGGCACCAGGGTTAGAACCTCCATGTATCTTTCTAAAACCAAAAGCACTTTCAACTTATCCCTACATCAGAAAACCTGAATAGCTCTTCTTCAGTGATTGTAGAGACATTTGGATTATTGAAGATCATAATGTGTCCCTCTTGTGTGTGGGCAATTCCTAAAAGTGTTTAAGACTCTTGATCACAGGAGAATTCCTGTATGTCACCTGTAGCTAGGATTGAAATCTATAGGCAAGATGGGGAAGATGGGAGAGTGCTTCTGATTCAAAGTACAACTTCTGCTTACAGCCTTCTGAAGCAACATACTTAAATGCAGCAAATTGTCTTTGGAAGTCTTGCGTTGAATATTAACTCAGCTTCCAGCTTCCTTTTGGAAATGGCATGGAGATAGGTTCACTAAGCCAGAAGGTGTCAAGTTCTACTGCTGTCCCTCCCTCTGGCACTGAACTTAGGGTCTTGTAGGTCCCTTTGGTGAGGACAGAGGCCACAGGTGGGACCGAACCTGGGAAATTCCTAGCAAGGTCCTGGGACCTAATTAAAAGAGGCCTGTTTCTCATTCCTAGTCCAACTCTGCTTCTCTTCTTAATAAGCAAAGAGATCTAAGCGATTCCCATGAGCAATGGTACCTCATAGGACAAGTGGATTGAGCAGGAGAAGGAGGCTGTCGCCTGAGCCCCCCAAGACATCTGGCACCCTCTCCAGTTTACCCTTCCAAGTGTACACTGAGTTCCTGCCAAGGAAGGTGATGTGGGGATCCTGGGCAGAGTCAAAGTCAAACAAGTGTTCTTTAAATCCAGAGGTGTCTCTTGGACCCAAAGAGACTCAACAGAGAGGCAGGAGATACTGCTCTGAAAAGATATCTCTAGGGCACTGGAGTGGGGGTCCTATTAACCACTGGCATTCCTCTTTTATCTGCTTGACATATTTGGACCTCAAGTAGAGCTTCATTTGCAAAAAGGGCACGAAGCCCACTATTGTAAGAGAAGGCAGAAGAAAGCCTCTGGCATTGTCAGAGCAGCTGTGGCTTGAGCCCCAATCTGCTCTCATATCCCACCTATAGGAAGGGCCATCTGGTCCTCTTGAACTTTGCTCTCCTTCCCCAGGACCAACCTAGCCCACTGTCCCCACAGAGGTTTGCCCTTTGTTATCCAGGGTCCTGAGGTTGGTAAACCTGAACCAGTCCCAGGACTACTGCCTCTAGCCCCCTAGAGATGGCCTAGTGATGAGAATGGGGGATTGGGCCACAGATCACAAGGGGCCTCATTAACCAAGCTGAGAAGTTGGGATTTTCCTGAAGATGACAGGAGTCATTTCAAAATCATAAGTAGGGGAGCAGCATGCTCAGATTCACTTTTCGCTTTAACCACCTTGTCAGGAGGCAGGGAGTCTTAATGAGAAGCTATTGTAACACTAGTGTGAGACCATGAAAGCTGAAATGAAGGCAGTATCTTTGACGGGGGAAGGAGGGGTCAGAGTTGAGGCATTTTAGCAGCTAGCATCAACATGAGCTGGTTGCTGACTGGATGTGGTGATACAGGGTGAGTGATCAGCTTCTGGCCCGACCCACCAAGAGGAGGTATAGGGGAGGAGAGACGGTGAGTGCAGTTTTGGGTAGTTTGACCCTTGAGGACTCTGAGACATTCTGTTGAATATTGAATCTAGGAGTCTGAGGCTCAAAAAAGAGACTGGGGCTAGAAAAATACGGGTTTTGTTGGAAGCTTCTGGTAATTGAAGCAGTGGGTATCGATGTACTTGCCCCGGGAAGCGAGCTGAGAAGAGAATGGAGGGGAACACACAAACATCCAGCCCTGGAAAGCCCCATGTACTTTTGTCCTTCCACGTAGTGCTTGCCCTTTCTGGACGCCACCTCCCCTTTCCTCCATTCATGTACCAGAAGCCCATTTTGGTAGGTTCAAAGACTTGCCTGAGATTCTTTCTTCTCTCTGGACCCATAGAGCCTGGCACACAACCAGAGCTCAGTAAATGGCAGGTGAGTATTGCTGACACTGAGGAGAATCAGGAAGCATCGGTCGCTTACCGGCATTGCCTCAGTGTTTAGGTGGCTCATTTTCTTGTCTTTCTTGGGAACAAAGCGGGGCACTTCAAGGGTGCTCAAACTGCAATCCAGGTGGCCGTTGGTCAAGTATAAGGTGAGCTGAGTCAGGGCCAGCTGGTCACTGTATGAGAGGTTGAGGCCTGTTGCCCACACCTGAGTAGAACAGGAACCAAAGAAGTGAGGAGAGAAGGCCCCCACCACCTCTGACCACCCCAAACCACACCAGACCCAACTACAGCAGTGAACATGTGACTTAACGGAGTAGATGTTTTTGCTTCTGTTTCTCCTTCGTTCAACTGAGGGAGAGAGTCTCCAGTCTGATTCTCGTCAGAAGATTTAAGGTTCTTGTGGGAGGTTACACGATTGGAAATACCTGTCCAAGCTAATCTGATGGAGAGGCCCGGTTCCGAAAGGCTCATGTGCACTTTTATTTTTCTGCCTGTGGTTTGTCACTTCTAAAGTAGCCAGTGCAATGCTTGCTACTGAGAAATGAAGCTGGATGGGAACTCCAGAGGATGGGGAGTTCAAGCAGAGCAGACAGAGGAGGAAAGAGTGAGTAAATATTAGAAAAAGGCAGTTTGCCCTGAGTGCGTAAATAATAGAAAAGGGCAGTTTGCCCTGGCTTCAGAAAAAGCAGTGCTGGCTTCTCTGGGAATCTCAACATGATTCTTAAGGGAAACTTAGGGTTGGCCTACAAGCCTTAGCTCTACCACTATTTTTACCTTAAGGGTGCAGGAAAGTCACTTCACCCACCCTACAATGTCACAGTATCCTCAACAGGGAAACGAAGATAGCATCCACCCTAGCTGAATCCCAGGGTCATTAGAAGGATACTATGATGCAATAGAAATTAAAATGCTTTGATAAACAGATATATATAAGAAATAAGTTACTCTAAGCTACTAGATAATTGAGTAATGTCCATTAACACCTTTGACAGATACTTAACTGAGCATCCACTATGTGCTAAACTGCTGATGGCAAAGTGGGTCATATGGTACCCTCTCTCCTCTCCTGTGGCAGATCGTCCTTAATTTTTCTTGTCACCCCTCACCCCTACACTGAATCCAGAAGCACCCCCAGAATCCTCCTGAGTTCGATGCTCAAGGCATATTATTGTGCTAGTTATCCGAGTGTAAAAGGTAAAGAGACACATCAAGAATGGGAAGACAGATAGAATCATACTCAATTGATTACAACACAATGAATACTTGATATGATAAAGGGATGGAACAAAGTAGTACCAAAGCAGAGAAAGAACAGACAGGCTGAGTTTGTCTAGTTTGAACTCAGGGCTGTATCATGGAGAAGGTAACATCTGAGCTTTGACAAGCAACACAAACATGACCAATTCCCGTGTATCAAGTACCTACAGTGTGCCAGGTGCTTCACAAACATCTCAGATCTTTATAATAACCTTTAAAATAACAGCTCCATGTCATGGATAAAGAAACAGAGGTTCAGAGAGGTACCCATGTCCACACAGCTAGGAAGTGGTGGTGCTGGGATCTGAATCCAGTTCTGCCTGGCTCCAAGTCCACCCTCTGCCCTTTCCCTGCTGGTGGAGATGGCATTAATCCTGGCCCAGCCAATCCTTACCCAGGACTAGTTTCCCACTCACACTAAAAGCTAAAGCTGCAGAGGATCAAAACGTGTTCTTGTTTAATATATCCATGCCATGGAAATGTCTTGTGGAGAAAACATGAAGTATTGTGTTTCTGGAGTATGCTGTAATTAGCAGTAATGCATTTTCACTGTAGGAAGTTGGAAACGAACACATTTTCATGAAGACTTGATTAAACAGTTTTTCCCCTTAGAAGGCCAACATGTGCCCCCCACACCAACTCGGTGTGTTAAAATACAGAATACATCTGCCCTAGAGTGGACTCCTCTCAAACAAATCTAGCAGTGAGTGACTTGAGTAAGCATGGAATGTAAATGGCATCATTATAAGGATATTAAGAGGTCAGGCTGTCAAGGCCCCTTGCTAAACTGATGCTAATTTCAGGAGTCATATTCGCACAGTAATGACCTTTTATAATAGCAAATAAATCACATTTGCAACAATTGTTAAAAACTAACTGCCAAGGATCTGTTGCAGTTGTAAATATCCTATTTGTCAACTTAAATATTTCCTGCTGTATTGCATAAAATGCAAATCAGATGGGGACAGCTACTTTTCCTTAATACAAGAAAGTGAACTTGCTGTTCTTACATGTCTGGCATTTTTTTCCAGAGCTTCTGTTTTGATGTTTCAGTGTCCTTGATCAAAGAGAAATGCATATAACAAACATTATTAATATTATGATAATAATATTAATGTCTTCGTGATGAGGATTTTAGTGGGAAGGCAACCAAGGAGTCAGAGAGCCTGAATCTGGCCCTCACAAAGAGTGCAAACTTTAACGGTTATTTAAGCTCTCTCAATCTCAGTATCCTTAAGTGTAAAAGGCACAAATGATAATATTACCACAAAGGGTTTTGAAAACAAAATAGAATAAATGCACATAAAATTCCCTTGCATGTTATAAAGTTCAATACAGATGTTATTGATGATTACTAAACATTTCCTTTAAGAGGAGTAGAATCTTAGGAGACTCATTTTCAGTTGCCTATGTGGTTATTAGATTGCTTCATTTAATAGCTGTTTTCCCCATTCATAATCATTGTGTTCAACCTCACAACTCAATCCAGTAGGTGGTTAGGTTTGAACAAAGTTGGTATTACTGTATCTCAATTTGACCGATGAGGATACTGAGATCAAAAAGTGGTTTCGTGGTTTGCCTAAAATCATAGAGCGTTAGGCCAGAACTCTGGTCTTTCTGTAGACACAAAGTGTTTTTGCTACCCCCGGCTTCCCTAACTCCTTGTCACAAAGGAAATAGAACAAATTTCTTCACGCCTTTTCCTCAACAGCAGGCTTGCCTGAATTGCTCAGATAATTGTGCTCTTCTCCATCTGGTTTTTCCATTGAAGACACCGCCTGAGGCATCTTTGTTTTGCGGACAGGGGTTCCCATTTCCCCCTCTAGGCTGTCAGCCCTTTAGGGGAAGCTGCTGAGTCTTTGTCTTCTGACAGCTCTCAGTGTCTGGGGCAGGCTGGCTCCCAGCAGGGCACAGCAGTGCCTCTAATGTTTCACTGTGAACTCCTTCACAACCTTTCAGGGACAGGGTTTCTTGAAGCTGGTTTCAGATTCAAATGCAGCAAATATTCATTGAACATCTCCTCTGTGCCAGCCCCAGGCTTTCACACATATCTCATTTAATCCTATTCTTGATTTTGGATTTCGCTCTTAATGTTTAGAACCTAATTTCACTCTGCATCACAATTTAGATGAGCAATGATGTACATAGAAAGGCACTACGACTGGGGATGGAGAGAAGTGGATATATTTTTCAATGTTTAGGAGGTGGCTTTGACATGACTTGTAGGACTTGAAACGACTAGTTTGACAGGTTAATTGGTTAGATGTGAGGTTGAGGGAAAAACATCACTGAAGGTTAGCGCTGGGAAGACCCTTAAAAATCATCAAATACAGTTGGTTTATTTTATAAATGGAGCAACTCTAGTGTGAGAAGCAAAGTGGTTTGCCCTGGGCTTCAGAGCCACATATCAAAGGTGTGGGACAAGAAACCAAGGTGTCTCAGCTCCCAGTCATAAAGCCCTTGTTGATAGTTGTTTGACTGATATTCAAAATCCATTTTTTAAAAAATGGCTAGAACACTAGAGGGATTTACATCAAGGCCTTAAGAAGCATGAGCAACATAAAAATCTTCATCTCAGCACTATTTGTAAAACTGAAAAATTGCAGCTGTCCAACATTTGGGCATTGGATAAGGAGATTATGACACACCCAAGTGATGGGATAGTCTATGATATTATCATTAAAGACAATGATTGTGACTCACTTTTGATGGTGTAGGAAGATACACAAAACAGCAAGATAAGGATATAGTCATATGGGCAATATGACTTCAACTTTGTAAAAATAATACTATATCTAGAAAAGACTAGATGAGAATATAACAAAATGTTAACATGAGTAGATTTATGGTAAGCAAAATTATATATAGACTCTCATGTATATTCTAGATCTGCACTATCTAATATAGCAGCCACTGGCCACGTGTACCTATTGAGCACTTGAAATGAGGTTGGTTCAAATTGAGATGTGCTATAAATGTAAAATACACACCAGATTTTGAAGAATGTGAAATATCTCATTAATAATATTTTATACAGATTACATGTCGAAATGATACTATTCTTGGTTATGCTGGGTTAAATAAAACACATTACGTATTAAAATTATTTTCATCTTTTTTTGATTACATTTTAAAATGAGGCTACTAGAAAATTAAAAATTACACATGTGGCTCACATTCTATTTCTAATTTGATTGGTTGCAAAAAAAGTCCATTGCAACTTCAGCCAGGGGCAGGGCCAGTAGGCGTGGGATGGGGTGGGGAGAGGTGCTGCAGAGGCCCAGCTCTCTACTCCCCGACCGGCGCTGGGCTGGATGCAGTCCTCACTGCCGCTGTGTTGGGAGACTTGAGGCGGGGTGGGCGGAGCACAGGGCAGAAGGCAAACCAAGAAACTGCAACGACCTCATTGCCTTTAAACAAGCATGTGAGAACTGAAGACAGGGTCAGGCAGAGGTGAGCTTGCCCAGAATTGTTCGTTCCAAGGTTCTGGGTCCTTCTTGGGCTTCAAGCTTTGGGATGAAATGGTAATAACACGCTTCTGTGTCGGGAGGTGTGGGAGAGAGGGTCCCGGTATTGAGCTCTTTTTGCCTTAGGTGCTCCAGGCAGATGGAGGCCGCCTGATCACCCCTGCTGCTTCTGCCTCTTTCCTGTGACAGGCAGGATGGATGGGTGGCAGAGGATATAGATGTGGGCAGATGTGCTAAGGCCCTACATTCTGTAACTATCTCCAAGGGCAAATGAAGTAGCAAAGAGTTTGGTCTTGCCAACCTTCTCTTATGGACATTGGTAGGTATGGGACTGAGAGACTAATTTATAGATTAAATAACATTTGAATCATAGAGTTTCAGAGCTGTCAGAGTCCATGGATGTTTTGCAGACCCATCTCTAGGTTTTCTTTCCTTTTTCATCTTTATTTGTAAGGAGAAGAATCTGACGCTCCAGACAGGGTAAGTGACTTGCTAAAGGCCCTACTCTTGGTACCAGGGTCTAAGACAAATATTCATGACTCTCAGCAAAGTCACCTCTCCGGGCCACTTTCCTCGACTAATCACTGGGGATAATAGTCCTGGTGGACCCTCCCTCAGTTGCCTCTAGATGCAGCTATGAGGCTAACTGGGAAGATTCCTAAGCATGTGTAGAATTTTTTTTGATTTGAAAATTTTATTTAGAACCTTTCATTCTGATAATAAATTTG
This sequence comes from Eschrichtius robustus, assembly GCF_028021215.1. Classification (NCBI taxonomy): domain Eukaryota; kingdom Metazoa; phylum Chordata; class Mammalia; order Artiodactyla; family Eschrichtiidae; genus Eschrichtius; species Eschrichtius robustus. Next base: position 128,569,325 of record NC_090824.1, on the reverse strand, counting down.
GAAAAATAATCAGTAGGTTGTTCAGGATATTCATAGTGGTTTTTTTCATTCAAATTTTTAAATTGAAGTATAATTTACAATATGTTAGTTTAAGGTGTACAACATAGTGATTCAGTATTTTTACAGATTATACTCCATTTAAAGTTATTATAAAATATTGGCTATATTCCCTGTGCTGTACAATATATCCTTGTAGCTTATTTATTTTATACATAATAGTCTGTACCTCTTAATCCTTTACCCCTATCTTGCTCCTCTCCCTGTCCCTTTCCCCACTGGTAACCACTAGTTTGTTCTCTATATCTATGAGTCTGTTTCCTTTTTGTTATATTCACTAGTTTGTTTTATTTTTTTGGATTCTACATATAAGTGATAACAAACAGTATTTGTCTTCTCTGACTTATTTCACTAAGCATAATAACCCCCAGGTCCATCCATGTTGTTGCTTGTGTGGAATTTTTTTAAAAGGTAGACCTCCAACTAAGGCTACTGAGAGATGCAGCACTGAGAATTCACCCACCATAGAGATGGCATCAGGCCTTTAGAACAGAGTGCAATACACAGCCCACCCTCCTCAGCAGCCTGTCGTGGCTGAGGGATGTGTGTACCACCTCCCTGCCCATGTTCATGTCTTCATTCACAGTCCCAACGTTATAGGAAACCCACCATTTGATCACTTGATTCTTTCTAGAGCAAGACCAAACCCTCAGTCAGACCCACAGCTATGCCTAAGCTATGGAGACCAGGCCACCTGCCCAGCTCTCTGCTGGCTGGGCGATACAGCCATGGGTAGCCAAGGTTCCCTCTGTCCTTACTGGTTTGGCTAAATACAGAGCTGGGGGCTTATTTCCTACTTATTAACTGTGGAGGCTGGGAATCCATTGGAGGGTGCTGAGCAGAGGAGTGACGTGATATCTCATATTTTTAAAGGGTTACCCTGGTTGCGGTGGGGAGAAGAGACCATAAGAGGACAAGGATGGAAACAGGGAGGTCAGCAAGGAGGCTGTTTGCAGTAATCTGGGTGAGAGATGATGGTGGGTGGTCCAGCACAGTAATAGTAGAGGATGAGAGAAGCGGTCATATTATAGATACCTTTCAAAACTAGAACCTATAGCACTTATTGATGGGTTGGATGCAGGTGTGAGAGAAAGAAAGGAGCCAAGGGTGTCTCCCAAGACTTTTGCCCTGAAAAAATGGAAGGGTGGAATTACCGTGTACTGAGTGGGAAAGATTGCTAGAAGAATAGCTTAAAGGATAAAATTAAGATTTCAGGTTTTGGCATGTTAAGTGTGAGATGCCTTTGTTGAATGGTGTTCTAGAGGATGGGATGGGATCTCAGGCACCTTTTCTCCTTTCTCAGCTGTAAAATCAGGAGGATGTGCTTGGCTGGGTTGGGAGGGATAAAGCAGAATCAGTCCCTGTGGGGAGGCATCTTTTTCTCTGCTGTTACTTTTGGGCCTCGGGCTCAAGGGTCTCCTTGGTTGGGGAGAGGCAAGGTCTGTAGGACATAGGGCCTTCCCTAGGGGACATGCTTCTCAGCAGGTTTAGGTCGAGATGAAATAAGGCTGAGAAGGGTAGGGGCAGCTTGGTAGGGAAAAGAAGTGATGGCAGCTTGAGGGCGATAGGGACTAGAGAGGCCAGTGCCTGGAGGGAGGCAAATGTCTTCACTGGATGGAAAGAGCACTGGACCAGAGTTACAGGACCTCACTGGAAGGGAGTGTTGGCCTCGCAACTTACTATCTGTGTGATCTTAACATCCTTCCCCTCTCTGGGCCTCAGTTTCCTTGTCTGTTAACACAGACCAGTGGTCGCTATCTCTGAGGGTTGTTGAGAAGATCCAGTGACTACGTGAGATATTGCATGAGACTATTATTGTGGGGTCTGGCAGAAACAAAGCTGTTTGGATTTGTTCCCTGTGTGACTGCCAGGAGCAGAGTCTGGGGCAGGAGTAGGAACTCACTTGCTCGGCTCTTGACTTCGGTATTCTTGCCTGATTCTCAGAGATAGTGTACACACTTAACTCTTCTCAGATGCTGTTTGAAAACAGGCTCCAGAATCCCGACTATCATACAGAGAGCATACTTTCTTAAGCAGCTACTAAATGAGATCTCTTCCCATCACTAAATCACCAAACAGCATCAAACTCTCCATTGTGATAAACAACACACCTGATACTTAATTTTAAGGCAGGTGGTACACTGCACTGTAAGAATTTTTACATAGGAAAATGTTAATGTGATTATAATATTTGGTAAGAATTGTTTGTATTACATAAAAATATCTATAGATAGGCAGAGGGGACTGCAGCCTCTTGGCATGTTGCCACCTAGTGGTGGCTTCTGGGATGGCCCAGTCTCTCGGAGAGGTGAAGAACTGCAGTTACTGCTGGATGGGGCAGTCACCCAGGGCCCCCAATCAACAGCTGAGACTCCTAGTATTCGTCTTGGAGGCCTTCCCCTCTGTCTCTATTAATCCTATGTATCCTTTTGGGCACGATTTAAATCACAGCTCCATAAGGCTGTCTCTGAGCAACTAGAGTATCCATTCTCTCCCACCCACCCTGGATACTACCTTATATTGGGCCTTTGGAGTTCATGGGGCCGAAGGCAGCAAAAAATCTGGGCCCTGCCACTTAGCACTCAGGGCCCAGTATTCCACCATGCCTAGGGCCTCCGTGATTTTCAAAGGCCTTAAAAATATTTGGATTCTGAAAAAAAGGTTACTGGCCCCCAAATATGAAAAGAAAACTATCAAATAACAAAAATATCAACAAAGTTGACATCTCAGTTAAACACAACACAACTCTTCTACACAGTTATGTCTACGTCACATTCCATGAGAGTGTGTTTGTACATTTGATGTGATGTAGGATAATGGAATCTCTAAAACTGAAAATATTCAGGGCCCAAAGAGGTCTATTTAAACAGCTCTGTCCTGGCAGACCTAAAATGACATTCATCATGCCCACCTCCTCATTTTATGGCCGAGGACTCTGAGAGGTGAACTGACTCACTCAGGTCCCACAATTAGGGGAAGAGCTGGAATCAAGTTTCTTGATTCCTGCTCCAGCTCTTTCCATGACACCTAATTACCAGCATTCATAGTCCAATTTCTATATAGTGCCAGAAGCTTCTCTGTGACCTTGGAAATTCTTTCAGGATGTGTAGGAACTATATTCAAAATTAATTTTGGGATCCAAAATGGAAAATATTGAAATTTAAACCTGCACCATCAGCAGTTGTACTTATGTTTTCCACTTTTGTAAAAAAATAAAAATAAAAAATCACAAAAATTTTAACATACTCTTGCCTTCTCTGCTTCCTTTTTCCAAGCTTCTTCCACTACCTCTATAAATTTATGATTCTCTATTACTTTTGAGATTGATGGCCTAACTGATATTATTTGTATTCTTTTTTTTTATAATATATTTTTAAAATTTTTATTTATTTATATTTATTTTTGGCTGTGTTGGGTCTTCGTTTCTGTGCTAGGGCTTTCTCTAGTTGTGGCAAGCGGGGGCCACTCTTCATCGCGGTGCACGGGCCTCTCACTGTTGCGGCCTCTCTTGTTGCAGAGCACAGGCTCCAGAGGCGCAGTCTCAGTAGTTGTGGCTCACGGGCCTAGTTGCTCCGCAGCATGTGGGATCTTCCCAGACCAGGGCTCGAACCCGTGTCCCCTGCGTTGGCAGGCAGATTCTCAACCGCTGCGCCACCAGGGAAGCCCTATTTGTATTCTTAAGGTACAGAATTACATACTCATTTCTTTTTTCCTTTTAAGTATTTCCTCACTTTTTTTATTATGAATTTTTGGAAGGCCATTTTCTTATTTTGACATTAAGCAGTAAGCTATAATAAACATGAAAACCCAATTTTTATAACCTGTTATAGGTTTCTGGGACTAGTAATTATATATGCTTCTTCCATGCCAATTCAATATAATAATCCCATGCTGAATATAGTTATTCTTCTTCAATTTTCACACTATAAATGTCAGGACTTGTGAATGATTTGCTTAGTTGAGAAGTGCTCTCTTAAAGTTACTGCAAATGATCTCTAAAAGGCTTTTGTGTGGATTTTCAAGGCAGAAGGCTCTTGTTCTGGAGCTCCCATGGGGGAGGATTCCTGTGCCCAGTCCTTGTGGACATGGAAGGCTGTCTTGCAAAGTGAGGTGGGGATGTGCATGAAGCAATGGCCCCATCAGTGCAATGAGTTGGCAGCAGAGTTCGGCATTCCCTCCCAGTTTCCTTGACAGCTCCAGTAAACCAGAATGTTTTATAAAGAACAACCTTGGTTGCAGACTTTGTGGGCAAGAAACACAGGCTGTGGCCTTGGAGGTGATCTTGTCCAGCCTCCTCAAACCCCAGGCACAAGACTCCAAGAGGGGTAGAGACAAGAGTTCAGAGCTCTTGATTTCAAGCCCAAGGCAAGTTTGTTTACATTTGGGAAATTCCTGGAGAAGAGAATCAGACCTACAGCAGGGTCCTCTGATTCATATCTGAATCCTGCATAAAAGCTAGCACAGCACTCCTGATATATACGTGCAATAAATCTTTGTTGGATGATTCCATTAAATAACCCAAGGAAATAAATCTTCCCTTTAAAACACAGACAGGAGAGACACCACTTCAAATCTACACAGGTGGCTGAAATAAAAAAGACAATAACAAGTGTGGGCAAAGATATGAAGAAATAAGAACCTTCATGCATTGCTAGTAAGATTGTAAAATGGTGCAGCCACTTTGAAAAACAGTTTGGCGGTTCCTCAAAGAGTTGATGTAGAGTTACCATATGACCCATCAATTCTACTCCTAGGTATGCAACCAAGAGAAATGAAAACATGTTTACACAAAAACTTGTCCATGAATGTTCATAGCAACATGATGCATAACCATCAAAGAGGAGAAGCAACCCGAATGTCCATCAACTGATGAATGGATAAACGAAATGTGGTACATCCATACAATGGAATATTATTCAGCCATTAAAAGGAATGAATTACTGATAAATGCTTAAACATGGATGAACCTTGAAAATATTCTGTTAAGTGAAAGAAGCCAGTCACAAAAGACCACATAGTGTATGATCCCATTTATATGAAATGTCAAGAATAGGGAAATCCATAGAGGCAGAAAGTGGTTTTCAGTGGCTGGAAGGAAGAGGGTATGGGAAGTGATTTATAATGGTACAGTTTCTTTTTAGAGTAAAGGAAATGGTCTAAAATTAGATAATTATGATGGCTGTGTAACTCAGTGAATATACTAAAAGCCACTGAACTGTATACTTTAAAATAGTGAGTTTTATGTATATGATATCTCAATAAAGCTGCTACACAAACACGCGCACACACACACACACACACACACACACACACATCCCAATCTCCAGGAAACCCATTCTAGGGCGGACGCCTCCACAATTTGTATGGCCACTTGTTTGAATCTAGTGGCATGTGGAAATCATGACTGAATGAGGGAGACTGAGAAACCACCTCCCAGACTGCCCTCTGAATTTATTCTAGGTATTCTTCAAGTCTGCACTTTAAAAAGCTTTTCCACGTGTGGGTAAAAAATACCTGCTTTATACACTAAAGCAAACTAGCACTCAGCAAGGGTTAGTACCTGGATCTCAATAAGCAGTCATGGGCTGGAAGGGATAATATATTAGCATCTGTCAAAAAGACTCAATTAGGTCTGGGGATACGGTGTCACTTTTCTGTAACAGGCAGTATACTTCCTCTGACTGCCCACTGCAGGCTTTCACTTTGTATCAGCTCCTGTACTGAGTGGGGCTGAGTGTGGTCAAATCCAGAAGAGAGGCAGGGCTGGTCAGGCAAGTGGGCACAAAGGAAGCTTTGTCTTAAACACATCTGCTTCCCTTCTTCCATCCTGTTGCTCATTCGAGGGCCCCCCAATGCCTCAGCCTGCCTTCTGTGGTTTGGGGTGCCCCCCAAGCCCTATGCCCTCCATAGTGACATCGAGTTAATCCAATAATACAATGAGTCATGACTAATTTGGTGATGGTAGAGGGCTGTTTACCGTAATGGAACCTTTTGGATTTGGTTATCTGCGAGATGAATCTGGATTCCACGACTTTGCCTTTGTTGTCTACAGACTCTGGTGTTTGAAAGATTTGGCACCCTATCAAGCCAATATGCTGTCTTTGTTGACGGCAGCAATATTTAGAAAGCTGCCTACTTGACCACATGGAGGACAGACTCTAGGAGGGAGACTTGGGGAAGGAAAGAGGAAGGGGAATTAATGTATATTAAGGGTCTATTATGTACACGGCACTCTGGTATTTTCTCATGTCATCCTCACAACAACCTTGTGAAGTAGATATTAACACCCCCATTTTATAGAAGTGGAAGTGGAGGCTCAAGGAACCCAGAAACCTGCCCAAGTTCCACAGCTAAGTGGCAGGGCTAGGATTAAGGTCCAAGTTTGCCTGGCTCTGAAGTCCAGGTTTTCTTCCCATGCTTGATCTTGGAGATTACTCTCCACCTGGCAGGGAAACAAATGCTTGGTAGAAGTGAGAGAGCACCATGCTGCTGGCAGTCACATCCAGAATCTCCACCAATTACTTGGTGGTTCTGAAGCCAGAGAAAGGCCTGTGGTTTACCGTGGAACTTTGGGCAAGCCACTTAACACCTTTCTGCCTCGCCTTCCCCAATATTTGTCTGTAAAGCACTTTGAGAGCCTATAATGAAAGAGCTTTATAAAGACAAAGAAATAGGGGGACTTCCCTGGTGGCACAGTGGTTAATAATCTGCCTGCCAGTGTAGGGGACACAGGTTCAATTCCTGGTCTGGGAACTAGACATGCCACGGAGCAACTAAGCCCGTGTGCCACAACTACTGAAGCCTGTGTGCCTAGAGCCCGTGCTCCGCAACAAGAGAAGCCACCGCAATGAGAAGCCTGTGCAACGCAATGAAGAGTTGCCCCCGCTCGCCGCAACTAGAGAAAGCCCGCGCGCAGCAACGAAGACCCAACGCAGCCAAAAATAAATAAATAAATAAATAAATTTATATTAAAAAAAAAAGACAAAGAAATATTGTCCTTCAGTGTAAGCAAAAAGCCGAGGTTCCTACCTGTGATCAATAGAAGTCCTGTGGCACTTTCCAGAAACATTGGGTGGAGCTTTAGGGCTCCACAATCACAAGTGATTGTGAAATCACTTTCTTCATATCTCCTTCATCAACAAGTGAATAAAAAATACAAAATATATATATTGATATTTTCGCCCCAAATCTGAGACAGCATATTCTTTGGTATACCATAAGTCTTTAATATGAGTAGAGAAGTCTTACAGTTATTTCTTTGAAAAGTGTCCCTTTTATATTGAGCCTCATTAGAGCTGTCCTCTTATACACACTTCTACTTATGGAGGGAAGGGCTCTTAGTAGCTGACACAAGGGGTTCAAAACCCGCTCCTTTCAGTTCAGGGAAGACCTGCAGAAAAACCCAGTTGTCCTCCTTGGTGGTAGTTGCCAATTCCATGCTCTTCTTGGAGCCACATGTGACTCTTTCCTCTATAATTCCTTTGTATTTCCTGACAATGTACTCCCCATGGGAGGGGAATTCTGTTATTTTATTTGGACTTTTATTTTGTGTTGGTTCCTGACTTAATCCTGTTCAAGTTTCAGTGGGTTGGTTTGATATTATTTACATATTAAGACTTTTGTGAAGAAATTGCGTAAGGTTTAAAAAACAGACATAAATAAGTAGTACTCTAGAGTGGGCTAGGAATGTGGCATGATAGGGGAAGACCGACTCCCTCAAAAAGTGAAGCCATTTCATTTATTTATTTATAAGGGCTTGGAATGCTAGGCAACACAATGAATCTTATGTTTAAGAAAGCAAAATATATGTTTAAAGGAATATACATATTGTTAAAACAGTTCTATTTATGCAAAAGATTCATGTAACTTTATAAAGGTTTTCAGGGATTTTAAAGGATTTTAAGTGCTATGTTAGACTGTACTAGTAACAGATGTTCAACAGCATGTTTAAGTTTTTGTTTTACTGAAAAAGCAACGGATTACTCGATATTTTCTTTTAAAAAAATCATACCAAAGCCACCACATTTTAAGTATAGCTCAAATTCATTATTTCTGAAAAGCATAAATGATTTAAAATAACATAAGGGCTCCTAAAAATAGATATTACTGTAGTGGAGCTCGAAGAATTTGTTTGCTAAAGATTCCCTTCAGAGTCCCAGTCTTTTGTGTCACTTCTTGTTCTTTTTCTATGAAGACAGATGGTGTCAGTAATTGCCTATATATTTAATTAAGTTAAAAAGCTACAAAGTAAGGTTTTGGCAAAAAGTAGGATTTTGTGCTATGAGCAAAGGAAGCAGAAATTGATAACATAAGATACTATTCCTCACCAAATACACATGTTGATATCCATATGTGTTGGAATGTGAGATTGGATTTCATAAATCTAATGATTAAAAAAAAAAGGGCATTTATTCTGAAAGATAAAGCCCATAATAGAAATCTAGATGGCAGTTCTCTTATATTTCTGACCAGCTAGATGGGAATGAGTCTACCTCTATCCACATCACCTCCAACATTAGCCTGATACTCAGTGGTTATTCTAAACTCCTCTGACACTCAGGTTTTTGCCTGGGATTTTTCACCTAGCAGGTTAATCATTGTGCAATTATTATGGAGGGAAAAGCAGTAGCTACTTGTAGAAAGTGGTTTGGAGAGCTGACTTAACCATTCTTGTGGTGTCTGTTTTCAATGTTCCCATCCCGTGAATCCACCTTCTGGCTTAATGGCAATATGGCGCTCCCAGCTGTGTTGCTATGTACGGGCTTGCTCATTTAAACTCTTAAACCTTAAAAATGGCTACCACGATACTGATTTTATTCCATTTCGCTTAGTCATTAACATTTAATGATTACCTTATGTGCTGAGCACAAGGATGGAATATATTAAAAAAAATAGGAGATGTGTTTTCTGGCTTTAAGCTGTTCGACTCAATTCGACAAGCATATTGAGGATATACAAGAGGAACATACATTTTCTTTGGTGATGGTGGCTGAGGAGGGAGGAGAGACTTACAAAGGAAGTCACCATCAATTCAGTGCAGTACCGTGGGGAATATCTGCTGTGAGAGAAGGAGCATGGGCTCAGCAGGCAGCTAAATCATGGTTTGAACCCTGGATTTGCCACTTAGTTGCCCTGTGACCTTGAACATGTCACTCTAGCCTCAGTTTCCTCATTTGTAAATTAGAGATAATAGTACTCACTTTTCAGGCGTGAGGATTAGGAACACTACATGTAAAATACATAACAGAATGTCTGGCACATGACAAAACTTCAATAAATAGTTGATATTATCATTAATAATTACTCTGGCTGTCAGTACTCTACCTCAGCTCTGAGAAGCTAGAGAATGAAGTGGCCCTGAAGGGGGATTAATTAAGGGAGGTTTCCATGAGGAGCTGGATTTTGAAACATGTTTCGAAAGAAGGGAAGTTGTATATTGATAGAAAAGAAAGGAAAGGCCAATTGCAGGAATGAAGGTGGCATGTGGCAGGCAGGATGAGAATGCCTTTATTGAATATGGGAGTCACTAAGCAGGTCAGTTTGCTTGTTCTAGAGAGTACTTTGGACATGATCAGTGCGAAAAGCAATTAGTGCCACATGGTGGGAGAGGGATGGTTCAAGGTTGTTTTAAGAAATAGGTGAAGCCTAGAGCAAATTACCCTGTACTTTGTCACCTCAACCATATGGTTCAGATAAAATTAAATTAAAATGAATGCTGAGGACAGTTTCAAAATGGAAAATTTATCACACAAAAAGTCTTGACCACAAGTGACAGTTGGAAGTAGGAAAGGGCCACTCAGCTTTGTTTTTGTGATGCTGGTGGACAAGTTGTAACCACATGTATGTGGAGAATGTTTTGGTCTGTCTTAGCATCAGCAGGGAGACTTTTCCTTTCTCCCTACCTGCGGACCTCCTGAGTCCTACAGAACCGGGGCACCTCCTGAAAAGTTCAGGATGCAGTGTGAATGCCCACATTTGCCTTTCCTTGGCAATGTTTCTGCTGATTAAATTTAGTTAAAGACCTCCAAGTCCAGAGAGAAGTGCCTGGGTTTCATTCAAAAGGAAGCAAGGATCTCCACAGTGAGAGCAGTCATCTAAAGAAGTCCGGGGTGGGGCGACTAGACATAAACAGAGGAACTGGGTCTATTCTTTGTAGACCAACCAAAGTCCTACCCAAGAGCTGATGTTTAGGCTTGGGTTCAATCTTTCTGAAGGTTAAGGTTTACAATGTAAGGGGGTTAACCCAACATTTAAGGACAGTCACATACGGTAAGATTGTATATAGCAAAGCTGGTCACTAGTTTACCTGCGCTATTAGTGTTAAGAAACAGAATTGTAATTTTCACTATAAAAATTATTGTCATCATTGCCTTTGTGCTCATTGCAGAAGTCATCATCCTCACCATCATCATTATTATTACTTGTATATTACAGGTCTCTTTCACTGACACAAGGATGCAGACCTTTTAAAGGGACAGGTCTTTTACTTTAACACTTCAAAACCCTTGGGATCTATTTTCCCTTCACTAGGTATTAACTTGTGATTTACAATGTGTCTATTATGGCATTTAAAAAACACTGAATAACAGGCATTTCTGTTTATACTAAAGGCCTATAAATTTTAATTTAGATATACCCTGTTAACCTTCTTACATATAAATAAAATACCTTCCCTAAAGAGAAAAACTAAATCTCATTGAGGTCCCTTGGTGAATACCTTGTATATCTTGAAGACAGAGATAGGGAGATTTTGCAAATGAGAGTACTAGGGGGGAGCTCAGAGAGAAGTATGCATTCATTCATTTAATAAATATTTATTGTGGATCTACTATATGCTAGACATAGTGCTAGGTGCTGGGTATATAGCAATGAATAGGAAGGAATTACGATATCCTGTAGACCTTGGTTTTTCTACTCTCTGAAATAAATATATTCACTTTTGATGCTTATATATCACTTTGAGATGATAATGTTCACTGACTTTTAAAAACAATGCTAATTCAATTCAGATTCCACTCACAGTTTGAGAACCTGCTGAGGCCTCAGGTGACAGTTTTACATGTGATTATGCTGTTTGATTTAATAAGAACAGCACCTTATATCTGCTCAGCCTCTCAGAACACCCTGTGGTAAGGAGGGGAGGGATTCACCATTTGTGAATGAAAAAACAAGGCTCAGAGATGTCCAGTGAGTTGCCTAAAGTATCACAACTGCTAAGTGTAAAGACTGGGGCCAGAACCCCCTATCCATCATAATGAAAATATTTTCAGCTATCTCTCTTTTTTTCTATTCTAGGCTGATACATTTGTATTTAGAAACTCTTAGAAACAGTTTTCAGAATATATGAGACATTCTCTTATATAGATCAGGGCTTTCCATTTTTGTCTTTCTTCATAAGTTGTACTTTGTAACAAGTCTCATTTCCTTCTGTAGCTACCTTATGTATCCAGGAAGGGCCATTGCTAGGAGCCTGCAGCTGTTTTTCATCTAAACTCTTTTTTTCAAAATTGGATTTCCTTTCCTTTAAAAAGTTAATAACTATCAATGCTCGTAACAGAGATAGCTATTTCAAAAGTTTACAATTATCTAACAACAAAGAAGTTTTTAACCTGGGGATTTCAACAGAAAGCATCTTTGCCCATCTATTTGTTTAGTGACTTTACGTAAAAGGAACTGGAGAGTGATATATAGGGGAGTTCCTTGGTGGTCCATGGAGAGTGATACATAAATGCATATTTACATGAGGCAAGTCAGTCATGATGTTTGTAAGACTTAGATCATCATTTTTTTCCCATATGTGTTTTGTGAATTTCTACCACCACCCTTCAGAGCATCTTTCCCACTTGGAATACACTCTTTTTTACCCTCTTTCAAATCCTAATTATCTTTCAGATCAAATCCCACCTACTCTGTAAAAACCTTTCTTGATTGCTCCAAACAGAAGGCAGTTAAACTGGCATTGCCTTTTTGATGTCTCTTTCATTGTTCAATGTAGTTGTCACCAAGCTTTTCCTTGTAATTCATTTTTCAAGTGTTTCTCCCCAGCTAGATTTTGAACTCCCTAAGGGCAGGCACTTCCACTTCTTTTGCATCTTTGCAGCCTCTCTTGTAACTACCATAAAGTCTTGTACATGCTCAATAAACATTTGTTCTTTCCTTTAGAATTTCCCAAAAGGAATATAAATAAGCTCAACAGATCTGGATGTTCTAGAAGTTCCCAAAGTCCATTCATCAGTTGGCTATCATGTAACTATCATTGTGTTAGACGTTAAGAGGAGGTAAAAAATGCAAGGACCAGGGCATTTTCTAGAGGATTTACAAATCTCATGGAGGCAATGTTTATGCCTAAGAACCAGTAAGAGTAAAAAACAATTGTGTGCTTGTGTATCAAATGGAATTGGGTGATGGATATGAAATGAGCTTCCTCGTGATAGGGAACATGTCTTGTTTATCTCTGTTCCCTCAGCATGCAGCATAGGGACTGAGTAGACCCTGGGGAGGTATTTGTTCAATGAACATGTCAGTGTCTTTTCAATCTGAAGCCTTTGGCAGGTGCTTCACGTCCCTCCTGGAACCGAGTAGGTTTTGCCCATCAAGTGCTCTTGCTCCAGGACCCATTGGGGTATGGAAATAGCTTTTGCTGCTCCTTGTGTAAGGGTTGGATCCCTCCCCTCATCCTCATGTGGGAAGGCCAGATCTCCAAAATGACTACATTATAGCTCCATGTATTCTGCACAGTCTCTGAAAGCTTGGCATTTCCCCATTCCTAGGGTACTGGAATCTTGGACATAAGTCCACTATCGGGAGTGGTTTTGTACTATGCTCTTACCAGCTCCATTTCCCAGGGACTGGCTCTTTTCCTTTTATTCCCAGTGACCCTGACGTTCCCAATATTTAAACCCTACATTTCCAAAACTCTTCCTCCATTCTGCTACCCTAGAACCTCACTCTCATCTCAAGTCTGGACAAGATTTTCCATATTCTTGTCTGGACTGATTCACAATAGTGGGCCTGTCCTTGTTGCACCACTGTCATTTTATCCATCTTTCTTTGTCTCCCAGTCCCCTCTGCTCTTATTATGAAAACATGGTAAGTTATGGGGGCCCAGTTGGGGCCAGACAGCAAGATTTTGAGATGTACTCAGTCACCTCAGCTTTCTGCCTCCCACCTCTATTGCAAGACACGTGTGGACGTAAGGTCATGTATGTGAAAGTGCTTTATAATGATCATTATTTGTGATTATCATTATTTATATATATTTTTCTGACTACAGATACATGCTTACTTTTGAGAATGCAAATGGAGAAAGCATAAACAACAAAACAGAAATACTCTCTGTATTAGCTTCCTATTGCTGCTGTAACAAACTGCTGTACATTTAGTAGCTTAAAGGGTCAAAGATGAGAAGTCTCACTGGGCTAAAGTCATGGTGTCAGGGGGGCTTCATTCCCCCTGGAGGCTCTAGAGGAGAATTTGTTTCCTTGCCCTTTTCAGCTTCTAGAGGTCACCTGCATTCCTTGGCTCATGGTCACTTCCTCCATTTTCAAAGCCAGCAGAACCCTTGTGATTACATTGTCCACCTGCATAATCCAAGAGTATCTTCCCATCTGAAGATTACTAAGTTAATTACATACACATGTTACCATGTGTGGTAACCTTCACCAGCTTCAGAAATTAGGACATGAACATCTTTGCAGGGCCATTACTCTATCATACCCTCAATCCTTTAACCCAGAAATAATGACTTGTAACATCTTAGTGTGTTTCTTTAGGTTCTTTTTGCTCTGCATATATGTTCTTTCTTTTTATAAAATTGTTATCATATTACATATATTGTTTTAGAATATGTATTTTACCATTCCACTGTTCTATGTAGAGTATCTTGTTAAATATTATTCGAAACTTTAGTTTTACTGTTTTCATAGCACTTGATTCTATTCATCTATCATAATTTGCTTAACAAATTCTCTATTAGAATTTAGTCTATTTGACTTTTTTACTTCCCTTAATAATGTGATTAATGTATGTGTACATAAATATTTATGATTATTTCCTTGTGATATTTCTTTTTTTAAAAATAAATTTTATTTATTTATTTATTTATTATTATTATTATTATTTTTTGGTTGTGTTGGGTCTTCGTTTCTGTGTGAGGGCTTTCTCTAGTTGTGGCAAGCGGGGGCCACTCTTCATCACGGTGCGCGGGCCTCTCACTGTCACGGCCTCTCTGGTTGCGGAGCACAGGCTCCAGACGCGCAGGCTCAGTAGTTGTGGCTCACGGGTCCAGTTGCTCCGCGGCATGTGGGATCTTCCCAGACCAGGGCTCGAACCCGTGTGCCCTGCATTGGCAGGCAGATTCTCAACCACTGCACCACCAGGGAAGCCCCCTCCTTGTGATATTTCTAAAAAGTGGATTCTTACCATTATTATTAAGTTTTAATACAAAAATACTATGAAAATATTATTGAAATAAATAATTTTTGAACTCAGAAGTCAAATAAGCTAACTGACTCATTTTATAGCTGATTAAACTGAAGATGATAGAAAGAAAGTGAAAAGCTCAAGGTAGCATAGTAATTTAGAAAAGGAGCTAGATTTGACTATTTGAAACTTTAGTATGATGAAGAGCATTACAAATAAACTTAAAACACAAATGACAGGATTCAGTACCAACTGCAACTGTGGTAGGTGAAGAAGACAGCAAGACTGGTTGGGAGATTGGTTACATTGAAGAAATAAATAAATTGATTGAGTAAATAAGTAAATATATTGAAGATAGAGACTCAGGTTTCTCACTGTTGGAGAAAGTATTTATTTGTAAGTGTGGAAAACGGGAAGTCTAGAAAGAATCTTGAAGTGTTAAATTAGAATTAGAGATATTGGTAGGAACGCATGGTTTTAAAATATATACACTGATAGATATAGAAATGGTTATAGGTGCATGCATGTGTATATATATGTATGTATATATGCTTGTGTGTATGTGTATCGTACATATATAAAACATATATTTTCTAGCTCTGTCCACTGAGAGAGGCCAGAAGCAATGACACTCCAGTAGCAATGAGAGCACTAAGAGCCCAGACCTTAATACCATCCTCCACTAAAAGGACCCGAAGCTCTTGGGCTGATCCTAGGTCTGTCAGAGAAAATGCAAAATGAACCTGGAACATCTCATCGTGCTAGGAAGTAAGACAACGCTCAAAGAATGATGGGGACACAACAAAAGGACACCAGAGCCACACTGAAGGGTATCCCACTAGCCAAATCTGGGACAACTTGAGCATCAAAATGATGAAAGTGTCAAAATACAACTGACTTAAGAGACTAGAACCTCACAGGTTTAAACTGGTATAAATACATACATGCCTATGTACATAAATGAAAGATGGAGAAGGAAAAACTCTTCCTTGCAGTAGATTTCCAACTAATCTATGTAGAAAGAATGATGGAAATAGAAAATTACCACTGTCATCATGGTGGCTGACTCAGGAGAAAGTTGGCAGTGGCTACTAAGTTTTGTGTGGAAGTTTGATGAGGAATAAGACATTATTCCTTGGAACACCTTTCCACAAAATATTACTAATTAATTACAAAGGAAAAAACAGTGATTTTTATGGTGGAGAAACATGGCTGGAAAAAAGAAAGAAAAGCCACAAGTGACAATCTGGAGAAGATGTTTGTAACATGTATAACAGTTAAAGAATAAGAGTTTCTTATATACAAAGAACTACAAATCAGCATTTGTATTATAGTCTAATTTAAAAGGGGCAAAAGATACGATAGGGCAATTAAGTCAAGATATATAAATAGCCAACAGATATAGTACAGATGTTCATCCTCACTAATAATCAAAGAAATACCGAGGAAAACAAGATGCCATTTTTTTCCCCTGTTAGATTGGCAAAAATGACAGGTTGATAATATGCCAATCTCTTCATTGGCACCAAAATGCATGTTAGTTAGAAGAGAAAATACAGTGTTTTCTGAAGTGATGTCACTTGCAAAATGGCAAGAATATATACCAGTGATTTTGCAAATAATCTATTACATACAGAGAGTTAATGTACTTCCCTTGCCAACGGAGAAACTCCTTTTGGTGTGCTCACTGAGAACTTCTTCTAATGTTCTACTGAAAATTGAAACACGAATGGCCATACACTCAAATATTAACAGGAAGAGACAAGGTGAAGTATTAGTATGATAAAATCAGAGAATCTTGGGTTAATATTCATTTATCCCACCCATCAACTAATCTCTGAACTCTTCTCTAAAAGCCTTAACACCACCATCCAACAGCTGCTAGAATACCTCTATTGTCCATTCATTCATTCTTTCAACAAATAATTTACTGAACACCTACTTTGTGCTGGGGCAGAGATAGTGCTGAGAATTGAATGGGGAGCAAAAAGAGACATAATATATCTCCACAGGGAGCTTATACTGTGCAGGGGGAGACAGCTTTAATCAGGTAATCATGTAAATAAGTCTTAAATTGTAACAAAAGCAAGTGGTATAAAGGAGAGGTACATGATGATAGGAGAACCTAAAACAGGGGAATTTGACTTTGTCAGGAAGTTCAGGGGAGAAAGTGTGGCTGGAGCTGAAATATGATGGATGCGAAGGGGGTTAACTAGGTAAAAGAGAAGAGGCAAGAGCATTTTAGGCAGAGGGGCAGCATGTGTAAAAGCCCTGTGGCAGGAGGTAATATGATGAGTAAAGGGTTGGAAAAGAGAGAAAAAAGAGGGGGAGTTAGGGTGAGCAAAGCCTGTCAAGGCACATGGGACCAGCCAAGTGAAATGTGGGACCTTTGTCCCAGAAGCTGGGAACAGTAGTAAGGTCTGGGACAGGACCAGCTCTGTGTCTGGAGAAGATACCTCTCACTGCCTCGTGCAATTCTCCCTATACCAAACTTGAATAAATAAAAACCGTAAGTCAACTGTCCCCATAGTTCCATCCTCCCTACTGCCCCAGGGATCACAGATTTAATCCTTGTTTCTCATGACAAGCATTTGGAGAGGGCAGCCTCTCCTGCATCTCCTCCCCTTGCTTCCTTGCCACCCAGCCCTTTTGCCAGAGGGCATTGTTCCTGTCCTCCCTCCACCCCAGGTTGATTCCTGAATGCCCTTCAGTTTGTCCTTTTCTCTTTCCATGTGTGGGCCTGAGAATGGAATGTAAAACCAATGGAGGGCTCAGGAATGCAAATGAAAAATGATTATTGAACAAGCTGAAAACTGCTCAAAACATAAACTCTCACTTTGAAACTATTATCTGACTGAAATGGAGGATTGCAAAGCTGAGAATAAGGAATACAAAACAACTAAAGTCTATTTACAATGTTGGATGGCCAGAGGGTATCAGGAGAGGGCAGGCAGGAGGTTATTCCATCCTTTAGACAGAGTTGTGGTCACCCAACACTAATACAAGAGGAACTGAACATTTTGAAAAATAAGTCTCATGAAGTAGTAGTGAATTTAAACATTGTAATTTCTGGGGCAGAAGAGGTTAAAAATTATTTATCTATAAATATTATACATCAGAGGCACACATGTACACATGAAGAATCTCGTGGATGAAATATTGAATAAGTAAAAGCATGTTGTAGAATAATAATACATAGGATGTTATGACCTATAAAAAGTTTTAAAAGAAACACAATTAAACCACATATTAAATATATAAATCCATTACACCTGTAATCTGCCTTCACCGATCTAAGTCGTTTTAATTGTTGCTATAAAAAAAGTGCATGTCCTCCAAGCTGCACTTAGCCTCAACGATAAGATGTTTGCCTGAGATGTTTCCCAGAAACTTGGAGTCAGCTGTGTCTAGTTCAAGCTGAGCTGGTTAAGACTGGATAGGACCACTGACCCTCCAACTGGGCATGTGCGAGTGTCAGCTCAGTGACATTTTGACATCAGAAGGGCGAAAACTCCACCCTCAGATCATGCCAAGTGTCTCAATTTTTTAACACGCCTCCCATGAAGAAGCCCGTAGCTTAGTAGTAACTCCTGTGCAGAATGACAATTCCCTCACCTTTCTCTTATTTCCAATCACCTGTCCCGTCGCTCCCCAAGCCTACGACCACCTTGCTCCCTTATCCCATAAATCTCTCATGCCCCTTGAGGCAGATTTGAGACTTGTTCTCCTTTCTCCTTGCTTGGCTGCCTTGTGAATAAACCCTTTCTTTGCTGCAAACGTCAGCATTTCAGTGTTTTGGCTTGCTGCATGTCAGGCAAATGAACCTGGCTGAGTAACACATTCACATGGAGTAAAAGCATAAAGATATGAAAAGGAATAAAAGTTCCAATTGCAAGATGGTGGATGCCTCTGGGAGGAGAAAGGGCCATGCAAGGGGGATTGGCAAGGAGTACACAGGACTGGAGGTGGTCTTGGTTCATTACATTAGTATTTAGACCTTTTTGTATTTATGAAATATTTCCCAATACATTTTCTTTAAGAAGAAAAAATTGACCACCTAAGTTGCTGGTGAACTACTGACAAGAAAAGGAACAGAAACAGAACTCTTACCTCCTTTCTCTTGATTAACTTTCTATTTAAGAACAGATTCTAGAAAGGTTCACTCCCTGGATGGCATAAAGCAGTCTCACAATAAGATACAAGCAGAGCATTAATGGGCAAACTGAGGCCCCATTGGAATGAGTTTCAGTCATTTAAACTCCAACTGTACCGAATGAGAAGACCCTGGTGTATCGGCAGAACCAGCCCGAAACTAGCCCTATACTGTTTCTGACAAGAAACTGAGTTGTTTTTCACAGACAACAGAACAAGACCACAAGTCATACAGCCTAAGTATGCACCGAGGAGAAAATTTTGACCTCAGACAACACCCGAAAACAAAATCTCTCTTCCCGTGAAACCAAAGGACCTGGACATGACCGGAACCTGAATGCCAGAGCCCTTTCAGAAGCGAGGGGTCCGCTGTCCCCGAAGAGCCAGTGCTAAAGCCCCCTTTATCACACCTCACCATAAATGGCCAAATTCCAGCGCCCTTCAGTGAAAACCTGCCCTGCATACCAACCGTCTTCCCCTAACTCATAAAAGCTTGACCAAACCCCAGATCAGGGAGCCACAGCTTTGAGCCTTGCCTCCTGTCTCCTTGCCAGCTGACCTCGCAATAAAGCCTTTTCTTTTCTCAAAAGCTGGTGCCATAGTACTGTATTGGCTACTGCACCCATCGGGCAGCAAGCCCTTTGCTTGGTAACACTGGTCCTGTATTTACAGACATAAAGCATGGCCTCACCCGAATTGGCATGGACCATGTAAATGCTGAATTTACAGTCAGCTCATCAGAAGAGCAGTGAATCTTAGAAGCTCCCTCACAGTCCCTGTTGCATAGGCATGGACGTTGTGGAGTCTTTACATATTTCAGTATTTCATACGGCATCAAGTCGACTTACCTGCTGCTCCATGGTCCTTGGATCAATAAAAGTCACCAGGTTGGTGGAAAAGTAACCAATCACATTTTTCATTTTACAAGCATTTCCAATTTGAAGGCACAAAGAACTGAGAACTTGGGGATCCAATGAGGTCTGAGGCATGGTGGTCCCAGAGGAGATGAAGGGACCTTCGGCATGAAACTGGTCCCCTGTTGACAGCATTCTGATTTCTCCATTGGGTTCTATCAGCATGTCCACTGTCAGGTTGGTGACGCTCTCTGAAGGTGGGTATGCTTCGATCACGCCTCCTGGGGGGAAAAGCATGGGGTGGGTGAAAGGACGAGCTCACATGGACAGTGCCCATTAGAGCGAGGGGAAAGAGCCCAGGCTTTGGCAGAGGGACTCAGGCTCAGAGCCTGCATCTGCCATGTCTTGTGAGACTTTGAGCAAGTAGTTTCAATTCTCTGAACTTCCTTTCCCTCATTTTTAAAATGGGCATAATAAGACCTGCCTCACCAGACTGTTGTGAATCTTCGTGATACTGTGTCTATCGTATTTAGCCCAATGCTTGGGGTGTAGTAGGACTCAGTGAATGGTAGTTTTGATCGTAACTAGGAAGACACTGTAAAGATCATCAGGCCTATGCCCATTCAGTACATAAACAATGAACCTGAGGACTATAGCAAATCCCTCAGGGGGAATTAACCGTCCACAGTCCATAGTTTGTACCTTGATGACCACTGTGCTTTCTGTTCAACTTCACTGCTTTTTGAAATTTTGACAGGTTAGGGCTTTTATCAGGCATAAGAGAACACTGACTATTATGTCAGCCAAAGGACTACTATATATATAGCTGGTTGTTTTAAAATATAGAGCCAGGAGATGCTGCCATTCTTGAAGAACAGATAAGCTTGCTCCGTGCTGATAATGGGAGCTTCATAATTTATCTTATTTTACCTTTTGCTCTGAATAACAAAAATCATAGAGGCAAATTTGATGTTCATAGCAACAAATTAGCCCTGGATAAATTTGTGGCCCAGCTCATTGGTGTCCACAAAATTCACATGTCCCTATTTTCTATTTTTAGGCCTAACTTGTAAATCCTACTGTATATATCCCTTTTATAGAAAAAAATTTAAATATTATTTGTGAAGAATTAGATAACATAATTCAAAAGTAAAAACAACTAAGTGTTCCTAGACAAGGCAGCCTCTGAAGCCTGACAGTATTAAGATAAATTTGCCCTGTATTTCAGGAATTTGCTGGGAGGTGACCTCTGCCCACAAGCTTTGAACAGCATATATGGTTAAATCCTGAAATTTTAACAATTCTCAAGTGCAGCCATCTGTTACTTTATACAAAAGGCACTTTCTTTAAATGTCTATAAATGTGGTTGGAGCTGGTCCTAAAGAAAACTGAGTTTCAGAAGGAAAACTGATTTATCTTTTCAGTTGGTTTGAGATGTGCTTTTCTTTAAATGAGGTTTCCTAGTGGGTGCTGTACCCAAATACCGGTTGCCGGGGATTTAGCAAGGTAAAGGTAACAAAACAACAATGACACAATGCACAAGAAAAAGCAAAAAAACCTACTGAGTCTCTCTGATTCAGAAAGCTTTGTGGCTTTAGCTATTACCTACATTTTGAAAGATGGTGCTTCAGTGAAAACACATTGTCCTTTATAGTTACAAGATTATTTTACTTCAAAGTAGCTTATTTGTATTGTCTTCTCAGCAATAGAACCACGGTTTTTTCACTGTTAATTTTTTTCCTTTCGAAGCAATTAATTCCTCTTTTAAAAATGTATTGCCTTTGATATAATCCTATGACAATGTAGAAATCAAATCTATAGCACACTTTGTGACCATAAGCACACTTCAGAGAGTAGAAATGAAATGAAACAGGCAATAGGGGAAGATGGCAGGAGATGGTGGCCTAAGGGCCAGGAAAACCTGGGGGAAGGCCTCTTTCAGTCAGTGAGCATTTTATGCAGGGCCTGCTGTATGCACTGGGCTCAGAGCCTGGCAGAGGTTTGAAAACACATGACTTACCAGAACTGGATTTTTGAGACATGCTAAAATTGTAGGATCTAACTGTGTTCCCATTCACCACAAATTGTTGTGTGATTTTGTAGTCACTTCCTAGCTTTAAGCCTCTTTCTTTGTCTGTAAAATTGGCTCAATAAAGCTTGTTCTGCCTCCCGTAAATAAACACTGTGATTACAACATGGCTGAGAGAGAGGAAGAAAGGATAGAGATGAAGGAGGTTGAGGCAAAGCCTAAGCTTGTGGTTATACAGCTCAGGTGAGACAGTGGCTGGGAAAACCCTTTCTAATCTACAAAGCTCACATGAAAATAATAGATTAGAGGAAGGTTTGCAGACTGACCTTAGAAGATCTGGAAACTTCCTAACGTCCTGTATGGACCTGAGATCTTCGTGGTCTTCCCCTCCTAACTTAAAAAAATCCTTTATTCTTAGCCATTTTTTATTATATGTACCTTATTTTCTTCCATTTACGCACGGGGTTGACTCTTTCAGCTTTACTTTTCTGGCAGTGGGTGCATGTGGAGATTTGTAGAATCACAGAAATTTAGATTTGAGAGGACACTAGAGACCGTGTAGTATAACTGCCCCCCGCTTCTCTCTGCACCAGTGAAGAATCCTTTTTCAGCATTCTTGTTAGATGGTGGGCCATCCGACGCCTTGCTTAAATAATTCATTAACAGAGTGTTTACTATGCCCTTCCACCCCACTCTGCCTTGCAGTATATTCCAGCGCCCAACAGATCTGTCCTTTCCCATGCGATCTCATACCCTGAGCTAAGAGGTATTCCTTGGTAAATATACCCATTGGCTCTGGCCAAGACTCCTGGAGCAGCACAGGGGTAGCCTTTTATTGGCTCTGCTACGTAATCACAGAGGGATTCGGGGTGAGTTACTTAATCTTTTGTACCTCAGTTTCCTCCTCTATAAAGCAAGGGTGATAATGGTACCCACCTCATAGGCCTGTTGGGAGGATCAAAGAAATTAATATAGGTGTACTTAGAATAGAGTCTAGCACATAGTAAGCACAGACTCTGGTTTTTATGTTATCTTCACTGTGCTATTCTCACCACTGGCTTGTTGCTGCTGCTGTTGTTAGCATCTGATATAATATTATTATAAGACTATTATATATTCATGTTAATATATTATCATCGTTTGACAGTGGTGAAGAGTGGAAAGATATCTTCTGTGGTCTGTATCCTAGCTTTCTCTTATAATTCACGTGGGTAAGCATATAGGAATATCTGCCTTACACTGTAACCTTCTAGAGAGTGAGGGGGCAATGTGTGGCCGTGCCTCGGTGTAGCACTCCCATAGGACCTCTACAACTGGGGATAAGCAGCATTTGCTCCATTCATTCCCTCATCCACTGACCTCCTAATGTCATTGGAAAATTGAGGAGAAGTCAAGAGGAGGAGGATGAAAGAAACAGAGGCTGACTTTGCTCCAGGACTGTAGAGGATCTTATTTACAAAGTCTACCTTCAGAACTGGAAGTGAGACCATTTCTGCTCTCCTAGAAAATGGAAGGAGAAACTAACATTTCTTAAAGACTTATTTTGAGTCAGGCTCCATGGTAGAAACTTTCATATCTGTATTTCATTGAATCCTCCCAACAACCCTGTGAAGTAGGTGAGGAAACTGGGCCTCTGAGGGTTTAAGAACCTACCTCAGGTCAAGGATGAGATCCAAGCCCAGGTCATCTGATTCCAAAGCCTACTTCTCAGGAGAAGTCTGTGGTGCAAAAATATGGTCAGAATCTTGAGCTATGCATGGCACGCTTGGTATGCTCAGTTCCTGCTTACTCAAGAGGCTGAGTGCAAGATAAATATTTAGGCAAAGTTTAAAAGAGAAAGAAAATCTGCTTGTAGGAGCACTTTTCTAAACCAACACAAGAGTTGCAAGGTATTCAAACTGGCCCCAGGTTGACCCAAAACTAGAATTCAAGGTTGTGCAGACTAATCCTCAATAGAAGCTTTGCAGTCTTATTTACCTTGACTGAGAAATGTTTGGAGGAATTTCCTCCATGTCGGGAACCGTTTCTCATTGACTGGCTGTGCGTGCTGTGCTAAAACGCCCGCCAGCTCCTCGGAGATCTTCACCAAAGCTGGCTCCTGCAGAAACAAATTAAATAGAACCACAAGCAATTTTACTACAGAAATGAAAACTGCTTGTGGAGTGATTAAAAACCAGGCCTCCAACAGGCAAAAAAAATGTGGTTACTGTTTACCCAGAGTCAGAAAGCCATTTTGAAAATATTCTCTATTTTTCCAGCCATTTCAATTTTCATATTTCAAAGTGACTTGGCCCCTAAATATTGCTGCTAATCATGCCTGTTGTCTCCAAAAGGCAGCCTTCTGTCTGGGCATCAGGTAACCCCAGTTTCAGACCCACAGCAGCCTGACCAATGGCACGTCCTCGGGCACTGTGCCTCCCTACTCTGGGCCTCAGTTTCCCATTGTGTAAAAGGTGGGGTTCACTACCTTCTCCCTAAGGTCCTTCAAACTGGAATTTTTTTTTTCATTAAAAAAGATTTTATTGATGTATAGTTGATTTACAATGTGTTAATTTCTTCTGTAGAGCAAAGTGACTCAGTTATACATGTATTTGTATTCTTTTCCATTATGGTTTGTCACAGGATATTGAATATAGTTCCCTGTGCTCTACAGTAGGACCTTGTTGTTTATTCATCCTATATATAATAGTTTGCCTCTGCTCCTCCTAAATTCCCATTCCTTCCCTTCCCTACCCACCCTCCCCCTTGGCAACCCAGATGGGAATGTTTTTTATCTTATGACCCTAACAGAGCTGATCTTGGGAGAGATCATGGAGTTGGCAGGGTCATTCTTGGGCACCTTCATCTCTTTAAGCCGTGCCCATTCCCCCTGGTTGGGGGGCCTCCATGTAACTCTGGTATCAAAGCCTTAAACCGCGGCTGACCCTGTGGAGGTGGGATTTTAGGAGGGGGCAGGTTGGAAGAGTGAGGTGGGGAGGGGGGCTGGCCTCAGTCACCTGATGTACCCCACTAGGTCATAGCCTCATCTGCCTAGATGTGAGGCTGGCCCCACGTCATTGTACAACAACCCCAAACTACAGAGCATCCTGTCAAAATGAAAACAGTAGGAAACCCTCTGATGAATAAGAAACCTGGCTTTTTGACGTGAAAAGACTCGGTTTGTAGGGACATTTTGTTTTTGTTTTTTTTTTGGAAAGTCTTAGACTATCTAAAATTTTTTAGATAGAAGCCACCTCTTCAGATATTTTTTCTCTCAGAAGAAGAGCAGGGCACTAGACACAAAACATTTGATGGGCAGGATTCATATTCAAAATATGGGACATTGACAAGAAAAACTCAGGCTTGCTTTGCGTTGCTGGGGAACTTTCTAATCTGTGAGTGAACATCAGTATTTGGAAGAATCAGAAAAGAATCAGCTTTGGCAAGTGGGGCAGGAAGGAATCTTAGAAATCATCTGTACAAACTTTTTTTTTTTTTTTAATTAAGGTATGTACAGTTTTTTTTTTTTTTTTTTTTTTATGGCTGTGTTAGGTCTTCGTTTCTGTGCGAGGGTTTTCTCTAGTTGTGGCAAGCGGGGGCCACTCTTCATCGCGGTGCGCGGGCCTCTCACTATCGCGGCCTCTCTTGTTGCGGAGCACAGGCTCCAGACGCGCAGGCTCAGTAGTTGTGGCTCACGGGCCTAATTGCTCCGCGGCATGTGGGATCTTCCCAGACCAGGGCTCGAACCCGTGTCCCCTGCATTGGCAGGCAGATTCTCAACCACTGCGCCACCAGGGAAGCCCTGTACAGCCATTTATTTTCAATTTCCCTGCCTTTAAAAAGTGATTGTCCTCCCCCCTCCCCCAGCTCCTTGGAACATCTGATTCATTCTGGGTCCCGTGCCCTCTGAAAATCTACAATAGAAGACAAATAAATATCTGAGAGTACACTCTAGGCAGGTCCCAGTAACCTGAATAATTTCTGAAATATCCAGAAAATCCTGGTGGGAGAGTCTCATTAGTTAGCTTAGTAAGTGCTTGATGTACAAAACAAAAATGCCATGAGGAAGGGAGAGTGCCGGCCGCCGCCCACCCTTGTTCAGGATGGCTCTCTGCACAGTTGGGGGTCATGAAGAAGGGCTGGGGAAGCCAGCTTACACAAGGAGCCTCTACCTTGGGAGTTAGAGGCAGGGAAGTTGCTGTCAAAGCCCGAGCACTTCGTATCCTGCACAGTTTACATCTTCTCTGCTCTTTACTGTACATTAGCTCATCTCCCCAAGGCCCTGCATCTAAACCATAAACAAGCACACAAAACACGCGGTTCCAACAACCTGGACCCCCTTCTTGGTTCCTTCTTTGAGCACTGTCCTCCACACCCATCTTTCTTTTTGTTTTACACTTGTTTCAGTTAAAACCATCCTACTCTATCGAAAAAGACCAATTGTCTGTGATTCATGCAGTGCCCCAAAGCTGGGACGATGGAGCACGTCTGTAGGTTCCCACCCTGCTTGGGAAACTAAATGTCAAGGAAGGAACCCATGCAGGGCAGGCCCTCTACCAGGACAGTGGAGACTTCCTTTTTGTTCTGCCCTGATTAAAGGGCCCTTTCTGCCCTGTTTCTGAAAGGTGTTGAACCATCTATCCAGTGATCTGCTATCTGCTATCACATCAAGTCAGTTCAAGAGAAGTAATTCATTTATTCATTCATTCATGCGAAAAATGACAGGTACTTAGAGTAATCAGAATCACTGAGGCAGACAGTGGAATGGTAGTTGTCAGGGGGAGGGGGAATGGGGAGTTAGTGTTTAATGGGTACAGAGTTTCAGTTTTATAAGATGAAAAGAGTTATGGAGATGGATGGTGGTGATGGTTGCACAACATTATGAGTGTATTTAATACCTTTGAACTGTAGACTTAAATATGGTTAAGATGGTAAATTTTATGTTATGGGTATTTTACCACAATAAAAAAAATTGAGGAAAATAATTACAGAATGTCAGGCCTAACTGAACTAAGGAAAAGGAGTGTTTATGTGTTGGGGTGCGGGGAGACTAGAGATGGAGATGAGATAATGAAGGAGTATGTGACAGCTTTGCCACCTAAGTCTTGAAACTAGATCTCTATCTGTTTAAGGATTAAGTCGAAACTCCTCAGTACGACACACAAAGGCCCTCTGTGACCTGGCCTCTGATTCCTAATGTAGCCTCACTTCTCTCCTTTCTGGCTTTCAGTCTCGCCTGGGCTCAACGTCTTTCCTCCGCCTTCCTTCCTCCCCTTCCTCACCTAGCTGACTGCTCCTCACCCTCTCTGAGTTAGTTCCAGTCATACCTCCCCCAGGAAGCCTTCTCTGCCATCCCTGTGGGGTATCCTTTCCCCATGCTCTCCAGCTCCCCGGGGGCTCCTTAATGGCGTGGTCAGTGGCTTTGAGGTCAGGCTCCCCAGCGCTCGGTACAGGGAACACTCAATATTTGTGGACTGAGTCGTGGCGGTGATAAACACAGGGACCCAGCCCCGAAGAGCTGAAGTTACAGAAAAAGGGAAAATGTGAAACCTCGCAACAGGTTCCCTCCTTGCTGCCCAGGGACCACCTGGGGGGATGACTACTTAAGAAGCACCAATTCTTCCTGGGTGGATTTTATGAGATTCCCGGCCTCTGAGGGGCACTGGAAAGACAAATGAGGTGACATTTATGAAGTGTCACCTCCGATGCAACATGCTATGTGAGGGCCAATAATTAACTTGTGAGGCTGTAGCTTGCAAGAGGCATCTGGACACTGTGTCAGGCTGCCCTCACTGCCTCTGCTTACAAAGCCAGCCATTCTGCCTTGATCTACAGCGTTTGCGCTGTGTACAAAGCCATAGCAAGGGGGTAAATTTCCTAGAGGAAAGTCCGCTGTGGAAATTGTGTCCCATCGTGAGAAGTACAGGGCCGAAGGCACTGGCAGGGTGACATTCGATAGGGGATGCTGGGGCACACAGAGGCAGCTTGGGGCCACGAGGAACTCTCTAAGAAAAAGATATGCAGAGGAATAATGGGGTGGGAGGTATTAACTGTTCAATTTATTTCTTTATTTTGAAAGCATCTGATAGGAAATAGAAGGATTATACTAAGAATGGCCTTAGTTCCAATGAAGAGACATCAGATGCAAGTTCTCAGCTTGGGGGGAGTTTCTGTTCTCTAGTGTTTATCATTTTGCATAGTTCAAACACAATTACCACAACTTGAAGGGCAGATGCTAATAAGGGAAGATCTGTAGCTATTTGGGCTTATTCTGTTCAGAGTAAACTTAAATACACACTGATGCACACAGACACAGATGTACAAAACTGTGACACACAAACCCCCAAATTCATGTGAGTCATCAGAACAGTATTCATAAAATACTTTCTCTTGTCACAGCAGGCTCACATTCATTATCTCCTTTGGTCCTGACACCAACACTCTGAGGTGGGCCAGCACAGGATTGTTTCCCCTGCTCTACAAATGGGAAGCAGAGGCCCCTGGAGTGAGGAGCCTTGTGTAAGGTCACTGGCTGAGTTGTCAGATTCTGTTATTGGGTGATTTTCAACACGTGACTGAAGACAGAAAACAACAGAGTTGGGGAAACCATTGCTAGTTTGCCTTCTTCCCCACTGCTTTTCACCCTTGCAAAGTGTGTGTGTGTGTGTGTGTGTGTGTGTGTGTGTAGAATATCTGTTACAAGCCAGCAACTGGGGCACACATTCTCTATCTTACATACTTATGAAATGAGTAGTTCAGTGAGGCACATCAAGGTGATAGACTACTGGTTAGTGTTTCAGAGAGTTTATCATTCACATGGAGCAGATCATTTAGAGCTAACAACTCTGGAGGTGTGGAAAGGAAAGCTTAGACCTCATGGGTGATAAACAAATGTTAGAAAAATACCCTTCACTTCTTGAAAAAAATCAATTCCAGATCTTCATTCCATTATGATTGCACTGGCTCTGGCAATGCACATTAGCTGCTGGCCTTTGTGGAGCTAATAGCTCTGGAGCAATTCCCATCCAGGAGGAACCTGAGCCGCATCTGTGCCACTGCATAGCCTTGTCACCCTGTATCCATATTTACCCCTCAGAGTGCATCAGTGATAGTCATGACCTTGGAGTGTTCCAAGATAACTGCAGGGCCTCCATCAGCCTGACCAATGCATCCTAGAGATTCTTGTCTATCAAGCATGGACCTTGCCTCTCAGCTCTCTCTCTTTTTTCTATCAAGAAAGTATAAATTTGAAGGAAGAGGTATTTGACTGAAAGAAATTCAGGATATCTCAGGAGAAGCTGCTAGCATATCAATTTAATATTGCCCTCAATGACTAAAGCTACTTCAAGCTCCAGAGAGTTAACTTTCCCAAGTAAATTCTAAGTGTGTGTGTGTGTGTGTGTGTGTGAGTATGAGTGTGTGTGTGTGTGTGAGTGTGTGTGTGTGTGTGTTGGGGAGGATGAGCAAGGAGGAAGAAAGAAGACAAATTAGAATGCTCTAAATGTCAATCTCACCAATACTCCTTTTATTTCAGAAGCTTCTTTGCTGGATTGGCAGTGTTGAATTAAGTAAAATAACTTCTCGGCTAATCACCTCCCATCTCTCACATCAGACATTGGTGTTGTTCAAAAGAGAAACCAAGGGACCTACCTAGATGATTCTGCTTTATAGAGCCTTCTGATATCCCTAAATGGAGGAATAGGGCCAAAAGGGCAAGACAATCACTTGAAAAACTAAGCAAGAATGTCAGTGTTGAAAGAGGCCATCTGGAACATCTAAGACAAATGCCTCGTGTAACAGAAGAGGGGATGGCGCTTCTACACTCATACAGCGAGACCACAGGAGCTCTCTGGCTGCCTCTGGCTCTGGGGTGAGTGGTTTCCACCACCCCTGCTGCCTCTTTCAAAGGGAAAGTGTGGGTTCCATGAAAGGTGCTCAGGATTTGAAAGGCTAGCGGCACAGAGGTGGAGAGAAGGGAGGGGTTCCTAATTTGAGTGTGAATTTAGGAAGGTTACTTCGCTTGCACAGGACACTTTTTACCACTATAGTTATTTTGTAGGTAAAACAATAGCTCTCTCTTATTGAAAGCTTACCATGTGGTAGGTCTGTGCCAGGGATTTTATATTTATTATCTCAAAGCCAGTCTCTGAAGTAGTCATTATCATCTCCATTTCATGTCACACACCCACGAAGTAGCAAACTGGGATTCAAATCTAGCTGCTACCAGTATGCCATAGTGTGATGAGATCTGGGTCTGTAACTGCCATCAGTGGGCATTGATGGTCCATCTGGGTCAGATTTAGATCATCCACATGTGGATGCTAAGTCTGTGCTGTCAAATTTATGACAAATGGTAGAATGGACATCTGTTGTTGGCTGCCTAGCATCTTTGTCCCCTCATTCCAGGTAATGATATCCCCAACTTCCTTTCAGGAACTGTCCCTACCCCATTCTTAGCTATGCAAGAATTGAGAGTGACTCCACGCTCAGCTCCAGGGATGGGCCCCTGGTTAGCAAAGCCATACCCTGGCCACGGTGATTGGTTCAGGAGGGGCACATGACCCAGTTAGGCCAATCAAGTGTTAGGAAACACTTGCTGGGGCCTTCTGAGAAAGAAGCTTTTATGCTCTTCTGAGAATGCTGCCTGGTGAGATGTTCTCTCTTCCTATTACCTTGACCGGGGACAAACTCTAGGAGCTACTTGACTAAGGACAAGCTCCAGGAGCCACTGGCAGCCATCTAGCGACCCTGGGGACAGCCAGCCTTAGGATGGAGCAGACATTATGCACAGTACGGAGGAGTGGTGGAAAGTAACTGGGTCCTTAGTGATACTGAGCCACTGGATTAAGCCTTGTCTGATGCCAGAGCCAATCTCTGGATTTTCACTTAGCTGAGATAATAAATTCTCTTTATTTTTTATTTTTATTTTTAAAAATTCTCTTTATTTTTAAAGTCATTTTGAGTTGGATTTTCTGTTATTGAATATTAAACATTTTAAACTGATACAAAGGGTTGGGCCAAACCATGTATCCACAATCCATGCTGGATGCTTAAGCCAGCAAATGCTCTGATCACTCTATGCATTGGTTACTCTCATTCTGCAGTCAGTAGTGAGGTTTTCACTCATTCCTTTCCATTAAAATCATTAGCAATTGTCCCTCTTTAGAGTGCAAATATAGGCTGAGAGGATGAAGAAAAAATGAAAATGTCTTCAGCAAGTCATAAACTACTTCCCACACCTACTTGAAGTTTAAGGACTACCTTAATACTCCATGTTTAATTGTTAATTGAGGGTTTAAAAATCAAAAATGCCAACTTTGCCTTCGATGAGATGGAAAATTATGCTGCTGTAGAAGGTAACATAATGTAAAACAGCCAACGTTACCAAGGCACACAAATGCTTTTGGTATGTAAAATTGCTTTGTAAAATATTTGCTCCATCTGCTGAAAGCGGCAAAGACAATTTTCCCTTGATAGCTAACGGCCCATCTTGGCTGTGTGGCAAGTGATTCGCTGCGGTGGCGGCTCTCATTAAACAGAATGGTGAAAATGCGGTATATAATTCCATACTTATGTAGCATTATCCACTCGCTGCTTCTCCAGAAGTCTGTCCCTCATTATCCAGGCCTCCACCTTGCACCAACAGGCAGGCCTAGCAGTTGATTTGACTCGAGAAGCGTTTTGTCCAACTGAGGCACATATGTTGCGCCTCCATTCCAGAGCTCAGCACAACTGCTTCGCCCCGACCAGAAACGCTAGAGAGGTTCATTCCCTTTCAGCTTTCCAGCTCTTCAACTGCTGTTTCTTTTTTCCCCTCTCCACAGGGGGCCATGATTTTCCTTCTAGGCTCACCCTGTCGCGCTGCATGCTGGGGGTTTCAATAGATAAAGATTAAGCATTTCTTGAAATTCTTACTTGAACTTTGCACATACACAAAAGCAGGAAAAATTTTTCCCATGGGCCAGAGTGGCCACCATAAAAGCCCGACAGGCACTGCCCTTGGTTCATGGTGTATGTGGTCGTCTGTGATCGCTCTCTTTAAAGGAGTTGTTTACACTGTACTCTGAATTACTTCAACAACTGCTAAAGGAACAATTAAAAATAAATAATCCAGGGTGGTTTAAAAAAAGAAGAATATGTTCATGTTTTGGGAATAAAAAGTAGTTGCAGCAGCAAGTGGTAGATTTTTTTAAAGATATTTTTAATGTTGGACAATGGGTTTAAAGGCAATTATATTAAATGTGAGTGACATCAAGTAAAAACATATGACTGTTTTAGAGATTACACAATATTTTAAAGCAGAAACCACGCAGTTTAAAAATCAACCGTAAATGGTAGTGGCCATAATTATTATTATTGACAATAGGTTTCTTTCTTTCCAGTTAGAGAAATATCGCTGGTTGAGAAAACTGCATATGCTGAAAAAGCTCTTCAGTTGAAAATTAAAAACAAAAGAAAACACATGTGCCCTTTGGACTTGATTTTTCATTCAAGTAGTGGGGAGCGGGGTGAATTTGTCGACTGAAATGGGAGACTATCAGGAGGGTTTATATTTTAATTTTATACAAAATAAATGGGCAAGCATCTGCCTTTCTTAATCGGAGTCTGTACCTTCTTTGATATTTCCACGTGTACAGAGGTATATACTTGAGGCGGATGTGATAGCATTATATATTTAGTATTGTTTTTTCTACAGACCATGCTTATTAAAATACCAGGGTAATAAATCAGTGAATTCCAAAAGTGAGGATTTTTTGTTTGCTCTGGCACAATTACATGAAAGTCTGGGTCTTCTCAAGGGCATCCCTCTCTCACCGAGGGGCTTGGAGGACAGACGACCAGAAGCAAATGGCGCAGTGGCCGGCAGAGGAGAGTAAAACCCACTCTGAATCTGTTCCAAATATCCGTGCCTGCTCTGTGGCTTGAAGCAGATATTTCCAAAAGAACTCCAATGGGGACTTCCTGTATGTGAAAACATAACCAATTCTTGTTCCTCTCATCTTTTGCTTTATTCCTTCCTTCCACGCTGTTATCGCGAAAACTGGTAGTTAAATTCAATTGATTCAAAATATTCCGGATCCATATGGTCGCCAACCCTGGAGCTGAGGCGATAGCGCCTCACTGCTGTTCTCAAGCATTTGCCTCTCCCCTAGTCCCCAGATGGTGGGAGTAACATTTAAACCTCCTTTTCTCTGCCTTGTACAATAGACCTTGGCACCATTTCAACTGTTTACTCCGGTAATTAACAGCTCTGATACCACAACAATTACAACTCCTATACTCTCACCACAATAATGCTATGAATTAGTGAGAGCTAATGGCTGGAAGGTAGAGCGTTTCCAGACTGTGAGATCTGTGCATTTTTAGAATAAAATAAAAGGTACAAACAGCATGCTTGCAGTAGACAATGATTACCTAGTAATTAGTTTACACAAAGCTTCCTATTTAATGGCAAAACGCTGTAATTAACGTGTGACAGAAAATCAAAGGGTACTTTGTAAGCATATGAAAAATTAACACTGCAGGCCCATAGCTTTATGTACTGATTAGAAGCATATTAAATCAATAGGACACACAAACCAACAGCTTGTATAGCTGATTATTATAGGTCCTCAGAAGGGGGACCCAGCTTTCATTTAACTTGGGGAGGCAATTTTCCTTCTCCTGTCATCTTCCTCAGGCACAGAGAAGCACCTCACACCCAACCCTGGCAGCTTCATGAAAACAGCCATTGAACTGGAAGAAAACATTCTAAGTCATTTTCAGAGATAAGGAAAAATATGTAAATGACTAAGACTTTCCAATGATTGCGGTGACGTGCTGCTACACTAATTAGAAAAGACACCAACTGGAACCAGAAAATGAAGCAACCGGGTCTCAATCTTGTGGTCAGAAAAATCTCTACTTTATCAGGTCGATGCCTCTTTATACGACATGTAGGAAGTTTAAATAACTGGAATTAGTTTCTGTTTTCAAATTATAAGAAAGCAGGCTGCTGTCAAGGTTTATTCTTTTAAAGGCATTATCTGGGTAAATCATTGGGTAGGCACAACTTGGTCAACATTCTGTATCCGCAACAGCCACAATCCTGCGTAATGATAATTGATGCATAGAACAATGTTCTGGAAGCCTACAAGATGCTACAGGACCTTCTGAATCACCATAAAAAGATTAAATTGTATGTACTTGTTCAATATTACCTACAATTTAATTGTAATGCAATTCTATGGTAATATTAATAACAAGTAGCATTTCTTGAAGTCTTATGTGCTAAGTACATTGGTAGCCAATCCACAAAGGTTATCTCAATTAATTCTCACTACCTCCCCAGGAGACAGGTACTAATATTATTTGTCTTTACAGTTGAAGCGATAGAGACCTGGAGAGCTGAAGTGATTTGCCCATGGTTCCCCCCGAGTAACCTCCGTGTGCCTAGGCTGTGGAACCCACGAAGCCAGGCCACCTCCTACTTATCCTGAATGTTCAGTTATTCATACTAGCCTATTCCAAACCTCATTTTGCTTCAAAGGAAGTTTACATGTCAATCTGGAACAGGAGACTAAAAACAAACGAACAAAATATGTGGTTGCTTATCCAAAAAACAGGGTTTTAAAAACTCACTATATTTTTAATGCTATGTCTGATTGTGAAGATAGGCTACTTACTCTAAGCTCTGTGAGAATTTACAGGTTCACTAAAATGATCTTGTTAGTGTACTAAGTTGAGAAAGGCACTGAAAATTTGTCACCCCCATGAACGATCAAAGGGTGATATCTAAAACTCACTCTCCTCACCCATGCACATAAGTAGGTACGTGAGGCAGTTAGGTTGCAAAGCCGAATCCTACAGACCCCCCAACAGGGCCTCTTCTCTGAAACTATGAGGTGTGTGTACCGATGGCCCTCTTACATCTCAGCCTGCTGGCAGCAGGACAGCAGCTCTCCTGTCAGACAGGAAAGGGAAGAAATTTGAGAGCAATAGCTGTGGGACGTTTGTGTTTCCCACAAGTCTCTGTAGAAAGCAGACAATCTGCCACAAGGGCAGCAGGCCACAACGGCAGGGACCTGAGGGAGAACACTACTCTAAGGCTTTCAAACAACGGGTCTTTTCTAAATGGATTCAGCTCAGTGTGGCAAGGGCCCGGGGCCCGGAGGAGTGGACGTGTGTTCCAAACTAGGTGCGGATCATTTACTAGCTGTGTGAACTTGGGCAAGTCACTGCATTTCCCAAGCATCAATTTCTCCATCTGTAAACAGAGTGACAATACCTTCCGTATCAAAGTGGTGTGGAAGTAAATGAGTAAAAACTTCCGTTTTTTTCTGAGATTGAATGAGTCAATTCACATAAAGTGCTGAAATGCCAGGACTCCCATGGATACCAAAATCCAAGAATCCTCAAGTCCCATGTATAAAATGGCATTGCAGTTGCCCTCCGTATCTGCGGGTTCCACATCAACCAACCGTGGATCAAATATGCAATGGTACAATTCTATTATTATTATTATTATTAAGAAATATGGGGAAATGTCAAGACCTTATAGTGTATTCATGGGTCTACGAAATGCTAAATCTCACATCTAGGCCAGTATTCTGGCAACTACTCTTCTAAAGCAGTGTCACCAGGCCTCACTACCACCAAGCCAATCTTCTAGGAGCGAGAGAGGGAAATTTTACCCTTTAAAAAAAGAAAGAAAGAAAAAGGCACAAGAAGGACTAGTACCACAACAAATGTCTACCGGAGTCTCCCTACACTGTCTTAGGTGAGAGTATCCAGGAAGGTTTTTCCCCTACAGCTGTGTCTTTGCTTAAGCCTTTATTCCTACTAAACGAAATCCCCCCGACTGGGGAGTGGGGACTTTGGAGCATGCACACATGTGTAGATTCATTGAACCTTAACAAGCATTGAGTACTTAAGTGAGTGAATTTACTGGAACCTGTTGGCGGAAGTAGGTTTTGTTAGCTGGTAGGATGAAGAGAGGAAGGTTGGTACCAAGCCACCATGAAAAAAATGAGAGTTGTGCTGTTTTCATTGTGGCCATCATGTAACATTCTGCTTTTGCTAAAATCACCTACATGTCAACACTGATTTTTAAATGTGACTTCAGTGTTTTAGCATTTGTTGATTCCATGACTTTGTTTCAAGTCTCAACTGCAACCAAATAACTCTCGTTCTCAATTAGATAGGTAGAAAAAAAGATGATCTTTATATTAGATCCTTGAGTCTACACTGAATCATGCCTACGTCTAAAACCAATATTTGCATAAGATGCAAGAGCCTCTCAAAACAGTTCAAACTCCCATAAACAGCACTGTTTTTAATCTGTTGCCTACAACATACCAATGAGAAAAATCATGGTATCATGTCATAAACTGCTATGCAAATGATGCTATTTGTAAGTATTAACATAGTTTAGTGCTTACAGTCATATTCTCATTTCTAATAATTCTCCCAGAATGGAGTCTTTCTCTGGACTGTTAGCCTGCAGGATAGTCTTTCATCAAGAAGCTGAAATTTTTAATAACCTGCCAGCATATGTTTTGTATGTGCCAGGCTAGGCTTGATGACACAACATCTTCATTATCAAAAGAAACAGGTCTACAAACTGTAATAGGACATTAAAACATGCCTGTGCTCATAAAGTCATGTTTCGATGTCTAAATGTGCACCATTATGATGGTCTTCTGGAACAAAGGATAATTCTAATCCTAAATTTTCAATAGTTACACTCAGTGGAGATTGCGTTTCACTTCTACTCTGAATGTGATTTCACTTTGAAGGCAAAAGAATGTCAAAAGTCTCCTACAAAAAAAAAAAAAGCTCTTCAGAACTACTTTATTTTTTATTTTTATTTTTGGCTTCTAACCACACCCTGGCCAAGCACAGGTCTCAGAGTGTAAAAAGATTTCATAATCATGATTTTTCCCTTGTTAAGTTAAAAAAAAAGATTTAGACAGATTATTAATTATTCAAAAGTGTCACATTTGACAACATTAACAATAATGCCAAATGTATTTGGTGACCATTTAAAATGGTATTGTTTAAAATAATTGAAATTAAATAATATATATTCAGGTTTCTAAATGCAATTCAGCCAAATGCTAATATTTTAAATATTTTTAAAACTTAAAGTCAAACATTTCAAATTTATCATAGTCTAGTGTCAGGAGAATTTTATGAAAATTGGTTTGAAATATTGAGACCAGCAAGTACTTTGTACACTAACATTTCAGTCTTTTAGATTAAAAAAGTCATACTTTTCATGGTTTAATCTCAACAGTTTTGCTTAAACATTTTTTTTATATAAGATGAAACAAAATCTAGTCCAAGGAGAACACAAGAGAAACCTCTATGGGCCTCAAAATTAAATACATTTTCCCTGTTTTATTTTTTTCTAGAAGAGTAATTCACTTTGGTATCCTTTAAATAATACGTAAAAAGCTGGCCATGACAGGTACTGCATTTAGTCCATTCACTGATGGAGGGGGAAGAAAAGCCCAGAATAGATCATGAGGAGAACAGTAACATTTATCAAAGGGAACTCTCTCTTCTGACTATTCTCTAGATTTATTCATCATTTCACTTTCACAAGAATAATGGGGTTCTCTCTTGTGTGCCCCTCCCTTTCTATCACTTGTGTCTTGATTCATATACTGGTATAGTGGGATGCTCAAAGCAGATGCAAATCACTGCAGAGCCCACTACTACAGACGTCGGTGGGGAAGGAATCAGTTAAGGGAATTTGTGTCTGAATTTTCCTCATCAGTTATGCTTTCACCAGTAGCTCAGCCAAAACAGAGATTGGGATTAAGAGAAGCCAGGCAAGTCGAGGTCTCTGGATGCAAAATGACGCAACTTTTAGAATGGTGGGGATAATTCATATATGAGGCCATATAAAATTAATTATTAAGCAAGTTTGAAACAGACTAAGAAGTTGTACAATTCATCCTTCTATCAATATGTGTCGAAAAATCTATACACGTCACTCATATGCTAAGAGTTTTTACCTATTCAGTTCTTGCCAGGAGATTTTCTTGCTGGAATGTATTATTTTCTCAACATCTCACAGGCACCAGCAGTTACATAAATTTCCTTGAATTGTCTTCAAAAACATATGACTGCTGACAGAATGCTATTATACATTAGCTTCCAGGTGACAAGCATTCACTAATAGAATTTCTCTCTCATAATAAAATACAACTAGCTTAATAACAACACTTGTTAGAAGCATATGATCAAGACCCACTTACAGCAAATGATTAGATTTGTAATGTTATTTGAATATGGTAAAAAGATTACTTCCTAATTATCATAATCCATTTGAGGACTTTTAGGGCTCCAAGAAGGAACATTTAAAATAACCTAATCAACCTCATTCACTTTGTATATAAGAACTAAGGCCAAAGAAAGTAAAAAACTTGCCTAAGGTCTCACTGCTGGTAGGTAACGTAGCTGAGTCTAGAAGAAAGTGCCTTATCTTCTAGCTGAGCCTTTTGCTTTATCTCCTATCTGTTCACAGACACTTCGGGTTTAAGTCACCATCGAACACTCACTTGTGCCCATTTCTTGCTCCAGTCTTCACGGCTGTATCTGTGACTCTCCTTTAGGACCCACTTGTAGCACTTTAGGTGGGAAGGAATGTCACAAAATGCAGTCCCATTTCCTCCAAACTCATAGTCCATTTTAAAGAGCCAGCGTTGGATTTCCAGGTGATCAATGACCAGCTGACTCACCTGTTCTATGATCTGTGGGGCCAAAAACACAGCAACATTTAGTTTTCTGGATTCCTTCTTATCGTGTTAACTTAGTTGTGGTACTTCTCATGTGTCTTTATTTCAAACAGTCTGTTCATTCGGTTTTCTTCTAGTTATTAAGACATATTAGAAGAAGTTTTACGTGGTACGTGTATGTGTGTATATATATATATGTATATGGTGTGAAGCAACCACTCACCAGTGGGACTAAAGACATGTTTAAAAGTATAATCTTATTTATGAGAAATTATGAAATTATCATTTGCTGGCTTTTAAAGGCAAAAGGAAAAAACCTGTGAATATCTGTAATTGAATCTTGATACTGTTTTCTTGCTTTTTCAGAGAATTATGTGTTTACTTATTCTTCAATTTTTTTTTATAGTTTCAAGATTGTAAAAAGTTATAGTTTTGAAAACTTTAACTGTTTGGAGCTTTGCTGAGCTTTTAAATGTTCTAGTCTATAAAGCATTTAATTTTCTCCTCATTAGTGCACGTGAAATACATTCATTTGGCCGGTCAGTTGACAAAGTGTATTATGTGTATGTAGGTACAAGACTGATAAAGGAGATGAAACACTCATGAAAGCAACTTTCTTGGAATACACACCTATCCTACATCTTATTTGAAACTATTCCCTCAAGAACTGGGCTCAGTCACATGAATGTTTCAGGGATAGAAGTTTAAGCTCTAATATCACAGTAATAATAATGATGATAATATCTAACATCATTGAACTCTCAGTAGGATCTAGGCCTTTGGCTAAGCTCTTTACATGAGTTTTCTTTTCTTTCTCTCTCTCTTTTTTTTTTGGCCACACCACATGTCTTGTAGGATGTGGGATCTTAGTTCCCTGATCAGGGATTGAACCTGGACTCTTGGCAGTGAGAGCATGGAGTCCTAGCCAGTGGACCGCCAGGGAATTCCTGAGTTTTTTCACATAAAACTCATAAAAACCTATGAGGTAGGCATCATTATTAATTCCGCTTTATGTATAAATAACTGAGACTCAGCTAATTTAAATAACTTGCCCATGATCACACAGCACTGAGTGGCAGAGCAGAGACTCCACCCAGGCTGCTCTGAGTCCAATACCTAAGCCCATTTCTTCTCCACTGTGTTGCCCATCTCAACCTGCAGAGAGGTGGAGGAGAAGGGTGAGGTGGAGAAGGAAGTGAAGAGCAAGAGAAGCAACTTTCCAAACAGTCAACAAGCCATTTGGGATAAGTTTGAATCAGACAAAAGTCTATAGCAAGATTACTTAATTATAAGTAATACTGCTCTAGTAGAGCCTTGGTGAAAAATAACTCATTAGATCACAAAATGATTTTTTTGTTTGGTCTTCTCATCCAACTTTCCAGTCTATACTTCACAGAAAAAACAATACTAAGCGTTCTCTCTCCTGAGCCTACCCCATGTTGTTCTTGGCCATGGTCTGTGCTTAAGGAGGCCTCTGCAGCACTATTCTCTTCACCTTTGATAAGTTTTTGTTCACCAAATGGATTTTTTTAAAACTAAAGAGTGTGAAAGAACTCGAGGTTATAGTTCTGTTGAAATCTGGAGCTGGAAGATTAAAATTATTTTGATTAAAGGCACAGTCTATTCTCTTGAGTTGTGTCTTTCCAGCAAATCTTCCTGGGAATGTTACACTATGCAGCAGTGTAGAAGTTATACCAAAACAGGCATACTTGGGATCCCTGGAAGCTCCATGCAACCATGGGGTATTCAATTAGGGTGAAAATGAAATTGTCTTAGCTCCCTAATTATCAAGTAGTGTCTGTGGATAATTTGGGTGTTTAAATGACAAGTACTCTGGTCTACACACCATATGGCTATGAGCATAGCCTAGGAAGGTTTTTTAAATGTGCCTTCCAAGGTTACATCCCTTCTTTCTCTAATGTTGTGTTGAGAAGATAGATTCTATTTGTTGTATTATGGTCATACATTGCAGAAGTAGAAATGGTCTTTGGACTGTTAATATCCAATAAAATTCTTTTGCCAATGTAAGGAAAGTTGTTCTGGCACAGCCTTTTTCATTGTATGTTTGGATGTATTGTATATTTGGAAGTTTCAACTACTAACAGAATTATTATCTGTTTCTTCTAAATCCTATTATTTGTTGCTTCTGAGAATACTATAAATGGGTTCCTGTTGATGAATCCCGTACAATAATGAAAAGGATCAATAGTATTGTAAAGACTGCACCACTGGAAAGAATTATGTGCTATCTTTAAGTGCAAATTGAACAGTGCTTTAAAATAGCATCACCATTTTTGATTATTTAACCAAGGCTGTCAATATTTCATATGGAACACATGCCAGAAAGAGAACTTGCATGGTTACTTTATGGAACAAAACAGGAAATGCTCACTGTGCTCAAGTTGGATTTTTTAAATAAATAAATAAATTACTTAATCATAAACCAATGACTTTATGCTATTGCCAAACATTTATCATTTTCTATTTGAATCTCTCTGTTCAAAAGATGTAATATATTTTTTAATTGCCATACATTTTATACTGGTGTAGGGCAGAAGTAGAAAAATGTCTACTGCTAAAATCCAACTGATAGCCAGGAATATTTATTAACCTAAATTAAGATAATCACAGCTTTCTTTCACCAGCTTTAAGTTTATGATGCACATCGGTAAAAAGTCAGTGTTATTGATTCATTACCATCTGCAAATTCAAAACGCTGACATGTTCAGATAGGCACTATGTGGAAAAATCTCAGTGGAGTACTTCAATTCTTGTTGACCTTAGACATACATTTTCCAAACAGATAGCATGGACCTCAGTTATAACTTAGTTTATTGTGATACAATTTGCACATGCCATAGGTGAAATGACACCCTTCGAATCCAATTTGTCTATGAGGAGAGGTTTTTATCCTACTTCTGAATATCAGTATTAGGGGGAGGCTTTACTGCATTAAATGTTCCTGCATCTTTAACCACAAGTAACATATAAAGTTCTAAAATATTTCATAGCAAAGACTGCCTGAGTTCTCATCAATGGGGACAAAAGCAAAACTCACTCAGTATAAATATTGCACATACAGTTTAAGGCTTTGAAGATTGTTTAATATACATGTATGAAATTGTATCATTTAAAAATGCATTTCACTTGTATTAAGTCTATCAGCCTAGTATTCTACAGGGAAGCAGAGTTAAGCAATCCACTCTGTTACCTTCAAATTCCAGTGGCGGTTAATGACAATGCAAGGGACATTCCAGGTTAGGAGGAGCCCCTCTCTTTTAATCCTATTAAGATTGCCTGTGCCTTTTCTAGACACTGCCATCTTTAAGAGGAACTTCCTTCATGAGCCCATGTATTGCACAAGAACACTCTATCTAGCAAGACTGAAACACTTTCGGGGCAATTTAATAAGCTAAATTTTCAAATTAGTCTCTGAAAAGTATGATTTGTTGAAAAGCTTGATTTTGGGGCTCGGCGGCTATGAGGTGCAGAGCATCAGGATCAGGCAACTGAGAGAAGAAGCGTGATCCCTAAATATTGTCCCTTACAAACATCCTCATTGTGTACAGTTCTTTAGTTTCCCTAGAAGTGGGTGCCCAGAATCACTTGTGATTGGCTCAGAGTAATGGTTAAGAGATGTATTGAAACAGAGGTTAGGAAATGTTAACAGCCCTTTGTCTTTTATTTTCTTTATTGTGAAAAAAAATAGCAGTTAAATGGGAGAACACCTGCCAGAGCTAACTCAAAGTGGCTAATTTCTAGTTCTCTAGTGGCTACTTTTGTAGTGACTAATATTATATAATAGTTCTCCAAATAGTTAGGGCCCTAACTCTCTGCTGGAAGAATGCATAGCCATAGACTCGGACCAAGGCAAAAGCCAGAAGCAGATAGTTTTCCTCCTAGAGCCATTTTATTTCCCCTTTCTGGGATTTTCCTCCCTCCTTCCTATATGGCCACTTCCTGAGGAGCTAGGATTTTTTTTTTTTTTACAGAGCCGCAGATATCTGCAGCCCTCTGCC
The DNA here is from genome assembly GCF_028021215.1 of Eschrichtius robustus. Classification (NCBI taxonomy): domain Eukaryota; kingdom Metazoa; phylum Chordata; class Mammalia; order Artiodactyla; family Eschrichtiidae; genus Eschrichtius; species Eschrichtius robustus. The sequence continues at coordinate 128,527,087 of NC_090824.1, read as the reverse complement.
ACGTGCCCTTTGCAACATGACTCGGCAGAAAGGGCTCACTCCCTGGAGCTTTCCAAACCTGCTCCTTTTAGCCAGAATTGACTCTCACATTTCTTAGGGTCCTGCTAACTAATATGATGATGAACTAATCCATGTTAAGGCAATAAATATTGATAGCAGATTAATATATGAATAGGGCCTTCAGTTCCTTAATCCAAATGAATAAATACTTTGGGAATTACAACAATTTCTGTAAGGCCCCTAGGAAGCCACTTTGAAACATGAAGGCCTAAAGTAGATCCCATCAACTCAACAAGTATTCCACAATATTCTTCATTGGGTAGGGCTGACACCAGAAGACCTAAAGTTCCCACAAGTTCAAGAGAATGTGAAATATTTAAGCAGAGCCTCACCTGTCCACCCTGCATACCTGCTGGTGACTATAGACGTCATATATTCCAGGAGGGACTGGTACATTGGCGCTTTCAAACACCCGTTTACTTCCAGACTTGGTACTATAGAAATGAGCTAGTTCAGGCTCTGGGCCCAGGATGGGTATGTCTAACATATCCGCCACAGCTAAATCATCTCTGTGGAGGAGCCCGCTGACAATGTAGGCTTCTTTTCCTTGGATGAGATTTTTTATTCTTTTGATTGCCTTGGGACTGTACATCAGGTGAGTGGCCAGGCACATATGCTGCTTCTGGGGGGAGATCATATTATTCTTGTTAAAAGGTATTCTTTTTCTGGTCCACACACCTAATTTATAATGTTACGCACAATAAATGCATTATTAATAACAGGCTGGGTTATGAACTATCCCGTTGTTTAGCAGTTTAAATTGATAAAAGCTGTTGGGGTGAGGTTCCATAATCGCTCACATCTTTAGTGTGTTGGAAATAGGCTCACTGGGAATAGAACTAATTACTATGCATCTGTATTTATTTGATCCACGTGGAATTATCCTTCTGTCAGAAGGAAAAGAGGCTGGTGGCCTTTGAATGATAGTGATTCATCTCTGCAACACTTCTGGCATGGTTTAACACTAAAGCGTCTGGAAAATCAATACAAAAAAATGAAGAAAAAAACCCCATAGTATTCTTCACTGTGCAGGACTCCTATTCTGGCAACCCTTTAAATGATTCAGTAGGAAAAAGGCACTTGACTTGATACTCTCTTCCCAAAGTTCTACCACAAATTCCATTTCAGAGACTATGTATTGTTATGATGATTATCATGGTTCTTAGCCAACACTCCAGAAAGGATTCACGAGTGGAAAATATTTGAGAATTTCAGCAAGACTCAAATTTCTTTTCCAATGGAAAACTTTTTAATTTTGACTACTTAGACCCAGCTCAGCAATACATGCGACTGTCTCATTCAATTAAATAAATAATTCCAGCATGTCTAATAAGGGGCAGAGGATGGAGCCAGATGGTCAACACACACCAAAACTAATACAAGCATGTCTCTGCGCTCAAGGAGTAGGGACACAGATGAGTACCATTAACGCATCACTAATACAAGGCAGAGAAGGGCCATAAAGAGCTACAGAGGGCCTTGGAGGCAGGGAGGAGGGAGGCAGAGGCCACATGCTAGTGGGGAAAGCTGAAAAGGCAAATTACTCATTCTTCTTGGGCCTCAGTTTCCTCATCTGTAAAATGCGTATAGTAGTAGTACCCATCTCATAAGGATGCTATGAGTATTAAATGAGATAATGCATGTAAAGCACTTATAATAGCACCTTGGATATAAGCACTTAATGAATGTGAGCTTGTATTATTGTTATGAAAGAGGTCGGGGTTGAGGTAAGTTTTGAAGGATGGGTAGGATTTTAGCAGGTGAGGATGGCCATAGCCTAGGCTGGAATATGGGAATCCAAGATAGTGCTCATTTCCTCTAGAGAAGAGGGCATTATGGCACATGAGAAAGTGCCGGGGCTTAGGAGTCAAATGGTTCCGTCTTTGAATCCAGCTCTATCCGTTATAAACAACCTGAAATTGGGCAAATGACTTAGACTCCTTGAGACTAAGTTTCTCCATCTTCTGACAGGGAATAAAAATACCCATTTGATGGGTTCCTGTAAGGATAAAATAAGATCATAAATGTTTAACACCTATTATAATGCATGGCATTGAGTGGATATTCGATCAATGGTAGTAATTATCAATATTATTATGGGGAAAACTTTTTAAAAATAAAGTCATTAAAATGTCATGCAAATAATATAATGCAAGACGTGAGAGTCTTAATGGAGTTCAAGGGATTTTGTAGACTAGTACCTTCTCTCCTGGTTCTAGTCAAAATTATCTACTCAACATGGCATTGAAGTGTGGAGAAATTCCGAGCCACTATTTTGGGGAGTCTCTGCTGCACCAGTTTGCAGACTGTTGGAGGGTATGACTGCTGAGTATAAGAGAAAGCAACTGAGGAGAGCCCCTGGATTTTAGTCCTGTCTGAATTTGTAACTTGCAAGCTGATTTAGAAAACTCTATCTTTCTGAGCCTTGGTTCCCCACATTCAAATGAGGGGTTGAACTAGAAATCTCTAGGGTCCTTCCAGCTGTGATACAACGTTCCCTTTAAAACCAAAGCTCTTCTGGACATACTGTTTAATGAGTACAGAGTTTCTGCTTGGGATGTTGAAAAAGTTTTGAAAATGGATGATATGATGATTGCACAACAATGTGAATGTACTTAATTTCATTGAACTCTACACTTAAAATGATTTAAATGGTAAATTTTATGTTATGTATATTCTGCCTCCCCCCCACCAAAAGACAAAATAAAAACCTCCTCTGAGAAGAGGATTTTATGATTTACCCTGTTGAACCCTTCCTTCAGAGCAAGTGTTATATTCTAAGCTCTTTAGGTCTATGCAGTATGCCTTTTCTACATAATTTAAATCCATTTTCAAAAACCTGCTTCTGAGAATGCAGCTCTAGGAAATCCGGTGTTCCATTAGACAATGGCTGGTGACAGCAACTCGTCAGTTTGTGTTTCCCATCTAATTGATCACTGTTTATCCTTCTTGTTTATTTCACTCCTTTCCTTTCCCTACAAATTATTCCAATGAGGAAATGTGCAAAAATGATGTGTCTTGTAGAACTGGTGACTTGAGTCACAAAGTATGTGGTAGGCTTTTCAGGGTACCTAGAAGAATGTTTCAAAGGGGGCAGTCCTCTCATGTTAAGTACTCTTTCATTTGATCCATACAACACTGTACCAATTAACAGTCCCTGTTTTGGAGACGAGGAAACTGAGACTCAGGTGATTTGCCCATAGTCACACAGCTGGTAAATAGCAGAGGCAGGATTCAAATTCAGTATTAGCACAGTTCTCATGCCATAGCTGCCATGATTTCTCCCATTTTGCAGATTGAGTAGTGAGGTCTGGTAGTTTTATGAAGTGTGATGAGGGGCTGGTAGATGCAGCAATAGAACCTAACGTTAAAGTTGCACATTTCCGGCCAGAATGGATTTCTGTCTGCTCTAGGGTTGTTTATCTCTCTTGGCAAGTATTCTACCCAATTCTATTATGTCATCTCTGGGCATGCCTTATTCTTCAGGCAAGATGGTACCACAGTATTGTGTTCAACGTGTGTTTAATAAAGATTTGAATGTAAGTGATGGCAGAGGACACATTACTGACCGCAGGTCTTGTGTGACCATTTAGAGAAAATCAGTATCATCAGATCCAGGCTGTGGATTAACACAGATGACAAAAATCTAAAATGTTCCTAATTCCATAACATTATAGCTACATTTAATTTATCACCACTAATTTTTTTTCACCTGAGACAAAAGGTAGTTCCTTAGGATGTCTTCATAAACATTAAAATTTTCAAAAATAGACATGATGACTTTATAATAGCATTTTCACCATTACAAATTCAAACATTGTAGAGTAACTTGGAGAGATGTACAAACAGATTTTTGGCACACTTTTAAAAAATCTCCTCAAAGCCATGCATTTGAATGAAAGTCAGCACTGATGCAATCTCTCAAACCCATTAAAAAGAAATAAAGCCATAAGCAGGAAATGATTTGAAAGTAAGAGTTTAATTTTTGTATTTTAGAGAGGTGATTGCCTATGAGTGATTAATTACACAAATAATTTAAACGTAAACTATGAGAAGTATTAAGTACTTGAAAATATTTCCTAATTGTTTCTATTCACAGAGATGCAAACCTACACTATGAATGTAACCCGGTGCATCTGTTAGTACTAACTGCCTATCTCCTCTTAGAAGGTGAAGAGTGGACAGTGAGGATTCATTTCTCAGGTAATAGGACTGCAGAGCTGGAAAGGACTTTGAAATGATCTAATCCATCACCTCATTTTACAGATGAATAACAGAGGACCAGAGAGGTAGAGGGGCTTGCCCAAGGCCACAGGGTCATCCAGGAGCAAGGCTGTCATTCCAAATCAGGATAGGGTTCTGGGGTCAGACAGATTTGGGTTCATACTCTGGCCCCACTAGTAACTTGGGATTAGAAGATGAGTGTTGGTTTCCTTAGCCAAAGAAGGAAATTGATAATTTCCGTCTTGCTGCTGTGTTCTAAGTATCAAATGAGAAAATGTATGCTAAGCATTTGATAAATGTTGGCTGTTTACTCACTTTCCTTTTCCCAAATCTAGTGCCCCTTCCCCATTCCATGCCTCTTCAATGTATATTGGCATTTCAGATATGCAGAAACTGCTTATTAGCAGCTACCAGGCATTAGCTCCAGTTTCTGGCTGGAGAAAATCAGGAAATTAACCACACGCTAATGATAGTTCCTTGCTTCCCAATATCCACAGTAACTCTGACACTGAGGCCAGGGAATAGCTAGGAAGCACCAAAGCAAGCTTTGCATTGGTGGAGGATATTGGGGAGTTTCTAAGATTATAAGTAAGTGGTGATGATTTGTCTCCTTTCTTTTTTTTTTAAGATTTAATTAATTAATTAATTTATGGCTATGTTGGGTCTTCGTTGCTGCGCGCGGTCTTTCTCTAGTTGCATCTAGCGGGGGCTACTCTTCGTTGTGGTGCGCGGGCTTCTCATTGCGATGGCTTCTCTTGTTGCGGAGCATGGGCTCTAGACGCGCGGGCTTCAGTAGTAGTGGCACGTGGGCTTCAGTAGTTGTGGCTCTCAGGCTCTAGAGTGCAGGCTCAGTAGTTGTGGCGCACGGGCTTAGTTGCTCCATGGCATGTGGATCTTCCTGGACCAGGGCTCGAACCTATGTCCCCTGCATTGGCAGGTGGATTCTTAACCACTGTGACACTAGGGAAGCCCTGTCTCCTGTCTTTTCTTTTGCTTGTCCTGATCCAGCACTTGTTTCCTCTTCCATAGCCAAGTGGTGCCAGTGAAACAGAACTAGGTGGAGAGATTTTATGGGAACATCAAGGTACCTAGTTATGAAAAAATAAAATCTTCATTTTGGTAGAAGAGAGCAAAATTCACTGAGTGTACCAGCAAAGTAGAAATGCTATAGCATCCCTCCCCAGCCCTGGCAGGATTTTTTTTCCTTTGGTCAAATCATGCTGCATCTGAAGTGTTAATGGGTAGTAACTCAACACGTAGATACTTCCTACATGAACCATGCAATCAGTTTCTTTGACAATAGATAGAGAGTTGACTTTGGTGCATCCCACTTATGAATGAAGAGAGCTATCTTCACCAGCAAAGTCAAACCTTTAGATTATATTAAAAAGTCTCCTCAAAAGTGCATAGTCCATTAGGTTATTTATTTATTTATTTATTTATTTATTTATTTATTTATTTATTTATTTATGGCTGCTTTGGGTCTTCATTGTTGCATGCAGGCTTTCTCTAGCTGCATCAAGCAGGGGCTACTCTTCGTTGCGGTGCGCGGGCTTCTCATTGTGGTGGCTTCTCTTATTGTAGAGCACGGGCTCTAGGCACATGGGCTTCAGTAGTTGTGGCATATGGGCTCAGTAGTTGTGGCTTGTGGGCTCTAGAGTGCAGGCTCAGTAGTTGTGGTGCACAGGCTTACTTGCTCCGTGGCATGTGGGATCTTCCCAGACCAGGGATTGAACCCGTGCCCTCTGCATTGGCAGGTGGATTCTTAACCACTGCACCACCAGGGAAGTCCTCCATTAGGTATTAAAATGTTGATTGTTTACCATGGAAAATTTAAATTCTTGTTAAAATATAGAGAAATTCATTTCAAGCCATCTCTTGCACTACCTTATTCTAGAACGTGCCCCGTGGTTCTATGAATTTCCCAGAAGTTCTTCTCTAGGGATGAGATTCAACTCAGAATTCATTCCATTCATTAAAAATCAGTTCTGAAAAGTTTAAAAAAAATCTGAACCTTGTTCATTATGAACCATGTGATATGGTAAATAAGACCAAATTCCCCTGAGGGAAAAAAACCCCATGGAATAACAAGGAATACCAGTGTGGAAATCAGAAAACAGGGGCCCTGGTCTAGATTCTGTCCCTAACTAGCTTTGTGACCACAGGCAGGCCCAGCCTTTCTCTGCCTCGGTGTTCTCCACACAAAATTAAGAAAAAGCAACCGTAGATGTTATAAGTTCACCTACTTGATGGTACAACCCAATAACTACAATTAGGCTTCAGCTACAGAGAAACTGGGCAGCAGTAGCTCAGCTAAGTCTGCAAGTTAAACTGGGATATTTATTTCCTATCGTCCGATCTGTAGTCTAATCAGTAAAGCTGTTAAACTTGCAATAATATTTCACTGATGTGTACCAGAGCGTTGCAAGTTATAAAATTTCCAATTTAATTTTACTGCATCCCTGAAGCCGTAGTAATTAGAAGACAAACTCACAGTGAAGATGTTTATAGCTTCAGGGGTGATAATTTTGAACCTGTCCTGCAGGTCACTTCTGTCCTCAAGTTTCCCTGATTTGACAGCTGCCTGTAGACTCAGGATTTTATTGTAATACAGCAGCAACTCGTCATTCATTCGATGGGAGCAGATGTAGATGATGCTCACGTTGGCATCTAAAAATAACAGGCACAATGTTAATTACTGGTATAAAGGTAAAAGACATTACGAACTCTGGCATTAGGTTGATGTTGCACAGTTTAAAATAAAAAGCGTATCCAAAAGCCACATTCAAGTTAATTTAGATTGGTTTTGTACAGATGTTAGCAATTTAAGTGGCTTTTTTGTACTTTAGCATTTCTCTAAAGAAAAGATAAATAACACCACCACCAAATAAATGGACACAATGATTCCTTCAGATGGAGGGCTGTGAGGTACCGTGGAAGTGTACTTTCAAATAATACGTAGGGATTTAGCCCCAGAACTCCTATTAATATCAATGGGATTTGCATACTGATTTAAAAATTTATCCCATTAACTTTAGTAAATTATAAAACAGAACTGTTAACTTTCGAAAGCTGATGAAATTGCAATTTCTTATGCTGCCTGGACTTGGCAAGGCCAATTCAGGGAATGTTCTGTCCAAATAAATGGTCTGATTATGACCATAGCAATGATTATTTCAGGAAAGCAACCTTTTCCTTTCTCCATTCCCAAAGAGGAGTATATTACTTAAATAGGACATCTAGTGATTCTTGGTTTAAAGGAAACACTATCTTAATTTAACTGTTCTCCTTCTTAAGATGTGCTTCTTATTATGTGCATAGAAAGAAATCCTAATTAAATATCCCATCCGAATGGAATAGTGAGAAGAGATTACCCACTCCAGGCTGCAAAATATTTTGGGGAGTAGGTACAGGAAATCAGCAGCCAGTGGAGTCACCCATTCATTTGTAAAATAACTGACTGATCAGTAGGGACAAAGCACTTGGCTAGACATGAAAGGAGATACCAGAATCAAAGCAACTGAGAAGCTGCCTGTGAGGAACAACCATTTCACATGTATAAGCAGCTGTAAAACATGGTGGAGGGTGGTGGACACAAGACACATGCAGACCAGGTGCCCAGGGAAGGTTGGAGGAGGGAGCACTGTAAAATGTTTCCTTGGTCAAGTAGGGCTGAGAAGAGATTCTAAGACTCCTCTGTTCAGTTTGGTAGAGTATACAGAGCATAGGCTGATTAAATGCTTGCTCAGCTGTCTAGGAGCCTGGGCATATTATTTAACCTTTCTAAGCATTGCTTTCTTCATCTGTAAAATGGGGAATAAAGTCACCTGGGGCACAGAGTTTTGGAGAGTATGAAATGAAAGAATATATATAAAGCACCTGGTGCAGTATCTGGCACACAGTAGGTGCTCAGCAGACAGTACAGATGCACCAATCTGCTCCACAGCCCACCCTGACTAGGCCAGCTAACAGTGGTTCCACACCCCACCCTCCACACTTGTGCTCCTTTTAACTAGTGCCTCAAGATTTTACACGATGAAGTAGTGTCCCCTGCTGTTCCATCCTGTTGTTCCAAATCTTTCAATCTTGTCTGTCCAAACTCTTTAAAGGCAAGGTGTATACTTTTCATATAATCCCCCATGCCCTGGTACAATGTCGAGTATGCAGGAGCCACTCAATAAATACTTGTGAGCTGACCAAAGGGATCTGGGAGAATGGAGAGGTTCGGGAACTGGAAAGTCTTACACAATTAGTGAGATCCACGGCATGCAGGAGAAATCTGTTCTGGAGAAGAGCATCTTGTGGCTAGAAGCAATGTCTTCTGAACTGGCCCAGAGCTGGGCCCAGAGTAGGTGCTCCATAAATGTAAATATTTAAGTGGCTCCTATTTAATGTTGAAACCACATTGTCACATGAACCTCAAAATAAATTAACTGAGCAGACGGTAGTTAAATAACTTGTATCCAACTGCTGAATGATCAAATTAGTTGTCCGAAATCTTGTGTTTTCAAGAAGAGACTAGTGTCTTACTAAACTAGTGGTCTTTAAAACCAAACTAGTATTTTTTTTTAAGTATAAAAAAAGGACACAAAAAGCAAACAACAAAAATAACTTAATAAAGTCTCCACAGCAGAAGAAAACTATATTTTTCTTGGGAAGAAATTTCTGGGTTATAAATGATAACAAATCATGTTGCTAATTTTACCTTTCCCGTTCATTTCTGGCAAAGGAATACTATAATCACTAACAGTAATATCCAGTATTAGGGTGGTTTGATTGTGAATCAACAAATGTTCAAAATTAATTGACAGGTGATTTTGGAAAGGAATTAAGAAGAAGATGAATATTGTTTTGACTGTTAGTCAGTAGTCAATATCAGTCACCCTCTTGCTTAACTCATCTAGGAATTGAAGATACAAGCTGTTGAGGTCTCTCCACCTGATACCCTGACTTCACAGCCAATATCCAAACAAGTCTTAATGTGGTCAGATTACCTTTGTTTCCCCCTGAATAAGCAGAAAAATCAACACCCTTTACTAGGAATTAACAGAATTTAAAGAAAGATAATCATTTATTCTTCCATAAAATTATCACTAATTTTCCTAGTTTCTTCATATTTTTACTTCACAAGCAAGTACTTTTTCTATTTTCTCACTTACTTCTACACTTTTGTTACTTCTCTTGAAGAGGTTTTAGGATTGCATTGTTATCATGAAGATAGTTACCAAGAAAAGGCATTTGGTTCATAATCTCTCAGAAATGTTCATCTTAGCAAAATTTTCCATTGCAGATAGACATAGACTGAATTATTGAATTATTTAAAAAAGAAGCCTAATACTCTTAAGTCTTCTCATTATTAATAAGAATCCTTTGTAAGGAAATTCTTTGGTGATGGTTTGGACTATATATAGAAAGGTATATAAAAAGCTAAAGAAAAAAATTAATCAAATAAATTAGAGCAAAGTCTGCCCTCTGCTGCACTTCATTGGTTTCCACCCAGTCAGGTTTTTAGTTGAAATAGCTCAGCACTAACAAATCAATCTTAAGTCATTAAATTTTTCTTTTGGTAAGGTCGAAAAACAACATTAGTGCCTAGATAATAGATTAAAGCAATTACCCTATTATTATTTTAGGACACTGTAAATTTCTAGTACTGATGTATTTTTGTTACCAAATGGCATTTATAAAATAATAATGATGCTGAAATATATATGAATCACGTAAAGTATGTCATTCCAGGGAGCCAGCTAAATTGATCATTGATCATTTAAAATTCTTCCTTGTTTTGCTTAAATAAGGGCCAAAGCAATTATATTTTAACAAAACAAAGAAGTTCTTATTTGGTAACTAAAAAATGCTAGTTTTCGTTTAACCCTGAATTTCTGGCCAGGACTTCCCACACTGATTCAATATTATTACTTAGGCTTTGAAACATTTATTCTTTAAATCTCACCTCAAACAGTGTCAACCAAAGCCTAGAGTTCTTGTATCCTTCCTTCCTGGCCCCTGGTTGGTGTCTGATTTAGAACTGACCAAACCAGTATTAGAACTTGACTTTTACAAAGATGTGTCTATCACTCAAGGTCTGTATTTCTAATAATTCCTTCCACTAGGCACTTCCTATTTTCTCATAACTAGATTATATATATTTAAATAAAACCTTCTTTTAAAAATCTACCTTCATTTCCCTCTTATTCTTATAATGAAAACACAATGCTTTTCATTTCTGATACCTTCCACTCATTCCTCAGATAATATAATAGACAATATTGACACAAATATATAATGTTGACTTCATTCACTGCCAGATTCAGTAAATGAAGAAGAGTTGGGGCTATAGGAGATAAATCCTTATTCAAACCTGCAGCAAAGAGAATTAGAAAACTACCCAAGTAAATTGGTTAAAATGTCATTTGTGTATTCAATTGACTTCACTATAAATCTGTTCTTTGAAACAAAACATTCAATTGCCCTGCAAGAAGATTAGAAGTCCAAGCCTTTTCCTTGTACAGACAAAAAAGCAAGAAATGAACATTTAATCAACATCCACTGATAAACATTCCAAAGAGCCATTTGTGTAAAAGTATTTACTGTACCTAAGATGTCACACAGCCTCCCCAGCTGCATGTTCTGCTGCGTGTTGAAGTCGTCAATATTTTGTCGCACAGGCTGGGAATATCCTAAAAGGCAAACCAGATGTCAAAACCCAGAAAGAGCAAGTCAACATGGCAAAATGGCACACTAGGATTTCATAGTGTCATGGTCCACATTTCCAGGAAAGAATTGTCTCCGAAGCATCTCGCAGAAACAATCCAACTCCTAAGAATGAGGTCCTTGCTTCTCGGGATTAAGCATTAATTCTGGAAGATGTGCTGAGCAGCATATTCTGCAACAGAGAGGTTCATAGTTTTCAATATCAGCAAAGCTTCTGGGAATCAGGATTATAGAAACACGGGAAAAGTTTCAGAGATTTTAACATGAATGTTCAAAAGAGCACATAAGAAAGTTATGCTCAGGTTTAAAAACTATATTGGCTTTTTTTTTTTTTGCCTTTTATTTTTTTATTTTTTAAACATCTTTATTGGAGTATAATTGCTTTACATTGTGGTGTTAGTTGCTGCTGTATAACCAAGTGAATCAGCTATACGTATACATATATCCCCATATCCCCTCCCTCTTGCATCTCCCTCCCACCCTCCCTATCCCACCCCTCTAGGTGGTCACAAAGCACCGAGCTGATCTCCCTGTGCTATGCGGCTGCTTCCCACTAGCTATCTATTTTGCATTGGGTAGTGTATATATGTCTATGCCACTCTCTCACTTCGTCCCAGCTTACCCTTCCCCCTCCCCGTGTCCTCAAGTCCATTCTCTACGTCTGCGTCTTTATTCCTGTCCTGCCCCTAGGTTCTTCAGAACCTTTTTTTTTTTTTTTTTTAGATTCCATATATATGTGTTAGCATACAGTATTTGTTTTTCTCTTTCTGACTTACTTCACTCTGTATGACAGACTCTAGGTTCATCCACCTCACTACAAATAACTCAATTTTGTTTCTTTTTATGGCTGAGTAATATTCCATTGTATATATGTGCCACATCTTCTTTATCCTTTCATCTGTCAATGGACACTTAGGTTGCTTCCATGTCCTGGCTATTGTAAATAGAGCTGCAATGAACACTGTGGTACATGACTCCTTTTGAATTATGGTTTTCTCAGGGTATATGCCCAGTGGTGGGATTGCTGGGTCGTATGGGAGTTCTATTTTTAGTTTTTTAAGGAACCTCCATACTGTTCTCTGTAGTGGCTGTATCAATTTACATTCCCAACAAGAATGTGCAGGAGGGTTCCCTTTTCTCCACACCCTCTCCAGCATTTATTGTTTGTAGATTTTTTGATGATGGCCATTCTGACGGTGTGAGGTGATACCTCATTGTAGTTTTGATTTGCATTTCTCTAATGATTAGTGATGTTGAGCATCCTTTCATGTGTTTGTTGGCAATCTGTATATCTTCTTTGGAGAAATGTCTGTTTAGGTCTTCTGCCCATTTTTGGATTGGGTTGTTTGTTTTTTTGATATTGAGCTACATGAGCTGCTTGTATATTTTGGAGATTAATCCTTTGTCAGTTGCTTCGTTTGCGAACATTTTCTCCCATTCTGAGGGTTGTCCTATGCTTCTTATGTGGCATTTTGAAGATGTGTCCTGGAATCACTCTCCACTGACACACAGATTTCAGATAAAACTCTTGCTGTTGCGAATATGTATTTAAGTAATTCTAAATACTAAAGAAATATGCTTCTGTTCACACAGTCAAAAGATCTTTTAAACTTAGAGGACAATAAAGGTTAATGCAGTTACTTTGTCAGTACTAATGAAAGCCCCACCGTTTTCCTTCATGTGCATTGGAACAGCAGAAGGAAAACACACATGGATTTACTACTGTCCCCAAATCTTCCACAATGGCAACAGCAGCGGCAACACTTTCTGCTATTGCAGGGGTTAAAATAAAAAATGAACGTGGACCAAAACATGAACCTAAAAGGCATGCATACTCACAAGCAGTATAATTGCTTATGTGAAATTCAGCAACTGTAGGTGTAACTTTTAAAAAAATAAAATTGCTTTTCACATTTTGAATAGATGCTTCAATGCCTCCTTGTGGTTAGTGAGCCCAAACACATGTTTCAAGTTAAACTGCTATAGATAAAGTGATTTTTAAATACTACATCTTCGAGATGTGACACAGATTTCCTTGTCAGCATAAGGAAAACTATAGCAATTCAGGCAACAGGGCTTCAGATCAAATGAACTCTGATAATTGGCTCTTTGCTTTGATGTTAGTGTTTAAACACTAGACAATGTCTGGAAATTAAATGAGTTTACAATTCATCTAAAAGTCTCCCTCTTGCTTTATGTGATGAACTTAAGAACTAAAAAGGCAGAAGGATACGTGGGCTGTTTGAATTATTTTTGAAAAATTATTAATTTCTAAAATAATTTTGGGACCTCATCCTCATATGAAAGTTAATATAGAGCGCTATAAAGAATGCCATCTTGATGTGTGGTTGCAATATTGTAAGTCTTGGGATTTTGCCTATGTATAATTCTATCTATACTCAGATAAGTGTTTAGGAAGATGTATTGTGAATAACATATATATCAAGACTCTAAGAAGGCAGGAAAATGCCTAGAGAATAAAGTATGATTAAGAAAAGTGCATTAATCATTCTGTGAACGCATTCTATGAACGCATTTCCTTTCAGAAGTAAAGATAAAAGGCAGTATGAGATGGCTCATTAAAATGATGTCCAATTTAAAATATAAAGGATGTCTGATCACTCTGTTGCCACATATGCAGCATGTGAGTGAGTAAGTCCGTGTTTCAATCAATTACTTGAGGTCAGTTTTCCAACAAATTACTTAGTACCTCTATTACCCTGATCAAGGATGCATATAAGTCCACCTGCCAATGCAGGGGACATGGGTTTGAGCCCTGGTCCAGGAAGATCCCACATGCTGCGGAGCAACTAAGCCCGTGTGCCACAACTACTGAGCCTGCGCTCTAGAGCCCATGAGCCACAACTACTGCGCCCGCGAGCCACAACTACTGAGCCCATGTGCCACACCTACTGAAGCCCGCGAGCCTAGAGCCTGTGCTCCGCAACAAGAGAAGCCACCGCAATGAAGCCCACGCAGCACAATGAAGAGGAGCCCCCACTCACCGCAACTAGAGAAAGCCCACGCGCAGCAACGAAGACCCAATTATGATTATGCAGGATTATGATAAAACTGGTTACTCAGTTAACCCTACAAGTACACCCATTTTAAAGAACTGTATGTTAAGTTAATCTCAGGACATTGTTATAGAGGATCATATGAAGCAACAAATAGAAAAACATTTTGTAAACTGTAAAGTGCTGTGTAAACAGAAGATATTTTAATGCCACAAGCTATGTGCACTTCCAAAGCTTGTAACGGCAACAACAAATTCTGTCACAAGCAACAGATCATTCCACATGAGCAAGATACAATGCAAGGCACATTGCTATCAGCAGAGCAGAAGTTAGGAGTCAATTTTTTTAAAAGTCAGATTTATTCTTATGTTTTGTATATCCACAAAATACATGTGTTGACTCCTGGGTGAAAGACCTCGTTGATGCTGGCAGCATATATTAAATACAACAGTGACTTAACCAGGAAACTGTCAAAAAGGATGTTGTGGCCTTGGGGAGTTCAGGAGACATGCCCAGTGGAATATAATACACTTTGGAATATAATTTGGAATATAATCTACAAAGACATGGATATATCAAAGGTGAGACTAAAAACACCAGAGGAGTTTTGAGAAACCATCTACTTCAACCTTGTCCCATTATAGATAAGGAAATTCAGGGCAAGTGCCTTGTTTCTTGTCCAAGATAACATAAACCTACAAATTATTATGTAGTTCAACTACTACATCTTTAGCTCTTGTGACAAATATGGTTACATCAAGCAAGAGAGAAGACGACTCTCCAAGAGTGAGCAGAGAACTCCAGAAGGGACAGAGGGCCTTTGCCTCTTCTCCCACTTCTATTGTTTTAAATTAATTTTTATTGGAATATAGTTGATTTCTTTTCCCACTTTCATTTTCAACTGTTGTGTCAGACAGAATAGGGGCCATCCAAAGGTGTCCACGTTCTAATCCCCAGGAACTGTGAATATGCTAAGTTACATGGCAAAGGGGAAATAAAGTTGCAGATGGAATTAAGGTTGCTAATCAGCTGACCTTAAAATAAGGAGGTTCTCATGGATTATTGGGCTGGACCCAGTGTCATCACAAAAGTCCTTAAAAGTGGGAGAGGGAGGCAGAAGAGTAGAGAGTTACAGCAGATGTGACTACAGAAGACAGGCACAGAGATGCCACATTGCTGCCTTTAAAGATGGAGGAAGGGGGCCCTGGGCTTTCCCTGTTCATTCCTTTGTGGGTGGCTTCTAGAAGCTGGAAAGAGTGAGAAAACAGATTCTCCCCTAGAGCCTCCAGGAAGGAATGCAGCCCTGCCCACACCTTTATTTTAGCCCCTTTCGTACTTCTGAACTACAAAATTATTGCTGTAAGGTAACAAATGTGTATTGTTTTAAGCCACTAAGCTTGTGGTATCTGGTCAGAGGGCAATAGAAAACTATTATGACTGTCTACCTTCCCTTACTCCCAGTAAGTACCACCCCCCAGACATTCTACTCCTCTTTCACCTGTAATTGAAAGATGGGGGATGGGGGACTGAGATCCATAATCAGAGTCCAGAATAAGCACTCAATAAATATTGTTGTTTTACTATTTCTTTCCTAACCTCAGCTGAGCGTGACTTAAATTCTCAAAAGGAACCTCACTGAAATGTAGAGAAATTATTATTATTACGTGCACAAATTATTTGAGCTATCAAAGTACTGTTCTTCTAGCTTATGGTGTTGATTGGCCCTAACCACCATCAGGTGTGCCTGACCACCCTTTTCTAAGAAGGTTCTCAGTCTCCCCTCACTGTCATTCTCTGGCACCCTCTCTTCACCACACTTTTCTCATTTTGTCATTACAGGTTTCTTTGCTGGCTTGTTTACTTGTTTGTTGTACATTTCTCCTCCCCACTGCATCACTCTGGCTCCTGTAGCCAGACTGTAAGCTCCACTGGAGCAGGAACGCTGTGATATCGCCAGTCAAATGAGTCAATGAAATGTGCCTGAAGAGCCTACTCAAAGAATCTGTCTTTTAAATTCTTAGCCCTTTCTCTCTTGTGTTTACATCGTTCCCTCCTCTCCTTTCAACACTCATGAAATTGGGTTCTCTGATCTGGAGAACTTCTGGGGAATTCAAAGAATGGTAAGTGGGATTTGTAGCTTTTTCTAGGTCCTCATCAGCATAGAATAAAACAGCACTGGCATAAAGGGGCACTTTCTCTTATCACTATAGAGAGGAACGCAGCTTCTCTCCTTATGCCACCTTCATCACCTGCAAAATATTCATAGTTTGATAGAGTGTTCCATCTTTCCTCAAAATATTATTGCCTGGGACTTCCATGGTGGCACAGTGGTTAAGAATCTGGCTGCCAATGCAGGGGACACGGGTTCCAGCCCTGGTCAGGGAAGATCCCACATGCCATGGAGCTACTAAGCCTGTGCGCCACAGCTACTGAGCCTGCGCTCTAGAGCCTGCAAGCCGCAACTACTGAGCCCACGTGCCACAACTACTGAAGCCTGTGCGCCTAGAGCCCATGCTCCACAACAAGAGAAGCCACCACAATGAGAAGCCTGTGCACCGCAACAAAGAGTAGCCCCCGCTCGCCACAACTAGAGAAAGCCTGTGTGCAGCAACGGAGACCCAATGCAGCCAAAAATAAATAAATAAATAAATAAATAAATAAATAAAATATTATTGCCTCTGCTTCACACTGAAGAAGGGTACCTGGGTGCTGTCTCTCTGAAGTTATCCAACTACCATACTTTTGGTCTTCTATTGAACCAAGGATGCTCATTAATGGTTACTGGCTACCATTTCTCCATCCTCATTTCTGCCTTCATCTCCTTTCCCATCCCTATCCCCACTCCCACACAAACTCTTATCAGATGATGCTAATTGCCTCTTTGCAACCCAGTAAACTAGTCCTGCTAGGATTGGCTTTTCCTTCACAGCAACTGCAGAAACCTAAGAACATGAGCAAGGCCATGCTCAGTGACCATGCCTCCTTGGGACTGTGGGTGCTTCTGTGACAGGCCCCTGCCGTTGCAGTAAAATCAAGTGTTCTTGAACCCAGCTTGTTACTCTGTGGTTGACTCCTAGTTTATTTTGTCTCCAAGTTCTATTCCTTACAATGGTACCTAAGGCAGAGAAGGGGTTAATAACAGATTTCCAGTTACCACATAGTTGTCATTCATCCGATCACCCTGGCCTGAGATGGTAGTCATCCATGCCTCAGTCTGATGGACTGGAGTAGTGGTTCTTAACCTTTTCCCCATTTGGAAACATGTGATGGGTAATGTTCAAATGCATCACACACTCCTAGGGGCATACGCAGGGTTACAATAGCAGTAGCTGTAACTCCATCCCTTTCTCTTCTACTCAAGAAAGCACACTGGATGCAAGCTGAGCAAGAGTGACATTATTATAGAAATAATCTTGAATTGCTCCAATTCATAAAAAGTTAACCATTAGCTAACCTTTGGACTCTAATAGTAAAAATTTAGGGAACATGTGAACATACTTCACAAACGATTGCACATCAGCATACTGCAATCATCTAGAGAAATGTGATCTAGACATTATGGTTTTAATTACTTGTGCAAGTGTGAAAGCACAAGATACTGAGATAGGAAATAAGATACAGCAAGAGAGAGGCCTATCTGGGTTATTTATATAGTCCATCCAGTGCCAATTTGATGAAAATAAAACTGAGAGTTGTTTTTTGGGGGCTTCTGAGAAAAATTAGAGAAATTTGTGATGAGGACATAGAAAACACAGGACTTACTCAAATCTTTGTTGAGTTTTGAAAACGTTCTCAAACTAAACTGTCCAAATGGATTCTGTGTCCTTCTGAAAGCCTTTCCTTCAGAAGAGTGAAGACTGTCTCTTGTTCAAACTTTTTGTCTGCGACTGGCACAGCATTGCAAGCAACTAAAGCCAATGATTCTTGAAGAGTGGTTGGGGGATCCTCTGGGGGACTGGGGGCCTGGAAGGTCAAAACTCTTTTCAGAATAATACTAAGATGACATTTCCCCTTTTCAGTATTATCTTCCCACAAAATACAAAAAGTTTATTGATTTCAGATTCCATATTGCAACTAACTCCTAAAAATTATTCTTGTTGAGTTTTGGTATAAAATCAAAGAAGAATATACACAGTTATCTGAAAAGGCTGTAAAATATATAAAGTATACCTCCCTTTTCCAAATACTTAGCTGTATGAGGCCAGGTTTTCTTCATATGCTTCAACCAAAACAACATATTGCAACAGATTGGATGCAGAAATAGATAGGAGAACCCAACTAACTTCTATTAAGAGATTTGTAAACTTGTCAACCAGTGCCAATCTTCTCACCAATTTTTTTTGTTTTGGAAAAGAAATGGTTTTTTAAAAATAAAAATGTGTTTTTTAGATTAACATTGGTAATGTGCTTACTATTGTTATTTTAAAATAAATTCAATATTTTTAAAGTTTCTCAGTTTTAGTTTCTAATGTGGTAAATATAGACAGATACAACCCATGTAAACCAACGCTCTTTAGGGTCTTCAATTGTTGTTACAATTTGAGGACCACTGAACACAAATTTTAATAATTTTTATGAGAATGAAGGAGATGAAAAAGATTATATTTTATCTTAGTATAAGCAATACTTTTTTTGGATCATATCCTAATATTAATCATTTCTTCAAAAGCCTAGGAGCTGGTGTCATTTGACATCCAGTTCAGTGCTGTTTCCATATTTCATGGTACAACATCGGATAGCTCAAGCTCAACTGGGTAATTTAATATTACAGGGTCTTGGGGCCAACCCTGATCTAACCAGTGAATGAGTGTTGATTTGGATTACTTGGATGAATGCAACATGGATGAATAGAAATATGTTTTCATTTTAATTTGAGCTATAAGTAAATTTGAAAATTTTAAATGTACTTTGTTCCTGATCCCCAAAGATCTGGACTTTCTGGAACTGCTGTCTGGGAGATCTTGGCAGTACATCTGTTTCAAAGATCTAATGTGGCAATATCATAACTAAACTGAGGATTCCATCCTACTTGCCAAAATACATGTTGAAGACTGCAAAGATTTGACTGAAAGTCCTGATTTCCCAGCCCTGAGGTGGAAGCAACAGAATCTATCACGTCTTTGAGTTGTCAACTCAAAATGGGAAAGTAGAAAGGGGTCAGTGTGCTTGGAGGCACAGTAAAAATATGATTCCAGATAGAACCCTCTGGACTCTGGTCCTCCACCCTGCCCCTGTTCACAAATGGAGGCGAGCACAGTTCTTACCCTTTGGTGAAAGGGAGTGGGGTTACGAAGGAATTGTCTCATGAGCATTTGGGGTATGGCAGTTGTGCATAAAAGTTAGTTTTTCTATCTTTTAGGCTTTTGTGACAATACAGAGCAACAGAAAAACATTTTCATGAACCTTGTAATAACAGGATCCACAATTTTATGGAATGGAGTATCTTGGAGACCACGAACTGTGTTAACCCCAAGGATGATTTGCTGAAATAATGCACAGTTGGAAAAAAAAAGAGGCTGAACTATATACATTCCTTTTTGCTATTAAATCAGTTGGCAATGAAATAAAAGATCACATAGAGAAAAGAGGAAATTCCACCTCAATACATTCTCTATTTGTACTTTAAAGGAGGAAGAGAAGTGAGAGAGGAAAGTCGTCACTGGGAGTTTAATTGGCTGGCAGCAGCCCCATATACCTGCTCACGGCACCAGAGCCCCATACTCGGCACATCTCATTTAATGTCAATATATTTTAAAATGCCACTGAGTTTAAGTGTAGTAGCAAATGATGCATTGTAATAGAGAAACACAGGGGTTAAATTAAAAGTGGAGGAAGTAACTTGGCCAAAGAAACTGGAAGCAGAATTAGTTTGTAGGTTTTATTTAGACCTCTGATTTTTCTAGGGGAATTGGGATTCTTCGTTGCAGTTCTTTCTTAATTTGTATGATAGATTTTGCTTAAAATAGACCCTACTATTCTATTCCTGCTATGAACCATGGTAGATTTTTTTTGGTTATAATTATATTTCATTAATAAAAATGATAAAAATATGCAATTATACAATTAAGAGGTCAACCTATATAACCTGGAAAGGATGACTTTCTTTTTATCATCTTATAAAATTACAAGGCCAATCTGTTTCTTTGGACAATTAATCAACAACATCCTACCTCTCCTGTTGGTTAAAAATAGCTAAAACTTTTTGTTACATCTGAGAATACTTCTCAAGATATGTAACAGCCAATCATGTTTCGTAATTCCTCCTTTCAAAGAGGTGGTTACTCTGCAATGTATAATTGTCTTCATGTTCGTATCATCAAGCCATAGATTTATTTATTTATTTATTTATTTATTTATTTATTTATTTATTTATTTATTTATGGCTGTGTTGGGTCTTTGTTTCTGTGCGAGGGCTTTCTCTAGTTGTGGCAAGTGGGGGCCACTCTTCATCGCGGTGCGTGGGCCTCTCACTATTGCGGCCTCTCTTGTTGCGGAGCACAGGCTCCAGATGCTCAGGCTCAGTAGTTGTGGCTCACGGGCCCAGTTGCTCCACAGCATGTGGGATCTTCCCAGACCAGGGCTCGAACCCGTGTCCCCTGCATTGGCAGGCAGATTCTCAACCACTGTGCCACCAGGGAAGCCCCAAGCCATAGATTTTTAAATACATGATAAATATTTTGTGGTCAGAAACATTGCTGAAAGGCCATGTTTCCTGTGATTGTGGGTTTGGATAATGCAATTACTCCTGTGTATGCAACACTGCATAAACAAATAACCAAATGCCTACAACTGTAATATATTATGTAGTTATCAGCTACTAAGCTTTCATTTTTAGGGTTCGAATAACTTAGTGCAGCCCCAATTGGCTAGTGCACGGTGTCATTATTTCTGGGGCCAATTCAACACCAGATTTGATCACGAATTTCCTACGGAAATAGAAAGAGAGGACAAGGCTGCAACTTGTATTAAATGCGTACCTGAGTCTTACATTCCTACCAACTGATTTCGATTAGTGAATCCCTCTCAACTCTGGGAACAAAATTACTATATTGAATAGATTTGGGGGGGCCATGTATTTAGAGAAAAAAATTGCTTCACTTTCATCCACTTCTATTTTCATGAATTGTGTAGGTAAGTCTCCAGTGCAGGCGACAAAGTAGCCATGTTATGGCTAGCTGAAATCTTCTTCAAGTATTCCCAGGGGAAGTGGTACATAAGAAAAAAGTGTGCCATAATCATTTTTTTTTGAAAGGTATGGTTTGACAATTATGCCTGTGGAATAGGTACCAGATGACAGTTTAATGCTAGTTAAATGCAATTTAATGTCCACAAGTCATTTCATAACCTAAAGCATAAATTTTAGAAACAAATACAATTTGATCAAAGCCCAAGTATTATTCTCTTGTGAAAATGTGAAATTGGGCTTTTTAAATACTCAGTTGAGAAAAACATCTGAGCTTGTTCTTATCTCTTGGAAAATACATGATTAGCAGTTTTTTTTGCTTACCTAAAATGGGTTATTATGTTGTTAACAAACAAAAATGACTGCAATAGGGAAGACTTTCAGATTTATTATGTATTTATTTAAACTGAGTATGAGTAATCTAGAAGAAAACTAGTTTTACTATCAGATTTAAAA